>NC_092342.1:140837500-141505000 GCF_046630445.1 Rutidosis leptorrhynchoides | reverse complement strand
CACAATCAATTTGAAAATCATGTCTGACGAAGAGCATCAATTCGAGTCAAAAGCTGATTCAGGTGCATCAAAAACGTTCCCTCAACAAGCTGGTGCTATCAGAAAAGGTGGTTATATCGTTATTAAGAATCGTGCTTGCAAGGTATGCACAAATTGCATCAATCAATTGTAGATATAATTCAATAGGTTTGAATTTTATATAATAAGGTTTTGTAGCTCAATATTTTTCTAATTACCTCCATTCTCTGCAAATTTGTTATATGTATTAATATACATACTTCCGTTGATCCATATGATTATAATTGTGTATATATATGTGGAAGGTTTAGGTGATTGTTTGGAATGAAATATTATATTCATCCCTTGCTTATCAGTTTCTTATATCAGTCTGATTGCTAGAGTGTTGTAAGGGGTGTAAACGAACCGAGCTTGAGCTCGACGAGCTCGGCTTGTTTGGAATTCACAAAGCTCGAGTTCGGCTCGGTTCGAGCTAAGCTTGATCTCGGCTCGTTTGATATTATAGAGAGTTCGAGTCGTTTATTACGTAATATTTTTTGTTAATAAGTGTTTTATTAATTTATATTACATATTTATTTTGTGTAATTTTTATTCACATATAATAAGATTTACTATTAATATTTTAACCATGTAAAAGTTATAATAATTATTATGAAATTATAAAATAGTAATTTAGTTTATATAAATAAAAAGCTCGTTTAGGTTCGCGAGCCTGTTCGAGCTCGAGATATGAAGCTCGAGCTCGGGGTCGTTTACTAAACGAGCTTCAAAATATGTTCAAGCTCGGGCTCGCGCTCGAGCTCGCTTAGGCTCGGCTCGAATCGAGTTTTTAACAAGTCGAGCTCGAGTAGCTCGCGAGTAGCTTGGCTCATTTACACCCTAGTGTTGTTTCTACAATACAAAGTTCCAAACAATGCTTTTTAAGGTGTTTTTTATGCTTGTTTTAAAATTTAGAAAATGAAAGGAGTTAATGTCAGTGCAATATGTGTTTTTATATAGGAATTAGATGTTTATTATTTTGTTTAATTTGTTATTTTCTTCAGGTTGTGGAAGTGTCAACTTCGAAGACCGGCAAGCACGGGCATGCTAAATGTCATTTTGTTGCAATCGATATCTTCAATGGAAAGAAACTTGAGGATATTGTTCCTTCTTCCCAT
Organism: Rutidosis leptorrhynchoides; assembly: GCF_046630445.1. Taxonomy (NCBI): domain Eukaryota; kingdom Viridiplantae; phylum Streptophyta; class Magnoliopsida; order Asterales; family Asteraceae; genus Rutidosis; species Rutidosis leptorrhynchoides. The sequence goes on along the minus strand of NC_092342.1, from coordinate 141,503,825 downwards.
AATTGTGATGTATGTTTTATGTACCGTTTATCTGTTTGCTACAGTTAATGCCAATTTTTTTCTTTCTGTTTTGGAGATTTTTAATTTTTGTATATATATGTTAAATGATATTCTTTTTGATCACAGGTTCCTCATGTTAGTCGTACCGACTACCAGCTTATCGATATATCTGAAGATGAATTTGTATGTACATCTTGTTGATTATGATTTTATTGTTTGCTTTAGTGCATATTGTGTATGTTTTGATGTTGTACTTTGTGGTTGTATAGGTGAGTTTGTTGACTGAGAATGGTGGTACCAAGGATGATCTTAAGCTTCCAACTGATGAACCTCTGCTTACGCAGGTTGGTGTAAATAGCTGGTTTATATGTTTCATTCCCTTTTATATAAATATAAATTAGAAATCAGATACTACAAGTATCTCATAAAGTTATGATACTCATATTTCTTGACATTTGATTCAATAGGGTTTGTTTATTTGTTAAAACATCAACATTAATCAATCTGTTTCAAATGATGATCACGTACAAATAAGTAAATCAACATTGAAGTTTCTTAACTTGATTTTTGTAGAAATATGGAAAGATTATCTTGTTTTGTAATGGTTGATGATTATTACATCATTCGAAAAGATGTGTCCTTTGTAACGCAACAACAATATTGTTATTCTTATCTATCGTTCTTTTTATGTCAGTTCATTAATGCCGTGTTGAATTGTGTGCAGATTAAGGATGGTTTCAATGATGGCAAAGATCTTGTTGTGACTGTCATGTCTGCCATGGGAGAGGAGCAGATCTGCGCTCTTAAGGATATTGGTCCCAAGTAAACTTCTTGAGTTTATGGGACACCACTTGCTATAAAAGACTGAATCTTGTTAGTAGATTTGCTACAAATGTTTTTGTGTGGTCAATGGCCTATTTAGAACCCTACGGAGGAATTATATCGAGTATTCTAAGATGTCTATTAGGTTTTTGTTTCTTATACAATCTTTGGTGTGATTTTTTTTCATATCAATTGACGTTTTCTAGTCTTTGACATTTTGGTTGTTGCGAGAGTTATATGTAAGCATCTCAATTATAGGAGGGGATTTATGAGAAGTTATGAAGATTGTTCCTCCTTTAGTGTGTCAGTAAGTTGCAATAAATGTATGTTCTTCATTCAATGGGAATCATGTGTCATCTAACATTCTTATATTTACAGCATACAAATGATACAAGATGAGGATAATACTAAATGATAAAAAATATGTTGCTTTTGTTATATGAGATTTATAACACAACTAATAGGTCATGATATTGTTATGCAGTAATATTTTGTTAAAGAAAAATTTTTGTTATGTAGATTGATAGTGTTTGATTTAACAAGCTTATTCTGGAGGGCCGTCTTAACAATTTAAATGTCCTAGACGGAAATAAAAATGGGCTTACATATACGTTAAATTTTTTACTACGCATAAAAAGATGACACTCCAATTTATCTATTTATTTACTTACATTGTATTAAACTATTAAAAATAATGTATTTCAATTTTAATTGACAATTTTTTATCTGATTTAATTAAATATATTGAGAAAAATATTTACATATTCAAAAATTTTGGCCCTTCAAAATTTTTGAGCCTTAAGCCGTTGCCTATCTTGCCTATGATCGAAGACACTTTTGATTCTAGAAATCAATTGCAAATTTAACCGTGGACCTTTTTTACGCTTTGGTTCTTGCTCTTGCTCATAGTATTGTGAACTTGGTTCTCTTTAATTTCCATTCTTCTCAGCCAGATGGTAATACAAGCAAGCTTCTCGACTAGGATAGACAACAAACAAGTCACCAAAGTAGCCATAATAAGTTGTCTGAACGATGATTAGGATAACTTCAGAATTGACACAGATAAATCCTTTAAGATGCTCGTGAAAATTTATGTAATTCTTTGATGTTGGGAAATTACGGCCTCACTAATTCCCACCACCCAGCCCAACAATAATAGTAAAGAAATAAGAACAATACACAACACAAGATTTAACGTGAAAACTCCAAAACAGGAGAAAAACCACCGGCCCCCAAAGAGAGAAATACACTATATCACAAATTGTTACAATGATATAGACGACTCTCTTAAGCCAACTACACTCTCCAAAATATTTAACTAATACAACTCTTAAACAAGGGTAAGAAAGAAAGAAATAATCAAATACTTAAAGTGTATTGATTGGTGCGATTTGGAATGAAGACTTAGCCCCTCTTATATAACCAAGTCACTCACCCCTCACATCTTCTTCCCACCAATGTGGGATAAACATATCTTCTACTAGCCAAAATAAACCAACAAATCTCCACCTTTTGGATAGAAGAAGATAACCATGCTTCCACATTGCAAGGATAACCGATGTAGACGCTTCCTCGACGACAACTTCAAGATCCTCATCTTCATGCCGTTGACATTATCTCTCAAGAGACAAAACTTGCATCTTCATCGAACATTGTCTAAACCGACAATCATTGTCATCACAGACAATCATAACTCTTAACAAGAATTATCATACTCCACCATTAAGAGTATAGCACTTAGAATATCACATTCCAAGCATTTCACCTCGGCACATGTTGTTGAACAACCAGCTGAAACTTTATGGTGCAACTTCCTTGTTTGGCTTTCCCGAAAGTCCCATCAGCTACAACATCAGTTTCCACCACACAGCCTGCATCAACGCCAAACCAATGCCCATGTGTAATTGTGGAACCGCTAACGAACATCCCTTTCCACGGTGGCACGGACACACCATGAGGATGACGTGACTTCAGAGGAATTCGTCACTCTCCGTAACAACGGAGACAATGTTAGCGTCTTTGGAGCCATTTGCCGGATTAGCTCCACCGGGACAATTAACCCTTACATGTCCAGTCTTCCCGCACTTCCAGCATGTCAGATTCTTTCTAGAGTTTCTCTTCTGCCTATCCGAACACAACACTATCGTATCTCCTGATGACGAGACCCCGTTACCTTCCAGTCTTTTCTCCTCGGATAGGAGCTTGCTAGTAACGTCTTCAAACTTCAGAGTTTTCTTCCCATACATCAAAATAGGTTTCATGTGTTCATAAGACGATGATAAAGATAATATCAACCTCAAAGCTTTATCTTCATCATCCGTTTTAACTCCAATAGCCTCAAGTTCTGAAACAATACCGTTAAGAATACTTAGATGATCTGAAATCTTTGAACCCCCATCCATACGCAGAGTATGAAATTGTTCTTTAAGACACAACCGATTTGAGATGCCCTTGCCCTGGTACAACTGCTCTAGTTTAACCCAAAGCTCCTTTGCCGTTGATAACCCGTGCACATTTGCAAGCACGTTCTTTGCAAGACACAAACGAATCGCACTTGCTGCCCTCAAATCCATATCATCCCATTCTTCTTCATCGAACTTACTGCTAGAGTCACTGCCAGGAACAAGGGTGGGTTTACCCTTCAAAGCCTTGTGTAAACCGGACTGAATCAACACATCCTTGACTTGAACCTGCCATAAGCCAAAATTGATCATCCCATCAAATTTCTCTACATCAAACCTCATTGGACTGAACTTCGACATCGTATCCGTATCCTATAGACAACAACTTTCTCTGATTTTGCTCACGTTTCGAATAGCCAAAAGATGTAGCAGGTAGCCAGGACCCTTTAAATCGGAAATCCACAACTAGGCCACTAACAAATCCAACTATTACTACGAATCAGAAAAAATATTGTCTAACCAGATACCCTATACGATCAATAGAACTCGTTTCTGATGTGGACGATCCACTCACGTGGCAACCACAGAGCATACTCCGACTCCTATAACCGAGACCCCCGTCAAACCTGACGCTCTGATACCAGTTGTTGGGAAATTACGGCCTCACTAATTCCCACCACCCAGCCCAACAATAATAGTAAAGAAATAAGAACAATACACAACACAAGATTTAACGTGGAAACTCCAAAACAGGAGAAAAACCACCGGCCCCCAAAGAGAGAAATACACTATATCACAAATTGTTACAATGATATAGACGACTCTCTTAAGCCAACTACACTCTCCAAAATATTTAACTAATACAACTCTCAAACAAGGGTAAGAAAGAAAGAAATAATCAAATACTTAAAGTGTATTGATTGGTGCGATTTGGAATGAAGACTTAGCCCCTCTTATATAACCAAGTCACTCACCCCTCACATCTTCCTCCCACCAATGTGGGATAAACATATCTTCTACTAGCCAAAATAAACCAACATTTGAAACGATTAAATATGTAATTCTTTGATAATTATTCCAATGAAGGCACTGTCAGTTTTCAAGGTATAATAAAAAAAAATGGGTGATAGAAATAACGGTTTGGTAGTTAAGGATGTTGAACCAAGTAAGGATTATATAGTGGATGGTTTTGACCTTTTAAATATGAAGAAGAAAGTTAATGTTGGTGTCATTGATGTGTCGGAGCAGAATGATGATAACATTACGTTTACGGTTAGATTAGATCAATTGAAGAAGACGAAAAAGAAAAAGAAGAAAGAATTGTTGGCAAAAAGAAAGATTTAATCGAATGTTGAAAGGTCTAAGCTCCCATGTACTTTTCCAAAAGATGGATTTAAGCGACTTGGAAGATATTTGGGAAGCCTTGACCAACACCCGACCAAATATATGTGACGACCCGGGAATTTCAGACCAAATTTAAACTTAAATTTTATATGTGATGTCGTAGGGGGTGTATACAAAATAGTATTATTTTTAGTACGAAATACTATTAAATATGCTACAATTTTACACAAGTTATTTATTTATTTATCGAGTGGATATACTTAAACCTTGCTACAACACTTATAGGCAGTGTACCTAATCGTATTATAGTATAGTTTTTAGTAAGTCCGGTTCGTTCCACAGGGAGCTCGTGAAGTATAACACTATATTTTTTTAAAACTATATTTTTACAAATATATATATATATATAAGTAATATTATTATTATAAAGGGGGGTTTTTACCGTTTTATGACCGGTTTGTCGATTTTAAAACTTTAGTCGCAGTTAAAACCAAATGTAAAATATTAAAAATAAATACAAGACTTAAATTAAAGCATAAAGTAAATAACGATAATGAAATTGCGAATAATAAAAGTGCGATAAAATAAACTTGCGATAATTAAAAAGTACGATAATTAAAAGTGCAATTAAATACAATAACAATAAAAATGCGAATATTAGAAGTGCAATTAAATATAAAATAAAGGAAATAAAAGAATTATGCTTATTTAAACTTCCGTAATCATGATGTTTGACGTGTTGATTTTAGTTTTATGCCCATGGGTTAATTGTCCTTTGTCCTGGATTATTTAATATGTCCGTCTGGTTTTTGTCCATAACAGTCCATCAGTCATAAATATAAAGTGCGAGTGTCCTCGTCAAATTATCCTTATACCCGAAGTTAAATATTCCAACTAATTGGGGACTTAAACTGTAACAAGATTTTAATATTTTGTTTAATAATTACACCAGGATGTCGACTGAGTGTAACCCAAGGTTTTAATATTTTGTTATCAATTATACCAAGTGTCCTTGTACTTAATTTCACCCCTGTTTTAATTATTCTAGTGGCTATTAATCCATTCCCGTGTCCGGTTAAATGAACGATTATTCGTACATATAAATACCCCGCCCATCGTGTCCGATTGAGTGTATATGGTAATTTATAGGGACGCCCAATTGTAAATCTTTATATTAACATTAACAAACTATCATTTAGTTAAACAAATATAAAGCCCATTAATAGCCCATAGTCTAATTTCCACAAGTGTCGTTCTTTTGTCCAAACCCCAATTATGGTACAAAGCCCAATTACCCAATTTTAGTAATTAGCCCAACATCATGATTACTTCGTTTTAAATAAGCATAATAATAACTTAGCTACGAGACATTAATGTAAAAAGGTTGAACATAACTTACAATGATTAAAAATAGCGTAGCGTTACACGGACAGAATTTTGACTTACACACTCAAATGATCTCTATCATAAATCTTATTATTATCATAATTTAAACTTAAAATTAAGATTATTGTTATATCTTATTACATTAACATTATGATAGAGATATAGAATATAGATATTGATAATTGATATTGATAATAGATAGATGGATCGAAAAAAGGATAGAAAAATGATCGAAAAAGGTATCGCTCAAATTGATCGTAAATCATCGCCTTGCAAAATATGAAATTGAATTTTCATTTACGACCCCTGAACTATGCTCAATTAACAACTTTTTATTATTTAATATTATTCTTATTATGAATTATTTAAATATTATATTTTATTCTTGTGCATAGTTGACTCGTAATTTTTACACCGTTGCGTCGAGCGTTGAGAGTTGACTCATGTCCTGGTTCCGGATTTTCGAACGCCCTTGCGTACTATTTTATATCGTGTACTTTGTGTTTTGTAACTTGTACTCTTGTCATTTTTAGACGTTCTTCATCACTAATTTGAACCTTTTTGATTGTATCTTGTACTTTTGAGCTTTTTGGACCTTTGTGTCTTCAATTCATCGTTTTCGCCTTTTGTCTTCGCACTTATTTAATATAAACGAATATTACTTGAAAATGGAACAACTGCAACTAAAATCTTGTCTTTCTTGGGGGATAATGCTATGAAATATATGTTCCTTTTTAGCCTTATCAATATCCCACACTTGAGCGTTGCTTGTCCTCAAGCAATATAGTCTTGAAATAAAAACATACAAATCACTTCTTTATTCTTCACACTTTATACATCAGTGATTTTGATATGGCGGTATAAACAATGATAGTAACGATATGGTTAAAGGTGGGTGTGTCATCCACAGTTGCCTTGGGTTTAGGTCAACGACACTTGCAATCAAATAGCCGATTTACTTTCGGTTTCCAAAGCAAAGTGCACATTTGAAAGGCGGTTTACAGTCTCACATGACTATAAAAATTTAGATCCTTAAGGAAATTGAATCTTTATGAAAACATTTGATCTTTTGAAAATTCATTCTAGCTTTTACCCTAGATAAGTTTTCTGATTTGATCCACCATCGGTGTTGCAAAATTTATTTGTGGATCAATATTTTGGCTAAAAACTTTTAGATTCGTGTAATCCACTGCTATCCCGGTATCGGAAAGCACACATCCAGTTTACTTGTTCCGTATATTACCTTTCGGTAAACTACCGTCCGGTTGTAAAGGAAAGCGATGAACAAGAAACTGTTAAGGCAATGTCTAATGACATGCATTTGTTCATGGTCTAATTACGTGTCGGATGCTAGTACTATCCTTGGTAGGAGCAATAGTAAAGATCATCCTATGATTTTTCGGTCTGGCACAAGGTCCTGTCTCCGACCATGCTATACAACCACCGTTCTTACGGTTGACACCCGATTTTGTTCAGGTGATCTAATGAATTCCAGGTGAATTCCTAGGATTTTACGTTCAATGGTAATGAACGCATTAAAAATGGATTTTCAGAAAACAAATCGGTTTGTATTTTTGATCAAAATATTTTCTCGTTCAAGCTCAAGTTTAGACATCATCGAATTCCATGAGTTTGAATTCTCAATCTTTAAGGTCAATCTCAAGGATTGAGTAATATCATGCTTAAAAGCTGATTTTTGATCTTTAAGGAGATTATCCTTTCTGGGGATCTGATTCATTAGTCTTATCAAGCTAATTTGCACGGTGCCTCCCCATTGTACGAGATAAATCCTTCTCATGGTTAGGATAAATCTGACCACATGGCGACCCTGTTTGATGCTGAGATCCGTGGATTTCCTGCTGATTTTAGAGATGACTTTTCTAGATTTTTCGTCAACCTACAGCTGGTCTGGACGACAACTTCTTGACCTAAATCAAGAAGCGCGTGTCTTTTTCGGAAGACTTTACTTCATTTTAATGATGGAATTGATTCATCGTGTAGATCCATCTTTCTTTCAAAAGTATTACAGTAAACAGGGTAAAACTGATTAGTATCGTCCAAAGCAAAAGTACCTGCAATAATCTTGTACAAAAACATGTGATAGATAGTTTTTAATTGAATAACATGGTACATTCTCCCCACACTTAGTTTCTTTCTTTGCCTTTTTATTCTCCTTTATTCCATTTTAAATGAATTCAAGCGTTTTAAGTTGTTTCTCAATTTATGTTCTTTTCGAGGTAACGATAATTTCGGTATTAACACCTAGTTTTCATCGTTCATAAATATGTATAAACATGATTTTGAGTTCATTTAGTTGAAAATTTTTCAAATTTTCACAAAATTTGGCAATTAAACTAAGTGTAAACCCGAGAGAATTTATAACCCTTCCCTACACTTAAGATCATGCAATGCCCTCATTTGCATGAAATCAGACTATAATTATAAATTCATGAGGGTGATTAACGTAGAAAAGTGATTAAAAATACCGAGTTTGCAAACATATTGTTATTTCACATTTGATTTTTTGCGTCTTGTCAAAATCAGTAGCTTTTGCTGAACTTCATGACAGTCTTTGAAAGTGCGCTGTTTTTACCCTGTTGTGTACATAACATAAAATACAAACATATATATACATATTTTTGAAGTTTGGTACATAACCCCACGTTCAAAAATTTATAATATATAATATTTTTGGCATCCTTTAGATCAATAAAATTAAAAATAATGATAACAAAATTTGTCGCCCCGCCCTCGGGTAAAGCAATTTCGGTTCAATGTCCTAGTGTTCAACTTACGACGAATTTTTAAAAATCATATTTTTAACTTAAAGAAATAAAGTAAATTTTGTTTTTTAAAATCACAATAAAACATAAATTAAAATGCATATTAATTTTAAATAAAACCTAAAAAAAATAAAAATTCAGAATGGAGGGAGAAAACTAGTTCTTTAGTGTCTGCTAGCGGAAAAGACCAATCGGATTCCATTCTCGGAACTACACGAGAACAGAACAAATAACTTTAGACAGCATTATCTTTTTAGAACATTCGAATCTCCCCACACTTAGGTAGCTGTGGTGTTGAAATTGTGATTAACTTCATTGTCAATTTCTCTTGGTCCATAATCAACTTGCCTATCTGTGACTTTTTCTTTAAGCCAGTGCCCGGCTTCTTCCGTAATATCCCATAATTCAACTAGCTTCGCCCTTTCTTTAGGCGACAGATTGGATACTAACCGGTTACATAACTTAAAGTTCCCCTTACTTCTAGCATCAATAGCCCGTTTAAAAAGTTTCTTCATTGAACTGTTAATAATGGGGTCATTTAATTTCGTATCAATAACGGGGTTCTTTGTTATCATGTCATCATTAGGTGATACTTCATTTTCCCCACACTTAGGCATTTTATTATTATTAAGCACTACCGTTGGAGTTGGTAAAACAACATGGTTCTTACCAATCATTTTTTCTGGTTCAACGGTTTTGGTTGGTGGAGATTTAGACTTTCGAATCATAAAGGTGATAGATTTGTCACCACTTTTAAGTGTCATTCTTCCATTTCCTACATCAAATAACGCCCCGGTGGACGCAAAGAATGGTCGACCTAAAATTAGAGGAATGTTTGGGTCCTCTTCTATGTCAATGACAATGAATTCGACTAGAAAGGTTAAATTACCTACTTGAATGGGTAGGTTGTCAGCAATTCCAACTGGGTGCTTAATGGTTTGATCAAAGAGTCGAACACTCATATCCGTTGGACTTAACTCACCTACACCTAATCTCTTATATAATGAAAGAGGCATAACACTCACACTTGAACCTAAATCTGCTAGTGCATCATACATGACACAGTCACTAAGTAGACAAGGAACAATAAATTCACCCGGATCACCTACCCTAGGTGGAGGATTTGGTGGAACTGTCTTCACCGGGTTTACTTCTACTGTTTTTGTTTCTTGCACTTTTTTATTCTTCTTCTTCTTCTTTCCAGAGGTATCACAAACTTTATTACCTATTACTTGCTCATACTCAACTCCTTTTCTTGGAAACGGGATGGGTGGTCTGTATGGTGCCACCACTGGCTTTACATACTCGGGTGGTGGTGGTGTTGTAACTTCTTCATTGTTACTCACATCTAAAACCTTCCCATCTTTTGGAGCTGGTTTTTCAGAATTTGTTGACACCATATTAACATTCTCTTTCCGAGGATTTACTTCAGTATTACTCGGTAGCTTTCCTTGTTCCTTCTCACTCATCATGCTAGCAAGAGTACCTACGTGTTTTTCTAGATTCAAAATGGAAGCTTGTTGAGTTCTTAATGACTGATCAAACCTCTCGTTCATTTGGGTTTGAGATGTAATGACTTGTGTTTGAGATTCAATCAGCTTTGCCATCATTTCTTCTAGATTTGGCTTTTTCTCTTCGGGTTGTTGTGGTGGTTTATACAAGCTAGGTCTTTGTTGATTGAAAGTGTTGTTTTGAGTCGGTTGGTTATTCGGACCTTGTTGGTTATACCAGTTATTTTCGGGTCCTTTTGGATTGTAAAGAATGTTTTGATTTCGATTTAAGTTTAGCCTTGGCGGTTGATAATTATTTTGATAATTATTTCCCGGCCTTTGGTTCATATAGGAAACATTCTCTCGTTGTTCCATCGTTAGTTCAATGTGACAATCTTTCAATAAGTGTGGTCCACCGCATTGCTCACAACTGATTCGTATTGCGTGAATATCTTTATTCATCTTTTCCATTCGTCTTTCGAAAGCATCTATTTTTGCGGAAACGGAATCAAAGTCATGGCTAGAATCGGCTCTAGCCGCTTTAGATGATCGAAAGATATCTTTTTCTTGGTGCCACTCATGCGAGTGGGAGGCTGTGTTATCAATAATTTTGTAAGCTTCAGTTGCGGTTTTCTTCATAATGGATCCACCGGCTGTTATGTCGATGTCTTTTCGTGTAGCAACGTTGACACCTTGGTAGAATATTTGTACTATTTGGTAAGTCTCTAAACCGTGTTGAGGACATCCTCTCAACATCCTTCCGAATCTTGTCCACGCCTCATATAATGTTTCATTTGGCTTTTGCGTGAACGTAACAATTTCTCCTTGAAGTCTCACGGCTTTGGATGCCGGAAAGAATCGTTTAAGAAATTTTTCAACTAAAACATCCCATGTGTCAATCGCCCCTTCAGGTAACGATTCTAACCAATCTTTGGCTTCTCCCTTTAAAGTCCAGGGAAACAACATGAGATAGATCTGCTCATCTTCCACTTCTCGGATTTTGAATAGTGTACAAATTCTATTAAACGTACGAAGATGTTCGTTTGGGTCTTCATTCGGCGCACCACTGAATTGGCTTTGATTAGTCACCATGTGTAGAATTTGTCCTTTGATTTCATAATCTGGAGCATTAACTTCTGGTTTAATAATGGCATGACCTTGGCCAGTGCGTGTAGCTCTCATTCGGTCTTCCATACTTAGAGGTTCTAGATTTTCCATGATTGAAAGTGTTGTATCTGAATCACTAGAGGTTTCTGATTTAATGGTTTCTTTCCTCAACAATCTCTGTTTGAATGATTGGTGGTTCCGGAGGAAAGTTTAATGGTTCGGGATCTACAAACCGTTCCTGAATATTCTCCGGATTCTCAATTGTGAGTTTTGTTTCAAAAACTGGATTATCGGAAATTTGAGTTTGAGGATTTGGTCGACTTGATGACGATTCTAAAGAAAAATCAACGGCGGCGATATTCGTTAAACGATGTCTTGATCGAGTTACGGGTGGTGAACGTATGACCGGCGGCGAACGTCTTGCTCGGTGCATTCACTAAATATCTTATTAGTTTTTAAAAAGGAAAGAAAAATTATAATAAGTTATCCAATTAATAGACTTTTCTGATTTTGCCCACGTTTCGAATAGACAAAAGATGCAGCAGAGGGGCAGGATTCGTTTGGTCTCAATATAATTGAGTACTGTTTGGCTCCAATAACCCGGTCCACGTACAAATCCAACTATTACTACGAACCAGAAAATTTTGATGTCTATCAATTTAACCACTTAAAATAAATTTTCGTAATTTTAAGAAATTTAGAGAAGAAGTAGAAAAAATTCTAAGTCCTAAAAACTAGAATGGCGAGAAATAAGAGAGAAAAAGATTGCGCGTCGAAAAGTGTCGAAAAATGAAAAAGACGAAGAGTGGTTTGTAAACACGCGGTTAATCCAACCTTATAACTATCACTATCTTAAAATTAAAACTATAAATAGAGATTACTAATTGGAATTGTAATTGATACATAGGTAAACGGCGTCGAAAGATAAATAAAAATAAGAAAGTAGCACGAAAAATAGCGTCGCAAAATTTTAAGGCACCTAAATCTTAGTCTAAAGAAAAAGCACTTAAGGGATTTTACGGCAAAACTAAAAATTCTAGAAGTAAAAATAACTATGGCAAAACTAAACTTAATACTAAAAGTTGCGAATATAGTCTAAAAATCTAAAGGTATTAAAACTAAAAAAAAAAAATTTTTATAGACAAAATCTTAAAAATATATTTTTTTTTATAATTTTTTTTTTTTTTACGTTTTTTTTTTTTACGTTTTTTTTATTATATATTTTTGCAAATATAAATTAAAAATATAGCGTTTTAGTGCTCCCCGGCAGCGGCGCCAAAAATACTTGATGTCGTAGGGGGTGTATACAAAATAGTATTATTTTTAGTACGAAATACTATTAAATATGCTACAATTTTACACAAGTTATTTATTTATTTATCGAGTGGATATACTTAAACCTTGCTACAACACTTATAGGCAGTGTACCTAATCGTATTATAGTATAGTTTTTAGTAAGTCCGGTTCGTTCCACAGGGAGCTCGTGAAGTATAACACTATATTTTTTTAAAACTATATTTTTACAAATATATATATATATATAAGTAATATTATTATTATAAAGGGGGGGTTTTTACCGTTTTATGACCGGTTTGTCGATTTTAAAACTTTAGTCGCAGTTAAAACCAAATGTAAAATATTAAAAATAAATACAAGACTTAAATTAAAGCATAAAGTAAATAACGATAATGAAATTGCGAATAATAAAAGTGCGATAAAATAAACTTGCGATAATTAAAAAGTACGATAATTAAAAGTGCAATTAAATACAATAACAATAAAAATGCGAATATTAGAAGTGCAATTAAATATAAAATAAAGGAAATAAAAGAATTATGCTTATTTAAACTTCCGTAATCATGATGTTTGACGTGTTGATTTTAGTTTTATGCCCATGGGTTAATTGTCCTTTGTCCTGGATTATTTAATATGTCCGTCTGGTTTTTGTCCATAACAGTCCATCAGTCATAAATATAAAGTGCGAGTGTCCTCGTCAAATTATCCTTATACCCGAAGTTAAATATTCCAACTAATTGGGGACTTAAACTGTAACAAGATTTTAATATTTTGTTTAATAATTACACCAGGATGTCGACTGAGTGTAACCCAAGGTTTTAATATTTTGTTATCAATTATACCAAGTGTCCTTATACATAATTTCACCCCTGTTTTAATTATTCTAGTGGCTATTAATCCATTCCCGTGTCCGGTTAAATGAACGATTATTCGTACATATAAATACCCCGCCCATCGTGTCCGATTGAGTGTATATGGTAATTTATAGGGACGCCCAATTGTAAATCTTTATATTAACATTAACAAACTATCATTTAGTTAAACAAATATAAAGCCCATTAATAGCCCATAGTCTAATTTCCACAAGTGTCGTTCTTTTGTCCAAACCCCAATTATGGTACAAAGCCCAATTATCCAATTTTAGTAATTAGCCCAACATCATGATTACTTCGTTTTAAATAAGCATAATAATAACTTAGCTACGAGACATTAATGTAAAAAGGTTGAACATAACTTACAATGATTAAAAATAGCGTAGCGTTACACGGACAGAATTTCGACTTACACACTCAAATGATCTCTATCATAAATCTTATTATTATCATAATTTAAACTTAAAATTAAGATTATTGTTATATCTTATTACATTAACATTATGATAGAGATATAGAATATAGATATTGATAATTGATATTGATAATAGATAGATGGATCGAAAAAAGGATAGAAAAAATGATCGAAAAAGGTATCGCTCAAATTGATCGTAAATCATCGCCTTTTATAGGCAAAATATGAAATTGAATTTTCATTTACGACCCCTGAACTATGCTCAATTAACAACTTTTTATTATTTAATATTATTCTTATTATGAATTATTTAAATATTATATTTTATTCTTGTGCATAGTTGACTCGTAATTTTTACACCGTTGCGTCGAGCGTTGAGAGTTGACTCATGTCCTGGTTCCGGATTTTCGAACGCCCTTGCGTACTATTTTATATCGTGTACTTTGTGTTTTGTAACTTGTACTCTTGTCATTTTTAGACGTTCTTCATCACTAATTTGAACCTTTTTGATTGTATCTTGTACTTTTGAGCTTTTTGGACCTTTGTGTCTTCAATTCGTCGTTTTCGCCTTTTGTCTTCGCACTTATTTAATATAAACGAATATTACTTGAAAATGGAACAATTGCAACTAAAATCTTGTCTTTCTTGGGGGATAATGCTATGAAATATATGTTCCTTTTTAGCCTTATCAATATGTTTCCGATATGATAAGCAAAGTCTATAATGTTGAATCTCAAAATTTTGGAATTTATATTCATGTAATCAATTATCCTTTGTCTGTGCTCAACGATTCACGAACTATTGTGTGTAAATAAATGTGTATAATTATGTATATATATATATATATATATATATATATATATAAACAAAAGTATATGTATAATAATTTGAAATAATACAATCTATTATTACTAATACTAATATTATTATTATTATTATCACTTTTATGAATTTTAGTATCAATATTACTTATTATTAATAATGATATAATTATTATTATTATTAATATAGATAGATATTAATTATTAATATTAATATATATATAAATAAATAAATAAATAAATAAATAAGAAATCAAGAACTGGTACCATTCAGTTTCACATCCACATCCCCACTGTATCTGATTTTTGTATTTGTCGGAGTTTGTTACAAGTCTACTTCAATTTTAATTACAGAACAAAATTCTTTCATCATATATATCATCTTCTGCATTGTAATTGGATATTAACCAAAAATCAAGAAATAAGCTCGTATCCTCTGGTCTTCATCTTTTTCATCATATTTTGATTTTGAATGAAATTTCAAAATGTAATAATACAGTCTTGTTAGGAATCGTCTATCTAAACTATCTGTAAGTTTTCAATCCTCAATTCTTTCTATTAATCTCCAATTTGAGAGTCAAAGTTTTGGGTTTTAAAAGTCAACTAAGTGTTCTTGAATCAAATTCAAGTTTGTTTTGATGTTTCCAGTTAATTTAATGATCTATAAAGATTATATGAATGATTTGCAACACAATTCATGTTGTAATCATAATCTATAACAGTCTTAAATTCAAAACCAACTTTTGAGCTCATGTGTTCTTGACAGTGATATACACTAATTTGAATTCGAAACAAATTTTAAAAATTAAAAATGCAGAGTTGTTAGGAATCATTTACTTAAACTTCCTGTAAAATCTCAAGTTCCAATTCTTAATAACGAATTCGAATTTGCGAGTCAAAGTTATTTTGCCAAAAGTCAACCAATTTGTTCATCGAGAAATTAGAGCTCGTTTTGATGTTTCAAGTTCAATTGATGATTCCAATAGTTTTTAGGAATGATTTGAAACATGTTTCATGTTGTAAAGATTGTCCAAAACGAACTAAAAATTGAAAACAATTTTTTTTTTCTTGGCTACTAGCAAGCAGTAGGATTTTTTTTTGTTTTTTTCTCATTTTTTTTATATCATGAACACATTTTTTTTTGTTTCATGTTGTTTACAAGTCATAAATGAAAACCCGTTCGATTGTTGTTGAGTTTTTGCCCCCGTTTGATTTTAAACTTGGTGAAGAAGATGATGAACATGGCTAAATGAAATACTAGATATATAGTTTGGGTTGCCTTATAAATCAGATAAACAAGACAGAGGGAATGGTTAAGTGTGTTTGCGGATGAGCGGGAGGTCTCTAGTTCAAACCCAGTTCAGGGCATATTTTTTTAGAAAGGCTTTGGAAGGTAGATTTCATTACCAAAATTATTATTATTATTAGTATTGTGATTATTATTATTATGGTTATTTTTAGAACACTTATTATTACTAATACAAGTATTATTATAAAGACTATAATTTATTATTATAATTATGATTATGATTATTATTATTATTATGAGAATGATACAAATTATTATTATTTTCATTAATATTAGTACTTGTAACATTTTATAATTGTTAGTGTTATTATTATCATCCACATAGGTATTATTATTAGTATTATCATCATTATTATTAATATTACAAAGTATCATTAATAGACTTATCATTTAAACATTAATATTAGTGATATTGTATAATTACTGAAAATTTCTATTAAAACTATTAAAAATTACCATTATTATTATTAGTATTATTTTTTACTAAAACTATCATTATTATTGATATCAGTATTATCTATGTCATTATTATTAAAATAATTACGATTATGAAAAATAAAAGTTTTAAAGACGTTATTAAAATTATAAACATAAAAGTAAAGATTCTATATATAAATATATATTTAATACACATAACTTAACTATACTAATATATCTATATATATAATGAAAATATATATAATGAACCTATTAGTCTACTATATATATAAATTACAGCACTAATAATAATATAAATAAATATATTTGTTCGATTACAAGTATATGTCTTAATAGATATATGAATGATATAGGTTCGTGAATCCGAGACCAACCCTACATTGTTCAATGTCGTCATATGTATTTTTACTACAAAATACATTATTGTAAGTTTCATTTGCTCCCTTTTTAAATACTTTTGCAATATATATTTTTGGGACTGAGAATACATGCGCTGCTTTTATAACTGTTTTACGGAATAGACACAAGTACTTAAAATTACATTCTATGGTTGAATTATCGAAATCGAATATGCCCCTTTTATTAAGTCTGGTAATCTAAGAATTAGGGAACAGACACCCTAATTGACGCGAACTCTAAAGATAGATCTATCGGGCCCAACAAGCCCCATCCAAAGTACCGGATGCTTTAGTACTTCGAAATTTATATCATGTCCGAAAGAGGATCCCGGAATGATGGGGATATTCTTATATACATATTGTGAATGTCGGTTACCAGGTGTTCAATCCATATGAATGATATTTTTGTCTCTATGCATGGGACGTATGATTATGAGAAATGGAAGTATGAAATCTTGTGGTCTATTAAAATTATGAAATGATTATTTATGTTAAACTAATGAACTCACCAACCTTTTGGTTGACACTTTAAAGCATGTTTATTCTCAGGTACGAAAGAAATCTTCCGCTGTGCATTTGCTCATATTAGAGATATTACTTGGAGTCATTCATGACATATTTCAAAAGACGTTGCATTCGAGTCGTTGAGTTCATCAAGATTATTATTAAGTCAATTATATTTAGATATATTATGAAATGATATGCATGCTTGTTAACTGTCGATGTAACGAAAGTTTGTCTTTTAAAAACGAATGCAATGTTTGTAAAATGTATCATATAGAGGTCAAGAACCTCGCGATGTAATCAACTGTTGTGAATCGTTTATAATCGATGTGGACTTCGTCCGGATGGATTAGGACGGGTCTCTACAATATAAGTTATAAATGGTATGGAGGGGACGAAGATTTAATGCTTCCAAAATCTAGCGTTCTAGATATATCAGGTGTTGACTTTGTTGATTCGTCTCTTGAGAAAGATTTTTCGAGGTCGAAGTGGTTGAGACACTTTTACAGACACTCGAGTACTGTCTGATTTATACTCTTGGGTATGATAGTGATGTGGATGGGGTTTCAACAAAGAGTAGTGGAGTCGTCGAATATCGTCAAAGATGAGGAACTTGTTTTAGAGGAACCACATGAGGAGTTTCCGCCTCTTTTGGAATGGGTATATCCTCAAGATATCAGCCGATGAACTTCGGTAAAGGATGATTCGTTTGGACAAGATCCACCTAAGAGAGGTTACTTGGTACTGCAAACCGCATTTGGAGGAGAGTCGTTTATTGACTCTCGGGTTGGGTCATCCTTATTCGAGAACCTAAAAGGGAATCATCTGATACATTATACACTACTCAAGGGGTTAATAACTGGCTCACGTTATTAATTCATGAAACTTTTTTAATCGATTTCACATGTCGTCCGATAAGTGTGGGGATGATGACCCCAGTAGGCATTAAAAGACGGGGTTGAGTCGAGTGCACGACTCGTTAATAAACATGCACAGGTACGTTAGTAGAGTTTGTATATTTTCTTTTTGTTAATTTAATTCGAAAGATACTCATGGTCGAATGTTCTACGGTTGCCCTGATTTTTCGGTACTATATAACCCATTTTCTTTACAATTGTGTTTAGCGAATAACCCATATTTGATTGGTTGACTGTTTTTTTTTTTTTTCATTTTAAACAGTGATCTTGTCTATACGGTTGGATTAGCTTGTATAATGAAGAACTCATCCCTGAATGGGCAACAAAACTGTTTTTCGCACTATGGAAGAAAATAATGTTCTCGAAGAACAACTAAGATCTCAAAAGATTCGGTCAAAATCTCCTTAGGGTGCGTTTGGTTGGAGATTTTTGTGGGATTTCATGGAATTTGTAATTGAAATCCCATGAATTAATATGTTTGGTTCAAGTTTTTTAAATCCCATAGTATTTTAAAGACCCATGAATGAAGGATTTTAAAAAGCTCCCAATATATGAAGGATTTAGAATCCCATCTACAAAATTTCGTATAAACACTCTGCACCTACCATCTTTTGCTTAACAACCACCTACTCCCAAAAATCTTCATTACCACCGCAATCAATTACCGTCGCCACCACCGCCGATTACTGCCGCCACCACTGCCGATTACTGCCACCACCACCGCTGATTAACGCCGCCACTACCGCCGATTACCTCCGCCACCGGCTTCCTAAAATCACACGACCAACTCTATGCGCTATCGATCATCAAGGTCATGTATTCTCCGATGATCTCTTGATCCATCTTTTTGAAGTCAATCCGGTAGCTAATGACTGTAAAGAGGTCACGTAGTGCTTCCCCCAAAATTCTACGACGGTGTCTCGTTCTATAGATAGTAAGACATTCAATATTAATTTTTTAAATATATATATGTGTAGTGACCCGAACTTTTCCATGTTTATATATATTAATTGAGATTGATATTTACATGATTAAATGCTTCCAACATGTTAAGCAATCAAACTTGTTAAGACTTGATTAATTGAAATATGTTTCATATAGACAATTGACCACCCAAGTTGACCGGTGATTCACGAACGTTAAAACTTGTAAAAACTATATGATGACATATATATGGATATATATATATATAGTTAACATGATACTATGATAAGTAAACATATCATTAAGTATATTAACAATGAACTACATATGTAAAAACAAGACTACTAACTTAATGATTTTTAAACGAGACATATATGTAACGATTATCGTTGTAAAGACATTTAATGGATATATATCATATTAAGAGATATTCATACATGATAATATCATGATAATATAATAATTTAAAATCTCATTTGATATTATAAACATTGGGTTAACAACATTTAACAAGATCGTTAACCTAAAAGTTTCAAAACAACACTTACATGTAACGACTAACGATGACTTAACGCCTCAGTTAAAATGTATATACATGTAGTGTTTTAATATGTATTTATACACTTTTGAAAGACTTCAATACACTTATCAAAATACTTATACTTAACAAAAATGCTTACAATTACATCCTCGTTCAGTTTCATCAACAATTCTACTCGTATGCACCCGTATTCGTACTCGTACAATACACAGCTTTTAGATGTATGTACTATTGGTATATACACTCCAATGATCAGCTCTTAGCAGCCCATGTGAGTCACCTAACACATGTGGGAACCATCATTTGGCAACTAGCATGAAATATCTCATAAAATTACAAAAATATGAGTAATCATTCATGACTTATTTACATGAAAACAAAATTACATATCCTTTATATCTAATCCATACACCAACGACCAAAAACACCTACAAACACTTTCATTCTTCAATTTTATTCATATAATTGATCTCTCTCAAGTTATATCTTCAAGTTCTAAGTGTTCTTCATAAATTTCAAAAGTTCTAGTTTCATAAAATCAAGAATACTTCCAAGATTGCAAGTTTACTTCCAAGTTTTCTAAATCCATTCCAAGTAATCATCCAAGATCAAGAAACCTTTGTTACTTACAGTAGGTTATCTTTCTAATACAAGGTAATAATCATATTCAAACTTTAATTCAGTTTCTATAACTATAACAATCTTATTTCGAGTGGAAATCTTACTTGAAATTGTTTTCGTGTCATGATTCTGCTTCAAGAACTTTCAAGCCATCCAAGAATCCTTTGAAGCTAGATCTATTTTTCTCATTTCTAGTAGGTTTATCCAAGGAACTTGAGGTAGTAATGATGTTCATAACATCATTCGATTCATACATATAAAGCTATCTTATTCGCGGTTGTTTTTCTAAACTTGTAATCACTAGAACATAGTTTAGTTAATTCTAAACTTGTTCGCAAATAAAAGTTAATCCTTCTAAATTGACTTTTAAAATTAACTAAACACATGTTCTATATCTATATGATATGCTAACTTAATGATTTAAAACCTGGAAACACGAAAAACACCGTAAAATCGGATTTACGCCGTCATAGTAACACCGCGGGCTGTTTTGGGTTAGTTAATTAAAAACTATGATAAACTTTGATTTAAAAGATGTTATTCTGAGAAAATGATTTTTATTATGAACATGAAACTATATCCAAAAATTATGGTTAAACTCAAAGTGGAAGTATGTTTTCTAAAATGGTCATCTAGACGTCGTTCTTTCGACTGAAATGACTACCTTTACAAAAACGACTTGTAACTTATTTTTCCGACTATAAACCTATATTTTTTCTGTTTAGATTCATAAAATATAGTTCAATATGAAACCATAGCAATTTGATTCACTCAAAACGGATTTAAAATGAAGAAGTTATGGGTAAAACAAGATTGGATAATTTTCTCATTTTAGCTACGTGAAAATTGGTAACAAATTTATTCCAACCATAACTTAATCAACTTTTATTGTATATTATGTAATCTTGAGATATCATAGACACGTATACAATGTTTCGACCTATCATGTCGACACATCTATATATATTTCGGAACAACCATAGACACTCTATATGTGAATGTTGGAGTTAGCTATACAGGGTTAAGGTTGATTCCAAAATATATATAGTTTGAGTTGTGATCAATACTGAGGTACATATACACTGGGTCGTGGATTGATTCAAGATAATATTTATCAATTTATTTCTGTACATCTAACTGTGGACAACTAGTTGTAGGTTACTAACGAGGACAGCTGACTTAATAAACTTAAAACATCAAAATATATTAAAAGTGTTGTAAATATATTTTGAACATACTTTGATATATATGTATATATTATTATAGGTTCGTGAATCAACTAGTGGCCAAGTCTTACTTCCCGACGAAGTAAAAATATGTGAAAGTGAGTTATAGTCCCACTTTTAAAATCTAATATTTTTGGGATGAGAATACATGCAGGTTTTATAAATGATTTACAAAATGGACACAAGTACGTGAAACTACATTCTATGGTTGAATTATCGAAATCAAATATGCCCCTTTTTATTAAGTCTGGTAATCTAAGAATTAGGGAACAGACACCCTAATTGACGCGAATCCTAAAGATAGATCTATTGGGCCTAACAAACCCCATCCAAAGTACCGGATGCTTTAGTACTTCGAAATTTATATCATATCCGAAGGGTGTCCCGGAATGATGGGGATATTCTTATATATATGCATCTTGTTAATGTCGGTTACCAGGTGTTCACCATATGAATGATTTTTATCTCTATGTATGGGATGTGTATTGAAATATGAAATCTTGTGGTCTATTGTTACGATTTGATATATATAGGTTAAACCTATAACTCACCAACATTTTTGTTGACGTTTAAAGCATGTTTATTCTCAGGTGAATATTAAGAGCTTCCGCTGTTGCATACTAAAATAAGGACAAGATTTGGAGTCCATGTTTGTATGATATTGTGTAAAAACTGCATTCAAGAAACTGATTTCGATGTAACATATTTGTATTGTAAACCATTATGTAATGGTCGTGTGTAAACAGGATATTTTAGATTATCATTATTTGATAATCTACGTAAAGCTTTTTAAACCTTTATTTATGAAATAAAGGTTATGGTTTGTTTTAAAAATGAATGCAGTCTTTGAAAAACGTCTCATATAGAGGTCAAAACCTCGCAACGAAATCAATTAATATGGAACATTTTTAATCAATAAGAACGGGACATTTCAGTTGGTATCCGAGCGTTGGTCTTAGAGAACCAGAATTTTGCATTAGTGTGTCTTATAGAGTTTGTTAGGATGTATTAGTGAGTCTGGACTTCGACCGTGTTTACTTGAAAAATGATTGCTTAACAAATTTTGTTGGAAACTATATATTTTTAACATGTGAATATTATGTGATATATTAATCTCTTAACGCGTTTGATATTATGTGATAGATGTCTACCTCTAGAACAAGTCCCATTGACTCACCTAATAATAATGAAGAGTCAAATGTAAATTGGAATGATTCGTGGACTGATTCACAAGTTCCCGAAGAGGAACCGGAAGAAGAGTCGGAACCGGAAGAAGAATCAGAACCGAAAGAGGAGGAACCGGAGGAGGAAATAGAACCGGTGGGGGAAATAATAAAACGGTTAAGTAAAAGAAAATCCTCAACCAACCGACCAAGGTTAATTATGGTCAATGGTATTTCCGCCAAGGAAGTAAAATATTGGGAGGATTACCAATTCTCCGATGAATCGGATTCCGACGAGAATTCCGATGATGTTATAGAAATTACCCCAACTGAATTTAAAAAGGCAAAAGAAAATAATAAGGGAAAGGGCATAAAAATAGAGAAATCTAATTCCAACCCCGATGAACTTTATATGTATCGTCAACCCCCGAAGCCCTTAAGTTGTAACAATGACCCGGGAACCTCTAAACCACCAGGTTTTTCTAAACCGTTGTGGAAAACGACAGCTCGTATTAGGGGAACATCATATATCCCTAGAAACTTGGCAAAACAAACCAAAACCGAAGAAGAAGAAACAAGCGAGTCGGAATAAGATAGTTGTATTCGTGTGGTGTAATATATGTAATATAGTGTGCTTATGCTTTATGATATATGTAAAAAATTGCTTGTATTAATAAGTATTTTTTTTATGAATCTAACTCTTGTCTATTTTACAGTATAAAAACACAAAATGGATAGACAACCCAATATTTTAAGAGACCTACCCGGAGACATGATTGATGAAATCTTGTCTAGAGTCGGTCAGAATTCTTCGGCACAACTATTTAAGGCTAGATCAGTTTGTAAGACATTCGAAGAACATTCCAAGAATGCCTTGGTTTATAAAAGGCTTTCGTTCGAAAGATGGGGGATATCACATTGGGAAATCCATAAGTTACGATGTGTTTACTTTGACGCATATATTGCGGGGAACCCAAATGCTATTTTACGCAATGGGTTAAGAAATTATTTTGACTCAATATATCCGAATATTGGACTTCGTGATTTAGAAAAAGCGGCTAACATGCAACATAAAGAAGCATGTTATGCTTACGGATTAGTAATGTTCGCTTCTCACCAAAGTGAGAACAAGAACATCGGGCTACAATTATTAAACAAAACGTTCCCACAAGTGACGGAGTCGGTAATTGGGGTAAGAAATGAGGTTTTTAGATTGTTACGGGACTGTTGGACATTACGTAACCCTCGTCCCTTTGCGACGTTACAACACGCTGTCTTATCAACGGCCATAACGGTTATGTTCCACAAGACCAAGGATGGGAAGTAATCCTAGTAAAACCAGAATGCATGACTTGTTTCTGGACGTATGAATTACGTGTCTTTATTGCCTTTGCTGAACGACTTGTGTACTAGCTAGAATTATCTTCACAACCATCTTGTATCAAATTTATTGTGTGCTATATTTCATGCTATATGTAAAATAAGCGGTATTGTAAGTTTGTAAAATATTGTGTAAAAGTTTGAACGCGAAATATTATTATAATCAGTTTTTCATATAGAATTGTAGTAGTTGAATTGTATATTAGCTACTAAGTATGAACTTAACGGGTAGGTACTACCCGAATTTAAACTTATAAAACGCTAATATGAAGAAAAAGCTTTTATAAATGAGTTCATATTATGCTACGAAATACTATTAACTACTCTTAATATTCTGTATGATTAACTTGTTCCATTTGACTATTTTGAAGGAAATGGCACCGACTACTCGACACACCGTGAATATGAATGAAGAGGAATTCCGTACTTTTCTAGCTTCAAACATAGCCGCAGTACAGGCTGCGCTACATACCAACAATAACCTTGGATCTAGCAGTACAGGAAATCGTGTAGGATGCACCTATAAAGAATTCACTGCCTGCAAACCTTTGGAATTTGATGGAACTGAAGGGCCGATCGGATTGAAACGGTGGACCGAGAAGGTCGAATCGGTGTTTGCCATAAGTAAGTGTACTGAAGAGGACAAAGTAAAGTACGCTACGCATACCTTCACAGGTTCTGCGTTAACATGGTGGAATACCTATCTAGAGCAAGTGGGACAAGATGATGCGTACGCACTACCGTGGTCAGCATTCAAGCACTTGATGAACGAGAAGTACCGTCCCAGAACCGAGGTCAATAAGCTCAAGACAGAACTTAGAGGGTTACGAACCCAAGGATTTGATATTACCAAGTACGAAAGACGATTCACAGAATTGTGCCTATTGTGTCCGGGAGCATTTAAAGATGAGAAAGAGAAGATCGACGCGTTTGTGAAAGGATTACCGGAAAGAATCCAAGAAGATATAAGTTCACACGAGCCCGCCTCCATACAACAGGCATGTAGAATGGCTCACAAACTAGTGAACCAGATTGAGGAAAGAATTAAAGAACAGACGGCTGAAGAGGCCAATGTGAAGCAAGTCAAAAGAAAGTGGGAGGAAAACGGTGATAAGAATCACCAATACAACAACAACAGCAATTACAATAATAATCGCAACAATTAAACCAACAATCGCAACATCAATCGCAACTACAACAAACGGCCCAACAACAACAACAACAACAACAACAACAACAACAACAACAACAGCAACAACTACAACAATCATCCCAACAACAATAACAACCGCAACAACAACAACAATCAGAAGCAGCTATGCCAAAGGTGTGAAAAGTATCACTCGGGGTTCTGCACCAAATTTTGCAACAAGTGTAAAAGAAATGGTCATAGCGCGGTGAAGTGTGAGGTCTACGGACCAGGGGTTAACAGAATGAAAGGAACAAATGGTGTTGGAACGAGTAATGGCGGAGCAAGTAGTGTCGGAGCAAGTTATGCCAATGTAGTTTGTTATAAATGTGGAAAACCGGGCCACATTATTAGAAATTGCCCGAACCAGGAGAACACGAATGGACAAGGCCGCGGAAGAGTTTTCAATATTAATGCGGCAGAGGCACAGGAAGACCCAGAGCTTGTTACGGGTACGTTTCTTATTGATAATAAATCTGCTTACGTTTTATTTGATTCGGGTGCGGATAGAAGCTATATGAGTAGAGATTTTTGTGCTAAATTAAGTTGTCCATTGACACCGCTGGATAGTAAATTTTTACTCGAATTAGCAAACGGTAAATTAATTTCAGCAGATAATATATGCCGGAATCGAGAAATTAAACTGGGTAGCGAAATATTTAAGATTGATTTGATACCAGTAGAGTTAGGGAGTTTTGATGTAATAGTTGGCATGGACTGGCTGAAGAAGGCGAAAGCAGAGATCGTATGTTATAAAAATGCAATTCGCATTGTACGAGAAGAAGGAGAACCCTTAATGGTGTACGGAGAAAAGGGCAACATGAAGCTACATCTTATTAGTAATTTGAAGGCACAAAAACTAATAAGAAAAGGTTGCTATGCTGTTCTAGCACACGTCGAGAAAGTACAAACTGAAGAAAAGAGCATCAATGATGTTCCCGTCGCAAAAGAATTTCCCGATGTATTTCCGAAAGAATTACCGGGACTACCTCCACATCGATCTGTTGAATTTCAAATAGATCTTGTACCAGGAGCTGCACCAATAGCTCGTGCTCCTTATAGACTCGCACCCAGCGAGATGAAAGAACTGCAAAGCCAACTGCAAGAACTATTAGAACGTGGTTTCATTCGACCAAGCACATCACCATGGGGAGCTCCTGTTTTGTTTGTCAAGAAGAAGGATGGTACATTTAGGTTGTGTATTGACTACAGAGAGTTGAACAAACTTACCATCAAAAACCGTTATCCACTGCCGAGAATTGACGAATTATTTGATCAACTACAAGGCTCGTCAGTTTATTCGAAGATCGATTTACGTTCTGGATATCATCAAATGCGAGTAAAGGAGGATGATATTCCAAAAACTGCTTTTAGGACGCGTTATGGTCATTACGAGTTTATGGTTATGCCGTTTGGATTGACTAACGCACCAGCTGTGTTCATGGACCTTATGAACCGAGTGTGTGGGCCATATCTTGACAAGTTTGTCATTGTTTTCATCGATGACATACTTATTTACTCAAAGAATGATCAAGAGCACGAAGAACATTTGAGAAAAGTGCTAGAAGTATTAAGGAAAGAAAAACTGTACGCTAAGTTTTCAAAGTGTGCATTTTGGTTGGAAGAAGTTCAATTTCTCGGTCACAAAGTGAACAAAGAAGGTATCCAGGTAGACCCGGCAAAGATCGAAACCGTTGAAAAGTGGGAAACCCCAAAAACTCCGAAGCATATACGTCAATTTTTAGGATTGGCTGGTTACTACAGAAGATTCATCCAAGATTTCTCCAAAATAGCAAAACCCTTGACTGCATTAACGCATAAAGGGAAGAAATTTGAATGAAAGGATGAACAAGAAAAGGCGTTTCAATTATTGAAGAAAAAGCTAACTACGGCACCTATATTGTCATTGCCTGAAGGAAATGATGATTTTGTGATTTATTGTGACGCATCAAAGCAAGGTCTCGGTTGTGTATTAATGCAACGGATGACGATGATTGCTTATGCGTCTAGACAATTGAAGATTCACGAGCAAAATTATACGACGCATGATTTGGAATTAGGCGCGGTTGTTTTTGCATTAAAGACTTGGAGGCACTACTTATATGGGGTCAAAAGTATTATATATACCGACCACAAAAGTCTTCAACACATATTTAATCAGAAACAACTGAATATGAGGCAGCGTAGGTGGATTGAATTATTGAATGATTACGACTTTGAGATTCGTTACCACCCGGGGAAGGCAAATGTGGTAGCCGACGCCTTGAGCAGAAAGGACAGAGAACCCGTTCGAGTAAAATCTATGAATATAATGATTCACACTAACCTTACTACTCAAATAAAGGAGGCGCAACAAGGAGTTTTAAAAGAGGGAAATTTAAAGGATGAAATACCCAAAGGATCGGAGAAGCATCTTAATATTCGGGAAGACGGAACCCGGTATAGGGCTGAAAGAATTTGGGTACCAAAATTTGGAGATATGAGAGAAATGGTACTTAGAGAAGCTCATAAAACCAGATACTCAATACATCCTGGAACGGGGAAGATGTACAAGGATCTCAAGAAACATTTTTGGTGGCCGGGTATGAAAGCCGATGTTGCTAAATACGTAGGAGAATGTTTGACGTGTTCTAAGGTCAAAGCTGAGCATCAGAAACTATCAGGTCTACTTCAACAACCCGAAATCCCGGAATGGAAATGGGAAAACATTACCATGGATTTCATCACTAAATTTCCAAGGACTGCAAGTGGTTTTGATACTATTTGGGTAATAGTTGATCGTCTCACCAAATCAGAACACTTCCTGCCAATAAGAGAAGATGACAAGATGGAGAAGTTAGCACGACTGTATTTGAAGGAAGTCATCTCCAGACATGGAATACCAATCTCTATTATCTCTGATAGGGATGGCAGATTTATTTCAAGATTCTGGTAGACATTACAGCAAGCATTGGGAACTCGTCTAGACATGAGTACTGCCTATCATCCACAAACTGATTGGCAGAGCGAAAGGATGATACAAACGCTTGAAGACATGCTACGAGCTTGTGTTATTGATTTCGGAAACAGTTGGGATCGACATCTACCGTTAGCAGAATTTTCCTACAACAACAGCTACCATTCAAACATTGAGATGGCACCGTTTGAAGCACTTTATGGTAGAAAGTGCAGGTCTCCGATTTGTTAGAGTGAAGTGGGGGATAGACAGATTACGGGTCCGGAGATAATACAAGAAACTACCGAGAAAATCATTCAAATTCAACAAAGATTGAAAACCGCCCAGAGTCGACAAAAGAGCTACGTGGACAGTAAAAGAAAAGATATAGAGTTTGAAATTGGAGAAATGGTCATGCTTAAGGTTTCACCTTGGAAAGGCGTTGTTCGATTTGGTAAACGAGGGAAATTAAATCCAAGGTATATTGGACCATTCAAGATTATTGATCGTGTCGGACCAGTAGCTTACCGACTTGAGTTACCTCAACAACTCGCGGCTGTACATAACACTTTCCATGTCTCGAATTTGAAGAAATCTTTTGCTAAAGAAGATCTCACTATTCCGTTAGATGAAATCCAAATCAACGAAAAACTTCAATTCATCGAAGAACCCGTCGAAATAATGGATCGTGAGGTTAAAAGACTTAAGCAAAACAAGATACCAATTATTAAGGTTCGATGGAATGCTCGTAGAGGACCCGAGTTCACCTGGGAGCGTGAAGATCAGATGAAGAAGAAATACCCGCATCTATTTCCAGAAGATTCGTCAACACCTTTAACAGCTTAAAATTTCGGGACGAAATTTATTTAACGGGTAGGTACTGTAGTGACCCGAACTTTTCCATGTTTATATATATTAATTGAGATTGATATTTACATGATTAAATGCTTCCAACATGTTAAGCAATCAAACTTGTTAAGACTTGATTAATTGAAATATGTTTCATATAGACAATTGACCACCCAAGTTGACCGGTGATTCACGAACGTTAAAACTTGTAAAAACTATATGATGACATATATATGGATATATATATAGTTAACATGATACTATGATAAGTAAACATATCATTAAGTATATTAACAATGAACTACATATGTAAAAACAAGACTACTAACTTAATGATTTTTAAACGAGACATATATGTAACGATTATCGTTGTAAAGACATTTAATGGATATATATCATATTAAGAGATATTCATACATGATAATATCATGATAATATAATAATTTAAAATCTCATTTGATATTATAAATGATAATGCTAAAAACGAACATATATTTCATAGCATTATTCCTCAAGAAAGACAAGCTTTTAGTTGCAATTGTTCTATTTACAAGTGATATTCGTTTAAATAATAAAAGGTGAAGACAAAAGACAGATTCGACGAATTGAAGACGCAAACGACCAAAAAGCTCAAAAGTACAAAAGACAATCAAAAAGGTTCCAATTATTGATAAGAAACGTCTCGAAATTACAAGAGTACAAGATTCAAAATGCAAAGTACAAAATATAAAATTGTACGCAAGGACGTTCGAAAATCCGGAACCGGGACCAGAGTCAACTCTTAACGCTCGACGCAACGGACTAAAAATTACAAGTTAACTATGTATATAAATATAATATAATATATAATTAATTATATTAATTATATATATATTATATATATATATTATAAAACCGTCGGCAGAGAAAGACTCCAAGGGTGTGAGCTGTAAATTCATTCTCCGCGACTCGCGGAGTTTGAAGAGGATTTTGCCGCGAGTCGCGGAGCCCCAAAAAACGACTCTGCCTATAAAGCAAACCGAATTCTGATCATTTTTCATAATCTATTTCTCTCTTCTCTCATATATACGTAAAATATATATATATAATTTATATTTTAATTTTAATTTTAATTTTAATTCTAATAATAAGGGTATGTTAGCGAATATTGTAAGGGTGTAAGTCGAAATTCTGTCCGTGTAACGCTACGCTATTTTTAATCATTGTAAGTTATGTTCAACCTTTTTATATTAATGTCTCGTAGCTAAGTTATTATTATGCTTATTTAAAACGAAGTAATCATGATGTTGGGCTAATTACTAAAATTGGGTAATTGGGCTTTGTACCATAATTGGGGTTTGGACAAAAGAACGACACTTGTGGAAATTAGACTATGGGCTATTAATGGGCTTTATATTTGTTTAACTAAATGAAAGTTTGTTAATGTTAATATAAAGATTTACAATTGGGCGTCCCTATAAAGTACCATATACACTCGATCGGACACGATGGGCGGGGTATTTATATGTACGAATAATCGTTCATTTAACCGGACACGGGAATGGATTAATAGCCACTAGAATAATTAAAACAGGGGTGAAATTACATTCAAGGGTAATTGGTGTAATTGTTAACAAAGTAGTAAAACCTTGGTTTACACACAGTCGATAACCTGGTGTATTCATTAAACAAAGTATTAAAACCTTGTTACAATTCGAATCCCCAATTAGTTGGAATATTTAACTTCGGGTATAAGAATAATTTGATGAGGACACTCGCACTTTATATTTATGACTGATGGACTGTTATGGACAAAAACCAGACGGACATATTAAATAATCCAGGACAAAGGACAATTAACCCATGGGCATAAAACTAAAATCAACACGTCAAACATCATGATTACGGAAGTTTAAATAAGCATAATTCTTTTATTTCATATTTAATTTTCTTTATTTTATATTTAATTGCACTTCTAATTATCGCACTTTTATTTATTGTTATTTAATTGCACTTTTAATTATCGTCCTTTTTAATTATCGCAATTTTATTTTATCGCACTTTTATTATTCGCAATTTCATTATCGTTATTTACTTTACGCTTTAATTTAAGTCTTGTATTTATTTTATATTTTACATTAGGTTTTAACTGCGACTAAAGTCTTAAAATCGACAAACCGGTCATTAAACGGTAAAAAGCCCCTTTATAATAAATAATATTACTTATATATATATTTGTATTTTTAATAAAAGTAAACTAATATAGCGTTGAGCTTTGTTTAAAGATTTCCCTGTGGAACGAACCGGACTTACTAAAAACTACACTACTTTACGATTAGGTACACTGCCTATAAGTGTTGTAGCAAGGTTTAAGTATATCCATTCTATAAATAAATAAATATCTTGTGTAAAATTGTATCGTATTTAATAGTTTTTCCTGCAAAAATTTAATAGTATTTTATACCCCTCTGCTTTGACATCAAGTATTTTTGGCGCCGCTGCCGGGGACTTATCTTAAAAGCCGGAAGCGCAACGCTAATAAAAAAAAAAAAGATTTTTAGTTTACTTTTATTAAAAATTCGTTTTTGTAAAAATACGTTTTAATTATTAAAAAAATATAAAAACAAAAACAAAAATATAAGTATTTTTAAGATTTTGTTAAATATTTAAGTTTTATAAAGTTTCTTTATTTTTAGTTTATAAAAACATAAGTTTTATTTAAGTATTTTGTTTTTATTTAAAAACATAAAAAAAAAATAATATATAAAAAATATATATATAAATCTAGTTTTAAGATTTTTATTTATAAAATTATAAAGTGATTCTATTTTTATTTAAGTTTTAAATATAAGTTTTATTTATACACATATTATTATTTTTTTATAAACAGAAAAAATTAAAAACAGAAAATAAAATAAATAAATAAATAAAGAAGAACGCGTTGAAGAAATAAGCTGTCATCTGAATTTTGGAACCCCGCGAGTCGCGGGGTTTGAAGTTTAAATTACCGCAAGTCGCGGAGCTTCTCTGACAGGCGACAGAAGCCCTAATTCAGCATTAATTACGGGTTTTAATTAATTATTATTATTATTTAACCCTAATTATTATTATTATTATTATTAGTTTTATTTTAAGATTTACTTTTTATTTAATTTATGTATTTAGTATTAATAAGTTTTATTAAATTGTAAAATTAGTAGTTTTATTAAAAAAAATAATATAAAAATAATATTTTTATAAAAATTGTACTTTTTACAACTTTTTATATATTTTTATATTTTGTCCCTTTTTAATCGTTTTAGCGTAATATTTGTATTTTTCTCTCATATTTAATTTTAAACTTAGTTTTTGCTATAGTTATTTTTACTCCTAGATTTTTAGGCTTTGCCGTAGAATTCCTTAAGTGCTTTTTCTTTAGACTAAGATTTAGGTGCTTTAGAATTTTGCGACGCCATTTTAAGTTTTAGTTTCTTTTTAAGTTATTTCCATTTGGGATTTAGTTTTTCCTGTAAGCTTTAATATTTTTAGACACCTTTTACTATGTATCAATTATCATTCCAATTAGTAATTTCAATTTGCGATTATAATTTTAAGTTAGTTGTAGTAATAAGGTTAGGTTAGTCAAGTATTTTTAAGTTTTTATAAGTTTCTTTTATTTTTCCGTCACCTTTTATTTTTCAACCATTTTTCGTTTTTCGACCTTTTTCGACGAACTCTTTTTCTCTCTTATTTCTCGCTATTCTAGTTTTTAGGACATAGATTTTTATTCTACTTCTTATCTAAATTTCTTAAAATTACGAAAATTTATTTTAAGTGGTTAAATTGATAGACATCAAAATTTTCTGGTTCGTAGTAATAGTTGGATTTGTACGTGGACCGGGTTATTGGAGCCAAACAGTCCTCAATTATATTGAGACCAAACGAATCCTGCCCCTCTGCTGCATCTTTTGGCTATTCGAAACGTGGGCAAAATCAGAAAAGTCTATTGATTGGATAACTTATTATAATTTTTCTTTCCTTTTAAAAACTAATAGGATATTCAGTGAATGCACCGAGCAAGACGTTCATCACCTTTTGTACGTTCACCACCTGTAACTAGATCAAGACATTTAGCAAATATAACCGCCGTTGATTTTTCTTTAGAATCGTCATCCAGTAGACCAAGTACTTCAGTTCAAATTTCCGATAATCCATTTTTTGTACCCGACCTCACAATTGAGAATCCGGAGAATATTCAGGAACGGTTCGTAGATCCTGAACCATTAAACTTTCCTCCGGAACCACCAATCATTCAAACAGAGATTGTTGAGGAACGAACCATTAAATCAGAATCATCTAGTGATACCGATTCAACAAATTCAATTATGGAGAATCTGGAACCTTTAAGTATGGAAGACCGAATGAGAGCTAAACGCACTGGCCAAGGTCACGCAATTACTCATCCAGACATTAATGCGCCAGATTATGAAATCAAAGGACAAATTCTACACATGGTGACTAATCAATGCCAATTTAGTGGTGCGCCGAAGGAAGATCCAAATGAACATCTACGTACCTTTAATAGGATCTGCACACTATTTAAAATCCGAGAAGTGGAGGATGAACAGATATATCTCATGTTATTTCCCTGGACTTTAAAGGGAGAAGCCAAAGATTGGTTGGAATCATTACCTGAAGGGGCGATCGATACATGGGATGTTTTAGTTGACAAATTTCTTAAACAATTCTTTCCTGCATCTAAAGCCGTAAGACTTCAAGCAGAAATTGTTACGTTTACACAGAAACCAAATGAAACTCTATATGAGGCATGGACAAGATATGGAAAGTTATTAAGAGGATGTCCGCAACATGGTTTAGACACCTGTCAAATAGTACAAATATTCTACCAAGGATGCGACATCACTACAAGGAAAGACATAGATATAGCAGCTGGTGGTTCTATTATGAAGAAAACCGAAACTGATGCTTACAAAATTATTGATAACACTGCTTCCCACTCACATGAGTGGCACCAAGAAAAAGATATCGTTAGATCATCTAAAGCAGCTAGAGCCGATTCTAGCCATGACTTAGATTCCATTTCCGCAAAGATAGATGCTGTGGAGAGACGAATGGAAAAGATGACTAAGGATATTCACTCAATACGAATTAGTTGTGAGCAGTGTGGAGGACCACATTTGACAAAAGATTGTCTCAGTATTGAATTAACAATGGAACAAAGAGAGAATATTTCATACATAAACCAAAGGCCTGGAAATAATTATCAGAATAATTATCAACCGCCAAGACCGATTTACAATCAGAACCAGAATTATAACCGAAATATTCCATACAACAACCAACAAGGTCCTAGCAATCAACAAGTATCCAATAATACTTACAATCAGCAAAGACCAAATTTTCAAAACAAACCACCACAACAAACCGATGATAAAAAGCCGAATTTAGAAGATATGATGACGAAGCTAGTTGAAACTCAAACGCAGTTTTTCACATCTCAGAAACAAACCAATGAACAAAATGCTCAAGCATTTAGAAATCAACAAGCTTCTATTCAAAATCTGGAACAAGAAGTAAGTAACCTAGCAAGGTTAATAGGTGAAAGAAAACCGGGAAGTCTACCTAGTGATACAAATGATAACCCCCGGAATGAAACAGCTAAAGCCATTACCACAAGAAGTGGTACAACACTTAAACCACCTGAAATACCTGTAACTTCTGATGAAACTATTCCTACTCCACAAGAACCACAACTTGATCAAGATAAGGAAAAAGAACCGGTAGTTGAAAAAGTTAATGAAGATAACACAGTTAAGGATAAACCTTATGTTAAACCATACCAACCACCACTTCCTTACCCGAGTAAAATGAAGAAAGAAAAACTTGAAGCCGAGCAATCCAAATTCTTGGATATGTTTAAACAGATAAATGTAAATCTTCCTTTCATTGATGTGATTTCAGGAATGCCAAGATATGCTAAATTCTTGAAAGATCTAATCTCAAATAGAAAGAAAATGGAAGAACTCTCGGCTGTTACTATGAATGCTAATTGTTCAGCAGTGCTGTTGAATAAGATACCAGAAAAACTATCTGATCCAGGAAGTTTCACAATTCCATGTTTTCTGGGTAGTCTTAGTTCAATAGAAGCATTGGCAGACTTAGGTGCTAGTATAAATCTAATGCCGTATTCACTATACGCTAAACTAGACCTTGGAGAATTAAAACCAACCAGAATAAGCATACAACTAGCCGATAGATCAATAAAATATCCTAGAGGGATAATGGAGAACATGCTAGTTAAAGTTGGTACTTTAGTATTTCCAGTAGATTTTGTTGTTTTGGACATGGAAGAAGATTCTCAAGTTCCTCTCATATTAGGAAGACCATTCTTAAACACGGCTAAAGCAATGATAGACGTGTTCGGTAAGAAATTGACCCTAAGTATAGAGGATGAGAGTGTTACCTTTTCAGTTGATAGAGCAATGCAACAACCACAATCTGCAGATGATACATGTTATTATATTCAAACTATAGATGCACATGCAGAATTATTAGAAGAATTTCCAGAATTACAAGGAACAGGAGAATGTTCTTTAGGAGAAGGTAATGAACCAATTGATGAAGCTGAAATGTTAGCTACACTTATAGCTAATGGATATGAACCAACAACAGAAGAAATTCAAATGCTAAAAGAAGAAGACAGATATCGATATAAATCATCGATAGAAGAACCTCCGAAATTAGAGTTAAAGCCACTTCCAAACCATTTGGAATACGCTTATTTACATGGTGAATCTGAATTACCTGTAATAATATCGTCTTCTCTTACTGAAAATGAGAAATCACAACTCATTTCTGTGTTGAAAGCTCATAAACCAGCCATTGCATGGAAGATTCATGATATTAAAGGAATAAGTCCTTCGTATTGCACACATAAAATCCTTATGGAAGAAGGTCATAAAACGTATGTGCAACGCCAACGAAGACTAAATCCTAATATGCAAGATGTAGTTAAGAGAGAGATTATTAAACTGCTAGATGCAGGTTTGATATATCCAATTTCTGATAGTCCATGGGTAAGCCCAGTTCAATGCGTACCTAAGAAGGGTGGCATGACTGTCATTACAAATGAGAAAAATGAGCTTATTCCTACTAGGACTGTAACAGGATGGCGTGTATGTATTGATTATAGAAAATTAAATGACGCCACCAGAAAAGATCACTTTCCCTTACCTTTCATAGATCAAATGTTGGAAAGATTAGCCGGAAATAGTTACTATTGTTTTCTAGATGGATTTTCCGGATATTTTCAAATTCCAATAGCACCCGAAGACCAAGAGAAAACCACATTCACGTGCCCTTATGGTACTTTTGCTTACAAACGCATGCCATTTGGACTTTGTAACGCCCCTGCAACCTTTCAAAGGTGTATGATGGCGATTTTTCACGACATGATAGAAGAATGCATGGAAGTATTCATGGATGACTTTTCAGTCTTCGGTGATACATTTAAATCATGTCTAGTTAATCTGGAACGAATGCTAATTAGATGCGAAAAATCAAATCTAGTACTTAATTGGGAGAAATGTCATTTCATGGTTAAAGAAGGCATCGTTCTTGGACATAAAATTTCAAAAGAAGGAATTGAAGTGGATAGAGCTAAAGTAGATGTAATTGCTAAACTTCCACATCCCACCAATGTTAGAGGAGTTAGGAGTTTTCTAGGGCATGCCGGTTTTTACCGACGTTTCATAAAAGATTTTTCAAAAATTGCCACTCCTATGAATAAACTCCTAGAAAAGGATGCGCCATTCATCTTTTCAGATGAGTGTATCAAATCTTTTAATATTCTTAAAGAGAAACTCACTAATGCGCCGATCATGATAACACCAAATTGGAATCTACCATTTGAACTAATGTGCGATGCAAGTGATTTTGCAATGGGAGCCGTTTTAGGACAAAGGATTGAAAAACGATTTCAACCTATATATTATGCTAGTAAGACGTTACAAGGAGCACAAACGAACTATACAACTACTGAAAAAGAACTCCTTGCTATTGTCTTTGCTTTTGACAAATTTCGATCATATCTCGTTCTAGCAAAAACGGTGGTCTATACCGACCATTCTGCTCTTAGATACCTATTTTCAAAACAAGATGCTAAACCAAGATTAATCCGTTAGATCTTACTCTTACAAGAGTTTGATATTGAAATCCGAGATAAAAGAGGAGCAGAAAATCTCGCCGCTGATCATCTTTCTCGTCTTGAAAATCCCGAATTAGAAGTTCTAAATGAATCGGCCATACAAGACAACTTTCCTAATGAATATCTATTGAAGATAAATTATAATGAAATCCCATGGTTTGCAGACTATGCAAACTACTTAGTTTGTGGATTCCTTGAAAAAGGATTATCGTACCAAAGACGAAAGAAATTCTTCAGTGATATAAAACACTATTTCTGGGAAGATCCACATCTGTTTAAAAGTTGTCCTAATGGAATAATACGCCGATGTGTATTTGGAGATAAGCTAGTAAAATATTAAACCATTGTCACACAGGACCAACAGGAGGGCATTATGGGCCTCAACTAACAGCAAGAAAAGTTTATGAAGCTGGATTCTATTGGCCTACAATTTACAAAGACGCACACCTTCTTTGCAAATCCTGTGATGCATGTCAAAGGGCCGGAAAAATAAGTCAACGTGATGAAATGCCACAAAATGTCATCCAAGTATGTGAAGTATTTGACATTTGGGGTATTGACTTTATGGGTCCATTTCCAAAATCTCATAATAATCTATATATACTCGTAGCCATTGATTATGTATCTAAATGGGCGGAAGCACAAGCTCTCCCAACTAATGATGCACGAGTTGTAGTCAACTTTTTAAAACGTCTTTTTGCAAGGTTTGGAACACCGAAAGCTTTAATAAGTGATCGGGGTACTCATTTCTGTAATAATCAACTTGAAAAAGTTCTTAAAAGATATGGAGTAACTCATAAAATCTCCACCGCATATCATCCACAAACAAGTGGACAAGTTGAAAATACCAACCGAGCTTTAAAACGTATTCTAGAGAAAACCGTAGGATCAAATCCGAAGGAATGGTCCATTAAATTGGAGGATGTACTCTGGGCTTTTAGAACAGCCTACAAAACTCCAATTGGAACCACACCTTTTAGACTTGTTTATGGAAAAGCATGTCATCTTCCAGTAGAAATTGAACACAAAGCATTTTGGGCTTTGAAGACATGTAATCTTGATTTACATGAAGCCGGACGTCTACGATTAAGTCAACTAAACGAATTAGAAGAATTAAGACATGAAGCATACGAAAATTCGTTAATCTATAAAGAAAGAACGAAGAAATGGCATGATAAAAGAATCAGAAGTTCAAAAGAATTTAAAGAAGGAGACAGAGTTCTTCTTTTCAATTCACGATTCAAGCTATTTCCTGGAAAATTAAAATCAAGATGGTCTGGACCATTCATAGTCAAAAGAGTTTTCCCATACGGAACGATAGAATTGATAAATTCAAATGGGATTGAATTTAAAATTAATGGTCACAGAGTTAAACATTACATACATGGTCCGATGGAAGTCGACAACGAAGTTAATCACAATTTCGACACCACAGCTAACTAAGTGTGGGGAGAATCAAGTCTTTAAAGGATAATATGTATTTCTGTTAGAGTTAGATTGTCTGTTTTCGTGTAGTTCTCGAAAATGGAACCCGAATGGTCTTTCCCTAGCAGACCCTAAAGAACTAGTCTTCTCCCCCCATTCTGAATTTTTATTTTTTTTTAGGTTTTTACGAAATGAAGACTGCCTGTGAACTAAACCATGGTCTAATGCTACACGCTTTGATCACTAAACGTAATAATGACATACTACCGAGTGAAATAGTATCAGTAATCAGAGAAAGAATGGACGGAGTTAGAAAAGAATCCAGATGCGAAGATAATAAGTTACAATTTGGTAAAGGAAAATCAAAATCCGCAGCGAAAAGAAGAGCACGACACCTAGAACGATGTCACAAATGCGGAAAATGGTCACATGGAGGTAAATGTTCAAATAATCAAACCTATTCAAATACCGAATTTGTTACTTTATGCAGAGACGGACCGTTCATATGTTTAGAAGAAAAGATACTGAATGCTCGAGGTTACGCCTATGTAGCCATGGAAAATCAATTAAACCGAGTATCTTATGAATGAGATAGATCATATAACTAAGAAATCTATTTCACAGGTATGTCTGTACAGTTTTTATTTTTATTTTTATTTTTAACCTTTTGATAATAAACGCTAATTTGTTCGCTAAAAAGTATTAAATTGGTATTGAATAAAATTAGGTTTGGCGACCGAAATTATTGATATCATTAAAAAAAATTATTACATCACTGCGAAATTTAACGTTTATTCTTAAGGTATAAATATCTTTAATCAATCAACCCAAAATATTTCAAAAATTCGTCATGAGTTAAATTAGGTCTTGGAACCGAAATTACTTTACCGAAAAGAGGGGCGCATATTTTTGATAATATTTGATTGATTAAAGTGGGATAAAAAGACAAAAAGATTTTTAATTTTATTTTTACCATATTTTTAAAATTAATATTTAAATCTTAAATTAATATTGTAAATTTTGTAAAAACAATATATTTAAAATTGTAAATATTTGAAAAATTAATATAAGTTTGATATGAATTTATGAATTTTTAAATTAAGTTTGGTGTGAATTTTTAAAATATAAATTTTTAATTTTATGCATTTCAAATTTTAAGTTTGGTGTGAATTTTTAAAATATAAATTTTTAATTTTATGCATTTCAAATTTTAAGTTTGGTGTGAATTTTTAATAATAATTTTGAATTTTATATTTAAGTTATGTGAATTTAAAAACAAAAATTTACTTTATCTCATTAAGTTAAGAATATGATTTTTAAAATTTGTCGTAAGTTGAAGACTAGGTCTTTGAACCGAAATTGCTTTACCCGAGGGAGGGACGAGAACTTTTATTATCATTATTTTTAATCTTATTGAATTAGAGTATGCCAAAAACATTGAAAAAACCCAAAAATCTTAGCTTTTAAAACAATCGCTACAAAAAGACAAATTTTAAAATTTTGTCGAAGGACGGACTAGGACATCGATCCGAAACGACCTCGTCCTAAATAACAAGGGAAACAAAATTTTAAAATTAATTACTTAATTGTTTTAATAAGTTAATGATTATAAAATAAAAATAAAATAAAAAAATATACCAAACTCCGCGAGTCGCGGAGTTTGGAGGGTTAATCCCCGCGACTCGCGGAGAGACCGGATTACAGAAAAAAAAATAAGAGCTGCAACAGCTCAGTTTCACACTCCACAAACTCAAAAACAGCTGCGAAATACTGCCGAAAAACCACCCAAAAACACCCCAAAAATCCCAATTTTTAACCGTTAATCACCAAATTTTTTGCTAAAATCATGTTGAGAAGGATGCTATCTAAGAATTACTCAAGAAAAACGGTAAATTTCTACACCTAAACACCATTTAATCCGAAATTTGGTGTTCTTGAGCTATTTTTTCCCCAATTTGATTTTGATGCTTTTTAAGTGTAATTAGGCTTAAATTGTTTATGTATTATGCTTGTATAACCTAGATTGATGCTGTTTAACATGATTAGAAGCCTTAAACTTCAAATTTTGAGTAATCTAGGGTTTGTGTTCTTGAGCAAATTTGGGGCTTTTTGATATAAACAAGTTATGGCCAATTTTTGTCATGAATTGTTGCTAAATTAAGTAGTGTAACATGTTTAGGTAGTTAAATGATCTAAACTTTGAGCCTAAACATGATTTTGAGAATTAAAGTGGACTTTTTCAAGTCTAAAATTCATGAACTTGATTTTTGAAAGATAATGCCATTTGAGACTTGTTTGATTGCTCGTAATGATTATTTTGACATGTTATTTGAGTTGAATGCTTATGAACTTGGCGAACATTTTCGTATATGCTTATTTGAAAAAGTGTAAATTTGATGAAAATATGAAAATGAGCTTAAGTTTGATATAAATTGATAATGTCATTGTAATTGATGATTTTGCTGACACTAATGCATATTTGGATGCACAAAAATTGTGTTTGATGTGTTTTGCAGAATGAAAGGGGTGAATCTTCATCCCAAGCCCGCAATGCTCCTGCTGAGAATTTGGAACAACAGGAGGTGGATAACTACTACAAGCAGAATATACCTCATCCAGTCATGACCTTTTCCGATATGCACTTGGAAGAGTTGCACCCGAACCTGAGATTTGACAGACTTTGGATAGATTATCCAAAATATCAACGGGGTTTGCATACTCTTCATTCCAAGGTTGTTGAGGTACCGAGGGTCATAGAATGGGGACCCTTAGAAGCTGTAGAATTGGCCGGGCAATTTAGGGAATTACTTGTACAGAGGTATGGTAATTCTTCTTTTAATGACTGGGTACATTTATTCACCATACGTAGACCTGTATATAAAGTATGGTGTGAAGAATTGTTATGTAGTATAGAGTTGAATGATCGGGTAGCTAGTTTAACCGATCGTTCTTTTATTAGATTTTTGTTAGGCGGTTCGATGCGCCACATGTCTTTACTGGACATGGCTCAGGCTTTACGTATATATACGCCTGAGGAGTTAGCGTCTGCCGATTGTAGAGGATTGATACTAAACGGTAGAAAGATAGATGAAAATTTTGATACACACGGTGTGTGGAGTCAAATGACAAGCCATCACCGTTTCAAAGGGGGAAATTACTCTTATTTGGATATAGATAGAGCCGAATTAAGAGTGATACATAGGTTTTTAGCTAATTCGATTACACAAAGGGGTAAGAACAAGGAAAAAGTAAATGAACAAGATTTGTTTTACCATATGTGTATTCGAGACCCACAATGCGCTGTAAGTATACCATATTGTGTGGGTTATTATTTATCAGCTATGGTTCGGGGGATGCGACCGCATAGCATAATAGGAGGTGGTATTTTTATTACTTTGATTGGTGAATATCTCGGTGTGGATATAAGTCGGGGGGGATTATTAGTAGAAGAACCAGAACCCCGCGATACTATAGGTTTAAATGTATACCATGGTGCGAAAGTTTTGAAGAGGCGAAATAACGCCGCAGTACGATACCATGGTAGACATCCATAGGTGGAGAGAAACCAGCAGCAAGGTAATGTAGGAGGGGGGAATGAGATGCAAGAAATGCATAGGTTTATAGCTTCTCAGGAATACGAAAATGCTAGACAGAGAGCATTTGAAGATTGGCAAGTTCATCAGAACCAAATCATAGCTCATTGCCAACATATAGGTAGAAACTATATTCCTACACCGAAACCCATCTTCCCTCCTTGGTCTATAGAGATGCAGCCACCATATCCTACGTATGACCCTGTCGAAGCATTCTATAGCACCTATGGTTATGCCTGGAACCCCTATTGGTACCAATATCATCCTTAGTTTACTTATTATTTTTTTTTTATTTTGTAATTTGTAATTATTGATACGTTTAATACTTTTTTA
The DNA here is from genome assembly GCF_046630445.1 of Rutidosis leptorrhynchoides. Classification (NCBI taxonomy): domain Eukaryota; kingdom Viridiplantae; phylum Streptophyta; class Magnoliopsida; order Asterales; family Asteraceae; genus Rutidosis; species Rutidosis leptorrhynchoides. The sequence continues at coordinate 141,461,157 of NC_092342.1, read as the reverse complement.
ATATTGTAATCATTTTTATAATTATCTAACTTTTATTCTTAGATTTTAATAATTTTTGAATGTGGGGTAATATACCAAACTTCAAAAATATGTATATATGTTTGCAGTTTATCTTATGTACACAACAGGGTAAAACAACGCATTTTCAAAGACTGGCATTAAGTTCAGCAAAAGCAACTAATTTTGACGACAAGATGCAAAATATATGTGAAATAACAACAAGACTGAATGAACAAATGATGTGCACCATTTATCATTCAGCAAACAAACGCCAATATATTTGGAAACTTTGGTAAAAATTTAATCATTTTCACACAAATCACCCTCAATAATTTAAATTGTTACTGATTTCTTGCAAATGAGGGCATTGCAAGATCTTAAGTGTGGGAAGGGGTTAAATTCTTTCGGATTTTAAAATTTTTATCTTAAACACTTGGTTACCATTAAAAATACTAGTAAAGCAGTAGTTGTATTAGAATCTAGTGCTCTCTGATAATAAAGAACAGCCCTAGTCTTATATACTAACTACCCAATTCTAGTAAATTTTTCAAAATTTTCAATTAAATGAATTCAAAATCATGTTTATACATATTTATGAACGATAAAACTAGGTTTTAACACCGAAATTATTGTTACCTCGGAAAGGACATAAATTGAGAAACAAACTAAAATGTTAAAATTCATTTAAAATGGAATAGAGGACGATAAAAAGGAAAATAAAAGCCAAGTGTGGGAAAATTTACCAAGTTATCTTAAACATATGTCACATATATCTGTAACAAATAACTGAAAATACTTTTGCTTTGGACTAAACTAAACTGTTTTACCCGATGAAAGAAAAGAAGAGATGGATCTACACGATGAATCAATTCCATCATTAAAAGGAAGTAAAGTCTTCCGAAAAAGACACGCGCTTCTTGATTTAGGTCAAGAAGTTGTCGTCCAGACCAGCTGTAGGTTGACGAAAAATCTAGAAAAGTCATCACTAAAATCAGCAGGAAATCCACGGACCTCAGCATTAAACAGGGTCGCCAAGTGGTCAGATTTATCCTAACCATGAGAAGGATTTATCTCGTACAATGGGGGGGCACCGTGCAAATTAGCTTAATAAGACTAATGAATCAGATCCCCAGAAAGGATAATCTCCTTAAAGATTAAAAATCAGCTTTTAAGACTGATATTACTCAATCCTAGAGATTGACCTTAAAGATTGAGAATTACAAACTCATGGAATTCAATGATATCTAAACTCGAGCTTGAACGAGAAAATAGTTTGATCAAAATTACAAACCGATTTGTTTTCTGAAAACCCTATTTTCAATGCGTTCATTACCATTGAACGTAAAATCCTAGGAATTCACCTGGAATTCATTAGGTCACCTGAACTAAATCGGGTGTCAACCGTAAGAACGGTGGTTGCATAGTGGTCAAAGACAGGACCTTGTGCCAGACCGAAAAATTATAAGGGTGAGCTTTACTATTGCTCCTACCAAGGATAGTAATTGCGTCCGACACGTTATAGACCATAATTAAAAGCATGTCAGGGGACATTGCCTTAACAATTGCTTGTTCAACGCTTTCCTTTCAACCGGACGGTAGTTTACCGAAAGGTAATATACGGAACAAGTAAACTGGACGTGTTGCTTTCCTAATACAAGGTTAGCAAGTGGGTGACACAAAACCGCAAGTTTTGAGCTAAAATTTTCAAATCTAAAACCCACCAAACCCACAAAAATATTTTGCAAACACCGGTAAAGGGTTATTCCGGAAAACTTATCTAGGGTAAAAACTAGATTTAATTTTCAAAAGATCAAATGTTTTCATAAAGATCCAATTTCCTTAATGGATCTAAATTTTTATAGTCATGTGGGACTGTAAACCATATCGTTACTACCATTGTTTATACCGTCGTATAGAAATCACTGATGTACAAAGTGTGAAGAATAAAGAAGTGATTCTAGTATTTCAAGACAATATTGCTTGAGGACAAGCAACGCTCAAGTGTGGGAATATTTGATAATGCTAAAAACGAACATATATTTCATAGCATTATTCCTCAAGAAAGACAAGCTTTTAGTTGCAATTGTTCTATTTACAAGTGATATTCGTTTAAATAATAAAAGGTGAAGACAAAAGACAGATTCGACGAATTGAAGACGCAAACGACCAAAAAGCTCAAAAGTACAAAAGACAATCAAAAAGGTTCCAATTATTGATAAGAAACGTCTCGAAATTACAAGAGTACAAGATTCAAAACGCAAAGTACAAAATATAAAATTGTACGCAAGGACGTTCGAAAATCCGGAACCGAGACCAGAGTCAACTCTTAACGCTCGACGCAACGGACTAAAAATTACAAGTTAACTATGTATATAAATATAATATAATATATAATTAATTATATTAATTATATATATATTATATATATATTATAAAACCGTCGGCAGAGAAAGACTCCAAGGGTGTGAGCTGTAAATTCATTCTCCGCGACTCGCGGAGTTTGAAGAGGATTTTGTCGCGAGTCGCGGAGCCCCAAAAAACGACTCTGCCTATAAAGCAAACCGAATTCTGATCATTTTTCATAATCTATTTCTCTCTTCTCTCATATATACGTAAAATATATATATATAATTTATATTTTAATTTTAATTTTAATTTTAATTCTAATAATAAGGGTATGTTAGCGAATATTGTAAGGGTGTAAGTCGAAATTCTGTCCGTGTAACGCTACGCTATTTTTAATCATTGTAAGTTATGTTCAACCTTTTTATATTAATGTCTCGTAGCTAAGTTATTATTATGCTTATTTAAAACGAAGTAATCATGATGTTGGGCTAATTACTAAAATTGGGTAATTGGGCTTTGTACCATAATTGGGGTTTGGACAAAAGAACGACACTTGTGGAAATTAGACTATGGGCTATTAATGGGCTTTATATTTATTTAACTAAATGAAAGTTTGTTAATGTTAATATAAAGATTTACAATTGGGCGTCCCTATAAAGTACCATATACACTCGATCGGACACGATGGGCGGGGTATTTATATGTACGAATAATCGTTCATTTAACCGGACACGGGAATGGATTAATAGCCACTAGAATAATTAAAACAGGGGTAAAATTACATTCAAGGGTAATTGGTGTAATTGTTAACAAAGTAGTAAAACCTTGGTTTACACACAGTCGATAACCTGGTGTATTCATTAAACAAAGTATTAAAACCTTGTTACAATTCGAATCCCCAATTAGTTGGAATATTTAACTTCGGGTATAAGAATAATTTGATGAGGACACTCGCACTTTATATTTATGACTGATGGACTGTTATGGACAAAAACCAGACGGACATATTAAATAATCCAGGACAAAGGACAATTAACCCATGGGCATAAAACTAAAATCAACACGTCAAACATCATGATTACGGAAGTTTAAATAAGCATAATTCTTTTATTTCATATTTAATTTCCTTTATTTTATATTTAATTGCACTTCTAATTATCGCACTTTTATTTATTGTTATTTAATTGCACTTTTAATTATCGTCCTTTTTAATTATCGCAATTTTATTTTATCGCACTTTTATTATTCGCAATTTCATTATCGTTATTTACTTTACGCTTTAATTTAAGTCTTGTATTTATTTTATATTTTACATTAGGTTTTAACTGCGACTAAAGTCTTAAAATCGACAAACCGGTCATTAAACGGTAAAAACCCCCTTTATAATAAATAATATTACTTATATATATATTTGTATTTTTAATAAAAGTAAACTAATATAGCGTTGAGCTTTGTTTAAAGATTTCCCTGTGGAACGAACCGGACTTACTAAAAACTACACTACTTTACGATTAGGTACACTGCCTATAAGTGTTGTAGCAAGGTTTAAGTATATCCATTCTATAAATAAATAAATATCTTGTGTAAAATTGTATCGTATTTAATAGTTTTTCCTGCTAAAATTTAATAGTATTTTATACCCCTCTGCTTTGACATCAATAAACATTGGGTTAACAACATTTAACAAGATCGTTAACCTAAAGGTTTCAAAACAACACTTACATGTAACGACTAACGATGACTTAACGCCTCAGTTAAAATGTATATACATGTAGTGTTTTAATATGTATTTTTACACTTTTGAAAGACTTCAATACACTTATCAAAATACTTCTACTTAACAAAAATGCTTACAATTACATCCTCGTTCAGTTTCATCAACAATTCTACTCGTATGCACCCGTATTCGTACTCGTACAATACACAGCTTTTAGATGTATGTACTGTCGGTATATACACTCCAATGATCAGCTCTTAGCAGCCCATGTGAGTCACCTAACACATGTGGGAACCATCATTTGGCAACTAGCATGAAATATCTCATAAAATTACAAAAATATGAGTAATCATTCATGACTTATTTACATGAAAACAAAATTACATATCCTTTATATCTAATCCATACACCAACGACCAAAAACACCTACAAACACTTTCATTCTTCAATTTTATTCATCTAATTGATCTCTCTCAAGTTCTATCTTCAAGTTCTAAGTGTTCTTCATAAATTTCAAAAGTTCTAGTTTCATAAAATCAAGAATACTTCCAAGATTGCAAGTTTACTTCCAAGTTTTCTAAATCCATTCCAAGTAATCATCCAAGATCAAGAAACCTTTGTTACTTATAGTAGGTTATCTTTATAATACAAGGTAATAATCATATTCAAACTTTAATTCAGTTTCTATAACTATAACAATCTTATTTCGAGTGGAAATCTTACTTGAAATTGTTTTCGTGTCATGATTCTGCTTCAAGAACTTTCAAGCCATCCAAGGATCCTTTGAAGCTAGATCTATTTTTATCATTTCTAGTAGGTTTATCCAAGGAACTTGAGGTAGTAATGATGTTCATAACATCATTCGATTCATACATATAAAGCTATCTTATTCGAAGGTTTAAACTTGTAATCACTAGAACATAGTTTAGTTAATTCTAAACTTGTTCACAAATAAAAGTTAATCCTTCTAACTTGACTTTTAAAATCAACTAAACACATGTTCTATATCTATATGATATGCTAACTTAATGATTTAAAACCTGGAAACACGAAAAACACCGTAAAATCGGATTTACGCCGTCATAGTAACACCGCGGGCTGTTTTGGGTTAGTTAATTAAAAACTATGATAAACTTTGATTTAAAAGATGTTATTCTGAGAAAATGATTTTTATTATGAACATGAAACTATATCCAAAAATTATGGTTAAACTCAAAGTGGAAGTATGTTTTCTAAAATGGTCATCTAGACGTCATTCTTTCGACTGAAATGACTACCTTTACAAAAACGACTTGTAACTTATTTTTCCGACTATAAACCTATACTTTTTCTGTTTAGATTCATAAAATAGAGTTCAATATGAAACCATAGCAATTTGATTCACTCAAAACGGATTTAAAATGAAGAAGTTATGGGTAAAACAAGATTGGATAATTTTTCTCATTTTAGCTACGTGAAAATTGGTAACAAATTTATTCCAACCATAACTTAATCAACTTGTATTGTATATTATGTAATCTTGAGATACCATAGACACGTATACAATGTTTTGACCTATCATGTCGACACATCTATATATATTTCGGAACAACCATAGACACTCTATATGTGAATGTTGGAGTTAGCTATACAGGGTTGAGGTTGATTCCAAAATATATATAGTTTGAGTTGTGATCAATACTGAGGTACATATACACTGGGTCGTGGATTGATTCAAGATAATATTTATCGATTTATTTCTGTACATCTAACTGTGGACAACTAGTTGTAGGTTACTAACGAGGACAGCTGACTTAATAAACTTAAAACATCAAAATATATTAAAAGTGTTGTAAATATATTTTGAACATACTTTGATATATATGTATATATTGTTATAGGTTCGTGAATCAACTAGTGGCCAAGTCTTACTTTCCGACGAAGTAAAAATCTGTGAAAGTGAGTTATAGTCCCACTTTTAAAATCTAATATTTTTGGGATGAGAATACATGCAGGTTTTATAAATGATTTACAAAATAGACACAAGTACGTGAAACTACATTCTATGGTTGAATTATCGAAATCGAATATGCCCCTTTTTATTAAGTCTGGTAATCTAAGAATTAGGGAACAGACACCCTAATTGACGCGAATCCTAAAGATAGATCTATTGGGCCTAACAAACCCCATCCAAAGTACCGGATGCTTTAGTACTTCGAAATTTATATCATATCCGAAGGGTGTCCCGGAATGATGGGGATATTCTTATATATATGCATCTTGTTAATGTCGGTTACCAGGTGTTCACCATATGAATGATTTTTATCTCTATGTATGGGATGTGTATTGAAATATGAAATCTTGTGGTCTATTGTTACGATTTGATATATATAGGTTAAACCTATAACTCACCAACATTTTTGTTGACGTTTAAAGCATGTTTATTCTCAGGTGAATACTAAGAGCTTCCGCTGTTGCATACTAAAATAAGGACAAGATTTGGAGTCCATGTTTGTATGATATTGTATAAAAACTGCATTCAAGAAACTGATTTCGATGTAACATATTTGTATTGTAAACCATTATGTAATGGTCGTGTGTAAACAGGATATTTTAGATTATCATTATTTGATAATCTATGTAAAGCTTTTTAAACCTTTATTTATGAAATAAAGGTTATGGTTTGTTTTAAAAATGAATGCAGTCTTTGAAAAACGTCTCATATAGAGGTCAAAACCTCGCAACGAAATCAATTAATATGGAACGTTTTTAATCAACAAGAACGGGACATTTCAGTTGGTATCCGAGCGTTGGTCTTAGAGAACCAGAATTTTGCATTAGTGTGTCTTATCGAGTTTGTTAGGATGCATTAGTGAGTCTGGACTTCGACCGTGTTTAATTGAAAAATGATTGCTTAACAAATTTTGTTGGAAACTATATATTTTTAACATGTGAATATTATGTGATATATTAATCTCTTAACGCGTTTGATATTATGTGATAGATGTCTACCTCTAGAACAAGTCCCATTGACTCACCTAATAATAATGAAGAGTCAAATGTAAATTGGAATGATTCGTGGACTGATTCACAAGTTCCCGAAGAGGAACCGGAAGAAGAGTCGGAACCGGAAGAAGAATCAGAACCGGAAGAGGAGGAACCGGAGGAGGAAATAGAACCGGTGGGGGAAATAATAAAACGGTTAAGTAAAAGAAAATCCTCAACCAACCGACCAAGGTTAATTATGGTCAATGGTGTTTCCGCCAAGGAAGCAAAATATTGGGAGGATTACCAATTCTCCGATGAATCGGATTCCGACGAGAATTCCGATGATGTTATAGAAATTACCCCAACTGAATTTAAAAAGGCAAAAGAAAATAATAAGGGAAAGGGCATAAAAATAGAGAAATCTAATTCCAACCCCGATGAACTTTATATGTATCGTCAACCCCCGAAGCCCTTAAGTTGTAACAATGACCCGGGAACCTCTAAACCACCAGGTTTTTCTAAACCGTTGTGGAAAACGACAGCTCGTATTAGGGGAACATCATATATCCCTAGAAACTTGGCAAAACGAACCAAAACCGAAGAAGAAGAAACAAGCGAGTCGGAATAAGATAGTTGTATTCGTGTGGTGTAATATATGTAATATAGTGTGCTTATGCTTTATGATATATGTAAAAAATTGCTTGTATTAATAAGTATTTTTTTTATGAATCTAACTCTTGTCTATTTTACAGTATAAAAACACAAAATGGATAGACAACCCAATATTTTAAGAGACCTACCCGGAGACATGATTGATGAAATCTTGTCTAGAGTCGGTCAGAATTCTTCGGCACAACTATTTAAGGCGAGATCAGTTTGTAAGACATTCGAAGAACGTTCCAAGAAATGCCTTGGTTTATAAAAGGCTTTCGTTCGAAAGATGGGGGATATCACATTGGGAAATCCATAAGTTACGATGTGTTCACTTTGACGCATATATTGCGGGGAACCCAAATGCTATTTTACGCAATGGGTTAAGAAATTATTTTGACTCAATATATCCGAATATTGGACTTCGTGATTTAGAAAAAGCGGCTAACATGCAACATAAAGAAGCATGTTATGCTTACGGATTAGTAATGTTCGCTTCTCACCAAAGTGAGAACAAGAACATCGGGCTACAACTATTAAACAAAACGTTCCCACAAGTGACGGAGTCGGTAATTGGAGTAAGAAATGAGGTTTTTAGATTGTTACGGGACTGTTGGACATTACGTAACCCTCGTCCCTTTGACACGTTACAACACGCTGTCTTATCAACGGCCATAACGGTTATGTTCCACAAGACCAAGGATGGGAAGTAATCCTAGTAAAACCAGAATGCATGACTTGTTTCTGGAAGTATGAATTACGTGTCTTTATTGCCTTTGCTGAACGACTTGTGTACTAGCTAGAATTATCTTCACAACCATCTTGTATCAAATTTATTGTGTGCTATATTTCATGCTATATGTAAAATAAGCAGTATTGTAAGTTTGTAAAATATTGTGTAAAAGTTTAAACGCGAAATATTATTATAATCAGTTTTTCATATAGAATTGTAGTAGTTGAATTGTATATTAGCTACTAAGTATGAACTTAACGGGTAGGTACTACCCGAATTTAAACTTATAAAACGCTAATATGAAGAAAAAGCTTTTATAAATGAGTTCATATTATGCTACGAAATACTATTAACTACTCTTAATATTCTGTATGATTAACTTGTTCCATTTGACTATTTTGAAGGAAATGGCACCGACTACTCGACACACCGTGAATATGAATGAAGAGGAATTCCGTACTTTTCTAGCTTCAAACATAGCCGCAGTACAGGATGCGCTACATACCAACAATAACTTTGGATCTAGCAGTACAGGAAATCGTGTAGGATGCACCTATAAAGAATTCACTGCCTGCAAACCTTTGGAATTTGATGGAACTGAAGGGCCGATCGGATTGAAATGGTGGACCGAGAAGGTCGAATCGGTGTTTGCCATAAGTAAGTGTACTGAAGAGGACAAAGTGAAGTACGCTACGCATACCTTCACAGGTTCTGCGTTAACATGGTGGAATACCTATCTAGAGCAAGTGGGACAAGATGATGTGTACGCACTACCGTGGTCAGCATTCAAGCACTTGATGAACGAGAAGTACCGTCCCAGAACCGAGGTCAATAAGCTCAAGACAGAACTTAGAGGGTTACGAACCCAAGGATTTGATATTTCCACGTATGAAAGACGATTCACAGAATTGTGCCTATTGTGTCCGGGAGCGTTCGAAGATGAGGAAGAGAAGATCGACGCGTTTGTGAAAGGATTACCGGAAAGAATCCAATAAGATATAAGTTCACACGAGCCCGCCTCCATACAACAGGCATGTAGAATGGCTCACAAACTAGTGAACCAGATTGAGGAAAGAATTAAAGAACAGACGGCTGAAGAGGCCAATGTGAAGCAAGTCAAAAGAAAGTGGGAGGAAAACGGTGATAAGAATCACCAATACAACAACAACAGCAATTACAATAATAATCGCAACAATTATCCCCACAATCGCAACATCAATCGCAACTACAACTAACGGCCCAACAACAACAACAACAACAACAACAACAACAACAACAACAACAACAACAACAACAACAACAACAACAACAACAACAACAACTACAACAATCATCCCAACAACAATAACAACCGCAACAACAACAACAACAACAACAACAATCAGAAGCAGCTATGCCAAAGGTGTGAAAAGTATCACTCGGGGTTCTGCACCAAATTTTGCAACAAGTGTAAAAGAAATGGTCATAGCGCAGCGAAGTGTGAGGTCTACAGACCAGGGGTTAACAGAATGAAAGGAACAAATGGTGTCGGAACGAGTAATGGTGGAGCAAGTAGTGTCGGAGCAAGTTATGCCAATGTAGTTTGTTATAAATGTGGAAAACCGGGCCACATTATTAGAAATTGCCCGAACCAGGAGAACACGAATGGACAAGGCCGCGGAAGAGTTTTCAATATTAATGCGGCAGAGGCACAGAAAGACCCGGAGCTTGTTACGGGTACGTTTCTTATTGACAATAAATCTGCTTACATTTTATTTGATTCGGGTGCGAATAGAAGCTATATGAGTAGAGATTTTTGTGCTAAATTAAGTTGTCCATTGACGCCGTTGGATAGTAAATTTTTACTCGAATTAGCAAACGGTAAATTAATTTCAGCAGATAATATATGCTGGAATCGAGAAATTAAACTGGGTAGCGAAATATTTAAGATTGATTTGATACCAGTAGAGTTAGGGAGTTTTGATGTAATAGTTGGCATGGACTGGCTGAAGAAGGTGAAAGCAGAGATCGTATATTATAAAAATGCAATTCGCATTGTACGAGAAGAAGGAGAACCCTTAATGGTGTACGGAGAAAAGGGCAACATGAAGCTACATCTTATTAGTAATTTGAAGGCACAAAAACTAATAAGAAAAGGTTGCTATGCTGTTCTAGCACACGTCGAGAAAGTACAAACTGAAGAAAAGAGCATCAATGATGTTCCCGTCGCAAAAGAATTTCCCGATGTATTTCTGAAAGAATTACCGGGACTACCTCCACATCGATCTGTTGAATTTCAAATAGATCTTGTACCAGGAGCTGCACCAATAGCTCGTGCTCCTTATAGACTCGCACCCAGCGAGATGAAAGAACTGCAAAGCCAACTGCAAGAACTATTAGAACGTGGTTTCATTCAACCAAGCACATCACCATGGGGAGCTCCTGTTTTGTTTGTCAAGAAGAAGGATGGTACATTTAGGTTGTGTATTGACTACAGAGAGTTGAACAAACTTACCATCAAAAACCGTTATCCACTGCCGAGAATTGACGACTTATTTGATCAACTACAAGGCTCGTCGGTTTATTCGAAGATCGATTTACGTTCTGGATATCATCAAATGCGAGTAAAGGAGGATGATATTCCAAAAACTGATTTTGGGCCGCGTTATGGTCATTACGAGTTTATGGTTATACCGTTTGGATTGACTAACGCACCAGCTGTGTTCATGGACCTTATGAACCGAGTGTGTGGGCCATATCTTGACAAGTTTGTCATTGTTTTCATCGATGACATACTTATTTACTCAAAGAATGATCAAGAGCACGAAGAACATTTGAGTAAAGTGCTAGAAGTATTGAGGAAAGAAAACCTGTACGCTAAGTTTTCAAAGTGTGCATTTTGGTTGGAAGAAGTTCAATTCCTCGATCACAAAGTGAACAAAGAAGGTATCCAGGTAGACCCGGCAAAGATCGAAACCGTTGAAAAGTGGGAAACCCCAAAAACTCCGAAGCATATACGTCAATTTTTAGGATTGGCTGGTTACTACAGAAGATTCATCCAAGATTTCTCCAAAATAGCAAAACCCTTGACTGCATTAACGCATAAAGGGAAGAAATTTGAATGGAGGGATGAACAAGAAAAGGCGTTTCAATTATTGAAGAAAAAGCTAACTACGGCACCTATATTGTCATTGCCTGAAGGGAATGATGATTTTGTGATTTATTGTGACGCATCAAAGCAAGGTCTCGATTGTGTATTAATGCAACGGACGAAGGTGATTGCTTATGCGTCTAGACAATTGAAGATTCACGAGCAAAATTATACGACGCATGATTTGGAATTAGGCGCGGTTGTTTTTGCATTAAAGACTTGGAGGCACTACTTATATGGGGTCAAAAGTATTATATATACCGACCACAAAAGTCTTCAACACATATTTAATCAGAAACAACTGAATATGAGGCAGCGTAGGTGTATTGAATTGTTGAATGATTACGACTTTGAGATTCGTTACCACCCGGGGAAGGCAAATGTGGTAGCCGACGCCTTGAGCAGAAAGGACAGAGAACCCATTCGAGTAAAATCTATGAATATAATGATTCACACTAACCTTACTACTCAAATAAAGGAGGCGCAACAAGGAGTTTTAAAAGAGGGAAATTTAAAGGATGAAATACCCAAAGGATCGGAGAAGCATCTTAATATTCGGGAAGACGGAACCCGGTATAGGGCTGAAAGAATTTGGGTACCAAAATTTGAAGATATGAGAGAAATGGTACTTAGAGAAGCTCATAAAACCAGATACTCAATACATCCTGGAACGGGGAAGATGTACAAGGATCTCAAGAAACATTTTTGATGGCCGGGTATGAAAGCCGATGTTGCTAAATACGTAGGAGAATGTTTGACGTGCTCTAAGGTCAAAGCTGAGCATCAGAAAGCATCAGGTCTACTTCAACAACCCGAAATCCCGAAATGAAAATGGGAAAACATTACCATGGATTTCATCACTAAATTGCCAAGGACTGCAAGTGGTTTTGATACTATTTGGGTAATAGTTGATCGTCTCACCAAATCAGCACACTTCCTGCCAATAAGAGAAGATGACAAGATGGAGAAGTTAGCACGACTGTATTTGAAGGAAGTCATCTCCAGACATGGAACACCAATCTCTATTATCTCTGATAGGGATGGCAGATTTATTTCAAGATTCTGGCAGACATTACAGCAAGCATTGGGAACTCGTCTAGACATGAGTACTGCCTATCATCCACAAACTGATGGGCAGAGTGAAAGGACGATACAAACGCTTGAAGACATGCTACGAGCTTGTGTTATTGATTTCGGAAACAGTTGGGATCGACATCTACCGTTAGCAGAATTTTCCTACAACAACAGCTACCATTCAAGCATTGAGATGGCGCCGTTTGAAGCACTTTATGGTAGAAAGTACAGGTCTCCGATTTGTTGGAGTGAAGTGGGGGATAGACAGATTACGGGTCCGGAGATAATACAAGAAACTACCGAGAAAATCATCCAAATTCAACAAAGATTGAAAACCGCCCAGAGTCGACAAAAGAGCTACGCGGACAGTAAAAGAAAAGATATAGAGTTTGAAATTGGAGAAATGGTCATGCTTAAGGTTTCACCTTGGAAAGGCGTTGTTCGATTTGGTAAACGAGGGAAATTAAATCCAAGGTATATTGGACCATTCAAGATTATTGATCGTGTCGGACCAGTAGCTTACCGACTTGAGTTACCTCAACAACTCGCGGCTGTACATAACACTTTCCATGTCTCGAATTTGAAGAAATGTTTTGCTAAAGAAGATCTCACTATTCCGTTAGATGAAATCCAAATCAACAAAAAACTTCAATTCATCGAAGAACCCGTTGAAATAATGGATCGTGAGGTTAAAAGACTTAAGCAAAACAAGATACTAATTGTTAAGGTTCGATGGAATGCTCGTAGAGGACCCGAGTTCACCTGGAAGCGTGAAGATCAGATGAAGAAGAAATACCCGCATCTATTTCCAGAAGATTCGTCAACACCTTCAACAGCTTAAAATTTCGGGACGAAATTTATTTAACGGGTAGGTACTGTAGTGACCCGAACTTTTCCATGTTTATATATATTAATTGAGATTGATATTTACATGATTAAATGCTTCCAACATGTTAAGCAATCAAACTTGTTAAGACTTGATTAATTGAAATATGTTTCATATAGACAATTGACCACCCAAGTTGACCGGTGATTCACGAACGTTAAAACTTGTAAAAACTATATGATGACATATATATGGATATATATATAGTTAACATGATACTATGATAAGTAAACATATCATTAAGTATATTAACAATGAACTACATATGTAAAAACAAGACTACTAACTTAATGATTTTTAAACGAGACATATATGTAACGATTATCGTTGTAAAGACATTTAATGGATATATATCATATTAAGAGATATTCATACATGATAATATCATGATAATATAATAATTTAAAATCTCATTTGATATTATAAACATTGGGTTAACAACATTTAACAAGATCGTTAACCTAAAGGTTTCAAAACAACACTTACATGTAACGACTAACGATGACTTAACGCCTCAGTTAAAATGTATATACATGTAGTGTTTTAATATGTATTTATACACTTTTGAAAGACTTCAATACACTTATCAAAATACTTATACTTAACAAAAATGCTTACAATTACATCCTCGTTCAGTTTCATCAACAATTCTACTCGTATGCACCCGTATTCGTACTCGTACAATACACAGCTTTTAGATGTATGTACTATTGGTATATACACTCCAATGATCAGCTCTTAGCAGCCCATGTGAGTCACCTAACACATGTGGGAACCATCATTTGGCAACTAGCATGAAATATCTCATAAAATTACAAAAATATGAGTAATCATTCATGACTTATTTACATGAAAACAAAATTACATATCCTTTATATCTAATCCATACACCAACGACCAAAAACACCTACAAACACTTTCATTCTTCAATTTTATTCATCTAATTGATCTCTCTCAAGTTCTATCTTCAAGTTCTAAGTGTTCTTCATAAATTTCAAAAGTTCTAGTTTCATAAAATCAAGAATACTTCCAAGATTGCAAGTTTACTTCCAAGTTTTCTAAATCCATTCCAAGTAATCATCCAAGATCAAGAAACCTTTGTTACTTACAGTAGGTTATATTTCTAATACAAGTTAATAATCATATTCAAACTTTAATTCAGTTTCTATAACTATAACAATCTTATTTCGAGTGGAAATCTTACTTGAAATTGTTTTCGTGTCATGATTCTGCTTCAAGAACTTTCAAGCCATCCAAGGATCCTTTGAAGCTAGATCTATTTTTCTCATTTCTAGTAGGTTTATCCAAGGAACTTGAGGTAGTAATGATGTTCATAACATCATTCGATTCATACATATAAAGCTATCTTATTCGAAGGTTTAAACTTGTAATCACTAGAACATAGTTTAGTTAATTCTAAACTTGTTCGCAAATAAAAGTTAATCCTTCTAACTTGACTTTTAAAATCAACTAAACACATGTTCTATATCTATATGATATGCTAACTTAATGATTTAAAACCTGGAAACACGAAAAACACTAAAATCGGATTTACGCCGTCATAGTAACACCGCGGGTTGTTTTGGGTTAGTTAATTAAAAACTATGATAAACTTTGATTTAAAAGATGTTATTCTGAGAAAATGATTTTTATTATGAACATGAAACTATATCCAAAAATTATGGTTAAACTCAAAGTGGAAATATGTTTTCTAAAATGGTCATCTAGACGTCGTTCTTTCGACTGAAATGACTACCTTTACAAAAATGACTTGTAACTTATTTTTCCGACTATAAACCTATACTTTTTCTGTTTAGATTCATAAAATAGAGTTCAATATGAAACCATAGCAATTTGATTCACTCAAAACGGATTTAAAATGAAGAAGTTATGGGTAAAACAAGATTGGATAATTTTTCTCATTTTAGCTACGTGAAAATTGGTAACAAATCTATTCCAACCATAACTTAATCAACTTGTATTGTATATTATGTAATCTTGAGATACCATATACACGTATACAATGTTTCGACCTATCATGTCGACACATCTATATATATTTCGGAACAACCATAGACACTCTATATGTGAATGTTGGAGTTAGCTATACAGGGTTGAGGTTGATTCCAAAATATATATAGTTTGAGTTGTGATCAATACTGAGGTACATATACACTGGGTCGTGGATTGATTCAAGATAATATTTATCGATTTATTTCTGTACATCTAACTGTGGACAACTAGTTGTAGGTTACTAACGAGGACAGCTGACTTAATAAACTTAAAACATCAAAATATATTAAAAGTGTTGTAAATATATTTTGAACATACTTTGATATATATATGTATATATTGTTATAGGTTCGTGAATCAACTAGTGGCCAAGTCTTACTTCCCGACGAAGTAAAAATCTGTGAAAGTGAGTTATAGTCCAACTTTTAAAATCTAATATTTTTGGGATGAGAATACATGCAGGTTTTATAAATGATTTACAAAATAGACACAAGTACGTGAAACTACATTCTATGGTTGAATTATCGAAATCGAATATGCCCCTTTTTATTAAGTCTGGTAATCTAAGAATTAGGGAACAGACACCCTAATTGACGCGAATCCTAAAGATAGATCTATTGGGCCTAACAAACCCCATCCAAAGTACCGGATGCTTTAGTGCTTCGAAATTTATATCATATCCGAAGGGTGTCCCGGAATGATGGGGATATTCTTATATATATGCATCTTGTTAATGTCGGTTACCAGGTGTTCACCATATGAATGATTTTTATCTCTGTGTATGGGATGTGTATTGAAATATGAAATCTTGTGGTCTATTGTTACGATTTGATATATATCGGTTAAACCTATAACTCACCAACATTTTTGTTGACGTTTAAAGCATGTTTATTCTCAGGTGAATACTAAGAGCTTCCGCTGTTGCATACTAAAATAAGGACAAGATTTGGAGTCCATGTTTGTATGATATTGTGTAAAAACTGCATTCAAGAAACTGATTTCGATGTAACATATTTGTATTGTAAACCATTATGTAATGGTCGTGTGTAAACAGGATATTTTAGATTATCATTATTTGATAATCTACGTAAAGCTTTTTAAACCTTTATTTATGAAATAAAGGTTATGGTTTGTTTTAAAAATGAATGCAGTCTTTGAAAAACGTCTCATATAGAGGTCAAAACCTCGCAACGAAATCAATTAATATGGAACGTTTTTAATCAATAAGAACGGGACATTTCAATATGTGCGTCATTTTGTGTTACTCCTAAAAGATCATACATTCATACCTATTACCCCTTTTGTTTATGCTTATGGCATCTGTTTATCTTATTAAGGTTATTTATTTGCTGGTTGAATATTACAAAGTACTAATTAGTCATTTATTTATATATATAATAATGTGATTTTATTTGAATAACTGAATATTCAGTTTTTTTTGGTGTCAAATTCCTTTGCAATCAAGTTTTGTTTAGTGCAGTTTTTAGTGCAGTTCTTTGTAATCAAGTCTTGTTAAGTGCAGTGCGTTGAAATCGTTAAAAACTAAAAATCAAACCAAACACACCATAGGATTTAAAATTTCGGGATTTGAAATCCCAAAGGATTCTAAATCCCGGGATTTCAAATTCTCCAACCAAACGCCACCTAAGCATCAACAAAAAATATGAATCTGCTTTTTATTTGCTGTTAGCTAACATTTATTATATTATTATTATATTATATTATATTATATTATATTATATTATATTATATTATATTATATTATATTATATTATATTATATTATACCTATATACTAAAAGTCATGGAAGATTTTGTCGCTTCAGTTCTATCGGATTGTCGTTTTGAGTTTGCGTTCACAATACAAATGGTCCCCCAACTTCCACTCAATTTACATAATACATTATATTATACCTATATAATACCTATATACTAAAAGTCATGGAAGATTTTGTCGTTTCAGTTCTATCGGATTGCGTTCACAGTATATTATATTATTATATTATATTATACCTATATACTAAAAGTCATGGAAGATTTTGTCGTTTCAGTTCTATTGGATTGTCGTTTTGAGTTTGCGTTCACAATACAAATGGTCCCCCAACTTCCACTCGATTTACACAATGGCCCCTCAAATTTACATTTTTTCAGGGGTAGAAATCATAAATATATAACTTTATTAAAATAAAAAAACTAATTTCACCGAAATTTTTAACGGGCCCTATCTTCTCCCTCGGTGCGAGTTAAATTTTTCCGAGACCACCGTTCAACTTGAAAAAATCAGACGAACCCAACGGGACTAACTATACGCGAAACGGACATCGTTAAAAAAACATTAGATAACGGGTTCTATATTCTCGCTCGGTGCGAGTTAAATTTTTCGAGACCGCCGTTTAACTCGAAATAATTTTACGAACACAACGCGACTAACTATACGCGAAACGGACATCGTTAAAAAACGCTAAATACTTCGGGCTATATTATATACATATACATACACGTCCAACAAACAACCCAACCTACTAGATATATTAGGTACCAAACAACGTATATCCAAATTCGACCGCGCGTCGAATACTACTGCAACAACGCGCGGTCGATTTTTTTTTTCTAGTTTTGTACTATTTCAGCACTTACGTTGCCATTAAGCTTGTTTTATTTCGACATTAACGTTATCTAGAACTTTCGAAACACTAAATGATGAAACATTTATTTAATTAATTATTTAAATATACATTTAAATATAAATAACACATAAACTAACAACTACTACCATTTAATTTCTCGTATTTGCTTGTATTAATTTTACTAAGTCACCTTTTGTTTCATGTGTGTTTTTTACTTGGTTGGATATTCTATGTGAGAGTTTAGGACGGGTATTAAAAAGTTACACCAATATGAATGGAACAAGTCTATTAAATGCTATGAAAATGGCATAAAGATGACATCATTTCATAATTTTTATCTTAGCTTAAAAAAAAGAAGTGGGACACATGTCACTCTATGCTCACTCTTGCTTATGTCATAATACTAATCTATTAAAATAATTAATTAATCTTAATAATATATTAAATATTAAATAAAATAAAACAATGGGGAGTTCAAATTCAAAGGCAGATACATTCAAGACCACTAGCCAAATATTATTTGAGTGTAGTTTTTTTTCCAAGGGTGTATGACTTTTAGGCTCGGAACAGAGTTATTTAAGAGAGGAAATGAAATGAGATGAAAGGGAATAAAGGGTAAAGAAGTTGAATCCTTCCAATTTGAAAGGAAGCATATGAAGAAAAATTGCACTGAATTAAAACTTCACTTCCTTTCCTTTCTCTTCAAACCAAAACTCAGGAACACCAAATGTTTAAATTTTCTTTTCACTTCATTTCCTTTCCATCCAAAATCAAACTCCGGAACAAAGCCTTAAAATTTGCATTTTAACCTTTTTCATCTTCCATTCAAAAGCTAAAGCAACTGACAAAAGCAACTGAAAAAACACACGCGTGCACCCAACTTCAACTTCCCACAAAATATGGTATCTCTATCTGCTTCAATTGAATTTGAAATTTGACAAACCATTTTAAAACTCAAATTGCACCTACTTCCTTTCCTTTAAAACCCTATTTTGCATCTGCACTTCATCCTCACCTTTCTCATCTCGCCAATTTTATAATTTTTTCATATCGCCATTTCTAGGGGTTTTTCATGTTTTCTCAATGATTAATTTCGTTGATTCCGTAATAAACTGTTTTTCATATTTTGCTTACAGGTATATAATTTCGTTGATTCCGTATTAAACTGTTTTCATTCTCCTCTTTCTCTTTTAATAAGGTATCCCATTCTCTTTTAAGAAACGTAGTGTGACTCTAATAAGTATCGTTGTTTGATCAACTACACGAATGACAATTATTTTTTGTTTCTTGCACTAAAATGTGAAGGGTTTGGCATCAGATTGGTAGTTTAAGAGATATAGTGATTATGGGAACGCACAAAAGGTGTTTGATGAAATGTCTAACATAATTTAGTTTATAAGGTTGAGACTATATTACATGTTTTTGGTATTTATTATAATCCTAGAATATTTTTGCGTGTTTTTATTTGATTTTTCATCACGAAAAATGTTGGTTTAATGGTCGGACCGTCGTTTGATCAAGGTTATCACAACAGGTATCGAATATTTGGATTTTTCGTTGAATTTGTTTACAATTACTATCACACTATCAATCAGCAATTCATTGTAGGTTTGTTAATATTTACGAGTTTTGTAAATTGATTTAATTTATAGATTTATAACATTAAATTGATTCATAATGTTGTATTTTGTAGGTGACTGTAAGTTCAGGATGTTATAATGACATTACTCATATGGATATGGATACTCAAAAAAGATTGATGAAAACACAAATTGATTTGAAAATGTCCGGTATGTATTATTAATTTCGTTTTCTTATTATGATTAATCATGGTTTAAGCAGTTCAGTTCACACAAAAGGTTGAATACATTTCGTTTATAACTTCTACTATTATGATTAATGAATCCACTAAAGGTTGATTCAGGTTCTTTGTTTCTTCTTAATGTAGGCATTGACTTCTTAGTGTATAAAACAGTAAGGTAATAAAATATATTATTTGTTTCTACAATGTTTAACCTTAATCCATTAATATAAAATTTCATCGATGTTCTATGCACGCCAACTGCTTGATGAAATATGTGAATGGAAAAAGTATGTCATTTAGGATTGTTTATGTTTTGATTCATATTGTACTGATTTTTGAACTCAATTTTAACACTTAGTACGCATTTAGACGCAAATTAACCATGTGATATAAGATAATGGAGACAGAGACTTTTAGTAATATTAGTATTTGTTTTCATCGTCCGTTGTTTTTATTTGTGTGTTATAATGATAAGATTCATATATTTTCCCAGTTTGATATATGATGTGTTATTTTGTTACTAACTTTGTATTATATTGTCCTTTAGGTGGCGTTTGGTTCAAGTTTTTTAAATCCTGGGATTTGAAATCCGAGGGATTTGAAATCCTGAGGGATTTAAAATCCTGGGATTTAAAATCCTGTTTACATGTTTGGTTGACAGTTTTTGTACAAAGGATTTCAGAATCAATGACAAAATTACCCTTCACTAATAAAATCTATTGCAACGTTAATGAAATTAAAACTTGCAAGGATTTTGTACCATAACTCCAAATATAATTACTTAAGAGGCAACCACATTTACATTAATTGCAATGAATAAAATTTTATATACGGTGAAATTGATTAATGCACAAATCAAACACTCAACACAAAGCTACTGTAACCACATATCTCAATTCTCAAACAATATCTTACGTGAAAAACAAAAAAATTATTATCATGACATCAAAATAGAACTGCATCTTTCATAATATTAACATCTTTACGCAAAACAACTTCCTTAATATTGAATTAGCTAAGGATTACAACCAAAAGACTAGCTGAACATTTTTACAACTTACATTTCAAACATAGATACTGCTAAATTATCTCTGAATGAAGTCCACTCGTTAGAAGTGCCAACAGAAGTTATATTATTTTCTTGGCCAACTCCAGAGTCTCCGGTACCTGGATCCGTAAGAGGTAAGTCTTCAAATGGATCCCAAGCCATTTCTTGTCTTATGTAGTTGTGTAGGAGACAACATGCCATAATAATTTTAACTTTTAATTCAATGGGATAGTAAGACGTGTCTTTTAAGATTTTCCATCTTCCTTTTAAGATACCAAAACACCTCTCTATAATATTTCTTGCTTGTGAATGTTTCATGTTGTAAAATTCTTTTGCAGTAGTTGGTTGGTAGCCCTCGCGCCACTCATTTAGATGATACCTTTGTCCTCTATAAGGTGCAAGAAAACCCTCTGCATTTGTATATCCCGCATCAACTAAATAATAACCTAAATGCCACTTGGTAAAGTTAATACAATGTAAAAGTATTCTAAATCAGTTGCATTATTTTAAAGTATATATACATACAAGGTCTTGGGACTTTCAATCCATTTGGCCGAAGAAGTGCATCTCGAAGGACTCTACCATCAGCTGATGACCCTTCCCATCCTGCTAAGACATAAATAAATTGCATATCTTGTGAGCACACACCTAAAACATTAGTGGCTATAGTATTCTTTCTTGTTCTATATCGAGGTTTGTCTTTACTTGACACTAAACAATCTACATATGTTCCATCTAAAGCTCCTAAGCAATCCTGAAAATAAAATTACAATGTCACCATGTCACTTAGTCATGTATATTATATACTTCCAACAAACAAATAAACTCCATAAAAGAAGAGTTATACCTTGAACCATTTCCACTTTTCGTCGGTCGAGTTATCGGGAACGGGTTCGGGTTTCTTAAGTAAACATGGATGCAATCTTATCACCGCATTGCAAACTTGAGCAAAATATCTACTAATTGTTTCTCCCGATCGACGAAAGAGACTAATTATGCACCGATTCTTTTCATTATGAGCCATCATGTGAAGAAACATGGCAACTTGTTCATCAACATTCATATTTTTACTTGGTTTTAACCCACCAAATGTTTCAAGCATGTAACATAACTTTTTGAAGCAAACACGAGTCATTCTAATTTGTGCTATGGATCTAATGTCACTTACATAAACGTTATTGTACATTATCGAGTCGCGATCTATATTTGATGATGAGTATTGGATACGTCGTTTATCTCGTATGCGTTTAGCTATGACAACCCAAAGAGAAATAACAAAGAATGCAACGGATGTCATCACTATGTGCCAAAATGCCTTTTTTCGTACTTTACATTTTATAATTCGCGCCATAGTCTGTGAATTAATAAACCAACAAAAATCGTGATATTAGCTATTTTAAAAATACAGATAAATATGTTCTTATCTTACAAAATTACTCCTACAGTGGTATATGACATCAAAACCCTAAAATAAAAATTAGGAATGATGTACATCATACACGCATGTAATAGACTATAAATACAAATGCGTATATACATTAAACTACATTAAATACAATCAATCAAGAAGTAAATTGATAAACCTACAAATCTGATGTCATAACCTTCTACAAAAAGTTCATACGATTAAAAATTGTATTTATATAAAGTATGTTGAAAGTATATAATATGCATTACCTTAGGTAGTAAATGTTCAGTGGACCATTTCTCACATTTGATAGATACGAGTTTAGCTTTTGTGTCTGTGAAACGAGGGAAATAATTGGGGAAAAGTTATGAAGAAGAAAAAAGAAGATATGGTGTTGGTAAAAGAAAAGGGTATTTTTGTCCATTTATGACCTGTGAAACTTCCGTGTAACTTGGGATTTTAAATCCTTCATGTTTATCAAGGATTTGTAAATACCTTAAATGATGGTTTTAAAAATTCTTTTTCTTTAGAAAAACTCTAACCAAACATGGGATTTGGAGGTTTTTGAAATGCAAATCCCCCTAAATCCCTCCAAATCCCTCATACCAAACGGACCCTTAGAGTTTTTATTGAACTTATTTGGGGCCTGAGATCCTTGCAAGAGGTCTCAGGTTCAATTCTTGGGGTGGCCAGGGAAGGGTTGGAAACAGCCAGGGAGTATTCCTGATGGGCTGCGTACACTAGAGTATGGGGTCGGATTACTCGCCTTTCCCGGGTAACCCGAACAGGGAAAACCTTACAACTATTTGGGCATTGTATCTTGATTATTGATACAAGTGTTTTCTATGCTAAATAGTTTTTATGATGTTGATGATGCCCAGAACTTTTAAAACTTGATTGTAGTCCCTAAAAGTACAATTTATGTGCTTTATTACATGTTTAACAATGATATAGGATGAACCAAGAGTAGAATACTACACAATTCAGATGTCCAGTTTATTAGCAGTATTTGATAAAAGTAAGTGTTAATTGAAATGGATTCTGAGTTGGGAATTAACACTTTTTTTTTTTTAATTAGTATGATTTCACTGAATGTTTGTTTTCCCAGATTGACGATACTTTTTTGATGCGACATTTTTCCTTTCCGAGATGAAATACAATTGAAGGTGTGTGGATTCCTGCAATCAAATGTGTTTGATTTTGACTTTTACAAGGTCATACTTAGGTACTTTATGCTGCTGTTGTAGTATGCTTATTGTAGTACTTTCACAGCTTCTGCTGGTGCTATGGTACAAATGCTACCTTGAAGCTCAAAGGTTTTAGAAGGTTGGTTGCGGTTTTGTTTGATTATATTTTTAAGGTCACGCCTTATTTTTCTATGGCGAGCAGAAGAGAATAGGAGGCTATTGTTGTTTAATGCTTCAGCTTCTTGACTGTTATTTTGATGTTGTCTTTTTTAGGAAAGAATTGAAGAGAAGAATGAAAGCTTGTGTTGGAGGATAATGAAAATAGTTTTACAGCAAAAGGAGGATTCTTTACTTATATTATGTGGAGAACTGGAGTAAATACCCATTCATGAACAAATTAGGTGGCCTTGCTGAATGAGGCTACTGCTACTATAAAAAAGTGATTGTAATTGTATTGATTGGCTAGCATCATTTTTGGCCATCCGTATTTGTATGTGTTTCGAAGGTAAATTTTATACATATTGTTGAAAGTGTTTTTGTTAGCGTAAATCGATTCACAACATGCACTTTGGCTACACTCTGTTGACTATATTATCTGGAATCACAAGAGGAATGTTGTAGGTGTATGATGGGCAATCCTCTTTGAGACGCTATTCACTCATAGTTGTTATTGACGTTCGAATATGTTTAGGCAATATCTTTAGTTTCACACAAAATGAAAAATCTTAAATGAAAAATAGTATCATTTTATTATTAGCACATATATAGATATAGATGGAGCTTCGTATTGTGACAAAGGAACTATATTTATGACCATAGATGTACTTTAGTATGCGGATAGTGTAATATAAGTTACGGAGTAATACGTCATATGTGTAATGATTTGTTAATACATATAACTTACATAGTACATATTAGATTTCAAATTACATAGTACATATTAGATTTCAATTCTTATAAATTACATATCAAGTAATCTATTATATTCTTATCAAAGGCTAACTTAATGACATCATTAAGTAACCATTAACCTTCTTTAAAAAAAATCAAAAATAATTAATATTTGAGTTATCATCATTAGATTTAGAAGCATGCTACAATTTTTGAGACTTAAGAAGCATGCTTACCTTCTTGAAAGTTGAAAAGGTGTGTTCCTCCTATTAGTTTTCTCCATCCTTTAAACAACACTCAACTAGGTAAAAGTCATTAAAGAAACTACATGTACTTTAAACATTCAAGTACAACAAATTCATAGTTGTCACTTTTATTGTACTATTATATTACCTACAACTTTCAAAGTTTTTAACATCTGTATTCTAATTAGTTTGTACAAATTCATTTGTAGTTGTTTACACGATGGAATATCAAAAACGTGGCTTTCCACATGCACACATTTGTATCTTTTTGAAATCTACGTGTAACTTTGAAATGGCTGAACTTGACAAGTAATGACCGTGCAACTACAAGGAAGAAGAAGTGTTGATCTTGAGAATGGATGAATTGTTAAGAATGTTTTTCTTTGCTTTGTTAAGTTTTTTATTTTGAGACTGTGGGTTTGAATTGTACTTTTTTAATTTGGTTATTATAACTATTCGCTAAAATATTCATGTTTTCTATTTTTTCAACTTGATCAATTATGCTATGTTATCTACATTCTCATTATATAACATCCAATTTTATGTTAAATAACATTTATCATCTATAAAATATCATTCAACAATTTTTCCTATACAATCCCGTGAAACCACGGGTCCCTTCACTAGTTATTAAGCAAATATCTAAAGTAGCCTCAAGATAAGTAAGCCAAAATAAATACTCGTAGCATTTAGCCATTTACGTATCATAATTTTGTTGGGAAATTACGGCCTCACTAATTCCCAACACCCAGCCTAATGATAACAGTAAATAAATAAGAACAATACACAACACATGATTTAACGTGGAAACTCCAAAACAGGAGAAAAACCACCGGCCCCCAAAGAGAGAAATACACTATATCACAAATTGTTACAATGATATAGACGACTCTCTTAAGCCAACTACACTCTTCAAAATATTTAACTAATACAACTCTCAAACAAGGGTAAGAAAGAAAGAAATAATCAAATTATTGATTGGTGCAATTTGGAAGTAATTCCATAAGCTCCTTTTATAACCAAAGAGATTACTTCCACTCTTTCCATCCACCGATGTGAGACTAAGCAAAAAACATTTCTTTACTAGCCAAAAAATCAACAACACCCTGAGGAGATAAATGAAATTTCAACAACACCGTAGTTTCACTGTTTCAGCAAAATACATGTAAACTTCAAGTTATTTGAGGGACTAATTATGTAACTTCTTCAAACAAACGGCAAACGAACTGCATCTTTCACTTCATTAACAAACAAAATTCGAACTTACAAAAACTCAACTGAATTAAATCCATAACAAACCAAAACAGAATAACAACAAAATGTAACAAAAAGTCACCCTCAGCAGCACCACTAATCGAACTTACAGCTTCTGACACTTGAGTACCACCATCTTCCGCCAGCGGCAACAACTTCTGCGGCGGCGGAGTAACAAAACTGGACGGAATCTTATCGCCAGCATCACCGTACACCACGTAATCGAAAATCCTTTCAACACCATGAACACAAACGACGTCATTAGTATAAAAATCAGGTGATGTGATTAAGGAATCATCAATTGTAAAATTCCCAATTTCATTATTCGTAATCACAATTGTTTTGAATGGTAAGAGTGTTGGAATCTGGGTATGGGTTTGAAATAATTGGAGCTCCGAAAATGTGAAACGCTGTGGGAGAATATGGTAAGGGATTATAGTCATTATAGTCAACGGGTCAAAGTTGAGGGACCCGGTTGCGGTGGCAGTTAAAGTGGTGTTTCTAGGGACAAAAATGGTGGCGGAAGTTGGGATGATTGAGGTTGTCGGAATTAAATAAAGTGGGGATGATGAATTTGTTTGGTTGAAGAGTGTGTTGAGCCAAGAAGTGAAGTCACCGGAACCCATTAAGGCGTCGAGAATGTCTTTGAGTTGTTGTTGTTGAATGACAGTGGATTGCGGTGGTGGAATGGTCGGAGGTTGGGTTGGGGAAGGGTGGTTTGTGGCGGAGATGTGGTGAAGAGTGGTGGTGGCGAAAAGGAGGGAAATGAAAAGTAACAATTTTGAATACATGATGTAAGAAAGTGGTTTCAATTTTTTTTTTATTATATTTTTATTATTATTATTATTTTTTTTTTGAACGGAAGAAAGTGGTTTAATTTGTTGGAAGGAATTTGAATTGGATAGGATTTGTGGTTGGTTATATAGAAATGACGATAATGTGAAGTTTTTAATTGAATTAATTGGTTATGATTATGGGTATCTTGGATTTATGTAATTACCTTAAGTGATTATTGAAGTTAATTATGATGTGTAATTTAAATTTGGTGTTGGTTTGTCTATCAAAAGTATAAAAAGAGATGATGTTTATGTTTGGATTTGCAACGGCTTGTTTTTTACTTTTAATTAGACGATTTGTATCGGCACCAAGTGACGTCGTCACTTGGTAAGGTGGCAAGGAAGAGACGCCGCCTACTCTGGTATCGGGCAGTCACTTGGTCGCTTTTGGGGTGTCCGTTAGAATGAAACGGGTGAAGTAACCCGCGTCTCTCTCTCTCTCTCTTTTTTTTTAATTGATTTAAAAATATTATCTATATCCCCATTTAATACTTAACCCAATTATATTTTAACACATCATCACAATACTCTTAACTAACACAAAAAATTAACACCAACAATACTCCACTCAACAAAGAAACACGTCCTACTCATCCAAAAAGTGCAAAAAGGCAAGTGACACCACAAGTGACACCGCTAACCATTAAAAATGGTCTTAAGAACAAAAGCACTCACACAACACAAGGTAAAAGATAGATACTATTAGACCATTTGTAACGGTTAGCGGTGTCACTTATGGTGTCACTTGCCTTTTTGCACTTTTTGGATGAGTATGACGTGTTTCTTTGTTGAGTGGAGTATTGTTGGTGTTACTTTTTGGTATTAGTTAGGAGTATTGTGATGATGTGTTAAAATATAATTGGGTTAAGTATTAAATGAGGATATAAATAATATTTTTACTTCAATAAAAAAATAAAAAATAAGAAACGGGTGTCACTTACCCCGTCTATTTGTGACAAACGCCAAAGTGACACACCAAGTGACACACCATTACGGGAGGAGGGTGGTGTCACTTTTGACACATGTGCAAAGTGACGGTGTCACTTTACACCATTACAAAATGGTCTTAATGTATAACATTTTAAAAATCAACTAAAACTAAAAACTTTTTGCAAGCGCAGCTTGATCACTACACCAAAAAGCTTTCTTTGTATATTGAATAGTCTGTTATGACCGCATGAGTACATGTTTGTTCTGGAGTTTGACTATGCTTGTAATTTATGATATAATGGAAAATGGAAAAAAAATTAATTCAAAATTATTGATCAGTTAAGTATGTATCAGTTTGTATTTCTTATGTCATTAGGCAAACTGATTTTATATTAAAATCCCAAAGAAACATTCACGAATTGTCAGTCACAATGGTTCCTTTTGTCATAAATTTTGACTTTGTTGAGTGAAAATCTACACTTGATTAGTTAATTTTTCAATAGAAGTCTTGTACTCTTATTTTCCACTGTGTGTTTTGAGATACTATACAATCATTAATCGAAGGTGTATATACAAAGACATTAAAATGGTAAAATCCAAAAACCAAATATACATAACCATCATGCTTTATAGTGTTGTACAATACAACACTATAAATCATGATGATTGTGTACATAACAAAAACGGGTTGTGTAGATACCATCATCCTTCAACCCCTGTTCAGTCCTATTCCTTTAGAATAAATAAATTTTCAGCCATATCAAAAGTAACATATTAAGTGAACCAATACTCACGTATAATAGTTTTACGTTAATCAGACTTGCACCACAAACTTTAAAATTGTCGTATTATGGAAAATGGCTAATCTAACTTTGTCCATAAGGGATTCTCAGAATACATTAAGATGGTTTTATCATTACTTTAATACTTTTGCATCGTTATAATTTGTTACAAGTATAAATGTTCACCAGCTAAATAGACTTAAACTCACGCTTGTACACGCAAGAGGCAGCACAATACTACAAAATAAAATACTAGTAATTCATTTCCATTTCAGTACAAATTAAAACTAAAAGCTCTTCTCATGTATCGTTGGTCAAAGAAATATTGCTGACCAAAACACTTAAAATACAACAATTCAAGTGCTACTAATTTAACAAAAACAAGTAGTATCAATCAGATTCATCCAAAGACTGACAAACAGGAAGATAGTAAGTATCCAACTGCCAATATTTGTGTTTCACACCTTCCCATACCTGTTCTCCCAAACAGTCCTTAACAGGTAACGGTATGAGTTGCGTTGAATACCCCAAACTCTCAAGTTCTAACGATACTAACTGACAATAAACAACGTGAAAAAAGGCGTTGCCTCCACAAAGCCCATTAAAGAACGAATAAATCCCTTCGGGCTTCAATAAAAGAGGAAGGTGCTGGTGGAATTCTCTTAAATCCTCGTAGTATTCCCCATAAGTATCAAAGAAAATACCTACAAATTTCAAACCAAATATTCAATAATTATGATGCTGATTTGTCCCATAGTGACATATTGAGTTATATACTAGCAAAATCCAAGGTTACAAAATTGGTAACTCGTGGAGTACTCGGTCGGGACGTTTTAGGGAGTACTCGGATGTTGACCAAGTTTGACTTTGACCAACTTTCCTAGTAATCCCAAGTTTTGGCCCCGTACCAAGTGTCCCAAGTTTTGTCCAAGTTTAATTAAGTTTGACCAGAGTACTTGCCAACAAGGTTAAAAATTACTCCAAATCAATTTCTTTTGAAAATCAGCTTACTTTATATTGGTGTAAAGTCAAAAACAGAGATGGTACCCGAAAACAGAAATTAGAAAAAACTTGCTTACCTTTTCATGCAATACATATGTTATAAGTTTCAGAAACTATTTTTATGAAAGGAAGCAATGTTGTCAAAGTCGGCCGACATGTGGGGACTAACCTGTCCCAAGTCGCCCAAAAACGCCTTAAAACTCAGTCAACGCTAAAAGTCGGGCTGAGTTGGTCAAAGTCGGCCAAAGTCAAAGTTAGGTCAAAAAATTTTATAATTTTAAAGTTACACTTTTGCCATATATCTATGTTTGAAATATTTATGTACTTATATTTATTTGTAATATATATGTTTCAATTATTTACTACTAAAGTCAACGTTGGTCAACAACCAATTCGTCCCCGACTTGACCAACTCGTCCCTCAACGGTCTCGACTGACTCGCCCCCAAATCACGACTTTTACAACCTTGGAACAAAGTTTACAAGTATAGTGAAATGTATATATGTAACTAAATAAAATGGAAAAAAGAGTAATAATATACCATCATAAGAATCAAGTTGATTAAGAACATCCTGCCATCGACCAAATACAATCTTGACATTTGTCTTGTCACCCCAGCCCGAATCAAGCATCCGTTTATAAACTTCAGGATGAGCCTCAACAATTGTATGTGAATCGACCCCATATTGTTGTATAGCAGTATCCACGAGACCCATTCCAAATCCAATATTTAAAATACTCCCACCTCTTGAACAAACTGCTTTCGCATGAGCTTCCATTAATGGTTTCTCCCACGCCATCATAACCACCTTACTATCAGCATCCATTATCTTATCTTCACTAAAACTAACCCTATCGTTTAAATAATCCTTATCCAAATCACCAACTTTAGTTTCTTTTCTTGCTATTGTACCAAGTATTAATTCAGCTTGTATTCCTATCAATACACATAAGCTTACACGGGTTATTTTCTACTCAAAATGTATGAAATGGGTGATTATGCTATTAATCTTTAGAAGACTATTATTTGCCATGAAAGAATATTATTAAAAGGGAAAAAAACATATCATCCAAAACATATTGATTAAGATATTTAATCTTAATCAGGCCAATTTTCTGTTAAACCCGGGATGAGCATCAATTTTTTTACGAAACTAAACAAAATCTCACAAACAACTATAAACATATTTCACTAAATAATTAGGTACTCCCAAACCTTAGACTTGAACATCTAGAAACAAAAATACATACACATTACATATTATTATACAGTAAGAATGATTATAAATATAAATAATTATAATTATAATTGTAAATTATAAATTATATTATGTATGACAAACAATATGTATATTTGCTCCCTTTTTTTGGGGATTACTTGCTCTTTTAACATATTAAGGATGGAAAATTTGCTCGTTTAACTAACAAAATAGCATGTATATAATATAAAACTTCAATTAAAACAATGAATTTAACTTTACATTAACTGATAAAAATCAAGGGGACATTAGCATTTCTCATGGTGGTTTTTAAAGTTAGAACAACTAAAGCAAGCATTAAATATGAACAAAATCATCAGGTAAATTACAGTTCTGAATCAACAAAATGGTTTAATTGCATGTCAACGAATCTATTAATCGAAGGGTTTGCAGAAACAAAAAAAAAAAAAAAAATTCGCAAAAAAAATTCTTCCTTTTTGAGAAATGTTATTGTATTTCTGCTTGGAATCTGAATTAAGCTCGTTACCAATGCTAATATGTTCGTATAACCTGATTTGCATCCGAATTGATAGTCATGGAAAACTAAGTAATGAGTTGCAGAAGTATTAAAAAAAAAAAAAAAAAAAGTGTTTGGATGATGATTAGAAAAGTGTTGATAATTTACCAGTATTAAGAAGGATGTCGAAGGCGGCTTGGTGACCGGAATGCATGGCGAAGTCTCCAGCGGAGAGATTGGAAGGAGAGAGAGCGTTCCATGGAGCGCCGGCGTCGATTAGGGTTTTGACGATATCGGCGTGGCCAATTTTAGCGGCGAGCATTAGAGGTGTGAAACCGTCTTCATTGAAGTATGTTACGTCAGCTCCGGCATCGATTAGGGATTTTACTCTATCAATCTCACCTTTACCAGCCGCCTCACAGAGTTCATATTCCGCCATTTTTCAGGTTACAACCTGATTTGGTACAACCCAGAGGTATTATAATATATTTTTTCTTTTTTCATACAAACTAGTATTCGAACCTTCACTTCGCGCAAGGAGTTCGGTTTTAAATATATTTTATTGCGTTTAGTTTATAAAATTGTTTCGTGGCTAACGATGATGTCATTGAAATACAACTCGAGTTGAACTAAAAGGTATAACCCATTAGAGATTTTTATGTTATTTTAAATTAATAATATATGTGGATCTCCGCGTTTCCCTATGGAATTTTCGACTTTTAAAAATTTAACGCAGAATCAACATGTATGAAAAGTACCTCAAATATTTAGCGGTTTTTAAAAAACGTCCGTTTTGCGTATAGCTAGTGACAATGTGTTCCTAAAATTATTTCGAGTTTAACGATGGTGTCAGAAAATTTTAACTCGTTGCGAGCGAGAAGATATGACCCGTTGAATATTTGGGTGGAGTTTATTTAAGATTTTTTTATGAAAATGGTTATTTGACAGTTTACCCCTCCCCATTGGGGGGTCGTTTTGAATTTATGAAAAAAGTGTAGGGGGCTTTATCGGTGTAATAAAAGTTAGTTAAAACTAAAACAAAAAAGGTGAAATGACGAAGATACCACTTATTACTATTCACCACTTTTGTGTATTAGATAATATAGTAATATCTGTTTACATAAAGAAAGCACTTCAACGAAACGTCGACGACCACACCACATCAACACGAACAAACAAAGCCTAAAACGAATACGAAACGAGTCAACCCACTAGAACAAGAAAGAACCACATACTCTCAAACTAGGCTCCCAAACAAAAATGAAACCGAACAAAGCACAATAAAAACGAAAAGAAAACGAGAAACACGCCAACGAGAACAACAACAAAACCCAATACGACATAAGTGGTGTATGAGGGAGGTGAAATGTGTGACGACCCGAAAATTTCCGACCAAATTTAAACTTAATCTTATTATAATCTCGACATGATAAGCAAAGTCTGTAATATTGAGTCTCAAAATTTTTTTGAACTATTTTATGAATCCAATTGACCTTTGACTACTTCCGACGATTCACGAACATTTGTTAGTAAATAAAAATATATATATAAATGTATGTATATATAATAAATTGAAATAATAAAACACAAATTAATCATTAGAATTAAATATGTAAAATAATATACAAAATAATAATGTGGTTATTAAAGTAAAGCTATATATATGTATATGATTATTATGATATGTATATTAGAATATAAACATAAAAAGAGTATAAATATTATATGATTAATAATATGTAGTGTTAATATATTAATTATAACTGCAAGTTAAAATACTATTAATGTTATTACTTTTATTAAATTAAATATTGTTAAAAAAATCAATATTAATAATATTATTATATTTAACATATAGATATGAAATTTGAAATGTAAAAATTATCATTATTATTAATAACATTAATACTATTTTAATTAGCATTATTATGAGTATCATTAATAATATTATTATTATCATTTCTATTATGCTTGTCATTATTATTAAAGATTATTAAACTTATCTTTTAATTTAAAATTTTCATTATTAATATTATTATATCAATATTTTCTATTACACTGTATCATTTGATATTATTATTATTAATGATATAATTAATTCTATTATTATTAGTATTAGTATTTTTTTATATTTATAATTATAATTATGATCATTATTATTATTAGAAAATAATACATTTTATTATCATTAACATTAGTAATATTATTATTATCATTTTATTATTATTAGTATCATTATTAATTATTATTATTATTAATATAATTATTATTAGTATTAGTGATAATTATTATTATTTCTAATATTATTATTATTAGTATTTGTATTATTATTAATATTATTAATAAGATAATTATTAATTTATAATATATATACGGATTAATACAAAAATGAAATCAAATCAGTTTCCCATCTCGATCAATACTGTGTTTAATTTTTGTTTCTGTCTACTAATTAGTACGATCGATCATATAAGTAAACAAAATCAGTTGCAATCGACATCAACTTTTATTGATTTAATTTTCTTTCTTTTTCTTCCTGTCTGAGTCATGTCGAGCCAGAATGGCATTATATAAACGATCAAAGTATGTTTCTGATAAATGATTAGAGTAGTATAAGTAGTATTAAATATTTAGGGTTTAATAAATGATTAGGGTTTAGTATTATTTAATAGTGTTTAGGGTTTAGTAAAGTAATGATTAGGTTAAATGATTAGTTAATGATTATTAGGGTTTAATAATTAATGTTTAGGGTTTAGGTAATATTAAGGTTTTAATAAATTAGGGTTTAATAATTAGGGTTAGGTTTAATTAGGGTTTAAGTAATATATATATATATATATATATATATATATATATATATATATATATATATATATATATATATATATATATATATATATATATATATCGTATATATATATACCGTATATATATATACCGTATATATATATGTATATGTATATATATAGTTTTTATTTATTTATTTTTTATATATATATACCGTATATATATGTTTATATATAGTAAAAATATATATATTTTTTTGTACATACATATATATGTAAACCGTATATGTATATATAGTATGTATATATTTGTTTCCTTTTTAAACACTAACATATCTTCTAGCAAATCTCTAGGGTTTTAAGATCAAATCACTTCCTTTTTTTTTATTCGTGTTTATGCATGTATATGTATATATTTTATATTTTTTTTTATATATGAGCAATATGAATGTACATGATCTAGTATGAATGAATATAACATGAATCGAAAAGATAAAACTTAAAAGTTTGGATCCAGGGTTTTACCTTGATGAACAATGATGAAGATTTACTAGAAAAGTTGAAGAAAACTTGAAGATGAAGATCAAAGCTCTCCAAAAATCAAGAACACCTTTGAAGATCCTTGAAGAACGTGAAGAACACGATGAACAACTTGAAGATCACGTGAAGATCTTGAAGATCACTTGAAGATCTTGGTGGTGGGTTTCGGTTTCTTGGCCGAAAATAGGAAAGAGAGAGAGATTTGTAGAATGTTTTGGTACATAGAATGCATTAGCTTAGGCCTCTATTTATAGTTGAGGTTAGAAAATTCTAGAATTAGGGTTTAGGTTAAAGGAACTTAGGGAACAAGTTAGGGTTTAGGGAGGAGTGATATGGGCCGATTTTAGGAGGGTATAATGGGCATTTTACCCCCTTCAATTTTCGGCTAGGGTTTAGGGAAAGGAGGTGGAACCTTTTTCACTTTAGTCCTTGTACTTTTGGTTGTTTAAAATGGCTCCTTAATTGTTCCAAATTAATTATTTAAACACCTTAGGTTTTGAGTTATTACTTTTTGTACCCCAAATTTGTAAGAACATTTTTTATTACATCTTTTATTAGTTGTCATTTGTTGCACAAAGTTTTTTAGTGCGTTTTATATATATTTTTTTTAAAGTTGATAATTAAGGATCAAAGTTAACTCATTAAGTTTTAATTATTCTTTTGGGCAAAATTGTAATGACCCGGAAATTTCCGATCAAATTTAAACTTTAATCTTTATATGTATCCGACATGATAAGGAAAGCTTGTGTTATTGAGTCTTGAAAATTTTGGAACTATGTTCATATATTTAATTTACCCTTCGACTGTTCTTGACGATTCACGAACAATTACTTGTAAATAAATATGTATATAGTTATTATATATATATATATATATATATATATATATATATATATATATATATATATATATATATATATATATATATAATAAAAAAAAATAATAATCGAAATATAATATACGATGTAATAAACACTATTCTTAATTGATGATTATATGTATAGTGTAATATATTAAAATGTATTTATGTTATTATATATATGTATATACATTATATAATTATTAAATAATGCATGACTATAAATTGTAATAATAAAATATGTAATTATTAGTTATCATATTAAATTTGTTATTATCACTTTCTTTGTTACTAAAATAAATATCAGTATTATTAATATTAAGTATCTTAAAATAAGTTGATACATTTAATTTGTTATAATTATTAATATTATTGTCATTATCATTAATATTATGGTTATTTTTATTATTAATAATATTAGTATATTTTTAGTAGTATTAATAAAATTATCGACATATATATATATATATATATATATATATATATATATATATATATATATATATATATATATATATATATATATATATATATATATATATATATATATATATATATATATATATATATATATATATATATATATATATATTAGTTAATAATATTAATTAAAAGTGAGACATAAAAGTCATAGGAATCGTACAAGTTGGTTACCAATCTCAATCCGTTTTTTTTTATTTTGTTTGTATCTCCTGATTAAATCTTTGTTGTCTTCCACTAAACAATATGTAACAGCTATCTTTGGAGACTTATTCGATTAGAACAAACCATCACTCCCTTTCTGCTTTTGGTACATGTTGTTATACTACCTGTCCCTATCTATCTTTAACTAATTGTACCTATCTATATTATCGATATCAACATGTACATATCGATTACATAGTAAAAACACAAAAACAATCACCCTTGCTTTACCCTAAACATATACATAGGCATATATCCTCATACACTAACAAACCCACTGCAGTATTCGATTAACTATTTTTCTACTCAATCTACATCACTACATTGCCACCTTTCCACCACAACATGATCATAAACCACCACCATAAATGCTACCAAACTAGCTCACTCCTTGTTAATCCTGCCCGATAAAACCCATCACAAGAACCCTCGAAGAGTGCTGCAACTGGGTCGCTACTGTACCTGTTCGGCCAGCAACAGAAACGAGACCTAAAACTACCACTCTAATCACCTCCTTCGCCCTTGTGTTTCTATTTCTAGAATGATTACCACCGTTGAAGACCCACACCATTGATAAAACACCAACGACTATCATTTATTCATTTTATGGCATGAACAACGTCACCCAACCTTGAACCAACCCCTAACCCCTTACACCACCGTATTTTATTTCTGTTTTGCAGATCACCACGACCCACCTGCATCATCATCAAACTGCAATCACCAACATCTCTTACCCTTTATTCTCTCATCCTCTCCATCTCTCATATTTTTTTCTTGTTTCTTTTTCTGATTATAACCACACCAATGAATCACCATTACCACCCCCTCTATCGACTACCATCACGACAACCATCTTCCAACACCACTTATGTATTCGATTTCTATTTCTATCGCTACTGTATAACAGCTTCTACTATTTGGTTCTGTTATATTATGCAAACATCACCAACACCATCTAAACCGGTAGATACTGTAGCTGCAGTTGCTATTAACGGGTTCTGTTGGAAGTTAAAACGCGAAGGATGATGATGATAATTACGAGTTTAATGTATGGTGATGATGAGGTGTCTCTGTTGCGGTTCGATTTAAAAAGTGTGTTGTGCAATGAAGATGATGCACGATATTGATAATGATATGATAATGGTGTATGAGCTGGAAAGTTATGTCTGCTACATGATTGATAAAGTCGTTCCAGCTATTTTTTTTATAAATACCGAAACCTTTTGATACATATTATTGGACTATGCAACTGAATGATACGTTTGGGCTTAGAAACTTGGGCCTCGGTTTATAGTCCATCGATTGGGGTCTATGTGAAGAAATACAGAAATTATGGGTTATAAATTTAAGTTTGTGTTTTAAAACAGAAAGAAAACAGACGGATTAGTGGTTAATGGTGTTTGTGTGTGTGCGAGAGGTCGGGGGTTCGAGTCCCTAATGGAGCATATTTTTTTTACAGCCTTTTCATTTAAGGTAGTTCATTTTTTTTATTTATCATTTCATTTATTGTTATTATTATTATTGTTATAATTATTAGTATTATTAATTAACACTTATCATTATTATTATGATTATGGTAAGTAAATTGTTACCAATGTTATTATTACTAATATTATTATTACAAAGTATTAGTATTTAAGATTATTATTATTATTATTATTATAACCTTAGTTACAGCTACGATTATTATTAGTGTTATTATTATTAATTATTATTATTAGTACTTGTATCAAAATTATTATTATTATTATTATTATTAAGTAGTGGTATTGTTATTATTAGTTATTATTATTATGACTACAATTCCAATTATAAATAATATTAATATCATTACCATTTTGTTACCAAGTAACATCGCTAAATATTATTAGGGTTATTATTATTATTATTAGTAATATTGATATAGGTATTACTATGATTAGGATATCATTATTATTATTATTATCATTAAGTATAAGAATTATTATTATTAGTATTATATGTACTATGAAAATGATTAACCTTAAAACTTATTTATGATTTAATTAAATTATTAATATCATTATTATTATTATTATTATTATTATTATTATTATTATTATTATTATTATTATTATTATTATTATTATTATTATTATTATTATTATTATTATTATTAATAATATTATCATTATTACCAAAAGATACAACTTCTTATTTATTATTATTTTATCAAATAACTACTAGTTATATAAAACTATACTTAATACATATAACATAACTATATAATACATAAAATGAATATATCTAGGAAACATATAAGTTATTAATATAAGAATGATATCACTAATAAATATATATAAATCTATTCGATTACGATGATGTGTATTAACAAATATCCAAATGATTTAGGTTCGTGAATCCGAGGCCAACCCTGCATTGTTCAGTTGTTCAATATATTCATATTTATTTTTACTACAAAATACAGTATGGTGAGTTTCATTTGCTCCCCTTTTACTCTTTACATTTTTGGGGCTGAGAATACATGCAAATGTTTTATTAACTGTTTTACAATAATTATATGCGTGAGTTTCATTTGCTCCCCTTTTACTCTTTACATTTTTGGGGCTGAGAATACATGCAAATATTTTATTAACTGTTTTACAATAATTATATGCGTGAGTTTCATTTGCTCCCTTTTTAAATGCTTTTGCTATATATATTTTTGAGACTGAGAATACATGCGCTGCTTTATAAATGTTTTACGAAATAGACACAAGTACGTGAAACTACATTCTATGGTTGAATTATCGAAATCGAATATGCCCCTTTTTATTAAGTCTGGTAATCTAAGAATTAGGGAACAGACACCCTAATTGACGCGAACTCTAAAGATAGATCTATTGGGCCTAACGAACCCCATCCAAAGTACCAGATGCTTTAGTACTTCGAAATTTATATCATGTCCGAAGGAGGATCCCGGAATGATGGGGATATTCATATATGCATTTTGTTAATGTCGGTTACCAGGTGTTCAATCCATATGAATGATTATTTTTGTCTCTATGCATGGGACGTATGATTATGAGAAATGGAAGTATGAAATCTTGTGGTCTATTAAAATTATGAAATAATTATTTATGTTAAACTAATGAACTCACCAATCTTTTGGTTGACACTTTAAAGCATGTTTATTCTCAGGTACGAAAGAAATCTTCCGCTGTGTATTTGCTCATCTTAGAGATATTACTTGGGGTCATTCATGACATATTTCAAAAAACGTTGCATTCGAGTCGTTGAGTTCATCAAGATTATTATTAAGTCTATTATAGTAAGATATATTACGAAATGGTATAAATGTTGTCAACTTTCGATGTAATGAAAGATTGTCTTTTCAAAAACGAATGCAATGTTTGTAAAATGTATCATATAGAGGTCAAATACCTCGCAAAATAATCAACTGTTGTGAATCGTTTATAATCGATATGGACTTCGTCCGGATGGATTAGGACGGGTCGCTTCAAAAATAAATGATGAAAGGATATATAAATGTTGAAAATTTGAGGGTCGTTATAGAAATCTCGCAGCAGGTCTACATCAACAGTTATATGTATACATATAACCTTTATCTCTTAGAATTATGATCTTTCATTCTGAAATTCCGAAAAGCACCCAGGCTATGAACCAATACTTCAAAGTTTGATAAAGCTGAATGAAGCAGCAGAAACTGCAGACAATCGTACAAAGTTTGATGATAAAGAACAGTATGTTGGTAAAGCTCAGAAAAGTTGGAATACTGAAAAATGAATTGAGCAAACCATGAAGGAGACTATTAACAAATCATAAGGACTAAACTTGTACATAAAGAATTCAGATGATTCTATTTCTGATGAAATCTTTAGCGAATACCTTGTTCCATAATTGTTCTAAATCATTGTGAATGAAATTCTTCATCACATTTTGATTGTAGAATTATAAAATATCAGCGAATCTTTCGTTATAAATATCCTCGATATTTTTGAAGATATTTTCATAACTATTCTTAGTTGAAATCATTTATCTTTTCGCGATATCAGTGTTACATCAGAAAGGAAACTATTTTAGTTTTTAGATTCTGAAAAATTCAAATTTAAAGTATGAATGTGTTTGAAGTAGTGTTGGAAATTGATGCATGAGTTAGTATAATATAATGACACTTGATCACCGTGATTATATTACAGTAAGTCATGCTGAGTTTCTAATGGAATGTGATGATTTACAGATTATAACGTCATCATGTGCCACGTTACATGACTCTTACATTCTAAATAATCTCCAAACATATTAAGATCATATCTTCTTGATAAATCTATTTTTTGGGATATTCTGGTAATTTGACAAATCAAGATCGTGTCATTACAATTTCCTTCTTAGAACATTAACTATGTTC
Source organism: Rutidosis leptorrhynchoides (assembly GCF_046630445.1). Taxonomy (NCBI): domain Eukaryota; kingdom Viridiplantae; phylum Streptophyta; class Magnoliopsida; order Asterales; family Asteraceae; genus Rutidosis; species Rutidosis leptorrhynchoides. Next base: position 141,420,652 of record NC_092342.1, on the reverse strand, counting down.
ATTCTGAATTTCATATCTACAAATTCTGGCCCATTATTCGCTTGACTTTGAGTCGAGAAGAAAATAAAAAGGCAAAGAGCTCCGAATTATAAGAGAAAGTATAAAGCCCGACAATAACACGAAGTTTACAAACCATGGATATTAATGAGAAAAGCAAGATAAAGATATGAGAGATTGGAAAGACAATAATCCCTAAGGCATAATAGAAGAAAACAGATTCCTCTGGAGGCAATTGAAAGAGAAGGATTATTATTGACATGACCAGAATAATGCTCAGAATTAAAACTGGAGTACGCATTTACACAATTCTTGGAAGAATAGATTAAGAAAGAAGTTATAAGGGTGATGAAAATGAAGGAAATGGAAGAGGTTTATTTATAGCGAAATATCCGACAGAGCAATCAAAAAAAATTATCGCATTTAATTAAAAAGGATTCTAATTTTCTTAAATCCCGAAGAATCAGATCTTATAGATTTCCAAAGATTTTTCTAAATTCCTTGAATTCCGGAAATCCACTGTGACTACGTCAAAAAGTTAGATCTCTATCTCAATCTTTTGTGACAACTTCACTCGTAAGCATCACATAATCGAATCGTTTTATCTATATTAATCAATAATGATTAAACTCTATTTATCAACTCATATTCGTCATGAAGACATTCTTATTGTTAACCATGACAACCACAAACAAATTTCGGGACGAAATTTCTCTAACGGGTAGGTACTGTGACGACCCAGAAATTTTTGACCAAATTTAAACTTAATCTTATTATGATCTCGACATGATAAGCAAAGTCTATAATATTGAGTCTCAAAAATTTTTTGAACTATTTTATGAATCCAATTGACCTTTGACTACTTCCGACGATTCACGAACATTTGTTAGTAAATATATATATATATATATATATATATATATATATATATATATATATATATATATATATATATATATATATATATATATAAATGTATGTATATATAATAAATTGAAATAATAAAACATAAATTAATCATTAGAATTAAATATATAAAATATTATACAAAATAATAATGTGGTTATTAAAGTAAAGCTATATATATATATATATATATATTAGAATATAAACATAAAAAGAGTATAAATATTATATGATTAATAATATGTAGTGTTAATATATTAATTATAACGGCAAGTTAAATACTATTAATGTTATTACTTTTATTAAATTAAATATTGTTAGAAAAATAAATATTAATAATATTATTATATTTAACATATAGATATGAAATTTGATATGTAAAAATTATCATTATTATTAATAACATTAATACTATTTTAATTAGCATTATTATGAGTATCATTAATAATATTATTATTATCATTTCTATTATGCTTGTCATTATTATTAAAGATTATTAAACTTATCTTTTAATTTAAAATTTTCATTATTAATATTATTATATCAATATTTTCTATTACACTGTATCATTTGATATTATTATTATTAATGATATAATTAATTCTATTATTATTAGTATTAGTATTTTTATATATTTATAATTATAATTATGATCATTATTATTATTAGAAAATAATACATTTTATTATCATTAACATTAGTAACATTATTATTATCATTTGTTATTATTAGTATCATTATTAATTATATTATTATTATTAATATAATTATTATTAGTATTAGTGATAATTATTATTATTTCTATTATTATTATTATTATTATTATTATTATTATTATTATTAGTATTTGTATTATTATTAATATTATTAATAATATAATTATTAATTTATAATATATATACGGATTAATACAAAAATGGAATCAAATCAATTTCCCATCTCGATCAATACTGTGTTTAATTTTTGTTTCTGTCTACTAATTGGTACGATCGATCATATAAGTAAAAAAATCAGTTGCAATCGACATCAACTTTTACTGATTTAATTTTCTTTCTTTTTCTTCCTGTCTGAGTCATGTCGAGCCAGAATGGCATTATATAAACGATCAAAGTATGTTTCTAATAAAAATGATTCAAGTCTTTCATCATCATAATCAATTACAAACCCTTTAGCTTTTTATTTGATGAATTAAAACTGAAATTATAAGAAAACCCAGGTAGTCCCCTGTTCTTGGCTCATTTATTCCAAATCCCGATTTAGTATTGTTTTTCAAAATCTAATAATGCAGTTTTGTTAGAATTTCTTTACTTAATCTATCTACAAAATCTTTGTTTCCAAATCTTGATATCGAATTCAAATTTCCGAGTCAAAGTTTCAAATTCAAAAGTCAAAGATAGTGTTCATCGTAAAATTTGAACTCAATTTAATGTTTCAGGTGCAATTGAGGATACAGAAAGTTTCCAAAATCAATTTAGAATATATTTCATGTAGGAATTACTACCCAAAACAGTCTTAAATTCAAATTTCGATTTGAAGTTCATATTGTTCTTGACTGGGATTAACAATAGTTTGAAATTGAATAAATTTTCAAAATCTAAAAATGAAATCGTGTCCACTTAAACTATCTGGAAAGTTTGAGCTTCCAATTCTTCCTAACAAATTCCAATTTTGAAGTCAAAGTTTGATTTGAAAAAGTCTACCGAATTGTTCTTCATGAAATTCGAGTTCTAGTCAATATTTCAGGATCAGTTGATGATTCTAATGTATTCTAATGATATTTTAAAAGATATTTCATGAAGGGATTAGGGTGTCAAAATGTCCTAATTTTGAAATCAATAATTGAGTTTATATTTTTATTTTTTTACGAACACAGCAACTGTCATTTTAATTTTTTTTTTGTGTCTGTAAGATTATGTTACTCAGTATTTGTCATTCCTATTTCAATAAACGAACCTAAATCATTAGTTAATTGATGGTCATGTCTGGTTTACATTCCATTCGATTATGGTATGAAAAAGAGGAAGCAAATTGATAATGTATAAAAGAAATTAAAACTGTGTCATAATAGAAAAGTTGAGACAGATGGTTGGTAAAGGGTGTTGACGGGTTATCGAGTGGTCGTGGGTTCGAGTCCCAGCTTGGACGGTTTATTATATTTTTTGAGCCTATAAAGGTTCGTGAATCCGAGGCCAACCTAGCAATGTTCAGTATCGTCGTATGAATATTTTTACTAAAAAAATATTGTATTGTGAGTTTCATTTGCTCCATTTTTAAATGCTTTTTCAATATATATTTTTGGGACTGAGAATACATGCGCTTTTACGAATGTTTTACGAAATAGACACAAGTAATCGAAACTACATTCTATGGTTGCATTATCGAACCGAATATGCCCGTTTTTAGCTTTGTAACCTAAGAATTGGTGTTTATTATAATTGCCACCAATTGACGCGAAGATAGATCTATTTGGCCCAACAAGCCTCATCCGAGTTACTGATGCTTTAGTACTTCGATTTATCATGTCCGATGAGAGTCCCGGAATGATGGGGATATTCTATATGCATCCTGTTAAGGTCGGTTACTAGGTGTTCAATCCATATGAATGATTTTTATGCAGATGCATGATGTTTATGAGAAATGAAATGAAAATCTTGTGGTCTATTAAATTAATGGAAATGATTATTTATGATAAACTAATGAACTCACCAACCTTTTGGTTGACACTTGAAAGCATGTTTATTCTTAGGTATTAAAGAAATCTTCCGCTGTGCATTTGCTCATTTTAAAGATATTACTTGGAGTCATTCATGGCATATTTCAAAAGACGTTGCATTCAAGTCGTTGAATTCAATAAAGATTATTATTAAGTAAATGGCAGATTAGGTCATTTACAGTTTAGATATTATGAAATGGTATGCATGTCTGTCAACTTTCGATGTAATGAAAGTTTGTCTTTTAAAAACGAATGCAATGTTTGTAAAATGTATCATGTAGAGGTCAAATACCTCGCAATGAAATCAACTATTGTGAATCGTTTATAATCAGTATGAACGAGTCCTTTCAAAATGTAGACAATTCTTCCCATATTCGAGAATAAAGAAAAGTCATTTCTCCACCCAGAGTGAAAACACTCTCAAAAGTTGAGAAAGTCATCCCTCTCTCTATTCGACGGATAGAAATATTGTTTCCGAGTGGACCTCCGGCCAATAAGTAGGAAAATATTTTTAAACAAATTAAATTAAAAATAAAAATGAGACGCCATTAAAATGGTAAAGTCAAGTTTTCATGGGTTTTAAATCATGCATGAAATTTAATTTAGCCTCTAAGAGTCAGTCAAATCGCCAATAAATCGACGCTTGCCAACGAGAACATACATACATATCATGATCACTAGTGTTCAAACAACTAACCACTACCCAACATACATATATTTGACCAAAGTCAACACATCTAAAATAAAGTCAAACATTACACACTTGCAAAATAACAAAATTTTAACCGCTACATAGTATCATACAAAGTTTCACCAATTATTCACTAAACATATCATGATCATACAAACAATTAGTCATATCTCATATCACAATAATCATGGCATCATGTAAAGTTCCTGATCAAAGCATCATACAATAAGCTTTCTAAAAAGTCCTATAATAGTATCTAACCATTCACAAAACTCAAGTTATAGTCAAGTTTCCCGACGTTGTTTTCTGTACGCATAGTCAAAGAAAAATATTTATAATTGAATCATAAAAATTCAAAACAATACCAATTCAGTTAGAGGATTTAATAACAAGTTAAGCTACCTTTGGTATAGATTTGAAAAGAATTGGTTTAGACAGTTTGTACAATTTATTCGTTAAAGTTGAAAGTAGCAGTTTTGACAACAATGGAGAATCACGTTGCACATAACAACTCAAATCATGTTACCGTCAATTAGAGTACCTTCCTAAATATGTTATAAAACAATTCCCATAAGATCATACAATTCTAACTTATCAACTTTCCACAATCACAAAACAAATGAGCAAAGGTCAAATCAGTTTTTCAAATCACATGTTATAACCATAACTTATGATCTGTAAAACGAAATCGTGCAATATCTAAATCAAAAACTATTTTCTTTTTGAAAGGAATACATTATAAACATATTATGACCTGGTTCTAAATCATACATCTTCAGAATAGCAAGAACAAACACGAATGTTATACCGAAATCTACTCATGCATAACTTTTGATCCATTTATCGAAATCACGCCTAATCTATATGAAAAATTTACTATTTTTCGAGAGAAATTCAAATATGTACATATCATAATCAGATTATGTAGCATCCCAAATTCTCAGATTTTAAAGTTATAAATGGTTTAACAAGTGAAGTGTATTTTATAAATATACTAGTGTGTAATGCTCGTGCGTTGCACGTCATAGAGCGTTCATTGTCGGTACAGCGCGTTGCATGTCATTGAGTGTACATTGTCAATACATGGTGAGCTGATATTCTATGATTTAAACAATAATAAAAGCTAAGAGTGGACATCAATGCAAGTGTCGCTGAATGTTTTTTATATAGCAACCAAATGAGTTAAAAATAATGGACAGGGGCATATGATTCATGATAGTAGAGGTGTCTTATTGGCAAAAGGCACATGAGTTTTTTTTTTTTTTTGAAACTGAAACTTGTTGAAGTGGCCCTTCTGTGCAATTGATGCGAGATGCAGGCTTGGCTATCCAAATAACTATTTAAAAAGTAGTTGTTAGTCAAGTCGAATAAATTGTAATATGATAGGGGGCGTAGTGTATGTAGGATGTTCGTGTTAAAATATATGTTGGTGGTAGAATAAGATACCTGATACAATAATGACCTGCAAATGGAGTGATGAACCGAAACAAATGTACAGTGACCAGGCACCCTGTATCATTAACCTGTTGGTTTTCAAAGGATAAGCAAATGCAGTGTAACTAATCTGGTGAAATATAAGATGAAAATAAGAGGTTTACTTATTTGTTACAGGGGCAGCTTTGTACCTGCACTATATTAGCTAAAATAGGTTGCTGAAGGTCTCCTTGTAAACAACATTTCGTGTGTGGTGCTTGAACTCATCATCAGTGTCATTTATGATGGCAATTTTAAGACCAGTCGGGTTCGTAACTCGTGAAAGGGCAACGTATAGTTGCCCATGGCTGAAAACGGGCTTAGGCAAATATAGACCTACGAATTGGAGAGATTGGCCTTGGCTTTTGTTGATGGTCATTGCATAGCATGGTTTTACAGGGAATTGTATTCTTTGCATTACAAACGGCTACTTTGTTTGTGTAGAAGTTAGTACTATCCTAGGTATTATGACCATATTTCCAATATGTGATCCGGTGATAATTCGAGCATGGATAACAAATTTCTGGAAATCAGTTATAATCAGCCGAGTTCCGTTACACAGTCCCGCACTTGGAGATACATTTCGTAACAACATTATGGGTTGTCCTATTTTGAGTTTCAGCTTGTGAGGAGGAACACCTGGGAAATTCAGTTTATTCAAGAACTCAACTGGGTAGGTTTGATGTTGTTCTAGTGCATCAGTTGATCCCTTGCAAATCTCGTCTGAACTTTTAAATGTCATTGCGTCACCTTTTATCCTTTTAAGCATATGTTTGTTAATCTCATCTGCATCATCATTTCTCGGGGTCAAAATTGCTCGTTCGCGCAAATATTAAGAAAACCCAGGTAGTCCCCTGTTCTTGGCTCATTTATTCCAAATCCCGATTTAGTATTGTTTTTCAAAATCTAATAATGCAGTTTTGTTAGAATTTCTTTACTTAATCTATCTGCAAAATCTTTGTTTCCAATTCTTGATATCGAATTCAAATTTCTGAGTCAAAGTTTCAAATTCAAAAGTCAAAGATAGTGTTCATCGTAAAATTTGAACTCAATTTAATGTTTTAGGTGCAATTGAGGATACAGAAAGTTTCCAAAATCAATTTAGAATATATTTCTTGTAGGAATTACTACCCAAAACAGTCTTAAATTCAAATTTCGATTTGAAGTTCATATTGTTCTTGACTGGGATTAACAATAGTTTGAAATCGAATAAATTTTCAAAATCTAAAAATGCAATCGTGTCCACTTTAACTATCTGGAAAGTTTGAGCTTCCAATTCTTCCTAACAAATTCCAATTTTGAAGTTAAAGTTTGATTTGAAAAAGTCAGCCGAATTGTTCTTCATGAAATTCGAGTTCTAGTCAATGTTTCAGGATCAGTTGATGATTCTAATGTATTCTAATGATGATTTAAAAGATATTTCATAAAGGGATTAGGGTCTTAAAACGTCCTAATTTTGAAATCAATAATTGAGTTTATATTTTTTTTTATTTACAAACACAGCAACTGTCATTTTAATTTTTTTTTTCATGTCTGTAAGATTATGTTACTTAGTATTTGTCATTCCTATTTCAATAAACGAACCTAAATCATTAGTTAATTCATGGTCATGTCTGGTTTACATTCCATTCGATTATGGTATGAAAAAGAGGAAGGAAATTGATAATGTATAAAAGAAATTAAAACTGTGTCATAACAGAAAAGTTGAGACAGATGGTTGGTAAAGGGTGTCGACGGGTTATCGAGTGGTCGTAGGTTCGAGTCCCAGCTTGGACGGTTTATTATATTTTTTGAGCCTATAAAGGTTCGTGAATCCGAGGCCAACCCAGCATTGTTCAGTATCGTCGTATGAATATTTTTACTACAAAATATTGTATTGTGAGTTTCATTTGCTCCCTTTTAAATGCTTTTTCAATATATATTTTTGGGACTGAGAATACATGCGCTTTTACGAATGTTTTACGAAATAGACACAAGTAATCGAAATTACATTCTATGGTTGGATTATCGAACCGAATATGCCCCTTTTTAGCTTGGTAGCCTAAGAATTGGTGTTTATTATAATTGCCACCAATTGACGCGAATCCTAAATATAGATCTATTTGGCCCAACAAGCCTCATCCGAGTGACGGATGCTTTAGTACTTCGATTTATCATGTCCGATGAGAGTCCCGGAATGATGGGGATATTCTATATGCATCCTGTTAAGGTCGGTTATCAGGTGTTCAATCCATATGAATGATTTTTATGCAGATGCATGATGTTTATGAGAAATGAAATGAAAATCTTGTGGTCTATTAAATTAATGGAAATGATTATTTATGATAAACTAATGAACTCACCAATCTTTTGGTTGACACTTGAAAGCATATTTATTCTCAGGTATTAAAGAAATCTTCCGCTGTGCATTTGCTCATTTTAAAGATATTACTTGGAGTCATTCATGACATATTTCAAAAGACGTTGCATTCAAGTCGTTGAATTCAATAAAGATTATTATTAAGTAAATGGCAGATTAGGTCATTTACAGTTTAGATATTATGAAATAGTATGCATGCCTGTCAACTTTCGATGTAATGAAAGTTTGTCTTATAAAAACGAATGCAATGTTTGTAAAATGTATCATATAGAGGTCAAATACCTCGCAATGATCAACTATTGTGAATCGTTTATAATCGGTATGAACAGGTCCTTTCAGTTGGTATCAGAGCGGTGGACTTAGCGAACCAGGTCTTGCATTAGTATGTCTAACTGATAGTTGTTTAGATGCATTAGTGAGTCTGGACTTCGACCGTGTCTGCATGTCAAAAGTTTTGCTTATCGTTTCGTGTCAAAAATTACTGCCTATCATTCTTAGTCTAGACACATCTTATTGCATTCAGTGCATCGATAGTGTATAGACAAAATTCATATCTTAGCGTATCTGTTACTGTAGACTTTTCCTGACAGCTTCCATAGATTCCTCCGTAACTTATGGAATTTTAGTATTATATATGCATATGTAAATCATGTATTGCAGGGTACTAATCTACATCTTATAATCTATTTCACATCGAAAATCTTTCATCTGATCATACGAGATGGATCCCTCAACTAGTTCAAACTCCTCGAATTCCGACAACTATTTCGATATGGATTTCCACTCAAACTCCGAAAGTAGTGTAACCGAAGTAGATCAACCAAATAGCCATCATCAATTCTGGATGAATTGGGGATGAGTTCGTAGTCGACTTAATCAATGGAGATGCGAAGAAGGCGATACTTTCCACCAACCAAATTTCCCTCTTGGCGATGAACCTGAAGCACTTACCGGCGAACCAGTTCGAAACACCATCTTCACTTTCATTCCAGAGTATCTCGCCACAACTATATCATATCTACAATTCTAAACCTTATTCACCCGCTTGTTCCGACCGACAATCATCCCGGAGTAATAGCAAAAGTCAACGAGCTTCGTGCCCGAGTTGTAGCCTTGGAAAATATGGTGCAAAATGTACCAGCTTCAGCAACATCACCGGCACTAACAGTACCACTAACATCAATACCAGTACCACCAACAACCCAAGTTTCAACATCACACGCCTCAACATCTCATTATGTACCTCGAGCATAATCATCATTCTACGAATCGTTCTACAACATTTATCTTCGTTCGACATAGCGATTATGTAATCTCTAATATTTTAGAGATTATATATTCTTGTTCTAACGGTAAATCAAATGAGTCTAATATCATATTAAATCATAAATCCATGATTACATCTGAAGAAAATATATATGTATATATGTTTTCATAAAGATTGTAATTAAAAATTCTTTTGTACAAACTATTAATGGTGAAAATATTTTAACGGGTAGGTAATACCCGAGAAATATTTAGATTTCACATTAATAAGTTACACTGTACATTCTTCGAATCTGATTCAACAGTCATTTACTATCCTACTTACATCCACAGATATACAAATCCGTTCACCACAGAATAATCATTTTCATTCAATTTTATAATTAGATTTTGACCTATCAGAATCCAACAAGTGGCATAATGAAGAAAACATTGGACAAAATAAAATTTGTTAGAAACAAATAAATTAACTATGAGAAATTCTGTTAAGAATCCATGCTAACAAAATCTTAGCTAACTGTTCCTAGCTAACTGTTAATTCCTGATTACATTTATTTATCGCAATTTATTTATCGCAATTTTAATTCTCGCAATTTTATTTATCGTCATTTAATTTCTGTTATTTATTTTACGCACTTTATTTATCATCATTTAAATACTATTATTTACGCATTTTAAATATCGGGACACATATACAATGTTTTGACATATCATATCGACGTCATCTATATATATATTATTTGGAATAACCATAGACACTCTATATGCGGTAATGATCGAGTTAGCTATACAGGGTTGAGGTTGATTATAAAATAATATATATACTTTGAGTTGTGATCGAGTTTGAGACATGTATACAATGGGTCACGATACGTATTAATTAATTCGAGTATTATATATATATTAAACTACATATGAATTATTGAATTTCTAACTGTGGACTATTAACTGTGGACTACTAACATTGGACAATTAAAATATTGATTATAACATATGAAACTAAACATTTCTTCAAGTTTGCCACTTGATTTCATCTTAAACCTCATTTGTATCTTGACGATTACAATATGCGTTCAAACCTTTCACGATTCTTGAAAACACCTCAATTGAGAGGATGAACCAACCGCACTTCATCTACAAGAAGAAAGATTTAAGTAATGATCATGCACCTGAAAAACTCTCAGAACTTGAGTAAACGTTTAACACGTATCTGTATTAGTTTCTCTGGCGTTGTTATTACCGAAAATAACAAAGTAGCAAATTTTTTCACAGATCCAACAAGACAAAATCGACTTTTCCTCCAGAGTAACTCTATTATATCCTCGATATATACGATTACCTTTTCGTCATCGTTACCGGAGAACCGTTTATATCCTATCACATTAGCAGTAAACTTACCAGCAACTTCATTACTCGTGGACGTAAGTCACTCTGAAAAACTATTATAATTGTTCATTAAAACCTATTCATATACTCATCCACATCTTATAACGAGAATTACCACATTAATTACCGTGAATTACCAATCAGTATTTTGAAATTATGACATCCTCCAGATAGGGTCTGGAAGAAAACATCACTAATATCAAATAAACCAACATATTATAATTACGAGAACAATACTAAATGATAAAAACAGATTTTATTGAGTACGCAGTGGAAAATGAAATGTCGTTACAAGAATGGAAATTACAATAAAGTAATTGTTTCAAATGCAAGAATAATAAATGCAATATCTCTTGATCCTAAGTCCAAGTAGCATCACATAAGCAGTAAATAAGTAAGCTTGATCAATCGACACCTGAGACAAAGCATGCTAAAGTGTCAATAAAAAAGGTTGAGTGAAATCACTGGTTTAACAAAAGTAGTTGTCGTTGTTTTTAGACCACAATATTTGTTTTCATAAGTAGATCACACAGATCTTTAGTTGTAAAAGAAGATCATAAAGATCTTAAAAGTTGATCTCGCAGGGATAAAAAATTATGCCAATTCGTGATATTTAGACTAAACGTTCAAGTTTGCCCCAATGAAAAGTTGTGTCTATACTTGTCGGTTTAATTTCTTTATTAAGTAATACAATGACTTGGTCAAATGTATCGGGAACGTTACTCTCGATAGGCCTACCCCCAATAATTAAGAATGCGTTCAACGAGCAATTAAAAATATCACTGTAGGGACTTAGCCGGACATAGCCGGGTATAGCATAGTTTAGCAGTTGGTACTTGTGTCTAAATTGTAAATAGTAAAAGTAGCATGTGTCTCACCCCAAAAAGTTAAATAAGTTTGCTAGCAATAAAGAGAGGGGCTATGAGTTTACCTTAGTAAGTAGGAGAAAGATCGTTATTCCTCGGAATAGGAAGTTTGGATGGATGAGCAGAAAGTCAACCTAATGACATTTAAGAGTAGTTAAGTGTTTTGCCCAAATTTAAGTTTAAGTATGCAATTGTTTTAAGTATAATTCGTTTTACTAAGTTTCCATTCTTAGTATGTTTCCACTTTTAGTAAGTTTCCACTTTTAGTAAGTTAGTGTCGAACACTAGTGAGTTGTCCTTAATAAGTCTAACACCTATTAAGTGTGAAGATAACTAAGTGTAAGATTACTATAGTCGGGTTTGACATTGTGCATCATACCCAAATATCTATTCCACCGCCGAGTCACCAGAATGACCAGTTGATACCGGTTGGCCCAGGATTTCTTGACCAAAATCTAAGTTTGGCATTCGTAATCCACAAGCGTCCCATAGTGGTACCAAGGATCACCCTAGGCCTTAAGTAGCGTTGACGTTCGAGTAATCACACGTTATCGTGAATGACTATTGTAATCGTATGTTATACTATAAGTAGTATATTATAAGTGTTAGTAATAGTGTAAGTGTTAAGTAGTAGTATAAGCGTATAAGTGTTAAGTAGTATGTAGTATAAGTAGTATTAGGGTTTTAATTAATTAGAGTAGTATTATATATTTAGGGTTTAATAAATGATTAGGATTTAGTATTATTTAATAGTGTTTAGGGTTTAGTAAAGTAATGATTAGGTTAAATGATTAGGTAATGATTATTAGGGTTTAATAATTAATGTTTAGGGTTTAGGTAGTATTAGGGTTTTAATAAATTAGGGTTTAATAATTAGGGTTAGGTTTAATTAGGGTTTAAGTATAATATATATATATATATATATATATATATATATATATATATATATATATATATATATATATATATATATATATATATATATATATATATATATATATATATATGCTGTATATGTATATATATATATAGTTTTTATTTATTTATTTTATATATATATATATATACCGTATATATATGTTTATATATAGTAAAAAAAAATATATTTTTTTGTACATACATATATATGTAAACCGTATATGTATATATAGTATGTATATATTTGTTTCCTTTTTAAACACTAACATATCTTCTTGCAAATCTCTAGGGTTTTAAGATCAAATCACTTCCTTTTTTTTATTCGTGTATATGCATGTATATGTATATATTTTATATTTTTTTATATATGAGCAATATGAATGTACATGATCTAGTATGAATGAATATAACATGAATCAAAAAGATAAAACTTAGAAGTTTAGATCTAGGGTTTTACCTTGATGAACAATGATGAAGATTTACAAGAAAAGTTGAAGAAAACTTGAAGATGAAGATTAAAGCTCTCCAAAAATCAAGAACACCTTTGAAGATCCTTGAAGAACGCGAAGAACACGATGAACAACTTGAAGATCACTTGAAGATCTTGAAGATCACTTGAAGATCTTGAAGATCACTTGAAGATCTTGGTGGTGGGTTTCGGTTTCTTGGCCGAAAATAGGAGAGAGAGAGATTTGAGAGAGAGATTTGTAGAATGTTTTGGTACATAGAATGCATTAGCTTAGGCCTCTATTTATAGTTGAGGTTAGAAAATTCTAGAATTAGGGTTTAGGTTAAAGGAACTTAGGGAACAAGTTAGGGTTTAGGGAGGAGTGATATGGGCTAATTTTAGAAGGGTATAATGGGCATTTTACCCCCTTCAATTTTTGGCTAGGGTTTAGGGAAAAGAGGTGGAACCTTTTTCACTTTAGTCCTTGTACTTTTGATTGTTTAAAATGGCTCCTTAATTGTTCCAAATTAATTATTTAAACACCTTAGGTTTTGAGTTATTACTTTTTGTACCCCATATTTGTAAGAACATTTTTTTATTACATCTTTTATTAGTTTTCATTTGTTGCGCAAAGTTTTTTAGTGCGTTTTTTTTTTTTAAAGTTGATAATTAAGGATCAAAGTTAACTCATTAAGTTTTAATTATTCGTTTGGGCAAAATAAATGATGAAAAGATATATAAATGTTGGAAATTTGAGGGTCGTTATAGAAATTTCGCAGCAGGTCTACATCAACAGTTATATGTATACATATAACATTTATCTCTTAGAATTATGATCTTTCATTCTGAAATTCCGAAAAGCACCCAGGCTACGAACCAATACTTCAAAGTTTGATAAAGTTGAATGAAGCAGCAGAAACTGCAGACAATCGTACAAAGTTTGATGATAAAGAACAGTATATTGGTAAAGCTCAGAAAAGTTGGAATACTGAAAAATAAATTGAGCAAACCATGAAGGAGACTATCAAAAAATCACAAGGACTAAACTTGTACATAAAGAATTCAGATGATTCTATTTCTGATGAAATCTTTAGCGAATACCTTGTTCCATAATTGTTCTAAATCATTGTGAATGAAATTCTTCATCACATTTTGATTGTAAAATTATAAAATATCATCGAATTTTTCGTTATAAATATCCTCGATATTTCTGAAGATATTTTCATAACTATTCTTAGCTGAAATCATTTATCTCTTCACGATATCAGTGTTACATCAGAAAGGAAACTATTTTAGTTTTTAGATTCTGAAAAATTCAAATTTAAAGTATGAATGTGTTTGAAGTAGTGTTGGAAATTGATGCATGAGTTAGTATAATATAATGACACTTGATCAACGTGATTATATTACAGTAAGTCATGCTGAGTTTCTAATGGAATGTGATGATTCATAGATTATAACGTCATCATGTGCCATGTTACATGACTCTTACATTCTAACTAATCTCCAAACATATTAAGATCATATCTTCTTGATAAATATATTTTTTCAGGATATTCTGGTAATTTGACAAATCAAGATCGTGTCATTACAATTTCCTTCTTAGAACATTAACTATGTTCATTCCGAATTTCATATCTATAAATTCTGGCCCATTATTCGCTTGACTTTAAGTCGAGAAGAGAATAAAAAGGCAAAGAGCTCCGAATTATAAGAGAAAGTATGAAGCCCGACAATAACACGAAGTTTACAAACCATGGATATTAATGTGAATAGCAAGATAAAGACACGAGAGATTGGAAAGACAATAATCCCTAAGGCATAATAGAAGAAAACAGATTCCTCTGGAGGCAATTGAAAGAGAAGAATTATTATTGAAATGACCAGAATAATGCTCAGAATTAAAACTGGAGTACGCATTTACACAATTCTTGGAAGAATAGATTAAGAAAGAAGTTATAAGAGTGATGAAAATGAAGGGAATGGAAGAGGTTGATTTATAGCGAAATATCCGACAGAGCAATCAAAACAAATTATCGCATTTAATTAAAAAGGATTCTAATTTCCTTAAATCCCGAAGAATCGGATCTTATAGATTTCTAAAGATTTTCTCTAAATTTCTTGAATTCCGAAAATCCACCGTGACTACGTCAAAAGTTAGATCTCTATCTCAATCTTTTGTGACAACTTCACTCGTAAGCATCACATAATCGAATCGTTTTATCTATATTAATCAATAATGATAAAACTCTATTTATCAACTCATATTCGTCATGAAGACATTCTTATTGTTAACCATGACAACCACAATGAAATTTCTGGACGAAATTTCTCTAACGGGTAGGTACTGTGACGACCCGGAAATTTTCGATCAAATTTAAACTTAATCTTATTATGATCTCGACATGATAAGCAAAGTCTATAATATTGAGTCTCAAAAATTTTTTGAACTATTTTATGAATCCAATTGACCTTTGACTACTTTCGACGATTCACGAACATTTGTTAGTAAATAAAAATATATATATAAATGTATGTATATATAATAAATTGAAATAATAAAACACAAATTAATTATTAGAATTAAATATGTAAAATAATATACAAAATAATAATGTGGTTATTAAAGTAAAGCTATATATATATATATATATATATATATATATATATATATATATATATATATATATATGATTATTATGATATGTATATTAGAATATAAACATAAAAAGAGTATAAATATTATATGATTAATAATATGTAGTGTTAATATATTAATTATAACTGCAAGTTAAAATACTATTAATGTTATTACTTTTATTAAATTAAATATTGTTAGAAAAATCAATATTAATAATATTATTATATTTAACATATAGATATGAAATTTGATATATAAAAATTATCATTATTATTAATAACATTAATACTATTTTAATTAGCATTATTATGAGTATCATTAATAATATTATTATTATCATTTCTATTATGCTTGTCATTATTATTAAAGATTATTAAACTTATCTTTTAATTAAAAATTTTCATTATTAATATTATTATATCAATATTTTCTTTTACACTGTATCATTTGATATTATTATTATTAATGATATAATTAATTCTATTATTATTAGTATTAGTATTTTTTTATATTTATAATTATAATTATGATCATTATTATTATTAGAAAATAATACATTTTATTATCATTAACATTAGTAATATTATTATTATCATTTGGTTATTATTAGTATCATTATTAATTATTATTATTATTATTATTAATATAATTATTATTAGTATTAGTGATAATTATTATTATTTCCAATATTATTATTATTATTATTATTATTATTATTATTATTATTATTATTATTATTATTATTATTATTATTATTATTATTATTATTATTAGTATTTGTATTATTATTAATATGATTAATAATATAATTATTAATTTATAATATATATACGGATTAATACAAAAATGGAATCAAATCAATTTCCCATCTCGATCAATACTGTGTTTAATTTTTGTTTCTGTCTACTAATTGGTACGATCGATCATATAAGTAAAAAAATCAGTTGCAATCGACATCAACTTTTACTGATTTAATTTTCTTTCTTTTTCTTCCTGTCTGAGTCATGTCGAGCCAGAATGGCATTATATAAACGATCAAAGTATGTTTCTGATAAAAATGATTCAAGTCTTTCATCATCATAATCAATTACAAACCCTTTAGCTTTTTATTTGATGAATTAAAACTGAAATTATAAGAAAACCCAGGTAGTCCCCTGTTCTTGGCTCATTTATTCCAAATCCCGATTTAGTATTGTTTTTCAAAATCTAATAATGCAGTTTTGTTAGAATTTCTTTACTTAATCTATCTACAAAATCTTTGTTTCCAAATCTTGATATCGAATTCAAATTTCCGAGTCAAAGTTTCAAATTCAAAAGTCAAAGATAGTGTTCATCGTAAAATTTGAACTCAATTTAATGTTTCAGGTGCAATTGAGGATACAGAAAGTTTCCAAAATCAATTTAGAATATATTTCATGTAGGAATTACTACCCAAAACAGTCTTAAATTCAAATTTCGATTTGAAGTTCATATTGTTCTTGACTGGGATTAACAATAGTTTGAAATTGAATAAATTTTCAAAATCTAAAAATGAAATCGTGTCCACTTAAACTATCTGGAAAGTTTGAGCTTCCAATTCTTCCTAACAAATTCCAATTTTGAAGTCAAAGTTTGATTTGAAAAAGTCTACCGAATTGTTCTTCATGAAATTCGAGTTCTAGTCAATATTTCAGGATCAGTTGATGATTCTAATGTATTCTAATGATATTTTAAAAGATATTTCATGAAGGGATTAGGGTGTCAAAATGTCCTAATTTTGAAATCAATAATTGAGTTTATATTTTTATTTTTTTACGAACACAGCAACTGTCATTTTAATTTTTTTTTTTGTGTCTGTAAGATTATGTTACTCAGTATTTGTCATTCCTATTTCAATAAACGAACCTAAATCATTAGTTAATTGATGGTCATGTCTGGTTTACATTCCATTCGATTATGGTATGAAAAAGAGGAAGCAAATTGATAATGTATAAAAGAAATTAAAACTGTGTCATAATAGAAAAGTTGAGACAGATGGTTGGTAAAGGGTGTTGACGGGTTATCGAGTGGTCGTGGGTTCGAGTCCCAGCTTGGACGGTTTATTATATTTTTTGAGCCTATAAAGGTTCGTGAATCCGAGGCCAACCTAGCAATGTTCAGTATCGTCGTATGAATATTTTTACTAAAAAAATATTGTATTGTGAGTTTCATTTGCTCCATTTTTAAATGCTTTTTCAATATATATTTTTGGGACTGAGAATACATGCGCTTTTACGAATGTTTTACGAAATAGACACAAGTAATCGAAACTACATTCTATGGTTGCATTATCGAACCGAATATGCCCGTTTTTAGCTTTGTAACCTAAGAATTGGTGTTTATTATAATTGCCACCAATTGACGCGAAGATAGATCTATTTGTCCCAACAAGCCTCATCCGAGTTACTGATGCTTTAGTACTTCGATTTATCATGTCCGATGAGAGTCCCGGAATGATGGGGATATTCTATATGCATCCTGTTAAGGTCGGTTACTAGGTGTTCAATCCATATGAATGATTTTTATGCAGATGCATGATGTTTATGAGAAATGAAATGAAAATCTTGTGGTCTATTAAATTAATGGAAATGATTATTTATGATAAACTAATGAACTCACCAACCTTTTGGTTGACACTTGAAAGCATGTTTATTCTTAGGTATTAAAGAAATCTTCCGCTGTGCATTTGCTCATTTTAAAGATATTACTTGGAGTCATTCATGGCATATTTCAAAAGACGTTGCATTCAAGTCGTTGAATTCAATAAAGATTATTATTAAGTAAATGGCAGATTAGGTCATTTACAGTTTAGATATTATGAAATGGTATGCATGTCTGTCAACTTTCGATGTAATGAAAGTTTGTCTTTTAAAAACGAATGCAATGTTTGTAAAATGTATCATGTAGAGGTCAAATACCTCGCAATGAAATCAACTATTGTGAATCGTTTATAATCAGTATGAACGAGTCCTTTCAAAATGTAGACAATTCTTCCCATATTCGAGAATAAAGAAAAGTCATTTCTCCACCCAGAGTGAAAACACTCTCAAAAGTTGAGAAAGTCATCCCTCTCTCTATTCGACGGATAGAAATATTGTTTCCGAGTGGACCTCCGGCCAATAAGTAGGAAAATATTTTTAAACAAATTAAATTAAAAATAAAAATGAGACGCCATTAAAATGGTAAAGTCAAGTTTTCATGGGTTTTAAATCATGCATGAAATTTAATTTAGCCTCTAAGAGTCAGTCAAATCGCCAATAAATCGACGCTTGCCAACGAGAACATACATACATATCATGATCACTAGTGTTCAAACAACTAACCACTACCCAACATACATATATTTGACCAAAGTCAACACATCTAAAATAAAGTCAAACATTACACACTTGCAAAATAACAAAATTTTAACCGCTACATAGTATCATACAAAGTTTCACCAATTATTCACTAAACATATCATGATCATACAAACAATTAGTCATATCTCATATCACAATAATCATGGCATCATGTAAAGTTCCTGATCAAAGCATCATACAATAAGCTTTCTAAAAAGTCCTATAATAGTATCTAACCATTCACAAAACTCAAGTTATAGTCAAGTTTCCCGACGTTGTTTTCTGTACGCATAGTCAAAGAAAAATATTTATAATTGAATCATAAAAATTCAAAACAATACCAATTCAGTTAGAGGATTTAATAACAAGTTAAGCTACCTTTGGTATAGATTTGAAAAGAATTGGTTTAGACAGTTTGTACAATTTATTCGTTAAAGTTGAAAGTAGCAGTTTTGACAACAATGGAGAATCACGTTGCACATAACAACTCAAATCATGTTACCGTCAATTAGAGTACCTTCCTAAATATGTTATAAAACAATTCCCATAAGATCATACAATTCTAACTTATCAACTTTCCACAATCACAAAACAAATGAGCAAAGGTCAAATCAGTTTTTCAAATCACATGTTATAACCATAACTTATGATCTGTAAAACGAAATCGTGCAATATCTAAATCAAAAACTATTTTCTTTTTGAAAGGAATACATTATAAACATATTATGACCTGGTTCTAAATCATACATCTTCAGAATAGCAAGAACAAACACGAATGTTATACCGAAATCTACTCATGCATAACTTTTGATCCATTTATCGAAATCACGCCTAATCTATATGAAAAATTTACTATTTTTCGAGAGAAATTCAAATATGTACATATCATAATCAGATTATGTAACATCCCAAATTCTCAGATTTTAAAGTTATAAATGGTTTAACAAGTGAAGTGTATTTTATAAATATACTAGTGTGTAATGCCCGTGCGTTGCACGTCATAGAGCGTTCATTGTCGGTACAGCGCGTTGCATGTCATTGAGTGTACATTGTCAATACATGGTGAGCTGATATTCTATGATTTAAACAATAATAAAAGCTAAGAGTGGACATCAATGCAAGTGTCGCTGAATGTTTTTTATATAGCAACCAAATGAGTTAAAAATAATGGACAGGGGCATATGATTCATGATAGTAGAGGTGTCTTATTGGCAAAAGGCACATGAGTTTTTTTTTTTTTTTTGAAACTGAAACTTGTTGAAGTGGCCCTTCTGTGCAATTGATGCGAGATGCAGGCTTGGCTATCCAAATAACTATTTAAAAAGTAGTTGTTAGTCAAGTCGAATAAATTGTAATACGATAGGGGGCGTAGTGTATGTAGGATGTTCGTGTTAAAATATATGTTGGTGGTAGAATAAGATACCTGATACAATAATGACCTGCAAATGGAGTGATGAACCGAAACAAATGTACAGTGACCAGGCACCCTGTATCATTAACCTGTTGGTTTTCAAAGGATAAGCAAATGCAGTGTAACTAATCTGGTGAAATATAAGATGAAAATAAGAGGTTTACTTATTTGTTACAGGGGCAGCTTTGTACCTGCACTATATTAGCTAAAATAGGTTGCTGAAGGTCTCCTTGTAAACAACATTTCGTGTGTGGTGCTTGAACTCATCATCAGTGTCATTTATGATGGCAATTTTAAGACCAGTCGGGTTCGTAACTCGTGAAAGGGCAACGTATAGTTGCCCATGGCTGAAAACGGGCTTAGGCAAATATAGACCTACGAATTGGAGAGATTGGCCTTGGCTTTTGTTGATGGTCATTGCATAGCATGGTTTTACAGGGAATTGTATTCTTTGCATTACAAACGGCTACTTTGTTTGTGTAGAAGTTAGTACTATCCTAGGTATTATGACCATATTTCCAATATGTGATCCGGTGATAATTCGAGCATGGATAACAAATTTCTGGAAATCAGTTATAATCAGCCGAGTTCCGTTACACAGTCCCGCACTTGGAGATACATTTCGTAACAACATTATGGGTTGTCCTATTTTGAGTTTCAGCTTGTGAGGAGGAACACCTGGGAAATTCAGTTTATTCAAGAACTCAACTGGGTAGGTTTGATGTTGTTCTAGTGCATCAGTTGATCCCTTGCAAATCTCGTCTGAACTTTTAAATGTCATTGCGTCACCTTTTATCCTTTTAAGCATATGTTTGTTAATCTCATCTGCATCATCATTTCTCGGGGTCAAAATTGCTCGTTCGCGCAAATATTCCTCATCATCTTGTCTTTGAGTGAAATCAAGAAATATTGTGTTGACGATGTCTTCAATGGGAGTTTTCTCTGATTTCACAATAAATTCCTCAGGAATTTGTATCCATGTTGGTTCGTCTTCACCCTCTTTTGATTTTGCAGGTACTTTTCCATCCCCTATGTCTAAAATCCATTTATTGAATAGGTGTTTTCGAGTATCAAGTTGACCATCAGCTGTATATTCGTTAACCCTCATTATGCGGGAAAGTGTGAAAAGTTGACAGTCCTTCCACAACTCTGATATGTTAATGCACGATTGAATGACCTCTTGTCGTTTTCCTTTCGGTATGACAGGTAAGATCTGCCTAAAGTTGCCTCCTAGCAAAATAGGCATTCCTCCAAACAATTTGCCTCTGTTTTCTTCTTGTTTCGATCCTAAAATATCTCTCAATGTTTTGTCTAATGCTTCAAATGCATATCTTTGAGTCATTGGAGCTTCATCCCAGATTATTAATCTAACTTCGTGCATTAGCTCGGCTAAATGTGTAATGATACCGCAACCCGCAGGCGCACCGCAAATGTATGCGGACAATCACTATTGTGCGTATGCGTGTTCTTGTGTGCGGTATGCGGCGTACGAATGCCTTTGTTCCCGGTACGGCGGTTGCTTAGCTGTCAAGTAAATATCTTTTCCATAATTATATCCGTGATTCGGGGGAGTCAGTTATGGATGAGATTATCATGATCTGGGACGGTTCTAGAATTAGGGTTTGCCTATAAATAAAAACCCTAATCATCATTCACCGGACACAGCACATTACGTAACCATCACATACGATACCCATTACGTAAAACAGCATCATTCAGCATCTTTTCAAGGTTAACAGGTTAGTCTCTTGTAAGCTGGTACCTACGACCTTATTTGGGGCCTCTTGATCGACGACCGTTATCGGAGGTGGACTTAATCACTTGGCCACCCCGCCGACATCATCATGTGGGCCAGGGTTATTCACGGTAGCCAGACCGGAGAGCCACGTTCTAAGATCCTTAAACCCCTCTTTACGTATTGAGCAGGCATATTAAACCCCACGGTTAAAATATGCATGATCAAGTGGTGCTTTCATTGAGAGTCGAATTAATTCAAGACTGTTTAATTGCTTTTTCTTTTAAGGTTTTGAATTGTATGACTCGTTATTTACAAAATTTTTGAATTTTTTCTTTAACAGTATCATGACTTCCGAGGAATCATCGGAACATACCCAAACAGATGTTCAGAACGCGCCGTCTGGTAGTCAACAGACACCGGTTATGACTACGGAGGCCGCTATTCAGGCGGGGTACACGATGTACCCTCCACCTATATCCGGCGAACCCTTTCAGAGGTACAAGCCGATATATTCAGACGGGGTTACACCGCCAAGAGCAAACTCACCAGTCACAACCACGCGGCTGGACTTTTCGTCAGTGGATCCAAGGGTCATCTTTGCAGGCACTAGCGGTGGAACAACGGGGCCGCATGTGGTTTGCTGCGGCCAAGTACCTATTTACAGTACCACTGTTTCAATACCTCTGCATACGCAGAGCATTCAGCAGAATTCGTCATTTACACCGTTGCAACCTTGGCAACCACCGCGCCCAGTTTCACAATTTTTAACTCCTGCGGATGCGCAGGCATTACTTAATAGTTGGGGATTTGGTGTCATCCCAGATGCAAACTCTCATTGGGCGCCGATAACAGCGCAGCAGCAAAGCACAGCGCATACAGTTGGGCTTTTAAGTGTGTATCCTCAAGTTTCGCAGATATCTGCGCCACAGGTTTCGCTTCCTTTACAGCCACCTGTGTACTCTGCGTCTTCAAGTTATCCCTCTTTTCCAACGCAGCAGCCTTGGTTATATCCGCAGACGCAGGGTCAACCTTGGCAAAATGTTCAAGGGCAGGCAAATCTTGCAAGTCAATTCATGCAGGCCGCACCTCCTGATATGGTTCACTTATTTTCACAACCTGACTTTGTTCAGGACATGATGAAGCGTTTCTTTGCAAACTTGAAAGGGGATCCTGTTAAACCACCCTTCGAGCTACCGACTACCTTTGACAAGTTTCCTCCGCATATATCCGCATACCCGTTTCCATCAGCACCAAAGATACCTAGCACGTTGGGTACTTACAATGGCCTGACCGATCCAGATTATTTTTTACAGTGTTTCGAAGGCGCAATGCGCACTCAAGGCTGGATGGATCCGGTTGCGTGTCAGATATTTCCTATGACACTACAGGGTATTGCTCGTGAGTGGTTTAATAAGTTGCCGGCGGGTAGTATTGCCGGGTTTATGGATCTGCGGACAAAGTTTTTGCTGCAATATCAGAATCAGAGACCACGCAAGCGCACTCACATTGAATGTTATGACATCGTGCAGAAGTCCAAGGAATCTTTGGGCGAATTTCTCACAAGGTATACTAATGAGTGCCTGCGTATACCAGATCTCAAACCAGAGCAACAGATTTCCGGACTCATACATGGTATAAACTCAGAACGTCATCCAACACTGGTAAGGCGTCTGCGCCATACAGTCCCAACAACTTATGCTGAGGCGCTTAATGAATGCCACGACTATATGCGGAGTGGCGAAGATAATGACATTCCAACAGCTAGCTCACGCAACGAGAGGAAGGACGATGATGATCGTTCGCGCGATCAAAATCGTGGTAACAACTCTCGCAGAAGGTATCCTAGCGGTGGTCCTATCAGGAATGATAAAGGGAAATCAAGTGGCAATTATCGAAACAATAATCAGCGTGGCATCAATAATCAGAACTATGCGCTACTCAAAAGTTTGTCCAAAACGCCCAAGGAAATTTTGGCAACGGAGCCAGTATGCGCGACCTTCGCGGTTCCAACTCCGCTTACAGAATTTGGCAAGCGGGACAAAACAAAGTATTGTGAATTTCATGACGATTATGGTCACGACACCAATCGGTGTAAAAACTTGATGGAACGGGTTCTGGAAGCGCTTCGCGCGGGCAAATTGGATCATTTAAAACCACCTAAAAAGGACAAGGGAAAGGCCGCAGAAGAGGCTTCGAAGTCTAAGACTTTCGCGTGGCAGAAAGTTGACAAAGCGAAAAATGCCGACTTAACCATTAACATGGTTGACGCAGAGAAAATCAGCCAGCGGAGAAAGTACAACGATCACCAGGATTGGGAGCTTCTCCCGATCACTTTCCCTCCTGTAATGTCAATTGATTCTGTTAATGAGCCCATTATCATCAAGTGTCGCATCCCCGATTGCGGAATCCAGGTTAAGCGCATGCATGTTGACACTGGCAGCGGTGTCGATATTATGTATGAGCATTGTTATCGTTTCCTTCCGGCAGAAGTCAAAGCGCAGTTACGCCAGCCTGATATTACGCTATCAGGGTTTTCTGGAGAAAACTCGTGGCCGCTAGGCCGAATAGAGTTAATGATAGAGCTTGCGGATGACAGGAACCCGCAGATGATCAGGCGTGAATTGGTTGATTTTTATGTGGTTCATTCAACTTCACGATATAACGCACTTCTAGGGAGAAACTTCATACAGCGTTTTAACATTATCCCATCGGTAGTGCATGGTTTGATTAAGTTTCCCACAGTAGGAGGCGTTGCCACAGTTGCGTCACATCAAGCAACCGAGCTGTGTGGCTCTGTTGCGTCTGTAAGCGCTCCTAGCGTAGGAGAGCAACTTGCAAACTGTGCATTAATAGCAAACCGCTTGCATCCGGACAAGCGAATTAAAATCGGCGCAGGCTTGTCAGCCGAAACGAAGGGCAAGTTGCATGGAATACTGTCAGCTAACGCAGATATTTTCGCATGGCGCGAGTCAGACATGACAGGGGTTCCGCGGGATATTGCAGAACATAAGTTAAACGTTAATCCATCATTGACACCCGTTAGGCAAAAGAAGCGGCATATGGCCCTAGACCGCAGTGATTGGTCGTGCGCAGAGGTGGACAACCTTGTCAAAGCAAACATTCTACGGGAAGTGCGTTATCAGACGTGGGTTGCAAATCCTGTGTTGGTAAAAAAGGCTGACGGTAACTGGCGAATGTGCGTTGATTTCAAGGACATTAATAAGGCATGTCCCAAGGACAACTACCCTCTCCCGGAGATAGACTGAAAGGTAGAATCACTATCGGGATTTAGGTACAAGTGTTTTCTGGACGCATACAAGGGTTATCACCAAATCTTAATGGCTGCGGAAGATGAGGACAAGACTGCTTTTCATACGCCACAGGGTATTTATTGTTACACGAAGATGCCTTTCGGTTTAAAGAATGCTGGCGCGACCTATCAGCGTGTAATTGACGCAGCATTCAAGCACCAAATCGGTAGAAATCTTGAAGCGTACGTCGACGACTTGGTAATTAAAAGTAACACTGAAGAAGACATGCTCACGGACACCCTAGAAATGTTTGCATCTCTGCGCAGGATCAATATGAAGCTTAACCCGCTAAAATGTAGTTTTGGGGAAGAGGAAGGCAAGTTTTTAGGTCATGTGGTGACAGCGCGGGGTATCAAGGCCAATCCTAAAAAGATTGAAGCCATTGATAATTTGCCATCTCCGAAGACAAAGAAAGATGTGCAGAGTCTAACGGGGAAGCTTGCGGCTATCACACGGTTTCTGTCGAAAGCCGCAGAACGACAGTTGCCATTCTTCAATACTTTGAAAAATTGTTTGAAGAAAAAAGACTTCGTATGGACTCAGGAAGCAGAATCAGCCTTTCAGGAGATGAAAAAGGTGCTTGCAGAATTACCAACACTTACTGCGCCAGTATCAGGAGAAACGCTAACGCTGTACCTCGCGGCATCGAAGGAAGCTGTCAGCTCAGTTCTCATCGCGGATCGCGGAAAGGTAATCCATTAATTTACATGCTTTATTTATATCGCAGAAACTTAACGACTGAGGTTTTTCTCAGACGCAAATGCCGGTCTACTTCGTAAGCAAGACGCTGACATCAAGCGAAGTGAACTACTCACCGATAGAAAAGCTTGTATATGCGCTGGTCCATACGGCGCGGCGTTTGCTCCGATATTTTCAAGCACATCCAATCGTGGTCCTAACTGATCAACCAATCAAACAGGTTGGTAAACGCCTACTTTGCGGCAATGACCGGGGTTACCGCATTGACTAACGCAATCATTTTTCTTTCAGGTGTTATATAAGCCTGAGATTTCTGGCCGAATGGCTAAGTGGGCAGTTGAATTAGGTGAACATGAAATAAATTTTTCTTCGCGCAGTGCGGTTAAGGGTCAAATACTTGCTGATTACCTAGCAGAATTACCTGCGGATGTCGAGGCATCAGCAGAACATCAGGATCCACCTGCACCAACTTTGTCACCATGGGAATTGTACACCGATGGTGCGTGCAGCGCATCTGGTGCAGGTGCGGGTGTAATTTTAACAGGCCTGGATGGCGAAGAGCATACATACGTACTGCGGTTTAATTTTGCTGTTACAAACAACGAAGCAGAGTATGAGGCTCTGTTAGCAGGTATGCGCATTGCGCATAAGTTAAATGTTAAAATTTTGCACGCTTATGTGGATTCAAAGCTAGTATGCAGTCAAGTCAGCGGAGATTTCGAAGCGCATGACATAGCCATGCAACAATATCTATCGCTTGTTCACAACCTCGCTGACCAGTTTGAAGCTTTTCAAATCTCCCACGTAATGCGGGGGCAAAATAAGAAAGCGGATGCGCTAAGCAAACTGGCTGCCTTGGCTTTTGATCATATGGGGAAGAAAGTTCTAATAGAAGAACTCAATGCGAAATCCATTGTTATGATGCCTTTAGTGGCACCAGTTGAGGAATCAAGCTCAACATGGATGATGCCCATCGTGGCTTTTCTGCGAGATGGCACTTCTCCTGCAGATTCCGCTGACGCAAAGAAAGTCCGCGTTAAGGCACCGCTGTATGCCATTGAGGGTAACGTCCTATATCGAAAGAATTATTTGGGACCGCACTAAGGTGCATTGGCTCGAAAGAGGCGGAGGAAGTTGTACGCGAGGTGCATGAGGGTGCATGTGCACTCCATTCGGGGCACAGGTCCATTGTGTCAAAAATAATGCGGCTAGGATATTATTGGCCCACCATGTATGCGGATACTGCACGCATAGTTAAGCAATGTGAATCATGCCAAATACATGCACCTATTAGCAGAGCACCTGCGCATCCAATGATACCAGTCTCCTCACCGTGGCCATTCTGCAAATGGGCAATCGACATAGTCGGACCATTCCCAAAAGGCTGAGGTAATTTTGTCATTTATTTTCTTAACATGTTACTCACATCAGTACCTTATGCACATTCTGCACACGCAGGAAACATCAAATTCTTGATTGTTGCAATCGACTATTTCACAAAGTGGGTCGAAGCGAGACCGCTGGCAGCAATCTCAGGAAAAAGGGTGCGAAATTTTGTATGGGAAGACATCGTCTGTCGATTTGGTATACCAAACGAAATTGTTAGTGATAACGGTACGTAGTTCGCGGGTGACCCTTTTCGCAGCTGGTGCGCGGAGCTTAATATTAAGCAAACTTTTACATCTGTTGCGCATCCGCAGGCGAATAGCCAGTGCGAAGTCACCAACCGGGATATAGTAGCTGGAATCAAAGCTAGGTTGGGTCATGGTCGCGTTGGTTGGGTGGATGAACTACCGAAGGTTTTATGGGCGCATAGAACAACACCCAAAGCAAGCACTGGTGAGACCCCGTTCAGTTTGGTCTATGGATCAGAAGCTGTTGTACCCGCAGAAATTGGGGTACCAACGTTCCGCATACAAAATTTTGATGAGCAAAATAACTCTGAAGCTTTGCGGGAAAATCTTAATTTGCTGGAAGAACGCAGACTCTCTGCGGCTGTCAACGAAGCAAATAACAAGCAAAAAATTGCAAAGTACTATAATCAGCGTGTGCGTTCGTGCTCTTACAAGTGCGGTGACTTGGTTTGGCGTCAGAACGACGTAAGTCATTCGGAGGATACTGGGAAACTGGGCCCCCGTTGGGAAGGTCCATACAGGGTAGCGAAGGCAAACAATACCGGGGCGTACCATCTCGAGACACTAGATGGAAAACCTGTGAAACGCACTTGGCATGCGACGTTATTGAAAAAATGTTATATGTAGCTAGGAGGACCTGATCACTCCAGTTTATTGTAGCACATTATTTTTTCTATGTAATTTCCGTCCGTTTGGATGTGTCGCGGTTGTAATTGTGATTAATGCCAATTAAATATTTACTCGCGCATACTTTTGTTGTTTAAATCTTTTTTGTATGCGGTTCCTGCCTACTTAAGGGGTGTCCTCTAGCCCCCGTGCGGCAGAAGCCTGTTTGGTTACAAGACTAGACGCTAACGGCAGGCAAAGGGAATTGGTTTTCCCCTAGCCAAGCGCCACGCAGACTAGATGGCTGCAAAGTCGACTTAAAAAATTACAAGCATTGGTTTGCTTGTGCGTAATTACTCTCGCATTGGTTTGCTTGAGGAACTCAAAGCATAAAAATATTGGCTTGTTTTTAGTTGCGTTGCTTACCATACAGCTATAGTGCACCTCTAGTACATGACAAAGCGATAACGCAGTAGCTTTCGAGTCTAAATTATTAAAGGGTAATTGTTAAAGTATTGGTTTATTTTACGCAGTAATACCCGCATACGCATGAGTTTTGGTTAACTATGCGCATGGGCATGCGGTTCACCTTTTTGTTTTGATTCGCGATATATAAACAAACAAACTACGCATGCATAATAGTAAGATACATATACATTGAATTAAGTTATTACATAAGTGGTAATTGTTTCAAATGCCTGCCCGACACGGGACTTAGGGCTCAAAAATACATTTACAATTGCCTGCCTAAGCATAGGACTTACGGCGCAAACCATCACAAACACAAACTAATAATCCTCCTTTAAAAACCCATCGATCGACATGTTCGGGTCCGCAGCGAATGCGTTGATTAGGGGGATAGGGATGGACTTGATGGCTTCTTCCGCCTCCATTAACGCTGCAGCCGTTCCCTCTTTTAGCTTCTTTTGAACGATGTCGGGGAACGGCGGTGTTAGACTGCAAGCTTGGATTACCTCCTGCACAGCCTTGTTGATTTCATGGTCCCTGACCGCATCAACGTAGGCATTGAACTTGTCGGACACAGGCTCTGAGTCCATCACCTTTTGCGCAATGGTAGGGAGTGCGGTGCGCAGCTTCGCTAGATCCGCCTCTGCCAGCTCGCGGTTGGTTACCGCGTCATCCCTTTCCCTCGTCACTTTCTCAAGCTCCGACTGCAAACGTTCTGCATCCCCCTTCGCCTGCTCAACCGCACCAACCAGCTCACGGCTCTTTTTTCTTTCCTCAATCAGCGCAGTTTTGGTTTCATTTGCGGTCGACTCAACCGCCTTACGCACCTCCTCAGCAGCATCCCTATCCTTCTTGACCTGATCTACACCCGCCTGCAGTAGTCCTAGCTCTACCTCTTTGCACAAAGCTAGCTGGTATATGCTGGAAGAGCGGCGGGCCTGATTCGCAAACATGCCAAAAAATACAAGGCCGTTTTGAATGAAGGCATTGTGTGCCTGGTTAAATGGTAGAGCGGCCAGTTGCTCGCGGAATTCGGCCGGAAAGATTTGCTGCAGGAACGCAGACTGCTCTGCGACATTTTCCGCGAAAGACTGTGTGAGTTGGCTGAGGTTGGCAAGGCGGAAGCTACCTTGTGGAGGAGTTGGTGTGGAATTGGAATCCACGTGTATTGTCTTATCCTTTGATGTGGCGGTAGCTTGGAGATCTGGGTTGACCCGCGGGGTGGACGGCTGCGTCTCCTCCACATGCTCTGCGTATCAGTAAATAGTTATAACGTGAACTTTAGTATGCGGTAAAGGCGCAAGGAATGGACGCTTACCAGTAATGGGGGGAAGTAGTTCTGCGGAGCGTGGCTCGATTGGAACAAAGTTATCGTTCCGCATGTCCTCCCTTTATTTGGGAGTCATCTTCTTCTTCTTCTGCTGAGCCGCAGAGGTCTCAGCTGCTTTGCGTTTGTTGCCAGATGCCGCAGGCGATTGCTCCACATTTTCGCTAGTTTTCTCCTGCTCTAGCTGTACGTTCACATCTTGCTTGCGGAAGGAGATTCCCGCAATATCTTCCGCAGTCAGCACCTTCTTCATCCTCATTTCTGCAAAGATACGCGCATACGTTAGATAATATACATACAAAAACAGTTTAGTACGCGATTATACTATTCCTACCCTTTCCATCCGGTCCGACTATGGCTGGGCGCACATCCTCCCATGGCCAGTGTGCGGATATCTTCCCTAGCCGCAGCATTACGTTCCCATATGATCGATGCACTAGCTGTGCGTTTGCACACTCCGCTAATAGTTTCCTTTCATCCTCATCCAGGACGGGGGTCTTGTTTACATCCTTCTCCACCTTCTCGAACCATATCAGCGTTTGCGGGAAGTTTGCACTCACCACAGTTTGGTCGATGAAAAAGAATGTCTCTTTCCAATTCCCCGCATTCGATTTTGGGGTCTTGGTGAAGTTTTGACGAGCGAAGAAGGTGAACCACGATTTGTGGTGGTGGGCTAGTCGGTATAAATGGCAAAACACCTTCACCAGGGGCACTTTCTTGAGTGCAACGCACCACATCTCGAACAAGACTATTTTTCCTATAGCGTAAGGGTGTAACTGACCTAATCCGACCTTAAAGTGATCTAGCACGCCCAGAAAGAAATCAGTGGGAGGAACCCTAAAGTTACCATGCTTGAACGCATGTTCATAGATGGCCACTTTCTTCTCCTGTGGCTCGTGAGCACGCTGATGGGGTAGGGGTGGCACCGGATTGTACTTGGCTAAGGGAGGATACTGTTTCACTAAGTAATCTATGTGCTTCTGCTCTATAACAGACTCTACACTATCTACATACGTCTCGTTACCTTTAGTCATTTTCTAGGAGTAATCGGATGAATACTAACCTTTAAATGGTGGCCGGAATGTTCGATTTTTGATCGGAATTCAAATTGGCAGCGTAACGAGGAAGCTTGAAGCAGGAAAGTGGAAATGAGCTGAAAAATGGGGTATTTATAGGGAAGATTGGATGGAGTGGTGTGATCGTGGCTGTACACGTGTTACGCAATCGACGGCCAGCACTTTATTTATGCGCGTGGATGCCAGTTTGGTATGATTACATGTACGCGCGTGGTTGGCACGCGCCTGACACACTGCCACTTTATGTCATGTCCGCCGAATGTTCTTCTGCGATTGTGACAGGCATTTAATGGCATAGAGGCGCACGCGGAATATTAAATGCTAGCCATTTTCTTGTTTTTTCTTTCGCTTAATAGTTTGATATCATACGCCTCGCGCCATATAACATCAAACTGGGGGGACATAATGATACCGCAACCCGCAGGCGCACCGCAAATGTATGCGGACAATTACTATTGTGCGTATGCGTGTTCTTGTGTGCGGTATGCGGCGTGCGAATGCCTTTGTTCCCGGTACGGCGGTTGCTTAGCTGTCAAGTAAATATCTTTTCCATAATTATATCCGTGATTCGGGGGAGTCAGTTATGGATGAGATTATCATGATCTGGGACGGTTCTAGAATTAGGGTTTGCCTATAAATACAAACCCTAATCATCATTCACCGGACACAACACATTACGTAACCATCACATACGATACCCATTACGTAAAACAGCATCATTCAGCATCTTTTCAAGGTTAACAGGTTAGTCTCTTGTAAGCTGGTACCTACGACCTTATTTGGGGCCTCTTGATCGACGACTGTTATCGGAGGTGGACTTAATCACTTGGCCACCCCGCCAACATCATCATGTCGGCCAGGGTTATTCACGGTAGCCGGACCGGAGAGCCACGTTCTAAGATCCTTAAACCCCTCTTTACGTATTGAGCAGACATATTAAACCCCACGGTTAAAATATGCATGATCAATGTGCTTTCTGTTTTATACCGCATGTGCTGCTTTCCAGCAATTCTAAGGGAATGACAAATCTGCTATATGCTGTTCTACCGCCGGGCAAATGCAAGGAAGCGATGCCTGTTTTTGTAAAATCACAACATCAGAACATGTTAAATTAAAAACTGGTAAACAAACAACAACAGCTAGTATAGTGTGTCATGACTGTGTTTGAGCTAAAATAACAGCTATAATTATATTAATGCGAAATTGATAATTTTTATATG
This sequence comes from Rutidosis leptorrhynchoides, assembly GCF_046630445.1. Classification (NCBI taxonomy): domain Eukaryota; kingdom Viridiplantae; phylum Streptophyta; class Magnoliopsida; order Asterales; family Asteraceae; genus Rutidosis; species Rutidosis leptorrhynchoides. The sequence goes on along the minus strand of NC_092342.1, from coordinate 141,388,139 downwards.
GTTGTTACTTCAACATCAGGGGAAAAATTATGTAAGTTGACTTCTAAAAAAAGACAGGTAAACACTCGACTGTTCTGAAAATTGAATCTTAGACAACTATAATTGTATTAATTTGAATTTGTTAATTTTTATATCGTTCTGACTTCAACATCAGAGGAAGGATCATGTAAGGACACTTCCAAAAAAACACGGGTAAACACTCGGCCGTTCTTAAAATTGAATCTTATAACTCAAATATCTAAGCTGGGTCACACTTTTATATCACAATGTTACTCTGTGCATCTGTTACATTGTGCACATGGTTTATGAAACCAAGAGTAGGATGATAGTGTTAAAACACGCTAGTGTATGCTTTAATGTTGAAGCAAGACGTTCAAGTTTAATATTCGAAAATGAATTGTTTTCAAGGTTGAAATGTCCCGTTCTTATTGATTAAAAACGTTCCATATTAATTGATTTCATTGCGAGGTTTTGACCTCTATATGAGACGTTTTTCAAAGACTGCATTCATTATAAAACAAACCATAACCTTTATTTCATAAATAAAGGTTTAAAAAGCTTTACGTAGATTATCAAATAATGATAATCTAAAATATCCTGTTTACACACGACCATTACATAATGGTTTACAATACAAATATGTTACATCGAAATCAGTTTCTTGAATGCAGTTTTTACACAATATCATACAAACATGGACTCCAAATCTTGTCCTTATTTTAGTATGCAACAGAGGAAGCTCTTAGTATTCACCTGAGAATAAACATGCTTTAAACGTCAAAAAAAATGTTGGTGAGTTATAGGTTTAACCTATATATATATATATATATATCAAATCGTAACAATAGACCACAAGATTTCGTATTTCAATACACATCCCATACATAGAGATAAAAATCATTCATATGGTGAACACCTGGTAACCGACATTAACAAGATGCATATATAAGAATATCCCCATCATTCCGGGACACCCTTCGGATATGATATAAATTTGGAAGTACTAAAGCATCCGGTACTTTGGATGGGGCTTGTTGGGCCCAATAGATCTATCTTTAGGATTCGCGTCAATTAGGGTGTCTGTTCCCTAATTCTTAGATTACCAGACTTAATAAAAAGGGGCATATTCGATTTCGATAATTCAACCATAGAATGTAGTTTCACGTACTTGTGTCTATTTTGTAAATCATTTATAAAACCTGCATGTATTCTCATCCCAAAAATATTAGATTTTAAAAGTGGGACTATAACTCACTTTCACAGATTTTTACTTCGTCGGGAAGTAAGACTTGGCCACTGGTTGATTCACGAACCTATAACAATATATACATATATATCAAAGTATGTTCAAAATATATTTACAACACTTTTAATATATTTTGATGTTTTAAGTTTATTAAGTCAGCTGTCCTCGTTAGTAACCTACAACTAGTTGTCCACAGTTAGATGTACATAAATAAATCGATAAATATTATCTTGAATCAATCCACGACCCAGTGTATACGTATCTCAGTATTGATCACAACTCAAACTATATATATTTTGGAATCAACCTCAACCCTGTATAGCTAACTCCAACATTCACATATAGAGTGTCTATGGTTGTTCCGAAATATATATAGATGTGTCGACATGATAGGTCGAAATATTGTATACGTGTCTATGGTATCTTAAGATTACATAATATACAATACAAGTTGATTAAGTTATGGTTGGAATAGATTTGTTACCAATTTTCACGTAGCTAAAATGAGAAAAATTATCCAATCTTGTTTTACCCATAACTTCTTCATTTTAAATCCGTTTTGAGTGAATCAAATTGCTATGGTTTCATATTGAACTATATTTTATGAATCTAAACAGAAAAAGTATAGGTTTATAGTCGGAAAAATAAGTTACAAGTCGTTTTTGTAAAGGTAGTCATTTCAGTCGAAAGAACGACGTCTAGATGACCATTTTAGAAAACATACTTCCACTTTGAGTTTAACCATAATTTTTGGATATAGTTTCATGTTCATAATAAAAATCATTTTTCTAGAATAACAACTTTTAAATCAAAGTTTGTCATAGTTTTTAATTAACTAACCCAAAACAGCCCGCGGTGTTACTACGATGGCGTAAATCCGGTTTTACGGTGTTTTTCGTGTTTCCAGGTTTTAAATCATTAAGTTAGCATATCATATAGATATAGAACATGTGTTTAGTTGATTTTAAAAGTCAAGTTAGAAGGATTAACTTTTATTTGCGAACAAGTTTAGAATTAACTAAACTATGTTCTAGTGATTACAAGTTTAAACCTTCGAATAAGATAGCTTTATATGTATGAATCGAATGATGTTATTATAACGACCCTCATTTTTCCATTCTATATTTTTTCAATATTAAATGCCCAAACAATATAATTAAAACTTAATGATCAAACTTTAATCAACAATTGTTAAGTGTTAAGAGTTAGAAAACATATTAATTAACTTTGTGCAATAATTGACAAGTTAATAAAAGATGAAAATAATAAACTGTTAGTCGACACTCACTGCTAATTAAAATTTATGCATTTATGTAATATTATAACTAATAACCTATAAGTAATAAATAAAAATTGACATTTATATAAATAATAAAACAATTGGGAACTAAATATATACAAGTCATGAATTAGTAAAAAGAAATAATACTTATCATGTAGTAAATGTAAAAATAATAATAGTAATAATAGTAATAATAATGAGACTAAAGAATCTTAAACAATTACATCCTTATGTTGACTAAAAATTAAAATAAAATATATATATAAACTAGTACCACCTATTGTTGACTAAAAATTATAAAACAAAATAAAATCATTAATTAGAACATCCTTATGTTGACTAACACTCTAATACTTGCACTATATAAACTCCTAGTTTCTCATTCACAAATCACACCAAAATCCTCTCAAAAACAATCTCTCCCTCTCCCTCTCTTGTGGTATTCGGATCTTCAAGCTTGTTCTTCGTGTTCTTCAAGAATCTTCAAGGAGTTCTTCAAGATTTTTAAGGCTTTGATCTTCCATCTACATCGTGTTCATCTTTTCTTTGTTAATTATCTTGAATCTTCAAAGGTATAACATAAACCCTAAACTATTTACATAAACTTTAATCTTTGTTAATTCATATTTATATTATAAACTTGTTATTCATAAGTATATACATAAACACTCCTAGATTTATATATACATATATACATGTAAAAAAAAAAATATATTTTTATGTATATATACGAATTATATATACATATACATATTAAAACCTTAAACCCTAATACTACTTATACTAGTACTTAACATGTATACACTATTACTATTACTATTACTAGCACCTATAACCTACTACTTATATTGTAGCACAAAAACATTTTGGGATATGTATTAGAGATGTATAGATCTTCGAACTTTCTTGACGAATGGTTTCTACGAGATTCTAGGCAGAGGGTTTGGATTTCCGATTTAAAGGGTCCTATGGCTCAAGCCCCTAGATCTAAATTAGCCATTCGAAGGGAAAGGGGTGATTGGAAGCTTATCTAATACGACAAGTATCCTAAAATGGAAACACTCATAAAAGTAGAAACTCTCTAGTCATAGAAACTTAGTAAAATAAGAAACTTTCTAAAAATAGAAACTTTATAAAAATAGTAACTTACTAGGAATAGAAACTTAGTAAAACAAACTATACTTAAACACATACTTAAACTTAAACATGGGCAAAACACTTAACTACTCTTAAATGTCAATAGGTTGACTTTCCTGCTCACTCGTTCAACTCTCTATTCCGAGGAATAACTCTCTTTACTTACTAAGGTGAATTCATAGCCCCACTCTTTATTGCTAGCAAACTTATTTAATTTATTTGGGGTGAGACACATGCTGCTTTTACTATTTACAATTTAGACACAAGTACCAACTGCTAAAACTATGCTATACCCGGCTATGTCCGACTAAGTCCCTACAGTGATATTTTTAAGTGCTGCGGCATGCTTATTTATTGGGGGTAGGCCTATCGGGAGTAACGTCCCCGATACATTTGACTCAGTCTTTGTATTACTTGATAATGAAATTTAAACCGACAAGGACAGACACAACTTGTCATGGGGCAAACTTGAACGTTTAGTCTAAATATCACGCACTGGCATAACTTTTGGATCTGCGAGATCTACTTTTTGATCCTGCGGGAGATCAACCTTACAAATTAAATCTTGTGGTCTAAAACAAACGGTCAAACTTATTTGTTAAACCTATGAACTTCACTCAACCTTTTGGTTGACACTTTAGCATGTTTTGTCTCAGGTGCTGTTTGATTCAAGCTCTTATACTTACTGCTTATGTGATGCTACTTGGACATAGGATCAAGAGATATCGCATTTATTACTTCTGCATGTGAACATTTCCATTATTGTTATTCTTATCATTGTAACTACGTTTCATTTTCCGCTGCGTGCTCAATAAAGTTTGTTTTATCATTTAGTATTGTTCTCGTATATTATAATATGTTGGTTGATTTGATATTAAGTCACATTTCACCCAGGCCCTAACTGGGGGTGTGACAGATTGGTATCAGAGCAAACCAGGCTGTTATAGAGAACCAGGATTGCATTTTTATGTGTGCCTTACTTGTTAGCTAGGGTGCCTTAGCAATCTAGGAAACTATAACCTTTCCTGCCTTAGACTTAAAGCACTTAGGATTGTTGTATAATCTTAACAATTATGCTTTAATAAACTTGACTCAAAGATTCTAATCAAGGTCTCTTTCCTAATGATAGGATGTCAAGCTCAAACGTTAACAAGCCCAACAAAGCAACTCACAACCCTACCACCGAAGTAGGTGTTGGACACTCTTCAACTTCGAGACCAGTTCGAAGTCCTCTTTATAGTCCTGCTTCACCACCGCTGAATTATAGCCCGAATACTATTTTAGATTCACATGGGTCTCCTCAATACTACCCAACTCCGAGAACCCAAGATAAGGGAAAACGGCATGAAGAAATTGGTCCATCAAGGAAGAGAGCCCGATCTCCTTTTTATGATGGTCCTAAGTATGAAATCATGAGATTACGAAATGATACCGAGAGAAACATTGGAGGTCTACTTCGCCACATGGAAAGAGTGGATCGTCGAATGAAGAAACTTATGAAAGAAAACGTCGAGCTAAGAAAGGAGTTGCTGATGCTAAAGTGCGAGGAAGAACGCAACACTCGCTGGGGAAAGCAATCACTTGCTTACCTCAAGGAGGATGTTGATGTCCGAATGAAAATGGAGAAAGGTCGAGTCGACGAACAACTTGCCATAAGAGAGTACAACACTAATGCCGTAAACAGTCGTGTTACCAACCTTTATGACAACTTCGAGTATCTCTATGAGAAACAAAAGACGAAAAATGAGAAAGTTGAGGAGTTTATGAAGAAGGTTGGAGACGAAATATGAAGACTACTTCAATCTTAATATTTCCTAGTTATTTTTCCTATTTTCCATCTATGTAAAGGCTGTGCCTTAAACAATTTCTATTTCCGAATCGTGTAATAAAGGCTTATTTAATGCCTCGTTCTAATAATATAAAGTGTTTTATTAATATCATGCGATATCAATACTTTAGTTTATTCATACTTGTGATTACTCAAACTTATAACTTGTTAAACTTATCAAACATATGTTCACTTTTATGTAGTGACATCATGGTTCGTCCAGCTGCACCTACCGTTAACAACGTTGTGTTAACTACTGAGCAATTCCAACAGTTACTCGCTGCTGCCCAAGGCAACGCCCAAGCTAATCATGCTAATACTCAACCAAAACCTTGTTCCTACAAGGACTTTACAAACTGTCACCCTCCCGCTTTTAAGGGAAACGAAGAAGCTGTCGAACTAGTTCGTTGGTTCGAAAAGATGGAATCTATTTTCCGTATTTGCAACTGTGGTGATGATGATCGAGTAAAGTATGCCACTAGCTCGTTGGGTGGTAATGCTTTAACTTGGTGGACTGCTTATGCCAAGTCCGTAGGAATTGATAATGCTAATGCAATTCCATGGGACGAACTCAAAAGTATGATGGTCAACAAATTCTGCCCAAGGAGTCAAGTTCAGAAGCTTGAAGCTGAGTTCTGGGAACTCAGGGTCAAGGGTACTGACATTGAGAATTATACCAATCGTTATCTGGAGCTTTCTACTCTATGTCCTGAAATGTTTCCTACTGAAGCTAGAAGAATTGAGCGGTATATTGAAGGTCTTCCCGAGGATGTTCAAGGGAATGTTATTGCTGCTGAGAAGGTTACTTTGGATGCTGTGATTCTCATGGCACAAAATCTCATGTTGGCCAAGAGAAGAAGGGCGTCGGCCAATAAGCAAGTTGAAACCAAGGGTAATGATGGTAAGAGGAAGTTTGAGCCGTCTCAAGGTTCAACTCAGAATGTTAGTAAAAAGCTTATGGATAGTACAAGGACGAATTATAGGGGCACTTATCCTTTTTGTGTTCGTTGTGAAAGGCATCACCCGGGGCAGTGCACTGCCACTTGTTCGTTGTGTAAGAAAGTGGGACACGTAGCTAAGACGTGTAGGACTCCTCCAAAGAATAAATCTATTGTTCCTGCCAAAGCTCCTCCTACTTGTTATACTTGTGGGGAAAAGGGACACATTAGTCCAAATTGCCCTAAGAAGAGAGATAATCCTGCTACTGGAGCCAATACTACTGCTGCAAAGGGTCGTGCATTTGTTATTACTGCTGCTGAAGCCCGAGATGAAGATGAGGTCATCACGGGTACGTATCTCGTCAATAATTGCTACGCAACTATTTTATTCGATACTGGTGCCGACCGAAGTTACGTATCTAATGAATTTTGTACCCTATTTACTGAAAAGCCTCAACCCTTAGAAACTAAACGATTAGTAGAAGTAGCCAATGGAAAGATCATGAAAGTTGATAAAATTTATAAAAACTGCAACCTAATCTTAGCCAGCAAAGAATTTAAGATAGACCTTTTGCCGGTCGAGCTAGGAAGTTTCGATGTCGTAGTTGGAATGGATTGGTTACGTCCATTAAGAGCTGCGATCATGTGTTACGATAAAACCGTTCATGTTCCATTAGGAAATGGAGAGACTCTTATTATCCAAGGTGAAAAGAGTGGTTCCAATCTCAATATTATCTCCTGTATTAAAACCCGCAAATACCTTATGAAAGGTTATCCAGCTATTCTAGCCCACGTTAATCTGATTGAATCGAAAGAGAAGCGAATTGAAGATGTACCAGTAGTTAAAGACTTTCCCGATGTGTTTCCCGAAGATCTTCCGGGTATTCCACCTCCTCGACAAGTTGAATTCCAAATTGATTTAACTCCTGGTGCTGCTCCTGTTGCTAAAGCACCATACCGTTTAGCACCTTCCGAAATGAAGGAATTATCCAACCAACTCCAAGAACTATTGGATAAAGGTTTCATTCGTCCAAGCTCGTCCCCTTGGGGAGCTCCTATTCTGTTTGTTAAAAAGAAGGATGGTACATTAAGGATGTGCATTGATTACCGCGAACTTAACAAGCTTACTATCAAGAACCGTTATCCGTTGCCACGTATTGATGATCTATTTGACCAACTTCAAGGGTCAAGTGTTTATTCAAAGATTGATTTAAGATCCGGTTATCACCAACTCAAGGTCAAGGAATCCGATATTCCTAAGACTGCTTTTCGCACTCGTTATGGGCACTATGAATTCTGTGTCATGCCTTTTAGTTTAACTAATGCTCCTGCCGTGTTCATGGACCTCATGAATCGTGTTTGTAAACCGTATCTTGACAAATTTGTCATCGTATTCATTGACGACATCTTGATCTATTCGAAGAATGAGAAAGAGCATGAGCAACATTTGCGCATGATTCTTGAACTCTTACGAAAGGAACAACTTTATGCTAAATTTTCTAAGTGCGAGTTTTGGCTCAAAACCGTACAATTTCTCGGACATGTTGTTGATAGAAACGGAATACATGTCGATCCAGCTAAGATTACTGCTATTCAGAACTGGGAGATACCAAAGACTGCAAAACATATTCGTCAATTTTTGGGACTTGCCGGTTACTATCGAAGGTTTATAAAAGATTTTTCTCTCATTGCCAAACCTCTTACAAAGCTGACTCAAAAAGGGAAGAAATTTGAGTGGTCCGAAGAACAGGAATCTGCTTTCAAGATTCTGAAGGAGAAGTTGACCACAGCCCCGATTCTTTCTTTACCTGAAGGTACCGACGACTTTGTTGTTTACTGCGATGCCTCAAAGCATGGCTTTGGTTGTGTTTTAATGTAACGAGAGAAGGTTATCGCCTATGCATCTAGACAGTTGAAGAAACATGAAGTAAACTATACCACACATGACCTAGAGTTAGGTGCCGTGGTATTTGCATTAAAGATATGGAGACATTATCTCTATGGTAATCACTTTACGGTGTACACTGACCATAAAAGTCTTCGACACATCTTTGATCAAAAACAGCTGAATATGAGGCAAAGTCGATGGCTCGAGACATTGAACGATTATTATTGTGAGCTGAAATATCATCCTGGCAAGGCGAATGTAGTTGCCGATGCCCTTAGTCGAAAAGATGATATTAAACGTGTTCGTGCTTTAAACCTAAAAATCAAATCGAATCTTATTTCACGAATCTGTGAAGCTCAATTGGAAGCTATTAGACCGACACTTATCGAAGGTGAAGGACCTATTGGTTTTGAGAACCAACTTCAAGTGAAAGCTAATGGTACACGGTACTTTGGCAATAGAATCTGGGTTCCTCGTTTTGGTAATCTTCGCGAACTAGTCTTGGATGAAGCACATAAGACTAGATATTCTATCCATCCCGGTTCCAGTAAGATGTATCACGATGTGAAGGAATTCTACTGGTGGCCTAACATGAAAGCCGATATTGCTACTTATGTTAGTAAGTGTCTCACTTGTTTGAAAGTCAAGGCCGAACATCAAAAGCCTTCTGGTCTGTTGACACAACCCGACATTCCGCAGTGGAAGTGGGAAGGTATCACTATGGACTTCGTTACTAAGTTACCTAAGACTTCGAACGGTAACGATACTATTTGGGTCGTAGTTGATCGTCTTACTAAATCTGCACATTTCATACCGATCAAGGAAACTGACAAGATGGAGAGATTAGCACAGCTTTATATTAAAGAAATCGTCTCACGTCATGGTGTTCCTATCTCGATCATTTCTGATCGCGATAGTCGATTTGTTTTTAGATTTTGGAAAACTTTACAATCTGCTCTTGGAACTCAACTCGACATGAGTACAGCTTATCATTCGCAAACCGATGGTCAAAGTGAACGAACCATTCAAACTATGGAGGATATGCTACGTGCTTGTGCAATCGATTTCGGCAAAGGATGGGATAGACATCTACCTTTGGTTGAATTTTCTTATAATAACAGTTATCACTCCAGCATTAAGGCTGCACCTTTTGAAGCTTTATATGGACGGAAGTGTAGATCCCCTTTGTGTTGGGATGAACTTGAGGACAGACATTTAACTGGTCCTGAAATTATTCACGAAACTACCGAAAAGATCGTTCAAATCAAGCAACGTTTAGAAACTGCCCGTAGCCGACAGAAAAGCTATGCCAATAAGAAACGAAAAGACATCGAATACCAAGTTGGAGATAAAGTCATGTTGAAAGTATCCCCTTGGAAAGGTGTTGTCCGCTTCGGTAAGCGAAGTAAACTCAGTCCACGATATGTTGGACCATTCACAATCACTGAAAGAGTCGGTCCCGTGGCATACCGATTAGAACTGCCAACCGAACTTAGTCAAGTACATGATGTGTTTCATGTCTCAAATCTTAAACGGTGTCTTGCCGATGACACACTCGTTATTCCTCTGGATGATGTCCGCATTGATGAGCAAATGCACTTCGTTGAAGAACCTATAGAAATCATGGAAGGAGAGGTCAAACAAACGCGTAAAAGCAATATACCTATCGTTAAAGTCCGGTGGAATTCGCGTAGAGGCCCCGAATATACCTGGGAACGCAAAGACCATATGAAACGGAAATATCCCCATCTCTTCTCAACTGCTGATGCAAACGAGAAAACTACCTAAAAACTTCGGGACGAAGTTTTCAATAACGGGGAGGTACTATAACGACCCTCATTTTTCCATTCTATATTTTTTCAATATTAAATGCCCAAACAATATAATTAAAACTTAATGATCAAACTTTAATCAACAATTGTTAAGTGTTAAGAGTTAGAAAACATATTAATTAACTTTGTGCAATAATTGACAAGTTAATAAAAGATGAAAATAATAAACTGTTAGTCGACACTCACTGCTAATTAAAATTTATGCATTTATGTAATATTATAACTAATAACCTATAAGTAATAAATAAAAATTGACATTTATATAAATAATAAAACAATTGGGAACTAAATATATACAAGTCATGAATTAGTAAAAAGAAATAATACTTATCATGTAGTAAATGTAAAAATAATAATAGTAATAATAGTAATAATAATGAGACTAAAGAATCTTAAACAATTACATCCTTATGTTGACTAAAAATTAAAATAAAATATATATATAAACTAGTACCACCTATTGTTGACTAAAAATTATAAAACAAAATAAAATCATTAATTAGAACATCCTTATGTTGACTAACACTCTAATACTTGCACTATATAAACTCCTAGTTTCTCATTCACAAATCACACCAAAATCCTCTCAAAAACAATCTCTCCCTCTCCCTCTCTTGTGGTATTCGGATCTTCAAGCTTGTTCTTCGTGTTCTTCAAGAATCTTCAAGGAGTTCTTCAAGATTTTTAAGGCTTTGATCTTCCATCTACATCGTGTTCATCTTTTCTTTGTTAATTATCTTGAATCTTCAAAGGTATAACATAAACCCTAAACTATTTACATAAACTTTAATCTTTGTTAATTCATATTTATATTATAAACTTGTTATTCATAAGTATATACATAAACACTCCTAGATTTATATATACATATATACATGTAAAAAAAAAAATATATTTTTATGTATATATACGAATTATATATACATATACATATTAAAACCTTAAACCCTAATACTACTTATACTAGTACTTAACATGTATACACTATTACTATTACTATTACTAGCACCTATAACCTACTACTTATATTGTAGCACAAAAACATTTTGGGATATGTATTAGAGATGTATAGATCTTCGAACTTTCTTGACGAATGGTTTCTACGAGATTCTAGGCAGAGGGTTTGGATTTCCGATTTAAAGGGTCCTATGGCTCAAGCCCCTAGATCTAAATTAGCCATTCGAAGGGAAAGGGGTGATTGGAAGCTTATCTAATACGACAAGTATCCTAAAATGGAAACACTCATAAAAGTAGAAACTCTCTAGTCATAGAAACTTAGTAAAATAAGAAACTTTCTAAAAATAGAAACTTTATAAAAATAGTAACTTACTAGGAATAGAAACTTAGTAAAACAAACTATACTTAAACACATACTTAAACTTAAACATGGGCAAAACACTTAACTACTCTTAAATGTCAATAGGTTGACTTTCCTGCTCACTCGTTCAACTCTCTATTCCGAGGAATAACTCTCTTTACTTACTAAGGTGAATTCATAGCCCCACTCTTTATTGCTAGCAAACTTATTTAATTTATTTGGGGTGAGACACATGCTGCTTTTACTATTTACAATTTAGACACAAGTACCAACTGCTAAAACTATGCTATACCCGGCTATGTCCGACTAAGTCCCTACAGTGATATTTTTAAGTGCTGCGGCATGCTTATTTATTGGGGGTAGGCCTATCGGGAGTAACGTCCCCGATACATTTGACTCAGTCTTTGTATTACTTGATAATGAAATTTAAACCGACAAGGACAGACACAACTTGTCATGGGGCAAACTTGAACGTTTAGTCTAAATATCACGCACTGGCATAACTTTTGGATCTGCGAGATCTACTTTTTGATCCTGCGGGAGATCAACCTTACAAATTAAATCTTGTGGTCTAAAACAAACGGTCAAACTTATTTGTTAAACCTATGAACTTCACTCAACCTTTTGGTTGACACTTTAGCATGTTTTGTCTCAGGTGCTGTTTGATTCAAGCTCTTATACTTACTGCTTATGTGATGCTACTTGGACATAGGATCAAGAGATATCGCATTTATTACTTCTGCATGTGAACATTTCCATTATTGTTATTCTTATCATTGTAACTACGTTTCATTTTCCGCTGCGTGCTCAATAAAGTTTGTTTTATCATTTAGTATTGTTCTCGTATATTATAATATGTTGGTTGATTTGATATTAAGTCACATTTCACCCAGGCCCTAACTGGGGGTGTGACAGATTGGTATCAGAGCAAACCAGGCTGTTATAGAGAACCAGGATTGCATTTTTATGTGTGCCTTACTTGTTAGCTAGGGTGCCTTAGCAATCTAGGAAACTATAACCTTTCCTGCCTTAGACTTAAAGCACTTAGGATTGTTGTATAATCTTAACAATTATGCTTTAATAAACTTGACTCAAAGATTCTAATCAAGGTCTCTTTCCTAATGATAGGATGTCAAGCTCAAACGTTAACAAGCCCAACAAAGCAACTCACAACCCTACCACCGAAGTAGGTGTTGGACACTCTTCAACTTCGAGACCAGTTCGAAGTCCTCTTTATAGTCCTGCTTCACCACCGCTGAATTATAGCCCGAATACTATTTTAGATTCACATGGGTCTCCTCAATACTACCCAACTCCGAGAACCCAAGATAAGGGAAAACGGCATGAAGAAATTGGTCCATCAAGGAAGAGAGCCCGATCTCCTTTTTATGATGGTCCTAAGTATGAAATCATGAGATTACGAAATGATACCGAGAGAAACATTGGAGGTCTACTTCGCCACATGGAAAGAGTGGATCGTCGAATGAAGAAACTTATGAAAGAAAACGTCGAGCTAAGAAAGGAGTTGCTGATGCTAAAGTGCGAGGAAGAACGCAACACTCGCTGGGGAAAGCAATCACTTGCTTACCTCAAGGAGGATGTTGATGTCCGAATGAAAATGGAGAAAGGTCGAGTCGACGAACAACTTGCCATAAGAGAGTACAACACTAATGCCGTAAACAGTCGTGTTACCAACCTTTATGACAACTTCGAGTATCTCTATGAGAAACAAAAGACGAAAAATGAGAAAGTTGAGGAGTTTATGAAGAAGGTTGGAGACGAAATATGAAGACTACTTCAATCTTAATATTTCCTAGTTATTTTTCCTATTTTCCATCTATGTAAAGGCTGTGCCTTAAACAATTTCTATTTCCGAATCGTGTAATAAAGGCTTATTTAATGCCTCGTTCTAATAATATAAAGTGTTTTATTAATATCATGCGATATCAATACTTTAGTTTATTCATACTTGTGATTACTCAAACTTATAACTTGTTAAACTTATCAAACATATGTTCACTTTTATGTAGTGACATCATGGTTCGTCCAGCTGCACCTACCGTTAACAACGTTGTGTTAACTACTGAGCAATTCCAACAGTTACTCGCTGCTGCCCAAGGCAACGCCCAAGCTAATCATGCTAATACTCAACCAAAACCTTGTTCCTACAAGGACTTTACAAACTGTCACCCTCCCGCTTTTAAGGGAAACGAAGAAGCTGTCGAACTAGTTCGTTGGTTCGAAAAGATGGAATCTATTTTCCGTATTTGCAACTGTGGTGATGATGATCGAGTAAAGTATGCCACTAGCTCGTTGGGTGGTAATGCTTTAACTTGGTGGACTGCTTATGCCAAGTCCGTAGGAATTGATAATGCTAATGCAATTCCATGGGACGAACTCAAAAGTATGATGGTCAACAAATTCTGCCCAAGGAGTCAAGTTCAGAAGCTTGAAGCTGAGTTCTGGGAACTCAGGGTCAAGGGTACTGACATTGAGAATTATACCAATCGTTATCTGGAGCTTTCTACTCTATGTCCTGAAATGTTTCCTACTGAAGCTAGAAGAATTGAGCGGTATATTGAAGGTCTTCCCGAGGATGTTCAAGGGAATGTTATTGCTGCTGAGAAGGTTACTTTGGATGCTGTGATTCTCATGGCACAAAATCTCATGTTGGCCAAGAGAAGAAGGGCGTCGGCCAATAAGCAAGTTGAAACCAAGGGTAATGATGGTAAGAGGAAGTTTGAGCCGTCTCAAGGTTCAACTCAGAATGTTAGTAAAAAGCTTATGGATAGTACAAGGACGAATTATAGGGGCACTTATCCTTTTTGTGTTCGTTGTGAAAGGCATCACCCGGGGCAGTGCACTGCCACTTGTTCGTTGTGTAAGAAAGTGGGACACGTAGCTAAGACGTGTAGGACTCCTCCAAAGAATAAATCTATTGTTCCTGCCAAAGCTCCTCCTACTTGTTATACTTGTGGGGAAAAGGGACACATTAGTCCAAATTGCCCTAAGAAGAGAGATAATCCTGCTACTGGAGCCAATACTACTGCTGCAAAGGGTCGTGCATTTGTTATTACTGCTGCTGAAGCCCGAGATGAAGATGAGGTCATCACGGGTACGTATCTCGTCAATAATTGCTACGCAACTATTTTATTCGATACTGGTGCCGACCGAAGTTACGTATCTAATGAATTTTGTACCCTATTTACTGAAAAGCCTCAACCCTTAGAAACTAAACGATTAGTAGAAGTAGCCAATGGAAAGATCATGAAAGTTGATAAAATTTATAAAAACTGCAACCTAATCTTAGCCAGCAAAGAATTTAAGATAGACCTTTTGCCGGTCGAGCTAGGAAGTTTCGATGTCGTAGTTGGAATGGATTGGTTACGTCCATTAAGAGCTGCGATCATGTGTTACGATAAAACCGTTCATGTTCCATTAGGAAATGGAGAGACTCTTATTATCCAAGGTGAAAAGAGTGGTTCCAATCTCAATATTATCTCCTGTATTAAAACCCGCAAATACCTTATGAAAGGTTATCCAGCTATTCTAGCCCACGTTAATCTGATTGAATCGAAAGAGAAGCGAATTGAAGATGTACCAGTAGTTAAAGACTTTCCCGATGTGTTTCCCGAAGATCTTCCGGGTATTCCACCTCCTCGACAAGTTGAATTCCAAATTGATTTAACTCCTGGTGCTGCTCCTGTTGCTAAAGCACCATACCGTTTAGCACCTTCCGAAATGAAGGAATTATCCAACCAACTCCAAGAACTATTGGATAAAGGTTTCATTCGTCCAAGCTCGTCCCCTTGGGGAGCTCCTATTCTGTTTGTTAAAAAGAAGGATGGTACATTAAGGATGTGCATTGATTACCGCGAACTTAACAAGCTTACTATCAAGAACCGTTATCCGTTGCCACGTATTGATGATCTATTTGACCAACTTCAAGGGTCAAGTGTTTATTCAAAGATTGATTTAAGATCCGGTTATCACCAACTCAAGGTCAAGGAATCCGATATTCCTAAGACTGCTTTTCGCACTCGTTATGGGCACTATGAATTCTGTGTCATGCCTTTTAGTTTAACTAATGCTCCTGCCGTGTTCATGGACCTCATGAATCGTGTTTGTAAACCGTATCTTGACAAATTTGTCATCGTATTCATTGACGACATCTTGATCTATTCGAAGAATGAGAAAGAGCATGAGCAACATTTGCGCATGATTCTTGAACTCTTACGAAAGGAACAACTTTATGCTAAATTTTCTAAGTGCGAGTTTTGGCTCAAAACCGTACAATTTCTCGGACATGTTGTTGATAGAAACGGAATACATGTCGATCCAGCTAAGATTACTGCTATTCAGAACTGGGAGATACCAAAGACTGCAAAACATATTCGTCAATTTTTGGGACTTGCCGGTTACTATCGAAGGTTTATAAAAGATTTTTCTCTCATTGCCAAACCTCTTACAAAGCTGACTCAAAAAGGGAAGAAATTTGAGTGGTCCGAAGAACAGGAATCTGCTTTCAAGATTCTGAAGGAGAAGTTGACCACAGCCCCGATTCTTTCTTTACCTGAAGGTACCGACGACTTTGTTGTTTACTGCGATGCCTCAAAGCATGGCTTTGGTTGTGTTTTAATGTAACGAGAGAAGGTTATCGCCTATGCATCTAGACAGTTGAAGAAACATGAAGTAAACTATACCACACATGACCTAGAGTTAGGTGCCGTGGTATTTGCATTAAAGATATGGAGACATTATCTCTATGGTAATCACTTTACGGTGTACACTGACCATAAAAGTCTTCGACACATCTTTGATCAAAAACAGCTGAATATGAGGCAAAGTCGATGGCTCGAGACATTGAACGATTATTATTGTGAGCTGAAATATCATCCTGGCAAGGCGAATGTAGTTGCCGATGCCCTTAGTCGAAAAGATGATATTAAACGTGTTCGTGCTTTAAACCTAAAAATCAAATCGAATCTTATTTCACGAATCTGTGAAGCTCAATTGGAAGCTATTAGACCGACACTTATCGAAGGTGAAGGACCTATTGGTTTTGAGAACCAACTTCAAGTGAAAGCTAATGGTACACGGTACTTTGGCAATAGAATCTGGGTTCCTCGTTTTGGTAATCTTCGCGAACTAGTCTTGGATGAAGCACATAAGACTAGATATTCTATCCATCCCGGTTCCAGTAAGATGTATCACGATGTGAAGGAATTCTACTGGTGGCCTAACATGAAAGCCGATATTGCTACTTATGTTAGTAAGTGTCTCACTTGTTTGAAAGTCAAGGCCGAACATCAAAAGCCTTCTGGTCTGTTGACACAACCCGACATTCCGCAGTGGAAGTGGGAAGGTATCACTATGGACTTCGTTACTAAGTTACCTAAGACTTCGAACGGTAACGATACTATTTGGGTCGTAGTTGATCGTCTTACTAAATCTGCACATTTCATACCGATCAAGGAAACTGACAAGATGGAGAGATTAGCACAGCTTTATATTAAAGAAATCGTCTCACGTCATGGTGTTCCTATCTCGATCATTTCTGATCGCGATAGTCGATTTGTTTTTAGATTTTGGAAAACTTTACAATCTGCTCTTGGAACTCAACTCGACATGAGTACAGCTTATCATTCGCAAACCGATGGTCAAAGTGAACGAACCATTCAAACTATGGAGGATATGCTACGTGCTTGTGCAATCGATTTCGGCAAAGGATGGGATAGACATCTACCTTTGGTTGAATTTTCTTATAATAACAGTTATCACTCCAGCATTAAGGCTGCACCTTTTGAAGCTTTATATGGACGGAAGTGTAGATCCCCTTTGTGTTGGGATGAACTTGAGGACAGACATTTAACTGGTCCTGAAATTATTCACGAAACTACCGAAAAGATCGTTCAAATCAAGCAACGTTTAGAAACTGCCCGTAGCCGACAGAAAAGCTATGCCAATAAGAAACGAAAAGACATCGAATACCAAGTTGGAGATAAAGTCATGTTGAAAGTATCCCCTTGGAAAGGTGTTGTCCGCTTCGGTAAGCGAAGTAAACTCAGTCCACGATATGTTGGACCATTCACAATCACTGAAAGAGTCGGTCCCGTGGCATACCGATTAGAACTGCCAACCGAACTTAGTCAAGTACATGATGTGTTTCATGTCTCAAATCTTAAACGGTGTCTTGCCGATGACACACTCGTTATTCCTCTGGATGATGTCCGCATTGATGAGCAAATGCACTTCGTTGAAGAACCTATAGAAATCATGGAAGGAGAGGTCAAACAAACGCGTAAAAGCAATATACCTATCGTTAAAGTCCGGTGGAATTCGCGTAGAGGCCCCGAATATACCTGGGAACGCAAAGACCATATGAAACGGAAATATCCCCATCTCTTCTCAACTGCTGATGCAAACGAGAAAACTACCTAAAAACTTCGGGACGAAGTTTTCAATAACGGGGAGGTACTATAACGACCCTCATTTTTCCATTCTATATTTTTTCAATATTAAATGCCCAAACAATATAATTAAAACTTAATGATCAAACTTTAATCAACAATTGTTAAGTGTTAAGAGTTAGAAAACATATTAATTAACTTTGTGCAATAATTGACAAGTTAATAAAAGATGAAAATAATAAACTGTTAGTCGACACTCACTGCTAATTAAAATTTATGCATTTATGTAATATTATAACTAATAACCTATAAGTAATAAATAAAAATTGACATTTATATAAATAATAAAACAATTGGGAACTAAATATATACAAGTCATGAATTAGTAAAAAGAAATAATACTTATCATGTAGTAAATGTAAAAATAATAATAGTAATAATAGTAATAATAATGAGACTAAAGAATCTTAAACAATTACATCCTTATGTTGACTAAAAATTAAAATAAAATATATATATAAACTAGTACCACCTATTGTTGACTAAAAATTATAAAACAAAATAAAATCATTAATTAGAACATCCTTATGTTGACTAACACTCTAATACTTGCACTATATAAACTCCTAGTTTCTCATTCACAAATCACACCAAAATCCTCTCAAAAACAATCTCTCCCTCTCCCTCTCTTGTGGTATTCGGATCTTCAAGCTTGTTCTTCGTGTTCTTCAAGAATCTTCAAGGAGTTCTTCAAGATTTTTAAGGCTTTGATCTTCCATCTACATCGTGTTCATCTTTTCTTTGTTAATTATCTTGAATCTTCAAAGGTATAACATAAACCCTAAACTATTTACATAAACTTTAATCTTTGTTAATTCATATTTATATTATAAACTTGTTATTCATAAGTATATACATAAACACTCCTAGATTTATATATACATATATACATGTAAAAAAAAAAATATATTTTTATGTATATATACGAATTATATATACATATACATATTAAAACCTTAAACCCTAATACTACTTATACTAGTACTTAACATGTATACACTATTACTATTACTATTACTAGCACCTATAACCTACTACTTATATTGTAGCACAAAAACATTTTGGGATATGTATTAGAGATGTATAGATCTTCGAACTTTCTTGACGAATGGTTTCTACGAGATTCTAGGCAGAGGGTTTGGATTTCCGATTTAAAGGGTCCTATGGCTCAAGCCCCTAGATCTAAATTAGCCATTCGAAGGGAAAGGGGTGATTGGAAGCTTATCTAATACGACAAGTATCCTAAAATGGAAACACTCATAAAAGTAGAAACTCTCTAGTCATAGAAACTTAGTAAAATAAGAAACTTTCTAAAAATAGAAACTTTATAAAAATAGTAACTTACTAGGAATAGAAACTTAGTAAAACAAACTATACTTAAACACATACTTAAACTTAAACATGGGCAAAACACTTAACTACTCTTAAATGTCAATAGGTTGACTTTCCTGCTCACTCGTTCAACTCTCTATTCCGAGGAATAACTCTCTTTACTTACTAAGGTGAATTCATAGCCCCACTCTTTATTGCTAGCAAACTTATTTAATTTATTTGGGGTGAGACACATGCTGCTTTTACTATTTACAATTTAGACACAAGTACCAACTGCTAAAACTATGCTATACCCGGCTATGTCCGACTAAGTCCCTACAGTGATATTTTTAAGTGCTGCGGCATGCTTATTTATTGGGGGTAGGCCTATCGGGAGTAACGTCCCCGATACATTTGACTCAGTCTTTGTATTACTTGATAATGAAATTTAAACCGACAAGGACAGACACAACTTGTCATGGGGCAAACTTGAACGTTTAGTCTAAATATCACGCACTGGCATAACTTTTGGATCTGCGAGATCTACTTTTTGATCCTGCGGGAGATCAACCTTACAAATTAAATCTTGTGGTCTAAAACAAACGGTCAAACTTATTTGTTAAACCTATGAACTTCACTCAACCTTTTGGTTGACACTTTAGCATGTTTTGTCTCAGGTGCTGTTTGATTCAAGCTCTTATACTTACTGCTTATGTGATGCTACTTGGACATAGGATCAAGAGATATCGCATTTATTACTTCTGCATGTGAACATTTCCATTATTGTTATTCTTATCATTGTAACTACGTTTCATTTTCCGCTGCGTGCTCAATAAAGTTTGTTTTATCATTTAGTATTGTTCTCGTATATTATAATATGTTGGTTGATTTGATATTAAGTCACATTTCACCCAGGCCCTAACTGGGGGTGTGACAGTTATGAACATCATTACTACCTCAAGTTCCTTGGATGAGCCTACTGGAAATGAGAAAAATAGATCTAGCTTCAAAGGATCCTTGGATGGCTTGAAAGTTCTTGAAGCAGAATCATGACACGAAAACAATTTCAAGTAAGATTTCCACTCGAAATAAGATTGTTATAGTTATAGAAATTGAATTAAAGTTTGATTATGATTATTACCTTGTATTAGAAAGATAACCTACTGTAAGTAACAAAGGTTTCTTGATCTTGGATGATTACTTGGAATGGATTTAGAAAACTTGGAAGTAAACTTGCAATCTTGAAAGTATTCTTGATTTTATGAAACTAGAACTTTTGGAATTTATGAAGAACACTTAGAACTTGAAGATAGAACTTGAAAGAGATCAATTAGATGAAGAAAATTGAAGAATGAAAGTGTTTGTAGGTGTTTTTGGTCGTTGGTGTATGGATTAGATATAAAGGATATGTAATTTTGTTTTCATGTAAATAAGTCATGAATGATTACTCATATTTTTGTAATTTTATGAGATATTTCATGCTAGTTGCCAAATGATGGTTCCCACATGTGTTAGGTGACTCACATGGGCTGCTAAAAGCTGATCATTGGAGTGTATATACCAATAGTACATACATCTAAAAGCTGTGTATTGTACGAGTACGAATACGGGTGCATACGAGTAGAATTGTTGATGAAACTGAACGAGGATGTAATTGTAAGCATTTTTGTTAAGTAGAAGTATTTTGATAAGTGTCTTGAAGTCTTTCAAAAGTGTATGAATACATATTAAAACACTACATGTATATACATTTTAACTGAGTCGTTAAGTCATCGTTAGTCGTTACATGTAAGTATTGTTTTGAAACCTTTAGGTTAACGATCTTGTTAAATGTTGTTAACCCAATGTTTATAATATTAAAAGAGATTTTAAATTATTATATTATCATGATATTATGATGTACGAATATCTCTTAATATGATGTATATACATTAAATGTCGTTACAACGATAATCGTTACATATATGTCTCGTTTCAAAATCATTAAGTTAGTAGTCTTGTTTTTACATATGTAGTTCATTGTTAATATACTTAATGATATGTTTGCTTATCATAATATCATGTTAACTATATATATAACCATATATATGTCATCATATAGTTTTTACAAGTTTTAACATTCGTGAATCACCGGTCAACTTGGGTGGTCAATTGTCTATATGAAACCTATTTCAATTAATCAAGTCTTAACAAGTTTGATTGCTTAACATGTTGGAAACACTTAATCATGTAAATAACAATTTCATTTAATATATATATAAACATGGAAAAGTTCGGGTCACTACAAAGGTAAGTAAAGAAGCGTGATAATTTTTGCAAAGTAAGAAATCGAACGAATATAATAAAAGAAAACAAAAAGATGTAGAGAAAGTTTATGTATTGAAAATATATTTATAAAACACTCAACGATTTTGCAATAAATGTACCTGATGATGCAACTGCAATTGAAGCAAGACGTTCAAGTTTAATATTCGAAAATGAATTGTTTTCAAGGTAAGTAAAGAAGCGTGATAATTTTTGCAAAGTAAGAAATCGAACGAATATAATAAAAGAAAACAAAAAGATGTAGAGAAAGTTTATGTATTGAAAATATATTTATAAAACACTCAACAATTTTGCAATAAATGTACCTGATGATGCAACTGCAAGGACTACCATGCTTTTTGATCTTAATTTCGTTAGTATAGCGTTGTATAAGAAAGTTTTCCCCGTGCCTCCAGGTCCATACACAAAAAACAGCCCGCCTTTTTGCTGTGTAACTGATGTGATAACATTCTCGTAGATTATAAGCTGTTCTGAGTTTAAAGAGTTAAAAAGGCTGTCATGCAAATTCCTTATTTCTTCTACATTGTAATTTACTTCCTCTCGAATCAAACGATTGTCAAGTTTTGTGAGTAGTGAAGGGTCTGGTTGTGGAAGATCTTGGTAGTCGCTTAATGATTTCCCATTTCTATTAAGGATTGCTTGGATTTCAACCAGGCAATAGTTTTTTCTTTGGGTCTCGGTGAGAATCAACTCTGGCAACTTGAAGTGTTTTCTTTTTTTTATGTAAAATATCTTCTGACAAAGCTTCCCAGTTGAGTTCCCCTAATTTTAATGGGCTGCTGACATTACAAAAAAGCAACATGGTGACGAACAAATCCCGAAGTTGTGCACCTGACGCCCACAATCTGGCCTCAGACATAGCTTCTGTCCATTCCTGATCGTCACTAAGCAGACCATATGCAAAGCAAGCATCTTTAAATGTGTTTCGTAAGCTACCATCAACGGTACGGATTTCTTTAAAAGATTGGGGCCCTTTTACTATATTTAACAGCATCCTTAGATAGTAGCGCTCTCCAGAGGCAGGATGTGAATACACAATACGTCCAATATATCCCCATTGTTTTCGAGCAGTCCAGGTTTTGGCTTTTTGATCCCAGACGTAGCGTTGAGGGAGTTTTGCATATGTGAGTTTCCTCGCATTTGCATCTCGTTTGTTAAGTTCAAACCACTGGGTGAACATTGTTTCTTTGATGCTTTCTCTCTGTAGTAGGGCAGGAAGGCTTTCTGAATCATGTAGTGTGACGCTTTGTTGATTTGGTAGATGATATGACAATTTTATTACAGATGGTTTTGAATAGTGGATATCAAAGGAGAACATGCGCCAAACAGCCTCACATGGAGATAGATAACGACAATCTAAATAATTCTTGATTTCGTCAACTTCAATGATTTTTTCTGGTTCTGAGGAGGTACTGATGGTCAGGTTTTCTTGTATCACAATAGTTGCTCTATCTGGCCCTTTGTTTAAGTACTTAAATAAGTACTTAATTGCCCGAGATCTATTACACCACTCGACATTGATGTGTGCATTGTACTTGAGCAGCAGAAAGCGATTGTAAGGCACTACAAAACTGTTATCAAGGGTACCTTTACCTTTTGTGACTTTGACTCCATTGTTTCTTCGCCTATAGTTTAGGTAGCCATCTTCGTCTATTGTTGTTTCTGCATAGTATGGCTTGGGAAAATGTTTTAAACACTTTTTATCAACGATGCAGGGGGAGTCCATATGTCTTCCACCGCAAGGCCCATGCAACATATATTCAGTCACTACCTTGTAGCCTTCGGGATCATTTGTTTGTGAGGGGATTTCAGCCGATATGATATCATCAATGTCAGATGGGGTCTGGCATTTGTATGGCCGCGTCAGCCATATTAACATATGAACATGAGGTAAATCCCGTTTTTGAAATTCAATGATATATATACCTGTGAAGAACAATTTTACCGCATGTCAGCTTAATAAATCAACTTTTGTGAAATAAGCATTTGAATCCTTAACTTTGTTTTATGTAGGTTAAACTACTCCAAAATGTGGCTAACCTTTTTTTTGTTGTATATTTTTAATTTTTTTTTAAATTTTAATTCAATTTTTTTTTTTTTTTTTTTTTTTTTTGTAATTTTCTAAAATTCCAGTATATTGTTACAAAAGTGTTCAAAAAGTATGGTTTAGCGATTGGGGTTTAAAAATTAGGTTTTAGAAAATTGGGTTTAGGAATTAGGATTATAAAGTGAAGTTCAGAAATTATGTTCCGCTGGATTTGCACCAAATTTAAGGACTCAAATATGAACATCTCATTAGGCAGTTGGCAAAAACAGTAATTAAGTTTGTAAATATGGGTTAGGCTGACCTGCTTGGCAAATTCCGAAAATGTGGCCTTTCATTATATCACCCATCAGTTGATCGAGTTTCTGTTTGAAAACCCTTGCCACAACTTCTGGCCTATCTTGTGCCTTTTAACCCTCGACATAGCTGAGCATGGCATCAATCTCTGGCCATTTAGTATTAGAAGTGAATGTGATGAACAGATCTGGGTTTTCGTATTCCCGGCATAAAGCCATTGCATCCTGGTAGTTTTGAATCATATAGCGTGGGCTGCCTGTATGAGAAGATGGTAGAACTATTCGCTTTCCTATTGATGCGGCTTTAGTGTCGCCTCTCGTTATTGCATCGCATACATTATGGTATAGGTCAGTTCGCAAATCATTTTGATGATTTCGCACCCACCGTAATCTTTGTTCTTCGATAGCTGTGTAAGCATCAACCAAATATTGTTGAAATAACCGTCCACCTCGAAGTAGAGTGGTTCCTTCATTTTCTCGATGCTGAATCCTGTAACAATAGAACTCGCGCATGGTTACAAAACCTCGGTTAGTTTTCCTTTTTCCGTTATTATTATGGTATGGTATTTCTTCGTGGAAGCCTGTTTCTCCATAGGGAAATAGCAAAGGGTATTGCAGGGCCATGTATAACTGATGTAGCTCTAAGATTCTCTTTGGAGCGGAGTTTTTTTTGCTACGATTATATCTCGTGAATTATTACAGTGTCCAAAATCGCTTGTGATCAAGGCTGCTATTTCAGCTACGTTAGGTGTGTTATACTGGCGCGAGTTTGTTGTTTTACCAAGTAGTCGAAGTTCAAAGTCTGCTGTTGTATTCTGAGCAGCCCAATCCCTGGCCATACGAAATGCCTGGGCTACAATGCTACATTCATTTAGCATGTTAATTAGGTTTGCTATTATTGCTTCATCAGGGACTTTCCTGGAATCTGGATCGATGAAAGCTGACATACGATTCTTAGCCTCATTTTGAGTGTCGTAAAAATATAGCTGTGCATACCTTGGTTGGCTTCCCTCCTGTGGCATAAGAGAACCGATTGTGTGATAGGTTTGACCACTTATTCGAAATGTATATGGTCCCCTTCCCTTGTTTAAAGAGTGGTCTATTTTAGCTCCAAATGATGTGAAGCAAAACATGCTATTATAAACCCTTATTTGATCTCTGAATTTAGATGTCGTAGGATCCGTATAATCAAGTAACCTTTTAGGTAACGGTGGGGGGTCGTTGAGCTTCAGCAGCAGTACTTTACCATTTTGGCAACAAATTGAGAAGGATGGGTTTTTACTTTTTTTGGCTTTATCACTCCTCTCTTCATACCACATTGTCCCATTGCAAGCTGGGCATTTATATACTGGAGGTCCTTGGTTATGATACGCAACATGTGAACCTGTCATTTTCAATGTGTTAATGTGACACTTTAATACTACATAGTTCACGTGAAATGACTTAGTTAATATTGAGGAAAAGGTAGAAATGCATAACAATTAATACTATTTGTGTTTTTAAAGAAGGTGATTTGTGTGGTTTTTTAATAATTAAGAGATATACCTGAGGAATTTGATGCTTTCTTCGTAACTCCCTTTTTAGAAGTAGAGATTTGGCTATGATGTGGATCTACAGCAATGTAATGCAGGTTAAAATTGAGCGGGCATGAAAAATGGTTGAAAAAGTAGACTGAAGATGGGAAACCTACCTGTGTTAGTTGCATGGGTTAGGGCTGGATTTGGGTGGGGGTCTGTTGGTGGTAACCCTGGTTTGGTGTATCAGGAGCAAATTAAAAGCGAGTATTTAATAACACAACAGGGCTAGTTGTTTTTTAGAACTGAGTAATCTAAACAATTAGTCAGCTGAGGAAAGTTGACACAAGTTGGAGTACCTGGTTGTTGCCCTATAATGTCAGGTGTTTGCACTGCAGCCATTTAAGAGTAATATTAGCAGAGGGGAAGATGAGTCTCACAATGGAATTGGACGATGAATAACCTGGTAAAAAGCGTCCTTTATTTTTAGGAGGTAAAATGGTAGGCGTCCTCTTTGTAGCCCTGGGGGTGCATGAGTATGTTGTGGTTGATGCTTGGCCTACATAATATAATTAAGATATAAGTATAGGCCTTATTAAAATTACCCTGAGCGATGGTTATAGGTAGTGTAACATTACCCATGTTTATTGGAATAGCTATGTCAGTTAACCTAAGGCCGACGTACGTGGAAAGCAGACCATTCATTTGAGTTCTTTTTGAATGTATGACTATTGAATTGTGGAGTATGTTGGAGAGGGAAGAGAAAATTTCATCTCCATATGTTGTAACTGGACGAAGAGGAAGTATAACGAATATTAGCTGCCTTTATAACTATGGGAATTAGTACACAATTAATATGTAACACGGTTGCAATTCAAATGGGTGGATGAAAAACATGTTGAATGATGTTGATGCAGCCTGCTTAACCAATTAATTGGTTACCTTCAGGTGCATAAGAAAATGGATTGCTGGATTTTATAGCATTTTTTTCCGGATGTTTTACACTTTACCTGATTCGACAGTAGATGGCTGCCTGATCCGCATACCACAATAAGTTTTTTCTTTGCCATATGAAGTCATTGTTTTTGATGAGTGTAGTGATATAGAACCATTCAAGAGTGATGAGAGCTCTACTTGGTGGCTTGTATCTTCTAATACATCCGTGGGAAAATAGGTAGACATGTATACAATATAAATATCTATGTTAATAGACTTAAAAATGTGTAACATACCTGAACCCATGGGTGTAGAGGAGAGGAGTTGATGGCTAGAATGAACTGTAGAAACTGGATGGAAAATGGAGGAGGCAAAGTTGCAAGAATTGGTTATTTATTCTATTGGGTGGGTGGCTTTCCCTATTCTTCAGTTATAAGGCTTTTGATTTTCTTTCAAGATGCCATTTATTATGAACTGTTATAAGGCTTATGGTTTTCTTTCAAGATGCCATTTATTAAGAACTTACTGATGACTAATCATTTCGGCAGAGCTAAAAAAAATTTGGGTAGAAGTCTGGTGTCTCTGGTGCGCAATCCTTTTACTCATTCACAGGTGTGTGGTTAATTGTAATGAATGGTACTGCAGATAGGTGGAAGAAGGACACTATGAATCTGAATGGTCAGCTAACTCTTGATTAGGTACCCATGTATCAATATTCCCATTCATAGTTTCCAAACCCTGGAGTGTTGGACATGAAAATATAGATAAAAAGCATTATATTCCAGAGTTATGAGCAATTTCAGATCATATTTATTTTGTTAAGAAATTCCAAGATCTAACTCTACTTTACTGCTTAATTCCACACACGAATTATAACTATGGTAGACATTTGACACAAATTTCCAGAAACAATAGGCTATGGTTCACGAAAAATATAAAGACAGAGTGAAAATTTCCAAAAACAAATTTCCAAACCCTGGAGTGCTACAAATGAAAATTGAGATAGAAAGCATTATATTCTATACGTATGCGCAATTTCAGTTTATATTTTTTTTTTCAAGCAAATTTGAAGCTTTAACTCTAGTTTACTTCTTAGTTCAACTTATGAATTATAACTATGCTGGGAATAATTCACACAAATTTCCAGAAACAGCCATGGTTCGCAAAACATATAAAGATATAATGAACTTGTGTTAAGTGTTTAATAGATTTCTCGAGTGCATGAAAGTTGCGTAAACGTGGTTCAGAAAGCAGATTCGTCATACCAAAAGACCTGTCATGGCTAGAAATATAGGTCTTTGATGTTAAAGATTTATTTTGGTTCTAATTTGTTTATGTGAAGGTTTTTTTTTTTTTTTTTTTTTTTTTTTTTTCATTCAGGGAATAAAGTGTTTGGTCTGTGTATGGGTGAGATGGTAACTTGGGCGGGTCGAAAATGGCTAGCAAACAATATGGCACCATCAACACAACTGAGAGGCACGAAAAGTGGAATTCATAACAGACCAATAAATTTGTTTGTAGACAATTTTACTGTTTTCCAAACATTGGCATCACATTAAAAGGTTTAAAACCACCAATCGTATTATTATAAAACAAAACAGGAAACATAGAGAAACGGGAACGTGCCCATCAGTTTAAAAAAGAGAAAATACGTATTCTATAAGTCGTATTATTTATTCATGCTAAATGCGTATTCCATAATTCGCATTATTTATTCATGTATGCAGGTACCCGGAACTTGTCTATCGTCTTCTACTTGGCCTCAACAGTCGTCTTTCCATCTTCCGAGTCTGAGCTTTCAACCACAAACCTATAGGCAAGAGTAACGCATAACTATATAAGAATGGGTAGGAGGCTATGAATATATAGATGTATATATATACATACATATGCATATAGAGACTAAAATGCTTACTTGCGACGGCGGGGGCGCTCTAATTCCTTGGCTGGAGTAGCCACATGAAGGTTTCGTTTCTGACCTGTCGGGGTGGAGCTCTTCACTTCAGCGGTTTTAGCAAGGGAACTGGTTGCCGGGGCTGCTGCTGCATCACCTGAGTTTCCAGGTGAGGAATCTGGGTGGTCGGGGCCAGCCGTGAAAACCTTTATGTAGTTGAAGCTCTCATAGCTGCCGTGCTCATAGTAAGAGCTTGGCTTTAGCAGGAAGGTGTGGGTTGTAGTGACCCGAACTTTTCCATGTTTATATATATTAATTGAGATTGATATTTACATGATTAAATGTTTCCAACATGTTAAGCAATCAAACTTGTTAAGACTTGATTAATTGAAATATGTTTCATATAGACAATTGACCACCCAAGTTGACCGGTGATTCACGAACGTTAAAACTTGTAAAAACTATATGATGACATATATATGGATATATATATAGTTAACATGATACTATGATAAGTAAACATATCATTAAGTATATTAACAATGAACTACATATGTAAAAACAAGACTACTAACTTAATGATTTTTAAACGAGACATATATGTAACGATTATCGTTGTAAAGACATTTAATGTATATATATCATATTAAGAGATATTCATACATGATAATATCATGATAATATAATAATTTAAAATCTCATTTGATATTATAAACATTGGGTTAACAACATTTAACAAGATCGTTAACCTAAAGATTTCAAAACAACACTTACATGTAACGACTAACGATGACTTAACGACTCATTTAAAATGTATATACATGTAGTGTTTTAATATGTATTTATACACTTTTGAAAGACTTCAATACACTTATCAAAATACTTCTACTTAACAAAAATGCTTACAATTACATCCTCGTTCAGTTTCATCAACAATTCTACTCGTATGCACCCGTATTCGTACTCGTACAATACACAGCTTTTAGATGTATGTACTATTAGTATATACACTCCAATGATCAGCTCTTAACAGCCCATGTGAGTCACCTAACACATGTGGGAACCATCATTTGGCAACTAGCATGAAATATCTCATAAAATTACAAAAATATGAGTAATCATTCATGACTTATTTACATGAAAACAAAATTACATATCCTTTATATCTAATCCATACATCAACGACCAAAAACACCTACAAACACTTTCATTCTTCAATTTTCTTCATCTAATTGATCTCTCTCAAGTTCTATCTTCAAGTTCTAAGTGTTCTTCATATATTCTACAAGTTCTAGTTACATTAAATCAAGAATACTTTCAAGTTTGCTAGCTCACTTCCAATCTTGTAAGGTGATCATCCAACCTCAAGAAATCTTTGTTTCTTACAGTAGGTTATCATTCTAATACAAGGTAATAATCATATTCAAACTTTGGTTCAATTTCTATAACTATAACAATCTTATTTCAAGTGATGATCTTACTTGAACTTGTTTTCGTGTCATGATTCTGCTTCAAGAACTTCGAGCCATCCAAGAATCCGTTGAAGCTAGATCCATTTTTCTCTTTTCCAGTAGGTTTATCCAAGGAACTTAAGGTAGTAATGATGTTCATAACATCATTCGATTCATATATATAAAGCTATCTTATTCGAAGGTTTAAACTTGTAATCACTAGAACATAGTTTAGTTAATTCTAAACTTGTTCGCAAACAAAAGTTAATCCTTCTAACTTGACTTTTAAAATTAACTACACACATGTTCTATATCTATATGATATGCTAACTTAATGATTTAAAACCCGGAAACACGAAAAACACCGTATAACCGGATTTACGCCGTCGTAGTAACACCGCGGGCTGTTTTGGGTTAGTTAATTAAAAACTATGATAAACTTTGATTTAAAATTTGTTATTCTGAGAAAATGATTTTTATTATGAACATGAAACTATATCCAAAAATTATGGTTAAACTCAAAGTGGAAGTATGTTTTCTAAAATGGTCATCTAGACGTCGTTCTTTCGACTGAAATGACTACCTTTGCAAAAACGACTTGTAACTTATTTTTCCGACTATAAACCTATACTTTTCTATTTAGATTCATAAAATAGAGTTCAATATGAAACCATAGCAATTTGATTCACTCAAAACGGATTTAAAATGAAGAAGTTATGGGTAAAACAAGATTGGATAATTTTTCTCATTTTAGCTACGTGAAAATTGGTAACAAATCTATTCCAACCATAACTTAATCAACTTGTATTGTATATTATGTAATCTTGAGATACCATAGACACGTATACAATGTTTCGACCTATCATGTCGACACATCTATATATATTTCGGAACAACCATAGACACTCTATATGTGAATGTTGGAGTTAGCTATACAGGGTTGAGGTTGATTCCAAAATATATATAATTTGAGTTGTAATCAATACTGAGATACGTATACACTGGGTCGTGGATTGATTCAAGATAATATTTATCGATTTATTTATGTACATCTAACTGTGGACAACTAGTTGTAGGTTACTAACGAGGACAGCTGACTTAATAAACTTAAAACATCAAAATATATTAAAAGTGTTGTAAATATATTTTAAACATACTTTGATATATATGTATATATTGTTATAGGTTCGTGAATCAACCAGTGGCCAAGTCTTACTTCCCGACGAAGTAAAAATCTGTGAAAGTGAGTTATAGTCCCACTTTTAAAATCTAATATTTTTGGGATGAGAATACATGCAGGTTTTATAAATGATTTACAAAATAGACACAAGTACGTGAAACTACATTCCATGGTTGAATTATCGAAATCGAATATGCCCCTTTTTATTAAGTCTGGTAATCTAAGAATTAGGGAACAGACACCCTAATTGACGCGAATCCTAAAGATAGATCTATTAGGCCTAACAAACCCCATCCAAAGTACCGGATGCTTTAGTACTTCGAAATTTATATCATATCCGAAGGGTGTCCCAGAATGATGGGGATATTCTTATATATATGCATCTTGTTAATGTCGGTTACCAGGTGTTCACCATATGAATGATTTTTATCTCTATGTATGGGATGTGTATTGAAATATGAAATCTTGTGGTCTATTGTTACGATTTGATATATATAGGTTAAACCTATAACTCACCAACATTTTTGTTGACGTTTAAAGCATGTTTATTCTCAGGTGAATACTAAGAGCTTCCGCTGTTGCATACTAAAATAAGGACAAGATTTGGAGTCCATGTTTGTATGATATTGTGTAAAAACTGCATTCAAGAAACTGATTTCGATGTAACATATTTGTATTGTAAACCATTATGTAATGGTCGTGTGTAAACAGGATATTTTAGATTATCATTATTTGATAATCTACGTAAAGCTTTTTAAACCTTTATTTATGAAATAAAGGTTATGGTTTATTTTAAAAATGAATGTAGTCTTTGAAAAACGTCTCATATAGAGGTCAAAACCTCGCAACGAAATCAATTAATATGGAACGTTTTTAATCAATAAGAACGGGACATTTCAGTTGGTATCCGAGCGTTGGTCTTAGAGAACCAGAAAATTTACATTAGTGTGTCTTATCGAGTTTGTTAGGATGCATTAGTGAGTCTGGACTTCGACCGTGTTTTCTTTAAAAATGATTGCTTAACATTTTTGTTGGAAACTATATATTTTTAACATATGAATATTATGTGATATATTAATCTCTTAACGTGTTTGATATTATGTGATAGATGTCTACCTCTAGAACAAGTCCCATTGACTCACCTAATAATAATGAAGAGTCAAATGTAAATTGGAATGATTCGTGGACTGATTCACAAGTTCCCGAAGAGGAACCGGAAGAAGAGTCGGAACCGGAAGAAGAATCGGAACCGGAAGAAGAATCGGAACCGGAAGAAGAAATAGAACCGGTGGGGGAAATAATAAAACGGTTAAGTAAAAGAGAATCCTCAACCAACCGACCAAGGTTAATTATGGTCAATGGTGTTTCCGCCAAGGAAGCAAAATATTGGGAGGATTACCAATTCTCCGATGAATCGGATTCCGACGAGAATTCCGATGATGTTATAGAGATTACCCCAACTGAATTTAAAAAGGCAAAAGAAAATAATATGGGAAAGGGCATAAAAATAGAGAAATCTAATTCCAACCCCGATGAACTTTATATGTATCGTCAACCCCCGAAGTCCTTAAGTTGTAACAATGACCCGGGAACCTCTAAACCACCAGGTTTTTCTAAACCAATGTGGAAAACGACGGCTCGTATTAGGGGAACATCATATATCCCTAGAAACTTGGAAAAACGAACCAAAACCAAAGAAGAAGAAACAAGCGAGTTGGAATAAGATAGTTGTATTCGTGTGGTGTAATATATGTAATATAGTGTGCTTATGCTTTATGGTATATGTAAAAATTGCTTGTATTAATAAGTATTTTTTTTATGAATCTAACTCTTGTCTATTTTACAGTATAAAAACACAAAATGGATAGACAACCCAATATTTTAAGAGACCTACCCGGAGACATGATTGATGAAATCTTGTCTAGAGTCGGTCAGAATTCTTTGGCACAACTATTTAAGGCGAGATCAGTTTGTAAGATATTCGAAGAACGTTCCAAGAATGCCTTGGTTTATAAAAGGCTTTCGTTCGAAAGATGGGGGATATCACATTGGAAAATCCATAAGTTACGATGTGTTTACTTTGACGCATATATTGCGGGGAACCCAAATGCTATTTTACGCAATGGGTTAAGAAATTATTTTGACTCAATATATCCGAATATTGGACTTCGTGATTTAGAAAAAGCGGCTAACATGCAACATAAAGAAGCATGTTATGCTTACGGATTAGTAATGTTCGCTTCTCACCAAAGTGAGAACAAGAACATCGGGCTACAACTATTAAACAAAACGTTTCCACAAGTGACGGAGTCGGTAATTGGGGTAAGAAATGAGGTTTTTAGATTGTTACGGGACTGTTGGACATTACGTAACCCTCGTCCCTTTGACGACGTTACAACACGCTGTCTTATCAACGGCCATAACGGTTATGTTCCACAAGACCAAGGATGGGAAGTAGTCCTAGTAAAACCAGAATGCATGACTTGTTTCTGGACGTATGAATTACGTGTCTTTATTGCCTTTGCTGAACGACTTGTGTACTAGCTAGAATTATCTTCACAACTATCTTGTATCAAAGTTATTGTGTGCTATATTTCATGCTTTATGTAAAATAAGCGGTATTGTAAGTTTGTAAAATATTGTATAAAAGTTTGAACGCGAAATATTATTACAATCAGTTTTTCATATAGAATTGTAGTAGCTGAATTGTATATTAGCTACTAAGTATGAACTTAACGGGTAGGTACTACCCGAATTTAAACTTATAAAACGCTAATATGAAGAAAAAGCTTTTATAAATGAGTTCATATTATGCTACGAAATACTATTAACTACTCTTAATATTCTGTATGATTAACTTGTTCCATTTGACTATTTTGAAGGAAATGGCACCGACTACTCGACACACCGTGAATATGAATGAAGAGGAATTCCGTACTTTTCTAGCTTCAAACATAGCCGCAGTACAGGCTGCGCTACATACCAACAATAACCTTGGATCTGGCAGTACAGGAAATCGTGTAGGATGCACCTACAAAGAATTCACTGCCTGCAAACCTTTGGAATTTGATGGAACCGAAGGACCGATCGGATTGAAACGGTGGACCGAGAAGGTCGAATCGGTGTTTGCCATAAGTAAGTGTACTGAAGAGGACAAAGTGAAGTACGCTACGCATACCTTCACAGGTTCTGCATTAACATGGTGGAATACCTATCTAGAGCAAGTGGGACAAGATGATGCGTACGCACTACCGTGGTCAGCATTCAAGCACCTGATGAACGAGAAGTACCGTCCCAGAACCGAGGTCAATAAGCTCAAGACAGAACTTAGAGGGTTACGAACCCAAGGATTTGATATTACCACATACGAAAGACGATTCACAGAATTGTGCCTATTGTGTCCGGGAGCATTCGAAGATGAGGAAGAGAAGATCGACGCGTTTGTGAAAGGATTACCGGAAAGAATCCAAGAAGATATAAGTTCACACGAGCCTACCTCCATACAACATGCATGTAGAATGGCTCACAAACTAGTGAACCAGATTGAAGAAAGAATTAAAGAACAGACTGCTGAAGAGGCTAATGTGAAGCAAGTCAAAAGAAAGTGGGAGGAAAACGGTGATAAGAATCACCAATACAACAACAACAACAATTACAACAATAATCGCAACAATTATCCCAACAATCGCAACATCAATCGCAACTACAACAAATGGCCCAACAACAACAACAACAACAGCAACTACAACAATCATCCCAACATCAATAATAACCGTAACAACAACAACAATCAGAAGCAGCTATGCCAAAGGTGTGAAAAGTATCACTCGGGGTTCTGCACCAAATTTTGCAACAAGTGTAAAAGAAATGGTCATAGCGCGGCGAAGTGTGAGGTCTACGGACCAGGGGTTAATAGAACGAAAGGAACAAATGGTGTCGGAACGAGTAATGGCAGAGCAAGTAGTGTCGGAGCAAGTTATGCCAATGTAGTTTGTTATAAATGTGGAAAACCGGGC
The DNA here is from genome assembly GCF_046630445.1 of Rutidosis leptorrhynchoides. Taxonomy (NCBI): domain Eukaryota; kingdom Viridiplantae; phylum Streptophyta; class Magnoliopsida; order Asterales; family Asteraceae; genus Rutidosis; species Rutidosis leptorrhynchoides. The sequence goes on along the minus strand of NC_092342.1, from coordinate 141,353,233 downwards.
CACATTATTAGAAATTGCCCAAACCAGGAGAACACGGATGGACAAGGCCGCGGAAGAGTTTTCAATATTAATGCGGCAGAGGCACATGAAGACCCGGAGCTTGTTACGGGTACGTTTCTTATTGACAATAAATCTGCTTACGTTTTATTTGATTCGGGTGCGGATAGAAGCTATATGAGTAGAGATTTTTGTGCTAAATTAAGTTGTCTATTGACGCCTTTGGATAGTAAATTTTTACTCGAATTAGCAAATGGTAAATTAATTTCAGCAGATAATATATGTCGGAATCGAGAAATTAAACTGGTTAGCGAAACATTTAAGATTGATTTGATACCAGTAGAGTTAGGGAGTTTTGATGTGATAATCGGTATGGACTGGTTGAAAGAAGTGAAAGCAGGGATCGTTTGTTACAAAAATGCAATTCGCATTATACGAGAAAAAGGAAAACCCTTAATGGTGTACGGAGAAAAGGGCAACACGAAGCTACATCTTATTAGTAATTTGAAGGCACAAAAACTAATAAGAAAAGGTTGCTATGCTGTTCTAGCACACGTCGAGAAAGTACAAACTGAAGAAAAGAGCATCAATGATGTTCCCATTGCAAAAGAATTTCCGGATGTATTTTCGAAAGAATTACCGGGATTACCCCCACATCGATCCGTTGAATTTCAAATATATCTTGTACCAGGAGCTGCACCAATAGCTCGTGCTCCTTACAGACTCGCACCCAGCGAGATGAAAGAACTGCAAAGCCAATTACAAGAACTTTTAGAGCGTGGTTTCATTCGACCAAGCAAATCACCGTGGGGAGCTCCTATTTTTTTTGTCAAGAAGAAAGATGGTACATTCAGGTTGTGTATCGACTACCGAGAGTTGAACAAACTTACCATCAAGAACCGCTACCCACTACCGAGAATCGACGACTTATTTGATCAACTACAAGGCTCGTCTATTTATTCAAAGATTGACTTACGTTCCGGGTATCATCAAATGCGGGTGAAAGAAGATGATATTCCAAAGACTGCTTTCAGAACACGATCAATAATCTTGAATGGTCCAATATACCTTGGATTTAATTTCTCTCGTTTACCAAATCGAACAACGCCTTTCCAAGGTGCAACTTTAAGCATGACCATCTCTCCAATTTCAAATTCTATATCTTTTCTTTTAATGTCAGCGTAGCTCTTTTGTCGACTTTGGGCGGTTTTCAACCGTTGTTGAATTTGGATGATCTTCTCGGTAGTTTCTTGTATAATCTCCGGACCCGTAATCTGTCTATCCCCCACTTCACTCCAACAAATCGAAGACCTGCACTTTCTACCATAAAGTGCTTCAAACGGCGCCATCTCAATGCTTGAATGGTAGCTGTTGTTGTAGGAAAATTCTGCTAACGGTAGATGTCGATCCCAACTGTTTCCAAAATCAATAACACATGCTCGTAGCATGTCTTCAAGCGTTTGTATCATCCTTTCGCTCTGCCCATCAGTTTGTGGATGATAGGCAGTACTCATGTCTAGACGAGTTCCTAATGCTTGCTGTAATGTCTGCCAGAATCTTGAAATAAATCTACCATCCCTATCAGAGATAATAGAGATTGGTATTCCATGTCTGGAGACGACTTCCTTCAAATACAGTCGTGCTAACTTCTCCATCTTGTCATCTTCTCTTATTGGTAGGAAGTGTGCTGATTTGGTGAGACGATCAACTATTACCCAAATAGTATCAAAACCACTTGCAGTCCTTGGCAATTTAGTGATGAAATCCATGGTAATGTTTTCCCATTTCCATTCTGGGATTTCGGGTTGTTGAAGTAGACCTGATGGTTTCTGATGCTCAGCTTTGACCTTAGAACACGTCAAACATTCTCCTACGTATTTAGCAACATCGGCTTTCATACCTGGCCACCAAAAATGTTTCTTGAGATCCTTGTACATCTTCCCCGTTCCAGGATGTATTGAGTATCTGGTTTTATGAGCTTCTCTAAGTACCATTTCTCTCATATCTCCAAATTTTGGTACCCAAATCCTTTCAGCCCTATACCGGGTTCCGTCTTCCCGAATATTAAGATGCTTCTCCGATCCTTTGGGTATTTCATCCTTTAAATTTCCCTCTTTTAAAACTCCTTGTTGCGCCTCCTTTATTTGAGTAGTAAGGTTATTATGAATCATTATATTCATAGATTTTACTCGAATGGGTTCTCTGTCCTTCCTGCTCAAGGCATCGACTACCACATTTGCCTTCCCCGGGTGGTAACGAATCTCAAAGTCGTAATCATTCAATAATTCAATCCACCTACGCTGCCTCATATTCAGTTGTTTCTGATTAAATATGTGTTGAAGACTTTTGTGGTCGGTATATATAATACTTTTGACCCCATATAAGTAGTGCCTCCAAGTCTTTAATGCAAAAACAACCGCGCCTAATTCCAAATCATGCGTCGTATAATTTTGTTCGTGAATCTTCAATTGTCTAGACGCATAAGCAATCACCTTCGTTCGTTGCATTAATACACAACCGAGACCTTGCTTTGATGCATCACAATAAATCACAAAATCATCATTCCCTTCAGGCAATGACAATATAGGTGCCGTAGTTAGCTTTTTCTTCAATAACTGAAACGCTTTCTCTTGTTCATCATTCTATTCAAATTTCTTCCCTTTATGCGTTAATGCAGTTAAGGGTTTTGCTATTCTGGAAAAGTCTTGGATGAACCTTCTGTAGTAACCAGCTAGTCCTAAAAACTGGCGTATGTGTTTCGGAGTTTTCGGGGTTTCCCACTTTTCAACAGTTTCTATCTTTGCCGGATCCACCTTAATACCTTCTTTGTTCACTATGTGACCGAGGAATTGAACTTCTTCCAACCAAAATGCACACTTTGAAAACTTAGCGTACAATTCTTCCTTCCTCAATACTTCTAACACCTTTCTCAAATGTTCACCGTGTTCTTGGTCATTCTTTGAGTAAATAAGTATGTCATCAATGAAAACAATGACAAACTTGTCAAGGTATGGTCCACACAATCGGTTCATAAGGTCCATGAACACAGCTGGTGCATTAGTTAAACTAAACGGCATGACCATAAACTCGTAATGACCGTAACGTGTTCTGAAAGCAGTCTTTGGAATATCATCTTCTTTCACCCGCATTTGATGATACCCGGAACGTAAGTCAATCTTTGAATAAACAGACGAGCCTTGTAGTTGATCAAATAAGTCGTCGATTCTCGGTAGTGGGTAGCGGTTCTTGATGGTAAGTTTGTTCAACTCTCGGTAGTCGATACACAACCTGAATGTACCATCTTTCTTCTTGACAAACAAAACAGGAGCTCCCCACGGTGTTGTGCTTGGTCGAATGAAACCACGCTCTAAAAGTTCTTGTAATTGGCTTTGTAGTTCTTTCATCTCGCTGGGTGCGAGTCTGTAAAGAGCACGAGCTATTGGTGCAGCTCCTGGTACAAGATCTATTTGAAATTCAACGGATCGATGTGGGGGTAATCCTGGTAATTCTTTCGGAAATACATCGGGAAATTCTTTTGCAATGGGAACATCATTGATACTCTTTTCTTCAGTTTGTACTTTCTCGACGTGTGCTAGAACAGCATAGCAACCTTTTCTTATTAGTTTTTGCGCCTTCAAATTACTAATAAGATGTAGCTTCGTGTTGCCCTTTTCTCCGTACACCATTAAGGGTTTTCCTTTTTCTCGTATAATGCGAATTGCATTTTTGTAACAAACGATCTCTGCTTTCACTTCTTTCAACCAGTCCATACCGATTATCACATCAAAACTCCCTAACTCTACTGGTATCAAATCAATCTTAAATGTTTCGCTAACCAGTTTAATTTCTCGATTCCGACATATATTATCTGCTGAAATTAATTTACCATTTGCTAATTCGAGTAAAAATTTACTATCCAAAGGCGTCAATGGACAACTTAACTTAGCACAAAAATCTCTACTCATATAGCTTCTATCCGCACCCGAATCAAATAAAACGTAAGCAGATTTATTGTCAATAAGAAACGTACCCGTAACAAGCTCCGGGTCTTCTTGTGCCTCTGCCGCATTAATATTGAAAACTCTTCCGCGACCTTGTCCATTCGTGTTCTCCTGGTTCGGGCAATTTCTAATAATGTGGCCCGGTTTTCCACATTTATAACAAACTACATTGGCATAACTTGCTCCGACACTACTTGCTCCGCCATTACTCGTTCCGACACCATTTGTTCCTTTCGTTCTATTAACCCCTGGTCCGTAGACCTCACACTTCGCCGCGCTATGACCATTTATTTTACACTTGTTGCAAAATTTGGTGCAGAACCCCGAGTGATTCTTTTCACACCTTTGGCATAGCTGCTTCTGATTGTTGTTGTTGTTGCGGTTATTATTGTTGTTGGGATGATTGTTGTAGTTGCTGTTGTTGTTGTTGTTGTTGTTGTTGTTGTTGTTGGGCCGTTTATTGTAGTTGCGATTGATGTTGCGATTGTTGGGATAATTGTTGCGATTATTGTTGTAATTGCTGTTGTTGTTGTATTGGTGATTCTTATCACCATTTTCCTCCCACTTTCTTTTGACTTGCTTCACATTGGCCTCTTCAGCAGTCTGTTCTTTAATTCTTTCTTCAATCTGGTTCACTAGTTTGTGAGCCATTCTACATGCCTGTTGTATGGAGGCGGGCTCGTGTGAACTTATATCTTCTTGGATTCTTTCCGGTAATCCTTTCACAAACGCGTCGATCTTCTCTTCCTCATCTTCGAATGCTCCCGGACACAATAGGCACAATTCTGTGAATCGTCTTTCGTACGTGGTAATATCAAATCCTTGGGTTCGTAACCCTCTAAGTTCTGTCTTGAGCTTATTGACCTCGGTTCTGGGACGGCACTTCTCGTTCATCAAGTGCTTAAATGCTGACCACGGTAGTGCGTACGCATCGTCTTGTCCCACTTGCTCTAGATAGGTATTCCACCATGTTAACGCAGAACCTGTGAAGGTATACGTAGCGTACTTCACTTTGTCCTCTTCAGTACACTTACTTATGGCAAACACCGATTCGACCTTCTCGGACCACCGTTTCAATCCGATCGGTCCTTCGGTTCCATCAAATTCCAAAGGTTTGCAGGCAGTGAATTCTTTGTAGGTGCATCCTACACGATTTCCTGTACTGCTAGATCCAAGGTTATTGTTGGTATGTAGCGCAGCCTGTACTGCGGCTATGTTTGAAGCTAGAAAAGTACGGAATTCCTCTTCATTCATATTCACGGTGTGTCGAGTAGTCGGTGCCATTTCCTTCAAAATAGTCAAATGGAACAAGTTAATCATACAGAATATTAAGAGTAGTTAATAGTATTTCGTAGCATAATATGAACTCATTTATAAAAGCTTTTTCTTCATATTAGCGTTTTATAAGTTTAAATTCGGGTAGTACCTACCCGTTAAGTTCATACTTAGTAGCTAATATACAATTCAACTACTACAATTCTATATGAAAAATTGATTATAATAATATTTCGCGTTCAAACTTTTATACAATATTTTACAAACTTACAATACCGCTTATTTTACATAAAGCATGAAATATAGCACATAATAACTTTGATACAAGATAGTTGTGAAGATAATTCTAGCTAGTACACAAGTCGTTCAGCAAAGGCAATAAAGACACGTAATTCATACGTCCAGAAACAAGTCATGCATTCTGGTTTTACTAGGATTACTTCCAATCCTTGGTCTTGTGGAACATAACCGTTATGGCCGTTGATAAGACAGCGTGTTGTAACGTCGTCAAAGGGACGAGGGTTACGTAATGTCTAACAGTCCCGTAACAATCTAAAAACCTCATTTCTTACCCCAATTACCGACTCCGTCACTTGTGGAAACATTTTGTTTAATAGTTGTAGCCCGATGTTCTTGTTCTCACTTTGGTAAGAAGCGAACATTACTAATCCGTAAGCATAACATGCTTCTTTATGTTGCATGTTAGCCGCTTTTTCTAAATCACGAAGTCCAATATTCGGATATATTGAGTCAAAATAATTTCTTAACCCGTTGCGTAAAATAGCATTTGGGTTCCCCGCAATATATGCGTCAAAGTAAACACATCGTAACTTATGGGTTTCCCAATGTGATATCCCCCATCTTTCAAACGATAGTCTCTTATAAACCAAGACATTCTTGGAACGTTCTTCGAATGTCTTACAAACTGATCTCGCCTTAAATAGTTGTGCCGAGGAATTCTGACCGACTCTAGACAAGATTTCATCAATCATGTCTCCGGGTAGGTCTCTTAAAATATTGGGTTGTCTATCCATTTTGTGTTTTTAAACTGTAAAATAGACAAGAGTTAGATTCATAAAAAAAAATACTTATTAATACAAGCAATTTTTACATATATCATAAAGCCTAAGCACACTATATTACATATATTACACCACACGAATACAACTATCTTATTCCGACTCGCTCGTTTCTTCTTCTTCGGTTTTGGTTCGTTTTGCCAGGTTTCTAGGGATATATGATGTTCCCCTAATACGAGCCGTAATTTTCCACATTGGTTTAGAAAAACCTGGTGGTTTAGAGGTTCCCGGGTCATTGTTACAACTTAAGGACTTCGGGGGTTGACGATACATATAAAGTTCATCGGGGTTGGAATTAGATTTCTCTATTTTTATGCCCTTTCCCTTATTATTTTCTTTTGCCTTTTTAAATTCAGTTGGGGTAATTTCTATAACATCATCGGAATTCTCGTCGGAATCCGATTCATCGGAGAATTGGTAATCCTCCCAATATTTTGCTTCCTTGGCGGAAACACCATTGACCATAATTAACCTTGGTCGGTTGGTTGAGGATTTTCTTTTACTTAACCGTTTTATTATTTCCCCCACCGATTCTATTTCTTCATCCGGTTCCCCCTCTTCCGGTTCTGATTCTTCTTCCGGTTCCGACTCTTCTTCCGGTTCCTCTTCGGGAACTTGTGAATCAGTCCACGAATCATTCCAATTTACATTTGACTCTTCATTATTATTAGGTGAGTCAATGGGACTTATTCTAGAGGTAGACATCTATCACATAATATCAAACGCGTTAATAGATTAATATATCACAAAATATTCACATGTTAAAAATATATAGTTTCCAACAAAATTTGTTAAGCAATCATTTTTCAAGTAAGCACGGTCGAAGTCCAGACTCACTAATGCATCCTAACAAACTCGATAAGACACACTAATGCAAAATTCTGGTTCTCTAAGACCAACGCTCGGATACCAACTGAAATGTCCCGTTCTTATTGATTAAAAACGTTCCATATTAATTGATTTCGTTGCGAGGTTTTGACCTCTATATGAGACGTTTTTCAAAGACTGCATTCATTTTTAAAACAAACCATAACCTTTATTTCATAAATAAAGGTTTAAAAAGCTTTACGTAGATTATCAAATAATGATAATCTAAAATATCCTGTTTACACACGACCATTACATAATGGTTTACAATACAAATATGTTACATCGAAATCAGTTTCTTGAATGCAGTTTTTACACAATATCATACAAACATGGACTCCAAATCTTGTCCTTATTTTAGTATGCAACAGCGGAAGCTCTTAGTATTCACCTGAGAATAAACATGCTTTAAACGTCAACAAAAATGTTGGTGAGTTATAGGTTTAACCTATATATATCAAATCGTAACAATAGACCACAAGATTTCATATTTCAATACACATCCCATACATAGAGATAAAAATCATTCATATGGTGAACACCTGGTAACCGACATTAACAAGATGCATATATATATATAAGAATATCCCCATCATTCCGGGACACCCTTCGGATATGATATAAATTTCGAAGTACTAAAGCATCCGGTACTTTGGATGGGGTTTGTTAGGCCCAATAGATCTATCTTTAGGATTCGCGTCAATTAGGGTGTCTGTTCCCTAATTCTTAGATTACCAGACTTAATAAAAAAGGGGCATATTCGATTTCGATAATTCAACCATAGAATGTAGTTTCACGTACTTGTGTCTATTTTGTAAATCATTTATAAAACCTGCATGTATTCTCATCCCAAAAAATATTAGATTTTAAAAGTGGGACTATAACTCACTTTCACAGATTTTTACTTCGTCGGGAAGTAAGACTTGGCCACTGGTTGATTCACGAACCTATAACAATATATACATATATATCAAAGTATGTTTAAAATATATTTACAACACTTTTATTATATTTTGATGTTTTAAGTTTATTAAGTCAGCTGTCCTCGTTAGTAACCTACAACTAGTTGTCCACAGTTAGATGTACAGAAATAAATCGATAAATATTATCTTGAATCAATCCACGACCCAGTGTATACGTATCTCAGTATTGATCACAACTCAAACTATATATATTTTGGAATCAACCTCAACCCTGTATAGCTAACTCCAACATTCACATATAGAGTGTCTATGGTTGTTCCGAAATATATATAGATGTGTCGACATGATAGGTCGAAACATTGTATATATGTCTATGGTATCTCAAGATTACATAATATACAATACAAGTTGATTAAGTTATGGTTGGAATAGATTTGTTACCAATTTTCACGTAGCTAAAATGAGAAAAATTATCCAATCTTGTTTTACCCATAACTTCTTCATTTTAAATCCGTTTTGAGTGAATCAAATTGCTATGGTTTCATATTGAACTCTATTTTATGAATCTAAACAGAAAAGTATAGGTTTATAGTCGGAAAAATAAGTTACAAGTCGTTTTTGTAAAGGTAGTCATTTCAGTCGAAAGAACGACGTCTAGATGACCATTTTAGAAAACATACTTCCACTTTGAGTTTAACCATAATTTTTGGATATAGTTTCATGTTTATAATAAAAATCATCTTATCAGAATAACAACTTTTAAATCAAAGTTTATCATAGTTTTTAATTAACTAACCCAAAACAGCCCGCGGTGTTACTACGACGGCGTAAATCCGGTTTTACGGTGTTTTTCGTGTTTCCAGGTTTTAAATCATTAAGTTAGCATATCATATAGATATAGAACATGTGTTTAGTTGATTTTAAAAGTCAATTTAGAAGGATTAACTTTTGTTTGCGAACAAGTTTAGAATTAACTAAACTATGTTCTAGTGATTACAAGTTTAAACCTTCGAATAAGATAGCTTTATATGTATGAATCGAATGATGTTATGAACATCATTACTACCTTAAGTTCCTTGTATAAACCTACTGGAAAAGAGAAAAATGGATCTAGCTTCAACGGATCATTGGATGGCTCGAAGTTCTTGAAGCAGAATCATGACACGAAAACAAGTTCAAGTAAGATCATCACTTGAAATAAGATTGTTATAGTTATAGAAATTGAACCAAAGTTTTAATATGATTATTACCTTGTATTAGAATGATAACCTACTGTAAGAAACAAAGATTTCTTGAGGTTGGATGATCACCTTACAAGATTGGAAGTGAGCTAGCAAACTTGAAAGTATTCTTGATTTTATGTAACTAGAACTTGTAAAATATATGAAGAACACTTAGAACTTGAAGATAGAACTTGAGAGAGATCAATTAGATGAAGAATATTGAAGAATGAAAGTGTTTGTAGGTGTTTTTGGTCGTTGGTGTATGGATTAGATATAAAGGATATGTAATTTTGTTTTCATGTAAATAAGTCATGAATGATTACTCATATTTTTGTAATTTTATGAGATATTTCATGCTAGTTGCCAAATGATAGTTCCCACATGTGTTAGGTGACTCACATGGGCTGCTAAGAGCTGATAATTGGAGTGTATATACCAATAGTACATACATCTAAAAGCTGTGTATTGTACGAGTACGAATACGGGTGCATACAAGTAGAATTGTTGATGAAACTGAACAAGGATGTAATTGTAAGCATTTTTGTTAAGTAGAAGTATTTTGATAAGTGTCTTGAAGTCTTTCAAAAGTGTATGAATACATATTAAAACACTACAAGTATATACATTTTAACTGAGTCGTTAAGTCATCGTTAGTCGTTACATGTAAATGTTGTTTTGAAACCTTTAGGTTAACGATCTTGTTGAATGTTGTTAACCCATTGTTTATTATAAAAAATGAGATGTTAAATTATTATATTATCATGATATTATGATATATAATATATCTTAGTATGATTTATATACAGTTAAATGTCGTTACAACGATAATCGTTACATATATGTCTCGTTTCGAAATCATTAAGTTAGTAGTCTTATTTTTACATATGTATTTCATTGTTAATACACTTAATAATATATTTACTTATCATTTAACATAATTAACCAAGTGTATCAATATCTTAATATGATTCATATGTACCTAGTAAGACGTTGTTATAACGATAATCGTTATATATATCGTTTTCAAGTTTCTTAAATTAATAGTCTCATTTTTATGTATATAACTCATTGTTAAAATACCTAATGAGATACATACTTATAATAAAAACATGTTAACTATATATATAACCATATATATGTCATTGTATAGTTTTTACAAGTTTTAACGTTCGTGAATCACCGGTCAACTTGGGTGGTCAATTGTCTATATGAAACATATTTCAATTAATCAAGTCTTAACAAGTTTGATTGCTTAACATGTTGGAAACATTTAATCATGTAAATATCAATCTCAATTAATATATATAAACATGGAAAAGTTCGGGTCACTACACTTACCAACTTGAGTTACCTCAACAACTCGTGGCTGTACATAACACTTTCCACGTCTCGAATTTGAAGAAATGTTTTGCTAAAGAAGATCTCACTATTCCGTCAAAATAATGGATCGTGAGGTTAAAAGACTTAAGCAAAACAAGATACCAATTGTTAAGGTTCGATGGAATGCTCGTAGAGGACCCAAGTTCACCTGGGAGCATGAAGATCAGATGAAGAAGAAATACCCGCATCTATTTCCAGAAGATTCGTCAACACCTTCAACAGCTTAAAATTTTGGGACGAAATTTATTTAACGGGTAGGTACTGTAGTGACCCGAACTTTTCCATGTTTATATATATTAATTGAGATTGATATTTACATGATTAAATGTTTCCAACATGTTAAGCAATCAAACTTGTTAAGACTTGATTAATTGAAATATGTTTCATATAGACAATTGGCCACCCAAGTTGACCGGTGATTCACGAACGTTAAAACTTGTAAAAACTATATGATGACATATATATGGATATATATATAGTTAACATGATACTATGATAAGTAAACATATCATTAAGTATATTAACAATGAACTACATATGTAAAAACAAGACTACTAACTTAATGATTTTTAAACGAGACATATATGTAACGATTATCGTTGTAAAGACATTTAATGTATATATATCATATTAAGAGATATTCATACATGATAATATCATGATAATATAATAATTTAAAATCTCATTTGATATTATAAACAGTGGGTTAACAACATTTAACAAGATCGTTAACCTAAAGGTTTCAAAACAACACTTACATGTAACGACTAACGATGACTTAACGACTCAGTTAAAATGTATATACATGTAGTATTTTAATATGTATTTATACACTTTTGAAAGACTTCAATACACTTATCAAAATACTTCTACTTAACAAAAATGCTTACAATTACATCCTCGTTCAGTTTCATCAACAATTCTACTCGTATGCACCCGTATTCGTACTCGTACAATACACAACTTTTAGATGTATGTACTATTGGTATATACCCTCCAATGATCAGCTCTTAACAGCCCATGTGAGTCACCTAACACATGTGGGAACCATCATTTGGCAACTAGCATGAAATATCTCATAAAATTACAAAAATATGAGTAATCATTCATGACTTATTTACATGAAAACAAAATTACATATCCTTTATATCTAATCCATACATCAACGACCAAAAACACCTACAAACACTTTCATTCTTCAATTTTCTTCATCTAATTAATCTCTCTCAAGTTCTATCTTCAAGTTCTAAGTGTTCTTTATATATTCTACAAGTTCTAGTTACATTAAATCAAGAATACTTTCAAGTTTGCTAGCTCACTTCCAATCTTGTAAGGTGATCATCCAACCTCAAGAAATCTTTGTTTCTTACAGTAGGTTATCATTCTAATACAAGGTAATAATCATATTCAAACTTTGGTTCAATTTCTATAACTATAACAATCTTATTTCAAGTGATGATCTTACTTGAACTTGTTTTCGTGTCATGATTCTGCTTCAAGAACTTCGAGCCATCCAAGAATCCGTTGAAGCTAGATCCATTTTTCTATTTTCCAGTAGGTTTATCCAAGGAACTTAAGGTAGTAATGATGTTCATAACATCATTCGATTCATATATATAAAGCTATCTTATTCGAAGGTTTAAACTTGTAATCACTATAACATAGTTTAGTTAATTCTAAACTTGTTCGCAAACAAAAGTTAATCCTTCTAACTTTACTTTTAAAATTAACTACACACATGTTCTATATCTATATGATATGCTAACTTAATGATTTAAAACCTGGAAACACGAAAAACACTGTAAAACCGGATTTACGCCGTCGTAGTAACACCGCGGGCTGTTTTGGGTTAGTTAATTAAAAACTATGATAAACTTTGATTTAAAAGTTTTTATTCTGAGAAAATAATTTTTATTATGAACATGAAACTATATCCAAAAATTATGGTTAAACTCAAAGTGGAAGTATGTTTTCTAAAATGGTCATCTAGACGTCGTTCTTTCGACTGAAATGACTACCTTTACAAAAACAACTTGTAACTTATTTTTCCGACTATAAACCTATACTTTTCTGTTAAGATTCATAAAATAGAGTTCAATATGAAACCATAGCAATTTGATTCACTCAAAACGGATTTAAAATGAAGAAGTTATGGGTAAAACAAGATTGGATAATTTTTCTCATTTTAGCTACGTGAAAATTGGTAACAAATCTATTCCAACCATAACTTAATCAACTTGTATTGTATATTATGTAATCTTGAGATACCATAGACACGTATACAATGTTTCGACCTATCATGTCGACACATCTATATATATTTCGGAACAACCATAGACACTCTATATGTGAATGTTGGAGTTAGCTATACAGGGTTGAGGTTGATTCCAAAATATATATAGTTTGAGTTGTGATCAATACTGAGATACGTATACACTGGGTCGTGGATTGATTCAAGATAATATTTATCGATTTATTTCTGTACATCTAACTGTGAACAACTAGTTGTAGGTTACTAACGAGGACAGCTGACTTAATAAACTTAAAACATCAAAATATATTAAAAGTGTTGTAAATATATTTTAAACATACTTTGATATATATGTATATATTGTTATAGGTTCGTGAATCAACCAGTGGCCAAGTCTTACTTCCTGACGAAGTAAAAATCTGTGAAAGTGAGTTATAGTCCCACTTTTAAAATCTAATATTTTTGGGATGAGAATACATGCAGGTTTTATAAATGATTTACAAAATAGACACAAGTACGTGAAACTACATTCTATGGTTGAATTATCGAAATCGAATATGCCCCTTTTTATTAAGTCTGGTAATCTAAGAATTAGGAAACAGACACCCTAATTGACGCGAATCCTAAAGATAGATCTATTGGGCCTAACAAACCCCATCCAAAGTACTGGATGCTTTAGTACTTCGAAATTTATATCATATCCGAAGGGTGTCCCGGAATGATGGGGATATTCTTATATATATGCATCTTGTTAATGTCGGTTACCAGGTGTTCACCATATGAATGATTTTTATCTCTATGTATGGGATGTGTATTGAAATATGAAATCTTGTGGTCTATTGTTACGATTTGATATATATAGGTTAAACCTAGAACTCACCAACATTTTTGTTGACGTTTAAAGCATGTTTATTCTCAGGTGAATACTAAGAGCTTCCGCCGTTGCATACTAAAATAAGGACAAGATTTGGAGTCCATGTTTGTATGATATTGTGTAAAAACTGCATTCAAGAAACTGATTTCGATGTAACATATTTGTATTGTAAACCATTATGTAATAGTCGTGTGTAAACAGGATATTTTAGATTATCATTATTTGATAATCTACGTAAAGCTTTTTAAACCTTTATTTATGAAATAAAGGTTATGGTTTGTTTTAAAAATGAATGCAGTCTTTGAAAAACGTCTCATATAGAGGTTAAAACCTCGCAACGAAATCAATTAATATGGAACGTTTTTAATCAATAAGAACGGGACATTTCATGGGTGGTATTGATTAGGTTCACCAATGCATTGGGCAGAACTGAAGTGCAGGAACCCTATTTCCAAATGATAATAAGAATGTAAATATTTGAGTATTGTATAAAGGGAGGGAATTTAATATTGCAACCAAACCTTATCCATGTCAGTCAGAAGAGATTGGGCTGTGCCATTAACTATTTGTTCTACAGTTTCATCGAAAAGAACAGTGACAGTTGCAGCAGAGTCATCGGTTACATCAAACTGCAGCCTGAACCTGGGTTGTTCGAATTATTTTAGAAGTCGAGGTAGCCATTATTTAAAAACAGAGGGAAATGGTGTTTACATACAAAAGTGGTAATCCAATATATTTGTATTTTACTACCTGGTTGTCGGATAAGGAAACTCTTTTTCATAAGAAACACACCAAAACTGGTTACCCTGACGCGATATTCCCTTCCTATAGCTGCAAATGCCGCAGCTAAAATAATACCAGCTACTTTTGGTACGAACATTGGCAATATGAAGTGTGCATTTGAATGTATCAGCCTGATAATACAGGAAGTGGATGAAGGTTAGGGAAAGAATGTTAACGTGGGTCTTTGAAAAAAAGACTGAATACAGGAGCCAATCTACACATACTGCAGAATACTTTCGTTGGCGGGCCAGGTCAAGCAACTCGGCTAGTGTGCCTTCTTTGGGCGAGCCAAGTTGACCTTCGGCTAAGCAGTCCTCGAGCACCTCCGCAAGGGCCTTGCCACTAAATAAATAGAAGTGATTCACATTTGAGTATCACATCAATATACATCATATCTATACCTATCATTATATATGTATGTTTATGTATTTCTGGGTGCTGGTGTGTGTGTTTATAAACATGCGGCATACCTGACTTTGGACTTGAATGCTTGCAACGCTGGAATCTCGGGGTCATCCATGATCAAAGTGGATGAAGAGCTGGAAATCGAGAGGTTGCCTGAAATGATTGTTGGGCTAAAACATGTTCACTATAAACATAAGGTCGTTCACTATAAACATAATGTGTCGGCTGAATAATGGGAGTCGAGGGATAGCATACCAGAGCGATTGGTTTTCACAGTCACTAAAGACAAAATAACACAATATAAGGCACTGGTGTGTAGGCCATTGTGCTCAGATATCTTTTGGACGAAAAAATGGCCTAAATTGCCCCAGAGGGTTACTGGCAGCTTCTTGCCCCTGATGGTTAAAAATTGATTGTATGAGGAGTGTTGAAAAATGAACAATTAAACGTGCAGGTAAACAATAGAGTATGAAATGATAGTATTAGAAAGGCTTGTAATAAACATGAGTTGAAGCAATGCCAGGCGAACCTTTCGTTTGCAAGCTCGAAATCCAGGGTCGTGGCACCACTTTTTTGGTCCTTTGGCTTACCAACATTGAGAGCATAGCCAATCACGTCTGCAATGCATTCAATAGGGATATTATATCATGTGCGAAATTTATAATGGTAACAAATAAGGGAAAACTTTAC
Organism: Rutidosis leptorrhynchoides; assembly: GCF_046630445.1. Taxonomy (NCBI): domain Eukaryota; kingdom Viridiplantae; phylum Streptophyta; class Magnoliopsida; order Asterales; family Asteraceae; genus Rutidosis; species Rutidosis leptorrhynchoides. Next base: position 141,337,485 of record NC_092342.1, on the reverse strand, counting down.
ATGAGACGTTATCGACTAAATATTTGCCACCAGTGACCTCGAGATCTTCGAAATCAATACAGCTGTACGGATGACGAATGAAACCAAGGTTATCATTACCTACTTGTCTTCTCAAATAGGTGGGACCTTGCAATTCAATCATAAGTGGGTTGTCTTTCAAAACACGGTACTCCTCTTTGTTTCGTATAACTTGGAAGTTACCAATCAAATACACAGATCCTTCTATTAGCCTTGGTATGAAACAGTGAGCAATGTTATTCTTAGCAGTGCATTGAATAACATTCCCCTGCAGAAAATGGGCGGCATCAGATAATAATCAATACATAGTATTATGTAATTATATAATGGTTTAAAATAAGTAATAAACTCCAATTTTATACCTTCTTATCCTAAACGATGAAGTCGGTACTCAGATATTTGCCGTAAGCAGTATATGTGTCCCAACGATGACAAACCATTATCATGACTTCATCATCCTTGCCTTCCTCCAGTTCGTCAAGATGGATACGTGCCCTTTGTTCAACCAGTGTTGGGGAGGTTTCAATCGATTGAGCCATTTCAATTTAGAACAACGAATTTCAATTTCAATTTCAATTTCAAGGCAGGAAGTGTTTGTGTGATTCATGTTTACTGGCTACGGAGCAATTTATAGGAAGAGACAAAGGTGAATAAGGTATAAAGGGATAGGAAAAGGGTGGGAGTTACAGTATCTAAATGGATGCAATTAATATAATTGGTGTTGGGTGTTTGTAACTGATGGCAACTATAAATATGCCAGCGACGTTTTCCGGTGGGAAGGCAACGATCCGGCAACCATCGATGCTGGTTGTTCCGGGCATATGGCAGTAGGATGGGTGGGTTGGCGATACCTATTTTGGGAGGCTATCTACAGTGCAACCTAAAATTGGAGAAGATGGAGGGATGGCTAAAAATACGGGTACTTTAAATTAAATGGTAAAATGGAGAAGATGGAGGGATGGGTTAAGGGAGGTGGGTAATTTAAAGTAAATATATTTATATTAAATAAATAAGGATTAGTCATAAAAGTAACAATAATTTATATTCATTGTGTTTACATTAAATAAATAAGGGTAAATGATTGAAACTGAGTTACCCTAGGGAAGGAGTTTTTACTGTACTTACCGTAGATACTTAATGACCTAGGACTCAATTACTATAGATATATATATAGATAGAAGATACTTATTTATCAAGAAATGCAAATTATGTGTTAGAGCATGAACAAGTCTAAAGACTGCACGTACTGATTTTTTATACATAAGAGGCAACATTTTATGAGGTGCCTGGAATATGCATACTTATATGATAAATGAGATTATTGTACAATCAGAATTATATTACCAAGGCTCAATATGTAATAGAAATATTATTTGATTACTTTTTATATCTAATTTAAAATAAAATTTGTGACTAATTGTATATAGCAAGAATCTAAAAATATGATTTATTAAATAGTGGCATGAAATAATGAGTGTATAGAAACTATTGATAAAGTACAAGTTAGAGCACTAGGAATCGTTCAGTATTAAATCTCAGTGTTAAATTTAACATTGAATTTAATACTGAGGCCAAAACAGAGGAAATAGTTCAGTGCTAAATTTTAGTGTTAAATCAATTATCATTTTATTTTTTTATTGATTATTTAGATTAATTATTATCAAACAAATTGGCCCAAATAAATGATGAAAGAAAATGAGATAAAAAATTGGCCCAAATAATACTATAAATAACAATGGCCCAAATAAAAAGAAAAAGAAAAAAAAAGAAAACCCTAAATAATACTCCGTACTTGTAAGACCCGGATATTTTGAATAATTATCTCGGGCGTAAAGTGCACGTAGCGAGTATATTTATATATGTAAATATGTACACGAAGATAATAGATGTTATATATATATATATATATATATATATATATATATATATATATATATATATATATATATATATATATATATATATATATAGGGCAGGATCAATGGGGAAGTAACCAATCGGGGGGAAACGGGGGGAAGTAATTTTTTTTTTGTTTTTTGAAAAAACTTTGTTCACGAACATTATAGATTGGATGAAAATAAGAACATTTAGAAAAGACACTTCGTGATGAATGTTATTATTTTGGCGGAAAAACGATCGACCAAAATAACATTCACGATAATATTGTTCGTGAAGAATGTTAACGTTTTTTTTCTTCATGTTTTGTGAAGTAAAATTTAGCCTGATTTAGAGTTTAGGGTTTAGGGTTTAGGGTTTGGTATTTTGGGTTTATTCCACTCACCTCGATTACTTGAAGAAGCGTATCCCGCACTTGAACTTCTTCCACCAACTTCACGTAATTCACCTACGCAAATCATACATGCAAATAAGCTACAAGTTATGCTTATTCGACTTAAAACATCACAAGTGTAATTTCGACCATTTACACTTGACCAACTTTGACTAAGTCAAATCTCGCCCGAACTATCCATAATCACAACCGAATAGTGATTATGTTCCACTAATACATTTTACACAAGGTTTGATCAACCGATCCCCCTTGGACTCACGACCCGTCCAAATTGACATAAAGTGCAATCTACGCCTTTTTGCACTTTTAACGATACTTGAAAGTCCAAAACTAACGAGACCACTTCCCGCATTCCCGAAATACCTAAATACACCTCTTTTAGTCTTTGAACGCATTATAATTCGACATTTACACAAAATCCCATTTTGACCTAAAATCGAGTCAAAACACTCATTTTACATACTTACACTTCAAATCACTTTCAACAGAAGTTAATTGGTGATTTAAACTCCTAAACATGTTTACCAACTCACCAATTTTATCATCCAACCTTAAACTCACTAAAATGATCTTCCTCACCATTTACTAGTTCAAACCTTCAATTTAACAACTAGTGGAGTTTTTTTCAAGAACATACAATCAAAAGCCTAAAATATAAACGTGAAGACAAAAAAGAGATTCGGAGTTTGGGCTTACCACTAGTATCAACTTGTAGCTAAGAACGAGGACTGTTATATATTACTTCTTCGAGCGTTTTCCCGCCAAAATAATAACATTCATCACGAAGTGTCTTTTCTAAATGTTCTTATTTTCATCCAATCTATAATGTTCGTGAACAAAGTTTTTTGAAAAAACGAAAAAAATTTTTTGCTTCCCCCGCTTCCCCCCGATTGGTTACTTCCCTCTTGATCCTACCACTATATATATATATATATATATATATATATATATATATATATATATATATATATATATATATATATATATATATATATATATATATATATATATATATATAAGATTGGTACGACGTGGAGATATATATGTATGGAAATGTATGCATGGTATGAAAGCGTGCGTAGTGTATGTAAGATATAGGACCGAACATGTTATTGTAGTTGTGTTTAAGTGTATATACGAAGCAAGTATGAAGGGTACGAGTCATGCTACGAGTCTTGGACTTAGTTAACCAAAAATTGGACAAAATGCCTTGTTAGTCGCGCCGTGGAGGCTTGGGGTCACGCCGCGGGAATATACATGAATCAAGAACAGGGAGCAACGAAAACTGGTTCGAAATTGCCTCAAAAACCGCGCCGCGGAGTACCTGGGTCGCGCCGCGACCTGCCTGCGGGCCTGATCCGATTTTCAGTTTAAAAAGGGTAGGTCGAGGGTATTTTTGTCTTTTCGCGTGTGAATCAGATTGTGGCTCTAAATCCCAGCCACTTATCTCTTTTTCTTCATTTCTTTTCTCTTTTCTTTCTCTCTTTGCTCTCAAATCCCAAAACCCTCTTAGATTCAAAGTGAGATTTGAAGGTGAAGATTTGTGATTCGATCTTTGGAGCAAGAAGAAAAGTTGATATCCTCGTTCTTAGCTACAAGTTGATACTAGTGGTAAGCCCAAACTCTGAATCTCTTTTTTGTGTTCATGTTTATATTTTAGGCTTTTGATTGTATGTTCTTGAAAAAAACTCCACTAGTTGTTAAATTGAAGGTTTGAACTAGTAAATGGTGAGGAAGACCATTTTGGTGAGTTTAGGGTTGGATGATGAAATTGGTGAGTTGGTAAACATGTTTAGGAGTTTAAATCACCAATTAACTTCTGTTGAAAGTGATTTGAAGTGTAAGTATGTAAAATGAGTGTTTTGACTCGATTTTAGGTCAAAATGGGATTTTGTGTAAATGTCGAATTATAATGCGTTCAAAGACTAAAAGAGGTGTATTTAGGTATTTTGGGAACGCGGGAAGTGGTCTCGTTAGTTTTGAACTTTCGAGTATCGTTAAAAGTGCAAAAAGGCGTAGATTGCACTTTATGTCAATTTGGGCGGGTATTGAGTCCAAATGGGGGATCGGTTGATCAAACCTTGTGTAAAATGTATTAGTGGAACATAATTACTATTCGGTTGTGATTATGGATAGTTCGGGCGAGATTTGACTTAGTCAAAGTTGGTCAAGTGTAAATGGTCGAAATTACACTTGTGATGTTTTAAGTCGAATAAGCATAAGTTGTAGCTTATTTGCATGTATGATTTGCGTAGGTGAATTACGTGAAGTTGGTGGAAGAAATTCAAGTGCGGGATACGCTTCTTCAAGTAATCGAGGTGAGTGGAATATTTATGCATGTATGTATGTAGTTTATTTACTCGTGTGCGATGTGGGTCTTCGGTGCCACATCGTGAGTATTATGTTGGTATGTGTCACAAGTCGGTTACTTATTTGTTGGTATGATGGGATGAGAACTACAAGTCGGTAGTGTCTCGATAGGTGATTCACAAGTCGGTGACACCTAATGGTGATTCAAAATTCGGTGACACCATATGTCAGGGAGTGATTCACAAGTCAGTGACACTTTATAGTGTTTCACAAGTCGGTGACACTTAGTGGTGCTTCACAAGTCGGTGACGCCACATCACGTTCACGAGTCGGTGACCCATATGTATTGGTGGATGATTCACAAGTCGGTGACACCCTTTGGTGATTCACAAGTCGGTGACACCTTATGATGATTCACAAGTTGGTGACATCATACGAGTGAGACTCGACGTTATTGGTCATCTACAAGTCGGTAGTGCCATAGCGGGGAATGGTTTGATATGTTTATGCCTTGTTATGCTTAAGTATATTATTGTGGTGATCTATATAATAATGTTGTTGCTAGTTGTATGCTTGGTGATGCTAGCTCGTAAATGCATTGTTTGCATGGTATTTTGTAAGTGGATGCGTGTAGGTAAACTATATATGTATATGTATAAGTATTGCATTCACTAAGCAATTATCTTACCCTCTTGTTGTTTATATTTTTATAGGTTGCAAGTGGCAGCTCGGGTTTGCTTGGGGACTAGTGCTTTACGGATTGCTTTAGACTTTTGATTAGGATTGGGTAGCATTCCCAGTTACTATGCTCGGTTTTGGTTATAAAGTGAACTAGTAAGGTCATGATCTGTCTTTTGGATACATCAAATTGGACCCGGGTTGTATTCCTGTTTTGTAAACTTAATTTATGTATTGTATGTTTTAAATATGTTTAAACTCAACATTGTAATGATGATGTTTTTGAAAACATAAATGGACTAATGTTGCACATATTATTATGATAAAAAGGAAAAAATAAATTATGGGCCAGAAATACGACGAGTTGGGTCGTTACAAGTGGTATCAGAGCATAATCTAAGGGATTTAGGTGACTTGAGATAGGCGCCTAGACTTAGACTTTTTGTGTGTGCTATTTTGCGAGACTTGTAGGATTACGGGTCGGATCGGGTTTTAGTTAGTGCCTTAGAGAATAGGTGCATTAGCTACGTGTTGATTATGTTGTTACTAATCATGTTGTTTTGTGTTGAACATCTAGCGAGATGGTTGTTGTATTTATGAGCTCAGCATGGCATGTGAGCGTAATAATGCTTCTCGACCATTATTACGGTTGCAAGCCAAGTCAAGTGAGTAATGTACAACAAGTATTGAACTAGATAGGGCATACGAACGGTGATTTACTTATGTGATTGTGAATATAGATCATGGCGGTGTATGTAATTTATTCGTGTTGCATTCCTAACCAAGTTCATTTCTTAGAATGACAACAAGGAACGAACAAGTTAACGAAGATCAAGGCGACGAGAGCGATTTCACGGCCAAGGTAGAGGCCATCTTAAAGAGTCACAAGGCGGAATTTCTTGCGGACGTTAGGAGGGTCTTCCAAAAAATCAGTTGATGAACAAGTGACCGATATGATAAAGGAGCAAATGAGTGCTCTTATCAAAGAGGAGTTTGATAAAAGGTTTCCTAACTCTCAAGAGGGGTGTATGGAGGGTTTAACGGGTGATGTTGGGAGGAGAGACTTCCATTTCAAGAACTTTAAATTATCTCAACCTCCTATGTTTCATGGTGAGCGTGATCCACATAAGAGCACGTGTTGGATCACCGATATTGAGGGTGCTTTTCATACGAGTGAATGTCCTCTCGATAAGAAGACGAGATACAGTAGTAGTATGTTGCGAGATAATGCAAAATTATGGTGGGATGGAAAGGTTCAAGTTTATGGCGAAGAACAATGTTTGGGTTTAACTTCGGAAGAGTTCAAGGAGGAATTCTTTAAAGAGTATCGCACTCAAGCAGATCTTTCTCGAATAAGAGATGAGTTGCAAAACTTAGAGCAAGGGTCGATGGACTTGAATGAACTAAAGTCCACCTTTTTGTCAAAGACCCGATTTTGCCCGGAGTATATCGGGAATGATCGTATGTTAATGGAAGATTTCTATCGAGCGTTGAACGATGATTTGAAAAACAAAATTAGTAGAGGGTCGGTGGACTCTTTTGAGAGGTTGTTCAAGGTGGCAAGGGGTTTTGAGACCCTTGTTCCAAAATGAAGCGGTTCCGATGTTAGTAAGCAGAAGTTCGAAGCGACGATGTTTTCGAACAAGAAAAGTAAAAGTGCTACCAAATGTGTCGAAAGCGTGAAGATGAGTGGCACGGGTGGTTCTAAATTTGCGTGTTATAATTGTGGGCAAACGGGACATAAGTCTCGTGAATGTCCGTCGGGTAAATTCACATGTTTTAAGTGCTGGAAGGATGGACACCGAAGGTCGAAGTGTCCCGAGTTGAGTTGATGACGAGGCGCGAGATCATTGTGACGTGAGATTAAGGTACTATTCGGTTTGGTACCTATTTTATTTTGTTATATGTATGATGTTGGGTAATAAGTGGGTTTACCATGTGATGTAATGACTAGCTAGGTCGAGTTAGCTCATTGAGGTTTGATTAGCCAAGTCGAGTTAATCAATTGTTAAGGATTGACCGAGTCGGGTTGACCGTGTGTGTTGACTTAACCGAGTCGGGTTAGTCATTAGATGTTAGGTGTTGACCAAGGCGGGTTGACCGTGTGTGTTTGACTTAACCGAGTTGGGTTAGTCATTAGATGTTAGGTGTTGACCGAGGCGGGTTGACCGTGTGTGTTTGACTTAACCGAGTCGGGTTAGTCATTAGATGTTAGGTGTTGACCTAGGTGGGTTGACTGTGTGTGGTGACTTAACCAAGTCGGGTTAGTCATTAGATGTTATTTGTTGACCGAGGCGGGTTGACCGTGTGTGTTTGACTTAACCTGTGGCAACCCGGGAATTTCTGATCAAATTTAAACCTAATCTTTACATATCTCTGACATGATAATCAAAGTCTGAAAAGTTGAGTCACAAAATTTTCAAACTGTTACATGGATACATTTGACCTTTGACTATTTCCGACGATTCAAGAACAATTTTTGTAAATAAATATGTATATATATATATATATATATATATATATATATATGTATATATATATATATATATATATATATATATATATATATATATATATATATATATATATATATATATAAGTTTTTATAACAAATTGAAATAATAAAATATAATTTAAACATAAGAATTAGATATGTAAAATAAGATACAAATAATTAAGTTGTAATTTAAAATGAAACTATATATAAATATGATCTCTATAAATAATTATTATGATATGTATATTGAAATATATTTATATGAAAGATATAAATACTATATTTATTATATAATTGTTAAATATTACACAATTAGTAATATGTAATATTAATGTATTAAATTACAAGTTAAACTATAATTATTATATTAATGTTATTACTTTCATTATTATTATTATTAATAATATTAATATCAGTATTATTAATATTATTATTTTTTTAATACATATATAGATATGAAAGGTGATACATGTAACTTGTTATATCTTTATTATTATTAGATAACATTACCATTATCATTAAAATCATTAATATAATTATAATAATTATTATTATTATTAATACTATAAAAATAATACAACTTATTTTTATTATCTTTAGTAATATTATTATGTCATTTCTATAATTATAATTATCAGTATTATTAATTATTATTAGTATTATTATTATTAATTAATATAAATATTACTTATTAATATTAATTAAAAAGACAGATAAATACGCATATATGTATAAAAATCACAATCGGGGTTGTTATATTTTATTCTGCTTCTCTGCTCACTTGTGAATAATTGTTGAACCCCACACCAGCCTATCATCTCATGTCGCTGCAACAACCATTCGATTACCATTGTCACACTCTACAAATTGCTGTTACTAATCGAAGGATTAAAGAGAAGAGGAGGAAACAAAACCGTGTCCTTTGTTCACGTCAGATTTTAGATCAATAGCTTGAATTAGAATCAATTATCGTAATCTAAGAATGATGGAGTGTTAGGAATCATTCCATTGACATATCTGTAAGTTTACAGCCCCGAATTACTCAAATCGATTATTAATTTTGAAGTCAAAATTTTAAAATCAAAAAGTCAATCGAATGTTTAAGGATCGAATTGAAGTTGTAGATGTTGTTGCTGTTGAAATTGATTATTTATAAAGTTTCTATGAATGATTTAACACGTATTTCATATAACAATTGTAGTCTAAAAATACCCGGATTTCAAAATCAGTATATGAGTTCATCGCCTTCTTTATCAAACCTCTGCTATATTTTTTTCTTCTGTTTGATCGATTACAACACAACCACAACTGCTTCTGTTTTGTTTGTGGTTTTTATTTGAACTCAGGCTCAAAAATAGAATGAACTTCAACTGCAAATGCCTCTTTCTGCTGCTATATATATATTTTCCTGTTTAATCTTTCGAAAACTATCTTGTTTCTGTTTCAGTGATTGATCATTGTACACAACCACCTGTTATTGTTATTTTTGTTCCTGCAACTGATACACTTATTTTTTTTCATTACTGTTGCTGCAATGTTTTTTTTCTGTCATACAAACTCAAGTCAAACACCCCTTTCTGGTTGCTACCCGATTCTTATATTATTTTTTTGTGTGGCAAACCTCGAACCTACAACTGTGAAGATACAATGAAGATGTTGAGGGTATGTATTTAAGATGGTGTTATGATGATGATACTTAGATGGTGATGGGTAATAATAATTAACGATGATGATGATGATGATGATGATGATAAGTGCTACGATGATGATGATAAATCAAAGCTGCCAGGTTGTTGCTGTTGCGTGTGTTTCTACTGCCCTGCTACTGAGGTTATTTACGTTGGGCTGTTGTGGATCCAAAGAGGCTTACAATTAGGTTTAGTTAATGAACTCTTGGGCTTGTCATGTTGGGCTCCATTTTGATACTAATAACATTTAACTTGGGCTTCTTTTAATTAATTAATGGATTATACAAAGGTGGACTGATGTGTTGGGCCACAGGCCACTAATCTGTTAATTGGGGTATGTCATGGGCTTTTGAACAAATTCTTGTTGAGTTAAATCACTTGGACCGCTATCAACGAACAACCAAACTAAAACCACCTCGGATCGATTAAAACTTTCGTTGTTCGATCATTCTGTTGCTTCTGTTGCCGAGTTCAAAACCCAACGTAAACATGTCCTTCGCATCCACTTTTCCCAAGGGTATAGACTATACCTTAAACTTTTTGATTTCGATTATTTATAATTATATACCGTTATATAATATATATTTATATATATATATATATATATATATATATATATATATATATACAAAACTTATAAAGTAGAAAGATAAGTGCAAATATATATTGCTATATTATTATTATTGTTATTATTATTATTATTATTATTATTATTATTATTATTATTATTATTATTATTATTATTATTATCAATATAATTATTATGATTATGAATATAAAGATTATGGATACGAATATTATTAAGAGAATGATTAAAGTTAGAATTTAATTATGTTTTGAAGGAATTATTAATTATTATTATTACTATTATTATTATTAGTATTTAGTATTATTATTAATAATATAAGTATTATTAATATCATTATTATTATTATTACTAAAGGAATCATTATTATCATTAGTATTGATATTATCATTTAAAAAGATTACTTAATATTAGCACTACAATTGTAAGTATTATTATAATTATTATTATTGTAACAAAGAAATGACATTTTTATAAAAATGTACTTATTATATATATCAAATTACATACCATTATTTTAAAACTAATATGTTATTATTATTTAAGTCACATATAATATATAAACATATTTTAATTTAATAACACTTTAATATGAATCTAATATAGAAATATGAAGTATTTATTTAAAATATATAAATAGATATCATTAAGTATTTATTAATAAATATTGATATATAAACTTGTTCGATTATGATTATACATTTTAATGTATATACAAATGATATAGGTTCGTGAATCCGAGGCCAACCCTTACATTTGTTCAATGCCGTCATATGTATTTTTACTACAAAATACAGTATGGTGAGTTTTATTACTCCCTTTTTAAATGCTTTTGCAATATATATTTTTAGGACTGAGAATACATGCGCTGCTTTTATAAATGTTTTACGTAATAGACACAAGTACTTAAAACTACATTCTATGGCTGGATTATTAAACCGAATATGCCCCTTTTTAGTCTGGTAATCTAAGAATTAGGGAACAGACACCCTAATTAACGCGAATCCTAAAGATAGATCTATTGGGCCTAACGAACCCCATCCAAAGTACCGGATGCTTTAGTACTTCGAATTCGTTTTTATCATGTTCGAAGGATTTCCCGGAATGATAGGGGATATTCTTATATGCATCTTGTTAATGTCGGTTACCAGGTGTTCACCATATGAATGATTTTTGTCTCTATACATGGGACGTATATTTATGAGAACTGGATATGAAATTCTTGTGGTCTATTAAAATGATGAAAATGAATGATTATGATAAACTAATGAACTCACCAACCTTTTGGTTGACACTTTAAAGCATGTTTATTCTCAGGTATGAAAGAAATCTTCCGCTGTGCATTTGCTCATATTAGAGATATTACTTGGAGTCATTCATGACATATTTCAAAAGACGTTGCATTCGAGTCGTTGAGTTCATCAAGATTATTACTAAGTCAATTATAGTTGGATATATTATGAAATGGTATGCATGCCATCAACTTTCGATGTAATGAAAGTTTGTCTTATAAAAACGAATGAAATGTTTGTAAAATGTATCATATAGAGGTCAAGTACATCGTAATGTAACCAAATGTAATGTATTCGTCCAGATGGATTAGGACGGGTCACGGAAGTTGGTATCAGAGCGGTGGTCTTAGCGAACCAGGTCTTGCATTAGTGTGTCTAACTAATAGTTTTTTAGATGCATTAGTGAGTCTGGACTTCGACCGTGTCTGCATGTCAAAAGTTTTGCTTATCATTTAGTGTCGAAAATTATTTGCTTATCATCCTTAAAGTCTAGACATGTCTTACTGCCTCTATTGCATAGACAGTGTATAGATAAATTCATATCTTAGCGTATCTGTTATTGTTACCTTTGCCTGACAGTTTCCATAGATTCCTTCGTAACTTATGGGATTTTAGTATTATATATGATTGCGTAAATTATGTATTGCAGGGTACTAATCTACATCCTATAATCTATTTCTTATCGAAAATCCTTCATCTGATCGTACGAGATGAATCCCTCAACCAGTTCGAATTCCTCGGATTCCGACAGCTATTCCGATATGGAGTTTCACCTAAGCTCTGAAAGCAGTGTCGCCAGAATGAATCAACCAATTCATTTTATGGGTTCGTAGCCTACTTAATCATTGGAGACAAAAAGAAAGCGATCCTTTCCATCAACCAAATTCACCTCTTGGCAAAGAACCTGAAGCACTTACCGGTGAACCAGTCCGAAATACCATTTTCACCCTCATTTCCCAAATATCTCGTCATGATTACATACTATCTCAGATTCTAAACCTTATTCATCCGCTCGTTCCGACCGACAATCATCCCGGAATAATAGAAGAAGTCAACAAACTTCGCGCCCGAGTTGTAGCCTTGGAAAATATGGTGCAAAACGTACCAGCTTCAGTAACATCACCGGCACCAACAGTACCAGCAACATCAATACCAGCTCCACCAACAACAACATCTGCATTACACGCCTCAACACCACAATCTATACCTCAAACCTAATCATCATTCAACATGACGATCTATATTATTTATCTTCGTTCGACATAGCAATTATGTAATCTTTAATGTTTTAGAGATTATATATTCTTGTTTTAACGGTAAATCAAATGAGTTTAATATCATATTGACTCGTTAAATCCATGATTACATCTGAAGAAAATATATATGTATATATGTTTTCATAAAGATTGTAATTAAAAATCCTTTTGTACAAACTGTTAATGGTAAAAATATTTTAACGGGTAGGTAATACCCGAGGAATATTTAGATTTCACACTATTAAGTTACATTGTACATTCTTCGAATCTGATTCAATAGTCATTTACTATCCTACTTACATCCACCGATATATAAATCCGTTCACCACAGAATAACCATATTCATCCAATTTCATATTTGGATTTTGATTTATCAGAATCCAACAAGTGGCATAATGAAGAAAACATTTGACAAAATAAAATTTGTTAGAAACAAACAAATTAACTATGAGAAATTTTGTTAAGAATCCATGCTAGTTGTTCCTAGCTAATTGTTCCTAGCTAACTGATTACATTTTATTTATCGCAATTTAATTATCTCAATTTACATTCTCGTAATTTTATTTATCGTCATTTAATTTCTGTTATTTACTTTACGCACTTTATTTATCGTCATTTAATTTCTGTTATTTATTTTTACGCACTTTAAATATCGGGACACGTATACAAAGTTTTGACATATCATATCGACGCATCTATATATATTATTTGGAATAACCATAGACACTCTATATGCTGTAATGATCGAGTTCGCTATACAGGGCTGAGGTTGATTCTATAATAATATATATACTTTGAGTTGTGATCGAGTCTGAGACATGTACACGGGTCACGATACGTATTAATTAATTCGAATATTATAAATTAAACTATATATGAATTATTGGACTGTTAATTGTGGACTATCGACTGTGGACTATCAAGATTGGACAATTAAAAATGAATTAAAATATTGATTATAACATATGAAACTAAACAATTCTTCAAGTTTGCCACTTGATTTCATCTTAAACCTCATTTGTATCTTGAAAACAACTCAATCTAGAGGATGAACCAACCACAATTCATCTACAGAAGAAAAGATTGATGCATATAGTTATGCACCTGAGAAACTCTCGGCAATTGAGTAAACGTTTAAAACGTAGCTATGCTAATTCCTTAGTGTTATTATTACCCAAAATAACTTGGAAATCCATTTCAAAGTAGCAAATTTTGTCACAGATCCAGCAAGTCAACATCGATTTTTCGTTCGAAACAACCTTATTATAACCTTGATATATATGCGTGCTCTTTTATTGTTACCAGGGAACCTTTTATATTCCACCATATTACCAGCAGACGTACCAGCAACCTCATTGCTTCTTGGCTTAAATCTCTCTGATAAATCATTATATTTATTCATTGAAACCCTATCATATACTCATCCGCATCTTGTAACGAGAACTGCCATACCAATTACCGGAATCAGCAATCAGTACTTTGAAAACTCACAGCATATCTACATCTACAATTATATGTATAACATTTATCTCTTAGAATTATGATCTTTCGTTATGAAATTTTGAAAAGCACTCAGTCTACAAATCAATACTCTGAATGTTGAAAAAGCTGAATGAAGCAGCAGAAACCGTAGACAACCGTAAACGACCTTAATCATCGGAATTTTGCTGATAAAGAATGGTATGTTGGAAAAGCTCAGAAAATTTGGAACTGGAAAACGAATTGAGCTAACCACGAAGGAGACCAAGGATAAATACAAGGACCATACCCTATATTCAAAGAATCTAGGTAATTCTGGATCCGTTGAAATCTTTAGAGAATATCTTGCTCTGAAGTCATGTTAAAATCTTGCGGAAAATTTTTCTTCATCAACCTTCGATCTTAGAAATTCTAAAATATCGTCATAAATATCTTCGATATTTCTGAAGATATTTTCATAACTATCCTTATCTGAAATCAGTTATCTTTTCACGTTATCTGAATTACACCATAAAGGAAACTGTTAGTTTCTATATTCTGTAAACCTTCGAGTTTAAAATATGAATGTTATTGAAGTAGTGTTGGAAATTGATGCATGAGTTAGTATAATATAATGACACTTGATCAACGTGATTATATTACAGTAAGTCATTCTGAGTTTCTAATGGAACGTGATGATTCACAGATCATAACATCATCCTGTGCCATGTTACATAACTCTTTTATTCTAATTAACCTCTGAACATATCAAGAAAATATATTCTTGATAGTTCTATTCTCAATGATTCTGGTAATTTGACAAATCAAATCATGCTATTACGTTCTTTCTTGTTTAGAACATTAAGTTCATTCGAAACTCCATACTTACGAATTCTGGACCGTTACTCGCTTTACTAGAGGTCGAGAAGAGAATAAAAAGGCAAAGAGCCCCAAAATATAAAAGAAAATATAAAGCCCAATAACAACAACGGAAGTTACCAACCGTGGATATTAATACGAATAGCAATATAAAGACAAGGTATAATTAAGAATAGTATCAGCCCAAGGCAATAGTAGAAGTAAACAGATTTTTCTGATGGAAGATTGAAAAGAAGAATGACAGAAGTGATAATTGGGAAAATATTAAGGATTAGAACTTGAATAAACATTTTCATAATCTTTTGGATGTATGATGAAATATCCCGTTCATATTGATTATAAACGTTCCATATTAATTAATTTCGTTGCGAGGTTTTGACCTCTATATGAGACATTTTTCAAAGACTGCATTCATTTTTAAAAACAAACCATAACCTTTATTTTATCGACAAGGTTAAAAGGACACCACCTAGATTATCAGAAATGATAATCTAAAAAATATCACACTTACACACTACCAATACATATTGGTTTACAATATTAATATGTTACAACAAAGTAAATTTCGAATGCAGTTTTAAACAATATTATACAAGCATGCTGACTCTAAATCTTGTCCATATATTAGCATGCAACAACGGAAGCTCTTAATAATCACCTGAGAATAAACATGCTTTAAACGTCAACAAAAATGTTGGTGAGTTATAGGTTTAACCTATATATTTATCAAATCGTAATAATAGACCACAAGATTTCATATTTCAATACACATCCCATACATAGAGATAAAAAAATCATTCATATGATGAACACCTGGTAACCGACATTAACAAAATGCATATAAGAATATCCCCATCATTCCGGGACATCCATCGGACATGATATAAAACTCGAAGTACTAAAGCATCCGGTACTTTGGATGGGGTTCGTTAGGCCCAATAGATCTATCTTTAGGATTCGCGTCAATTAGGCGTGTACTAATTCTCAAAATTAGTGATGTTCCCTAATTATTAGGCTACCATGCAAAAAGGGGAATATTTGGCTTCGATCATTCAACCATATAAAGTAGTTTCATGTACTTGTGTCTATTTTGTAAAACATTTATAAAGCTGCATGTATTCTCATCCCAAAAATATTAGATTTTAAAAGTGGGACTATAACTCACTTTCACAGATTTTTACTTCGTCAGGAAGTAAGACTTGGCCACAGGTCGATTCACGAACCTATAACAAATATGTACATATATATCAAAGTATGTTCAAAATATATTTACAACATTTTTAATACATTTTGATATTTTAAGTTTATTAAGTCAGCTGTTCTCGTTAGTAACCTACAACTAGTTGTCCAAAGTTAGATGTACAGAAATAAATTGATATATATTATCTTGAATCAATCCACGACCCAGTGTATACATGTCTCAGGCTAGATCACAACTCAAAGTATATATATTTTTGGAATCAACTTCAACCCTGTATAGCTAACTCCAATATTACTACATATAGAGTGTCTATGGTTGTTCCAAATAATATATATACATGGGTCGATATGATATGTCAAAACATTTGCATACGTGTCTATGGTATCCCAAGATTACATAATATATTAGAATATATGTATAATACAATATAAGTTAGCTAGGATATGATTAATATAGATTTGTTACCAATTTTCACGTAGTTACAACAAGAAAAATTATCCAATCTTGTTTTACCCATAACTTCTTCGTTTTAAATCCGTTTTGAGTGAATCAAGTTGCTATGGTTTCATATTGAACTTAAGTTTATGAATCTAAACAGAAAAAGTATAAGTTTATGGTCGGAAATACAGGTTACAAGTCGTTTTTGTAAAGGTAGTCATTTCAGTCGAAAGAACGACGTCTAGATGACCATTTTGGAAAACATACTTCCACTTCGAGTTTAACAATGATTTTTGGATATAGTTTCATGTTCATAAGAAAAATCATTAGAACAACTTTTAAATCAAATTTTATCATAGTTTTTAATTAACTAACCCAAAACAGCCCGCGGTGTTACTACGACGGCGTATGTCCGGTTTTACGGTGTTTTTCGTGTTTTCAGGTTTTAAATCATTAAGTTAGCATATCATATAGATATAGAACATGTGTTTAGTTGATTTTAAAATTCAAGTTAGAAGGATTAACTTTTGTTTGCGAACAAGTTTAGAATTAACTAAACTATGTTCTAGTGATTTCAAGTTTAAACCTTCGAATAAGGTAGTTTTATATATATGAATCGAATGATGTTATGAACATCATTACTGCCTCAGGTTTTGTGGATAAACCTACTGGAAATGAGAAAAATAGATCTAGCTTCAAAGGATCCTTGGATGGCTTGAAAGTTCTTGAAGCAGAATCATGACACGAAAACAAGTTCAAGTAAGATTTCCACTCGAAATAAGATTGTTATAGTTATAGAAATTGAATAAAAGTTTGAATATGAGTATTACCTTGTATTAGAAAGATATCTTACTGTAAATAAGAAAGATTTCTTAAGGTTGGATGATCACTTTACAAGATTGGAAGTAAGCTAGCAAACTTGGAAGTATTCTTGATTTTATGAAACTAGAACTTATAGAATTTATGAAGAACACTTAGAACTTGAAGATAGAACTTGAGAGAGATCACTTAGATGAATAAAATTGAAAAATGAAAGTGTTTTTAGGTATTTTTGGTCGTTGGTATATGGATTAGATATAAAGGATGTGTAATTTTGTTTACATGTAAATAAGTCATGAATGATTACTAATATTTTTGTAATTTTATGAGATATTTCATGCTAGTTGCCAAATGATGGTTCCTACATGTGTTAGGTGACTCACATGAGCTGCTAAGAGCTGATCATTGGAGTGTATATACCAATAGTACATACATCTAAAAGCTGTGTATTGTACGAGTACGAATACGAGTGCATACGACTAGAATTGTTGATGAAACTGAACGAGGATGTAATTGTAAGCATTTTTGTTAAGTAGAAATATTTTGATAAGTCTCTTGAAGTCTTTCAAAAGTGTATGAATACATATTAAAATACTACATGTATATACATTTTAACTGAGTCGTTAAGTCATCGTTAGTCGTTACATGTAAATGTTGTTTTGAAACCTTTAGGTTAACGATCTTGTTAAATGTTGTTAACCCATTATTTATTATATCTAAAGAGATGTTAAATTATTACATTATCATGATATTATGATATATTAATATATCTTAGTATGATATATATACAGTTAAATGTTGTTACAACGATAATCGTTACATATATGTCTCGTTTCGAAATCATTAAGTTAGTAGTCTTGTTTTTTCATATGTAGTTCATTGTTAATACACTTAATGACACGTTTACTTATCATTTATCATGATTAAACATAGTGTAACAATATCTTAATATGATTCATATGTATTTAGTAAGACGTTGTTATAACGATAGTCGTTATATATATCGTTTCGAGTTTCTTAATTCAATAAACTCAATTTTATGTATATAACTCATTGTTAAAATACCTAATGAGATACTTACTTATCATAATATCATGTTAACTATATATATAATCATATATATGTCATTATATAGTTTTTACAAGTTTTAACTGTGAGGACCCGTCCTTATCCCCCTGGACGAAATCTTCAACATTTGGTTCCATTGCGATGATCGACTCCAAGTAATGTCCTTATCATGAGTAAATGCACAGCGGAAGACTTAACTCGTACCTGAGAATAACATGCTTTAAAATGTCAACATAAAGTTGGTGAGATATATAGGTTTGATGCTAGCAGCGATATAACGATGGACCACAAGATTTCATATATAGACATTTTAATAAAAATATTCTAAGTGGTTGAGCACTTGGTAACCATACTTAACAATTAATCACGTCGCATATTCCCTTTAATATGAAATCTTACTACACTGTACCAAGTGTAGTCACGAAACGAAGTACTGTGCAACCGTTGAATACTGGTCGTCCAGTCCGGTTGGGGTTGTCAGGCCCGATAGATCTATCAACAGGATTCGCGTTTACAATACCGCTGTAAATATTAGTTACCAAGCTACAGGGAAGTATGCCAGTGGTACAACTCAACGTAGAATATATTTTTCAGTTACTTGTGTCCATAATGTAAAACATAAAATACATGTATTCTCATCCCGAAATATTTAGAGTTTAAAAGTGGGACTATATACTCACCTAATGTATTTTGTAGTAAAAATACATATAACATCATTGAACTCGTATAAGGTTGGCCTTGGATTCACGAACCTATATTAAGTATATATATTAATAATTGTAATCAAGCAAATATATATATAATTTTACTAGTTATATCTCTTTTCTTATATTAATAGTATATATATATATATTTCATATATTCATTTTGTATATAAAAATATTAATTCTTGTTATGCTACATATATAAAATATATCATTTGTATTTTAATTATAGTAGTTATAATAACACCAAAATAATATTTACAGTGGTAAAATGATTATAATATTATTAATGTTTAATGATGTTACTTAGAAATGAAATAATAATAATCTTAATATTATTCATAATTGTAATTATATTTATAATGATAACTAACATTTATTTTATCATTACTAATAGTAATTATATTACTTGTAGCAGTAATAATATCTAATGTTGATAATACTAGTGACAAATATAATTATATTTAATAGTCATACTAATAATAATAAGTGTTAATTAATGATACTAATAACTATAATACTTCTAATAATGAAAATGATCAAATTTATGATAATATAATTGATAATAATTATAACAATAATAATAATAGTAATAATATTAAATGTTAGAAATAAATAAGAAAAATAAAAGAGTATATACCCTTTTCTAAAAAGATTTGCACCATACAAGAATCGAACCTGCAACCTCCCGCTTTACATCCTAACACCCGTAACCACCTAATCTATTTCGTGTTTCTGAATTTAATTCAGAGAAATTCGTTTTATGCATTTAGAATTCCACTCAGTCCTCCAGCTGACCCATCTACCCAAACGTGGCCCAAAACGTCTCACAAGCCCAACAACATAGTAATTGTGATACCCGAATTTCGGCCCACAAATAAACCCAACAGGGCCTCGACCCAAATAAATGTGCAGTTTTTTTTTTTTTAAGGAAAACGAATCCAAAGGGAACCAGAAATATATAGCCGCCGTATAAATTTTATCAAGTTGCACAAAGTCTAATTTATATATATATATCTCTATTAGTAGCCTACAGCTGGTACCCATAATCATTCTTTTTCTCTATTTACAGCTCATTCTCTCTTTATTCTTCAATGAACGTTTCATCATACAGCTTATTATTTTAATTATAGTTACGGTCTCAGGAGCAGAAGCAAAACAGATAAAGAAACATGGTTTGCGGGTGTTGTAGGGTTTGAACCTGGCGGTCTGTGGTTGCAATTGATGGTGATTTGGGACACAACGTAATAAAAGAAAGAACCAGAAAACTAGGGGTTTGCAGGTTGTGTAGATCCTTTGATGAACACAAGTGGGTTTTAATAAAAATGGAAATCGATGGTGGTGTGATTTTGGCGTTCTGGTAGTGGTCGTTTTAAAGATGATGGGTTGATGAGGGTATCGGTGGTGGTGATCTAAAGGTTGTGGAAGTGATCATAGAGGTGGAAGTTGATGGCGATTGTTAATCAAAAGTGGTGTTTAAACCGGGTTTCGGTTGCAACAACAATGGTGTTGGCGATTTTTCGGTTCAAACAGAAAATTAAACAAAAATAACTAGAGTGGAGATGGAGAGAGAGATGATTCAAGGTGGAAGGTGGTGTGGTTTTCTTGACGTGCAACAATAGAAAAAGAAACAAAAAGGTAACGATTTAAGATGATTGTAAGTCGATGGTGGTTTGATAGAAACCGTAAACGTGGTTGAAGATTGGTTTTGTTTATGTGAATTTCTTTTTGATTCTGAAAAAAAACAGTTGTGGTTTAACATCTTGCAAGTGACTGGTTTCGAGCATCAACAATTATTAATCAAGTTTTGTTGTTTGGTGATTGTGGAAGACAGTGAATCACGAGCCAGATGAAGAAAATCAGAAAAGGAGAAAAACACAGAGAAACTAATAGTGACAGATATCAAACGTGCATATATATAATGGATCTATTCTGTATTATTTTTTTAATATTAATAATTAATAATATATAATAACAATACTAATAATATTTAACAGATTCGTAGGATTGAAAAGGATATGTAACAAGTTTTGGACAAAAGCAAAAATCAAATTTAGCTGGATAGCGATACAAACAGATTCCAACATTAAATCACTGTTAAATTACCCTAAGAAAAATAATTACATATAAATACCTTAATAATAATAATTCTATAATAATAAGTAAATAATAGAAATAATAATATCATTAATAATTAAAATAATACTAGTAATGAGAATATTAATAATAGAAGTAATAATTTTAAATAATATTAGTAATAATAATAATTATCAATAATTATATTACAACACATAATCAATATAATAACTGATAACATTTAAATTACAGTTATAATATATACATAAACTAATACTGATATTAATATTAGTTTTAGTATTAATAATGAAAGTAATAATAAAGTTATTAGAACAACTATATTCTTGTCTTATGTTTACATTTAATATAAACAATTTATTAATTATGTAACATTTAATAATTTTAAATAGTAACTTACATTAAGTATTGAGTTCTATATATCTCAGTACATATTATAATAATTATATATAGAAATCCTATATTTATATAATATACCAAATTATATTTCAAATTATATATACCTAAATATATATGTTATCCATTTATAAATAGTGGTTCGTGAATCGTCAAGGCTTGGTCGGGGTAATTGATTATCCGAGTATAGATTTCAAACTTTCTAGACTCAACATTAGGGTTTTTGCTTATCGTGTCGGAAACATATAGGGATTAGGGTTTAAATTTGGTCGGAAATTTCCGGGTCGTTACAGTATCCACCCGTTAAAGAAATTTCGTCCCCGAAATTTGGTAGAGGTTGTCATAATTAACAATAGGAATGTTTTCATGACGAATATGAGGTATTGATAGAGTTTTATCATTATTGAAAGATATGGATAAAACGATTCGATCATGTGAAGCGTACGAGCGAAGCTATCACAAAAGAGTGAAATGAATAAATAAGGAATTGTTTTAACCGATGACATGATTAGGATTTGATTTTCGGAATTTATGGGATTTAAAGAAAATCTTACGTAATAAGATTTGGTTCTTCGGCGATTTAGAAAATCAGGATCTTCTTTGATTTAATGCGGCAATCTGTTTCGATTTCTTTGTCGGATATTTCACTATAAATTTACCTCTTCGTTTTTCTTATTCTCCACATCTTCTATTCTTTATCCCTCTACTCATTCCTTAATATGCTCCATCCAATCCTGATTCTTATTATACTTCTAACTTTCATATCTTTCATTTTTCTCTTTCCTCTGTCGCCAGAAGAATCTATTCACTTTTATGATTTCCTTGGAATTATATTGTTTCTAATTCTCCCGTGTCTTTACGTTGCGATATGTATTGATATACACGGTTTGTAGTTTCTGGGTGGTTGTTGGGTTTTATATCTTTCCTTATACTTCGATGTTATTACTTTTGTTTTCTATAATCATTGTTATCCACAGTTAATGTTCTTTCCTAATTGCTGCGATCTTTACTACAAATTTTATTTCGGAGCTTCGTTCTTTTTCTTTTCCTCCTCTTCAACTAAGCATCCTTTGTAACGGTCCAGAATTCGTAGGTATGAGGTTCGGAACGAGCATAGCTAATGTTCTAAGAAAGAAAGGGTATTGGCAAAATTTTGATTTGTTAAATTACCAGAATACCCTGGAAAAGATAGAACTATCAAGACGATATGTTCCTAATACGTTTGAGGATTAGATAAAATGTAAGAGCCGTGTAACATGGCACATGATGACGGTACTGTGAATCGTCATATTCCATTAGAAACTTAACATGACTTACTGTAATATAATGAAGTTGATCAAGTTTCATTATATTATACTAATTCACGCATCAGTTCCCAACACTGCTTCAAAACATTCATATTTTAAACTTTAAGATTTCAGAATTTAGAAACTACCACAGTTTCTTTTATGTTGTAACGCAGATATTACGGGGAGATAGATGATTGCAGATAGGAATAGCTGTGAAAATATCTTTAGAATTATGGAGAATATGTATAGCGGAAAATATGAAGATATCTTATAATATCTAAGATAAGATGATGATGAATAATATCATCTGAAAAAGTTTAGAATAAGGAGTAGGGTTCATACTGACGGTTTCAACAGACACTGAATCATTTGCATTATTTGAAGGCAGGTTCATTCCTTGTATTTGTTCTTTGTTTCCTTCACGGTTAGCCCAATCCATTTTTCAGCACTAAATTTTCTATCGAGCGTTCCTAACATTCCCTTCTTTATCATCAAACTTTTGGCCATTTAGGCCATCTAAAATTTTACTGTTTCCTCTGCATTTAATGCAGTCATATCTGAATCGTCGATTATCAATCCGAGGTGTTTTTGGGCGAATTGTGTTTTTAAATGATTAAATGCTGATGATAAAATGGCGGAGTATGAAAGGTTCCCGATAACGATGAGGAAAACCAATCGTATATATCAAAGTTATAATAAGACTTATTCGAATGAAAGGTCGAAGTTGTTCTGCTGAAGCTGTGACAAAATTGGCTACTTTGAAAAGGAATCGTAAGGTTGTTTTTGCTGATAAATGCTAAAGAATTCGCCGCGATACGTGTTAAACTATGACTTTGGGTTCAAGAGTTTTTCATGTGTATAGATCTTTTCTTCTGTAAATGAAGTGCGGTCGGTTCAACTTCTCGATTTAGGTATTTTCAAGAATCCTGATAGGTTTGTACGCGGATTGTAAACGTCGAGATACAAATGAGGTTTAGGATGAAATCAAGTGGCAAACTTGAAGATTAGTTTAGTTTCATATGTTATAATCAATATTTTAATTCATTTTAATTGTCCAAAGTTAGCAGTCCAATAGTCTGATGGTTCAATGATTTATATATATAATTTAATATATAATATTCGAATTACATAATACGTATCGTGACCCGTGTACCGGTCTCAGTGTCGATCACAACTCAAAGTATATATATATTTTGGAATCAACATCAACCCTGTATAGCCAACTCCAACATTCACATATAGAGTGTCTATGGTTGTTCCGAAATATATATATAGATGGGTCGATATGATAGGTCGAAACCTTGTGTACGTGTCCCGTTATTTAAAGTGCGTAAAATAAATAACAGAACTTAAATGACAATAAATTAAATGCGTAAAGTAAATAACAGAAATTAAATGACGATAAATAAAATTGCGATAAATTAAATGTTAATCAGTTAGCTGGGAACAGTTAGCCGGAACAGTTAGCGTGAAATCCTATCACAATTCCAATTAATTAATTCGTTTGTTTCTAACACTTTTTATTTTTGTCCAATGTTTTCTTCGTTATGCCACTTGTTGGATTCTGATAGATAAAAATCCAAATTTAAAATTGAAATGGAAATGGTAAATCTGGGGTGAATAGATACGTATATCGGTGATTGTAGGTGAGATAGCAAATAACCGTTGAATCAGATTCGAAGAATATACACTGTAACTTATTAATGTGAGATCTAAATATTCCTCGGGTACTACCTACCCGTTAAAATATTTTCATCATTAACAGTTTGTACGAAAGAATTTTAATTACAATCTTTATGAAAATATACTTGCATATATATTTTCTTCGGATGTAATCATAGATTTAATGAGTCAATAAGATATTATACTCATTTGATTTATTGTTGGCACTTGATTATATGACCTCTAGAACATTAGAGACTACATAATTGCCATGTCGAACGAAAATAAATGAGATAGAACGATAAGTAAAGCGAAGATAATCGATATAAAATGATATGTAAAACGAAGATCATTCTCGAAGTATAGATAGTGATATTGAGGTGAGTGATGTTGATATCCGAGGTACAAATTGTGATGTTGAGGTTTACGACGCGGTTGTGGTTGAGGGTGCTATGGGTACTGTCGGTGTTGATGATGGTGGTACGGATTATGCTGCTGGTGCTGCTGCTGGTGTTTGTAACCTTCGCACCGTATTCTCCAAAGCCGTCACGCGAGCGCGAAGTTCGTTAACTTCTGCTAGTACACCGGGATGATTGGTGGTTGGAGTGAGCGAATGAACAAGATCTGAAATATGGGATAGTATATAATCGTGACGAGATACTCTAGAAATGAGAGAGAAAATGGTTTCTCGAACAGGTTCGCCGGTAAGTGCTTCAGGTTCATCGCCAAGAGGGCAATTTGGTGGATGGAAGGGATCACCCTCTTCATGTCTCCAGTGACTTAGTATATTACGAACCCACCCCCAATTCATCCAGAATAGATGATGGGAGATTGGTTGATCCATTCCGGTGATGCTGCCTTCGGAGCTTGAATGAAAATCCATATCGGCATAGCTGTCATAATCTGAGGAATTCGAACTAGATGCGGAATCCATCTTGTATAATCGGAAAAATGAATTTTTGGTATGAAATAGATTATAGAAGTTAGATTTGATATTCTTCTATACATACTTTACATATGTATATATAATACCAAAATCCCGTAAATTACGGAGAATCTTTGAAAAGATGTCAACTAAAGTCCAAAGTAACAGATATGCTAAGATATGAATTTTGTCTATACACTATCGATGCACTAAATGCAGTAAGACGTGTCTAGACTTATGAATGATAAGCAGGCAATTCCCTAAGGATAATAAGCAAATAATTTACGACTAGAAATGATAAGCAAAACTTTTGACATGCAGGCACGGTCGAAGTCCAGACTCATTAATGTATCCTAACAGCTACTAGTTAGACACACTAATGCAAGACCTGGTTCACTAAGACCAACGCTCTGATACCACCTGTGAGGACCCGTCCTTATCCCCCTGGACGAAATCTTCAACATTTGGTTCCATTGCGATGATCGACTCCAAGTAATGTCCTTATCATGAGTAAATGCACAGCGGAAGACTTAACTCGTACCTGAGAATAACATGCTTTAAAATGTCAACATAAAGTTGGTGAGATATATAGGTTTGATGCTAGCAGCGATATAACGATGGACCACAAGATTTCATATATAGACATTTTAATAAAAATATTCTAAGTGGTTGAGCACTTGGTAACCATACTTAACAATTAATCACGTCGCATATTCCCTTTAATATGAAATCTTACTACACTGTACCAAGTGTAGTCACGAAACGAAGTACTGTGCAACCGTTGAATACTGGTCGTCCAGTCCGGTTGGGGTTGTCAGGCCCGATAGATCTATCAACAGGATTCGCGTTTACAATACCGCTGTAAATATTAGTTACCAAGCTACAGGGAAGTATGCCAGTGGTACAACTCAACGTAGAATATATTTTTCAGTTACTTGTGTCCATAATGTAAAACATAAAATACATGTATTCTCATCCCGAAATATTTAGAGTTTAAAAGTGGGACTATATACTCACCTAATGTATTTTGTAGTAAAAATACATATAACATCATTGAACTCGTATAAGGTTGGCCTTGGATTCACGAACCTATATTAAGTATATATATTAATAATTGTAATCAAGCAAATATATATATAATTTTACTAGTTATATCTCTTTTCTTATATTAATAGTATATATATATATATTTCATATATTCATTTTGTATATAAAAATATTAATTCTTGTTATGCTACATATATAAAATATATCATTTGTATTTTAATTATAGTAGTTATAATAACACCAAAATAATATTTACAGTGGTAAAATGATTATAATATTATTAATGTTTAATGATGTTACTTAGAAATGAAATAATAATAATCTTAATATTATTCATAATTGTAATTATATTTATAATGATAACTAACATTTATTTTATCATTACTAATAGTAATTATATTACTTGTAGCAGTAATAATATCTAATGTTGATAATACTAGTGACAAATATAATTATATTTAATAGTCATACTAATAATAATAAGTGTTAATTAATGATACTAATAACTATAATACTTCTAATAATGAAAATGATCAAATTTATGATAATATAATTGATAATAATTATAACAATAATAATAATAGTAATAATATTAAATGTTAGAAATAAATAAGAAAAATAAAAGAGTATATACCCTTTTCTAAAAAGATTTGCACCATACAAGAATCGAACCTGCAACCTCCCGCTTTACATCCTAACACCCGTAACCACCTAATCTATTTCGTGTTTCTGAATTTAATTCAGAGAAATTCGTTTTATGCATTTAGAATTCCACTCAGTCCTCCAGCTGACCCATCTACCCAAACGTGGCCCAAAACGTCTCACAAGCCCAACAACATAGTAATTGTGATACCCGAATTTCGGCCCACAAATAAACCCAACAGGGCCTCGACCCAAATAAATGTGCAGTTTTTTTTTTTTTTAAGGAAAACGAATCCAAAGGGAACCAGAAATATATAGCCGCCGTATAAATTTTATCAAGTTGCACAAAGTCTAATTTATATATATATATCTCTATTAGTAGCCTACAGCTGGTACCCATAATCATTCTTTTTCTCTATTTACAGCTCATTCTCTCTTTATTCTTCAATGAACGTTTCATCATACAGCTTATTATTTTAATTATAGTTACGGTCTCAGGAGCAGAAGCAAAACAGATAAAGAAACATGGTTTGCGGGTGTTGTAGGGTTTGAACCTGGCGGTCTGTGGTTGCAATTGATGGTGATTTGGGACACAACGTAATAAAAGAAAGAACCAGAAAACTAGGGGTTTGCAGGTTGTGTAGATCCTTTGATGAACACAAGTGGGTTTTAATAAAAATGGAAATCGATGGTGGTGTGATTTTGGCGTTCTGGTAGTGGTCGTTTTAAAGATGATGGGTTGATGAGGGTATCGGTGGTGGTGATCTAAAGGTTGTGGAAGTGATCATAGAGGTGGAAGTTGATGGCGATTGTTAATCAAAAGTGGTGTTTAAACCGGGTTTCGGTTGCAACAACAATGGTGTTGGCGATTTTTCGGTTCAAACAGAAAATTAAACAAAAATAACTAGAGTGGAGATGGAGAGAGAGATGATTCAAGGTGGAAGGTGGTGTGGTTTTCTTGACGTGCAACAATAGAAAAAGAAACAAAAAGGTAACGATTTAAGATGATTGTAAGTCGATGGTGGTTTGATAGAAACCGTAAACGTGGTTGAAGATTGGTTTTGTTTATGTGAATTTCTTTTTGATTCTGAAAAAAAACAGTTGTGGTTTAACATCTTGCAAGTGACTGGTTTCGAGCATCAACAATTATTAATCAAGTTTTGTTGTTTGGTGATTGTGGAAGACAGTGAATCACGAGCCAGATGAAGAAAATCAGAAAAGGAGAAAAACACAGAGAAACTAATAGTGACAGATATCAAACGTGCATATATATAATGGATCTATTCTGTATTATTTTTTTAATATTAATAATTAATAATATATAATAACAATACTAATAATATTTAACAGATTCGTAGGATTGAAAAGGATATGTAACAAGTTTTGGACAAAAGCAAAAATCAAATTTAGCTGGATAGCGATACAAACAGATTCCAACATTAAATCACTGTTAAATTACCCTAAGAAAAATAATTACATATAAATACCTTAATAATAATAATTCTATAATAATAAGTAAATAATAGAAATAATAATATCATTAATAATTAAAATAATACTAGTAATGAGAATATTAATAATAGAAGTAATAATTTTAAATAATATTAGTAATAATAATAATTATCAATAATTATATTACAACACATAATCAATATAATAACTGATAACATTTAAATTACAGTTATAATATATACATAAACTAATACTGATATTAATATTAGTTTTAGTATTAATAATGAAAGTAATAATAAAGTTATTAGAACAACTATATTCTTGTCTTATGTTTACATTTAATATAAACAATTTATTAATTATGTAACATTTAATAATTTTAAATAGTAACTTACATTAAGTATTGAGTTCTATATATCTCAGTACATATTATAATAATTATATATAGAAATCCTATATTTATATAATATACCAAATTATATTTCAAATTATATATACCTAAATATATATGTTATCCATTTATAAATAGTGGTTCGTGAATCGTCAAGGCTTGGTCGGGGTAATTGATTATCCGAGTATAGATTTCAAACTTTCTAGACTCAACATTAGGGTTTTTGCTTATCGTGTCGGAAACATATAGGGATTAGGGTTTAAATTTGGTCGGAAATTTCCGGGTCGTTACATTAACGTTCGTGAATCACCAGTCAACTTGGGTGGTCAATTGTCTATATAAAACCTATTTCAATTAATCAAGTCTTAACAAGTTTGATTGATTAACATGTCGAAAACACTTAATCATGTAAATATCAATTTCATTTAATATATATAAACATGGAAAAGTTCGGGTCACTACAGTACCTACCCGTTAAATAAATTTCGTCCCGAAATTTTAAGCAGTTGGAGGTGTTGACGTATCTTCTCGAAATAAGTGCGGGTATTTCTTCTTCATCTGATCTTCTCGTTCCCAGGTGAACTCAGGTCCTCTACGAGCATTCCATCAAACTTTAACAATTGGTATCTTGTTTTGCTTAAGTCTTTTAACCTCACGATCCATTATTTCGACGGGTTCTTCGACGAATTGAAGTTTTTCGTTGATTTGGATTTCGTCTAACGGAATAGTGAGTTCTTCTTTAGCAAAATATTTCTTCAAATTTGAGACGTGGAAAGTGTTATGTACAGCTGCGAGTTGTTGTGGTAATTCAAGTCTGTAAGCTACTGGTCTGACACGATCAATAATCTTGAATGGTCCTATGTACCTTGGATTTAATTTCTCTCGTTTACCAAATTGAACAACGCCTTTCCAAGGTGCAACCTTAAGCATGACAATCTCTCCAATTTCAAATTCTATATCTTTTCTTTTAATGTCAGCGTAGCTCTTTTTTTGACTTTGGGCGGTTTTCAATCATTGTTGAATTTGAATGATCTTCTCGGTAGTTTCTTGTATTATCTCCGGACCCGTAATCTGTCTATCCCCCACTTCACTCCAACAAATCAGAGACCTGCACTTTCTACCATAAAGTGCTTCAAATGGTGCCATCTCAATGCTTGAATGGTAGCTGTTGTTGTAGGAAAATTCTGCTAACGGTAGATGTCGATCCCAACTATTTTCGAAATCAATAACACATGCTCGTAGCATGTCTTCAAGCGTTTGTATTGTCCTTTCGCTCTGCCCATCAGTTTATGGATGATAGGCAGTACTCATGTCTAGACAAGTTCCTAATGCTTGCTGTAATGTCTGCCAGAATCTTAAAATAAATCTGCCATCCCTATCAGAGATAATAGAGATTGGTATTCCATGTATGGAGATGACTTCCTTCAAATACAATCGTGTTAACTTCTCCATCTTGTCATCTTCTCTTATTGGCAGGAAGTGTGCTGATTTGGTGAGACGATCAACTATTACCCAAATAGTATCAAAACCACTTGCAGTCCTTGGCAATTTAGCGATGAAATCCATGGTAATGTTTTCCCATTTCCATTCCGGGATTTCGGGTTGTTTAAGTAGACCTGATGGTTTCTGATGCTCCGCTTTGACCTTACACGTCAAACATTCTCCTACGTATTTAGCAACATCGGCTTTCATACCTGGCCACCAAAAATGTTTCTTGAGATCCTTGTACATCTTCCCCGTTCCAGGGTGTATTGAGTATCTGGTTTTATGAGCTTCTCTAAGTACCATTTCTCTCATATCTCCAAATTTTGGTACCCAAATTCTTTCAGCCTTATATCGGGTTCCGTCTTCTCGAATATCAAGATGCTTCTCCGATCCTTTGGGTATTTCATCCTTTAAATTTCCCTCTTTTAAAACTCCTTGTTGCGCCTCCTTTATTTGAGTAGTAAGGTTATTGTGAATCATTATATTCATAGCTTTTACTCGGATGAGTTCTCTGTACTTTCTGCTCAAGGTGTCGGCTACCACATTTGCCTTCCCCGGGTGGTAACGAATCTCAAAGTCGTAATCATTCAACAATTCAATCCACCTGCGCTGTCTCATGTTCAGTTGTTTCTGGTTAAATATGTGTTGAAGACTTTTGTGGTCGGTATATATAATACTTTTGACCCCATATAACTAGTGCCTCCAAGTCTTTAATGCAAAAACAACCGCGCCTAATTCCAAATCATGCGTCGTATAATTCTGCTCGTGAATCTTCAATTGTCTAGACGCATAAGCAATTACCTTCGTTCGTTACATTAATACATAACTGAGACCTTGCTTTGAGGCATCATAATATATCACAAAATCATCATTCCCTTCAGGTAATGACAATATGGGTGCTGTAGTTAACTTTTTCTTTAACAATTGAAACGCCTTTTCTTGTTCATCCTTCCATTCAAATTTCCTCCCTTTATGCGTTAATGCAGTCATGGGTTTTGCTATTCTGAAAAAATCTTGGATGAACCTTCTGTAGTAACCAGCTAGTCCTAAGAATTTTCGGAGTTTTTGGGGTTTCCCACTTTTCAACAGTTTCAATCTTTGCTGGATCCACCTGAATACCTTCTTTGTTCACTATGTGACCGAGGAATTGAACTTCTTCCAACCAAAATGCACACTTTGAAAACTTAGCGTTCAATTTTTCTTTCCTCAGCAACTCTAGTACTTTTCTCAAATGTTCTTCGTGCTCTTGATCATTCTTCGAGTAAATAAGTATGTCATCGATGAAAACAATGACAAACTTGTCAAGGTATGGTCCACACACTCGGTTCATGAGGTCCATGAACATAGCTGGTGCATTAGTCAATCCAAATGGCATAACCATAAACTCGTAATGACCATAACGCGTTCTAAAAGCAGTCTTTGGAATATCATCCTCCTTCACCCGCATTTGATGATACCCAGAACGTAAATCAATCTTCGAATAAACCGACGAGCCTTGTAGTTGATCAAATAAGTCATCGATTCTTGGTAGTGGGTAGCGGTTCTTGATGGTAAGTTTGTTCAACTCTCGGTAGTCGATACATAACCTAAATGTACCATCCTTCTTCTTGACAAACAAAATAGGAGCTCCCCACGGTGATGTGCTTGGTCGAATGAAACCATGCTCTAAAAGTTCTTGTAATTGGCTCTGAAGTTCCTTCATTTCGCTAGGTGCGAGTCTGTATGGATCACGAGCTATTGGTGCAGCTCCCGGTATAAGGTCTATTTGAAATTCAACGGATCGGTGTGGAGGTAGTCCCGGTAATTCTTTCGGAAATACATCGGGAAATTCTTTTGCGATGGGAACATCATTGATTTTATTTTCTTCGGAAATTGACTTTCTCGACGTGTGCTAGCACAGCATATCAACCTTTTCTTATTAGTTTTTGTGCCTTCAGGTTACTAATAAGGTTTAACTTCGCGTTGCTTTTTTCTCCGTACACCATTAAGGGTTTTCCTTTTTCTCGTATAATGCAAATTGTATTTTTGTAACAAACGGTCTCTGCTTTCACTTCTTTCAACCAGTCCATACCGATTATCACATCAAAACTCCCTAACTCTACTAGTATCAAGTCAATCTTAAATGTTTCGTTAACCAGTTTAATTTCTCGATTCCGACATATATTATCCGCTGTAATTAATTTACCATTTGCTAATTCGAGTAAAAATTTATTATCCAAGGGCGTCGGTGAGCAACTTAGTTTAGCACAAAAATCTCTACTCATATAGCTTCTATCCGCACCCGAATCCAATAAAACATAAGCAGATTTATTGTCAATGAGAAACATACCCGTAACAAGCTCCGGGTCTTCCTGCACTTCTGCCGTATTAATATTGAAAACTCTTCCGCGGCCCTGCCCATTAGTATTCCCCTGATTTGGGCAATTTTTAATAATATGGCCCGATTTTTCACATTTATAACAGACTACGTTGGCAGTACTTGCTCCGACACTACTTGTTCCGACATTACTCGTTTCGGCATTATTTGTTTCTTTAGTTCTGTTATACATTGGTCCGTAGACCTCACACTTTGTTACGCTATGACCATTTCTTTTACACCTGTTGCAAAATGTTGTGCAGAACCCCGGGTGATTCTCTTCACACCTTTGGCATTGCTGTTTCTGATTATTGTTGTTGTTGCGGTTGTTATTATTGTTGGGACGATTATTGTAGTTGTTGTTGGGACGTTTATTGAAGTTGTTGTTGCGATTGATGTTGCGGTTATTGGGATAGTTATTGCGATTGTGGTTGTGATTGTTGTTGTATTGGTGACTCTTGTCATTGTGTTCCTCCCACTTTCTCTTGACTTGTTTCATGTTAGCCTCTTCAGTCATCTGTTCCTTAATCTTTCCTTCGATCTGGTTCACTAATTTGTGAGCCATTCAACTTGCCTTTTATATGGAGGCGGGCTCGTGTGAACTCACATCTTCTTGAATTCTTTTCGGTAACCCTTTTAAAAATGCGTCGATTTTCTCTTCTTCATCTTCGAACGTTCTGGGACACAATAGGCACAATTCTGTGAATCGTCGTTCGTACGTGGTGATATCGAAACCTTGCGTTCGTAATCCTCTAAGCTCTACCTTGAGCTTATTGACCTCGTTTCTGGGACGACACTGCTCGTTCATCAATTTCTTGAATGCTGACCATGGTAGTGCGTAAGCAGCATCTTGTCCTACCTGCTCAAGATAGGTATTCCACCATGTTAACGCCGTACCTGTAAGGTATGCGTAGCTTACTTAACTTTGTCCTCTTCAGTACACTTACTTATGAAAAACACCGATTCGACCTTCTCGGTCCACCGTTTCAATCCAATTGGCCCTTCGGTTCAATCAAATTCCAAAGGTTTGCAGGCAGTAAATTTTTTGTAGGAGCATCCTACACGATTTCTTATGGAATTAGTTCCACTGCTAGATCCAGAGTTATTGTTATTTTACATCGTAGCCTGTACTGCGGCTATGTTTGCTGCAAGGAAAACACAGAAGTCTTCCTCACTCATGTTCAAATTCTGACGAGTTGCCTGTGCCATTTCCTTCAAAAATAGCCAAAATAATTGAGTTAATCATATAGAATTTAAGAGTAGTCAATAGTATTTCGTAGCATAATATGAACTTATTTATAAAAGCTTTTTCTTCATATTAGCATTTTATAGTTTTAATTCGGGTAGTACCTACCCGTTAAGTTCATACTTACTAGCTACTATACAACTTAACTACTACGCTTCTATATGAAAAACTTATTACAATAAAATTTCGCGTTCAAACTTTATACAAAATATTACAAACTTACAATACCGCTATTATACATATAGGATGAAATATAACACATAATAACATTGCTACTCGGCAGCTATAAAGGCAATTCTAGTTAATACGCAAGTTGTTCAACAAAAGAAATAAAGACACGTAATTCATAAGTCCAGAAACAAGTCATGCATTCTGGTTTTACTAAGACGACTTCCCATCCTTGGTTTTGTGGAAAGTAACCGTTATGACCATTGGCTAAGCAGCAATTTGTACTATCGTCAAAAGGATGAGGGTTTCGTAATGCCCAACAGCCCCGTAACAATCTAAAAACCTTGTTTCTCATCTCAACTACCGAGTCCGTCACTTGTGGGAATGTTTTATTTAAAAGTTGCAACCCAATGTTCTTTTTCTCAATTTGATGAGAAGCGAACATTATTAACCCGTAAGCATAACATGCTTCTTTATGTGTATGTTAGAAACTCTTTCTAAAGAATGAAGTCCTATGTTGGGATAAGTTGAGTCAAAATAGGTTCGTAACCCGTAGCGAAAAATTGCATCTGGGTTTCCCGCACTAAATGCCTTAAAGAAAACTTGGCGTAACTTAAAGTCTCCCCAATGTGATATACCCCATCTTTCAAAGGAAAGCCTTTTATATACTAAGGCATGCCTGGAATGTCTTTTAAACGTTTGACAAACTAATTTTG
Source organism: Rutidosis leptorrhynchoides (assembly GCF_046630445.1). Lineage (NCBI taxonomy): Eukaryota > Viridiplantae > Streptophyta > Magnoliopsida > Asterales > Asteraceae > Rutidosis > Rutidosis leptorrhynchoides. The sequence continues at coordinate 141,302,434 of NC_092342.1, read as the reverse complement.
CCGTAACTAATTGTGCTGATGAATTCTGCCCGACTCTAGACAAGATTTCATCAATCATATCTCCTGGTAGGTCTTCTAAAATATTCGATTGTCTACCCTTAACATCCATTTTGTTTTTATACTGTAAAATAGACAAGGATTAGATTCGTAAAAGATAATTAACAAACAATACAAGCAATTTTTACATAGAACATAAAAGTACAAGTACACTACAATACACATAATACATAACATGATTACAACCCTCTAATCTGAATCACTGGTTTCTTCTTCTTCGGACTAGGTTTGTTTTCCTAATTTTCTAAGGATATATGGTGTTCCTCTAATACGAGCCGTCGTTTTCCACAATGGTTTAGAAAAACCTGGTGGTTTAGAGGTTCCCGGGTTATTGTTACAATTTAGGAAATACGGACGTTGCCGATACATATAAAGTTCATCGGGGTTGGAATCAGGTTTTTCTATTTTTATACCTTTTCCCTTATTATTTTCTTTTGCTTTATTAAATTGGGTCGAGGTAATTTCTATAACTGATGATGTAGCGTGGGGGTATGAAATAGTTATATATTTTTATTACGAAATACGTTACAAATAACACAAGTTTTAATTATTTATTTATAGATGGGATATACCTAAACCTTGCTACAACACTATAGACAGTGTACCTAATCGTAGATTAGTGTAGTTTTTAGTAAGTCCGGTTTGTTCCACAGGGAGATGGCTTATTTCACACTATATTTTAAATAACTATATTTGTACAAAATATATATAATTATATATAATAATATATAGAAGGGGGTTTACCGTTTAATGACCGGTTTGTCGATTTTATATTTTAAGTCACAATTAAAACCTAATGCAAAATATAAATGACGATAATTAAAGGGCGTAAAATAAATATCAATATAATAATTATGCTTATTTAAACTTACCATGATGTTTGACGTTTTAATTATTTATTACCCTGTGTTAATTATCCTTTGTCCTGGATGTATTTGAAACCAATCTGGTTTTTGTCCATAATAGTTCATCGGTCATAATTATAAACTGCTCGGCAAATTTAACCTTATACCCGAAGTCAAATATTCCAACTAACTGGGGATTCGAACTGTAACAAGGTCTTAATACTTTGTTTAATGAATACACCAGGTTATCGACTGTATGTAATCCAAGGTTTTAATACTTTGTTAACAATTACACCAATTACCCTTGAATGTAATCCACCCCTATTTTAATGAGTCCAGTAACTATTAATCCATCCCCGTGTCCGGTCAAATGAACAATAATTCGTACTTATAAATATCCCGCTCATCGTGTCCGATTAAGCGTATGTGGTTATATATAGATACGTCAAATCATAGCCTTTATATTATATTAACGAGGTATCGTTAATTTAATATAAAGCCCATTAATAGTCCATAGTCTAATTTCCACAAGTGTCGTTCTTTTGTCCAAACCCCAATTATGGTCCAAACCCAATTACCCCATCTTAATATTTAGCCCAACATCACGATTACTTCGGCTCAAATAAGCATAATAATAACTTAAGTACGAGACATTAATTTAAAAAGGAGAACATAGCTTACATAGATTGTTTATCGCGTAGTGTTACACGGAGAGAACTTCGACTTCAAAACCCATAAAATAACCTTTACATTACCCAAGCTAATCTAATATAAAACTAAACTAATTTATATTATATATATATATATATATATATATATATATATATATATATATATATATATATATATATATATATATATATATATATATATTATATATATATCAGAGAGAGAGATTGATTTTTTGTGTATCAAACTCGGCAGAAGCTCGTGCCTTTTATAGGCATTTCTGATTTTGGCTGCTCCGCTATCGCTTAGCAATTGTGCCTTCCAGCTCCGAGTTCGCGAAGCGACGCACTCCAGCTCACCAACTTTTGGCCATTTGCTTGTCGACGTTATTTAATATAATATATAATATATAAATAATTTATATAATTATTTAAATATTATATTATATTCTTGTGCATAGTATACTTGTAATTTTTGGTCCGTTGCATCGGGCGTTGATAGTTGGCTCAGGTCCCGGTTCTGGATTTTTGAACGCTTTTTCGTACAATTTAATATCTTGTACTTTGCATTTCACAACTTGTACTCTTGTAATTTTTAGACGTTTCTTATCAATAAATTGAACCATTTGAATTGTATCTTGTACATTTGAGCTTTTTGGACGTTTGTGTCTTCAAATCTTCATTTTTGCCTTTTGTCTTCGCACTTATTTATTTAAACGAATATTACTTGAAAATAGAACAATTGCAACTGAAAACTTTACATATTGGAAGGATATTGCTACTAAATATATATTCATTTGGAGCACTATCAAATATTCCCACACTTGAACGTTGCTTGTCCTCAAGCAATACAAAACTTGAAATTAAATCACACGAATCACTTCTTTATTCTTCACACTTTATACATCAGTGATTTTGATACGGCGGTATAAACAATGATAGTAACAATGTGGTTTACAGTCCCACATGACTATAAAAATTTAGATCCTTTAGGAAATTGGATCTTTATGAAAATATTTGATCTTTTGAAAATTCATTCTAGCTTTTACCCTAGATAAGTTTTTCGGAATAACCCTTCACCGGTGTTTGCAAAATGTTTTTGTGGGTTTGGTGGGTTTTAGATTTGAAAATTTTAGCTCAAAACTTATGGTTTTGTGTCACCCACTTGCTAACCTTGTATTAGGAAAGAAACACGTCCAGTATACTTGCTCCGTATATTACCTTTCGGTAAACTACCGTCTGGTTGTAAAGGAAAGCGTTGAACAAGCAACTGTTAAGGAGATGTCTAATGACATGCAGATGTTCATGGTCTAAAACGTGTCGGATGCAGTTACTATCCTTTGTAGGAGCAATAGTAAATCACCCTATGATTTTTCGGTCTGGCACAAGGTCCTGTCTTCGACCATGCTATGCAACCACCGTTCTTACGATTGATACCCGATTTGGTTCAGGGGATCTAATGAATTCCAGGTGAATTCCTAGGATTTTACGTTCAATGGTAATGAACGCATTGAAAATGGATTTTCAGAAAACAAATCGATTTTAATTTGATCAAAATATTTTCTCGTTCAAGCTCGAGTTTAGATATCATCGAATTCCATGAGTTTGTAATTCTCAATCTTTAAAGTCAATCTCAAGGATTGAGTAATATCAGTTTTAAAAGCTGATTTTTAATCTTTATGGAGATTATCCTTTCTGGGGGTCTGATTCATTCGTCTTATTAAGCTAATTTGCACGGCGCCCTCCCCATTTTACGAGACAGATCCTCTCATGGTTAGGATAAGTCTGACCACATGGCGACCCTGTTTGATGCTGAGGTCCGTGGATTTCCTGCTAATTTTAGAGATGACTTTTCTAGATTTTTCGTCAACCTATAGCTGGTCTGGACGACAACTTCTTGACCTAAATCAAGAAGCGCGTGTCTTTTTCGGAAGACTTTACTTCCTTTTAATGATGGAATTGATTCATCGTGTAGATCCATCTTTCTTTCAAATATATTACAATAAATCGGGTAAAACAGTTAATTTAGTCCAAAATAAAAGCACCTGCAATAACTTTACAGAAACATGTGATAGATAGTTTTTAATCGAATAACTTGGTACATTCTCCCCACACTTGGGTTTTTTCATGCGTCTTTTTATATCTTAATAAATAAATTCAAGCGATTTAGTTGTTTCTCAATTTATGTCCTTTTCGAGGTAACGATAATTTCGGCATTAACACCTAGTTTTATCGTTCATAAATATGTATAAACATGATTTTGAATTCATTTAGTTGAAATTTTTTCAAATTTTTATAAAATTTAGAAAATAAGCCAAGTATAAACTCGAGAGAATTTATAACCCTTCCCCACACTTGAGATCATGCAATGCCCTCATTTGCATGAAATCAGACTATAATTATAAATTCATGAGGATGATTAGTGTAGAAAAGTAGTTAAAGATACCATAGAATTGCAGGATGATAGATGGTGCACCTCATCGTTCATTCCTTCTTGTATTATCACACATGTTTTTTTCTTCAAAAATGGTTGCTTTTCTGAACTGTTTGCTAATATTTGAAAATGCGTCTTTTACCCTTACTTATTATGCATGTTTATTAACGAGTTATGCACTAACCCGAACCCCGAATTTAACTTTAAGTGGGGTTAGACTTCCCCACACTTAGCTGACGACATGTGAAGTCGGTAGAATAAGTTCCACGAATTAGAATAGTGAGCCAGTTATTTACATCTCGGGTGGTGTATAATATATCAATGGGTTTAAAGTTTAGACCCACCCGATCGTCACTACTTAATTCTTTTTTAAGTGTAGCTTTTAGTAAATGTATATGTCTCTTTTCTGGTTCTTGGTCAAATGGATCGATATACACCAACATACATACTATAGGGTGGACAATTCCTAACATTTCCTTTTGTTTATTCTCGGGATCAAAGTTTTCACCTCTATTACCCAATTGGGTGAAATCCGAGGTGTCATTATCTATTACAGCTCGTAGTTCATCTTCGGTAGATGACTCGTCTATTGAGAATATTGGGTTGGAAGGTTGTGGAATGGTGAATTTTGGGATCGAAGCAAATTCTTCTTCACTAACGGTACTTATCGGTCCCACTACTTTGGTCTCGGGGGTAAAGTTTTCAACGTTATCGTTTTCCCAATAGTACCAATTTGTCACCCTTATTTCTTCTTCATCCATTGATGGATTGATGATTTCGTCGGTAGAGGCTAATGTGTCGATATGTTGTGAAATTGGTAAGACTGAATAAAAAGTATCATCGGGATAATTGGTGATTTCGGAGCTCTCGAATTCATCAAAATTCGATGATATGAGATTTTCTTGCACACGACTCCTCAGATCAACAGGTTTGTAATCTAATAGAGTTTCAGCTTGCCGATTTACAAACTCTCTCATTTGTTCATTTTGAGCATCAAGTTCTTCGAGTTTTATTTTCATATAATCTAAAGAATTTTCAGACACATAATTTTCCTCGTCATCTGGTTGTTGAGTTTGGATATATTCTTGGGAATAATCCCAATTTGAATTGTATTCTTCATAATCATTCCATTCAGGTTTTATGGGTGCGTAATTTCCATAGGAACGTAATAATAACATTCCCATGTTGAGTGATAATCTCCACAGATTTCACAATCAGTTATTGTTTCGTCATTCGTAATCCAAGATTGACCGAACGAATTGTCATCAACACCCGTTTGAGAGTATTGATTTCGTATGTCATAAAGAGTTTCCAGAATATATTCAAGATTTTCCATAATGCGCTTATTACTAAATTTTAGCTACAATGTGGTGCATTTACTGATTATCCTATTAGTTATAAAATAAAAAATTATATAAGTTATCAAATTAATAGACTTTTATGATTTTACCTACGTTTTGAATAGCCAATAGATGCAGCAGGTAGCCAGGACCCTTTAAATCGGAAGCCCACAACTCGCCACTAATAAATCTAACTATTACTACGAACCAGAAAATTTGGATGTCTATTAATTTAACCGCTTAAAATAATTTTTCGTTTGGAATTTTAGAGAAGAAATAGAAAATCTATGTCCTAAAAACTAGCGTGTCGAGAAATAAGAAAGAAAAAGATTACGCGTCGAAAAACGTCGAAAAATAAAAATAAGAAAGTAGCGCGTCGAAACTTAAAAGTCTAAAAATTAAATCTAAAAAGTTGCGCCTAAAGGTATTAAAGCTTAAAGGAATTCTATATCCAAAATGGCAATAACTTAATTAGGCACTAAAATCTAAAAACTGCGTCGCAAAATTCTATAGCGCCTAAATCTTAATCTAAAGAAAAAACACTTAAGGGATTTTACGGCAAAGCCTAAAAATCTAGAAATATAAAATAACTACGGCAAAAACTAAGTTTAAAACTAATTACGAACGATAATTATAAACTACGTACTAAATAATTAAAAGATACAAATAATAAAACTTAAAGTTATAAAAATACAATTTTTTTTATAAAAATATTTTTTTTATATTATTTATATAAAAGTATTAATATAAATATGTAAATAATAATAATTAAAACTTAAAATACAAATTATATTAAAAATATGTAATAATTAAACCCTAATAATAATAATAATAATAATAATATAATAATAATAATAATAATAATTATAATAATAAACCCTAATCCCGTAATAAATGCTTGTGGTTTGACCTGTCAGAGAGCCCTACACGATCTCTTAGAATTTTTCTTTGTAGCTCCGCGATCTCGGAGTATGCAGGTTCAATTTAAACTCGTTTTTTTTTTAAATTTTATATTGTTTTTCTAAATATATATATATAAATATATTTTGACAAAAATGAATTAAAAATATAGCGTTTCGCCGACTCCCCGGCAGCGGCGCCAAAAACTTGATGTGTGCAGCATGGGGTACGATATACTATATATATTTTAATACGAAATACGATACAAATTACACAAGTTTTATTTATTTATTTACAAATGGGATATACCTAAACCTTGCTACAACACTATAGGCAGTGTACCTAATCGTAGAGTAGTGTAGTTTTTAGTAAGTTCGGTTCGTTCCACAGGGAGATGGCTTATTTCACACTATATTTTAAATAACTATATTTGTACAAAATATATATAATTATATATAATAATATATAAAAGGGGGTTTACCATTTAATGACCGGTTTGTCGATTTTATATTTTAAGTCACAATTAAAACCTAATGCAAAATATAAATGACGATAATTAAAGTGCGTAAAATAAATAACAATATAATAATTATGCTTATTTAAACTTCCGTAACCATGATGTTTGACGTTTTGATTATTTATTACCCTGGGTTAATTATCCTTTGTCCTGGATGTATTTGAAACCTATCTGGTTTTTGTCCATAATAGTTCATCGGTCATAATTATAAACTGCTCGACAAATTTAACCTTATACCCGAAGTCAAATATTCCAACTAACTAGGGATTCGAACTGTAACAAGGTCTTAATACTTTGTTTAATGAATACACCAGGTTATCGACTGTGTGTAATCCAAGGTTTTAATACTTTGTTAACAATTACACCAATTACCCTTGAATGTAATCCACCCCTATTTAATGAGTCCAGTAACTATTAATCCATCCCCGTGTCCGGTCAAATGAACAATAGCTCGTACTTATAAATATCTCGCCCATCGTGTCCGATTAAGCGTATGTGGTTATATATAGATACGTCAAATCATAACCTTTATATTAAATTAACGAGGTATCGTTAATTTAAAATAAAGCCCATTAATAGTCCATAGTCTAATTTCCACAAGTGTCGTTCTTTTGTCCAAACTCCAATTATGGTCCAAACCCAATTACCCCATCTTAATATTTAGCCCAACAACACGATTACTTCGGCTCAAATAAGCATAATAATAACTTAAGTACGAGACATTAATTTAAAAAGGAGAACATAGCTTACATTGATTATTTATCGCGTAGTGTTACACGGAGAGAACTTCGACTTCAAAATCCGTAAAATAACCTTTACATTACCCAAACTAATCTAATATAAAACTAAACTAATTTATATTATATATATATATATATATATATATATATATATATATATATATATATATATATATATATATATATATATATATATATATATATATATATATATTATATCAGAGAGAGAGATTGATTTTTTGTGTATCAAACTCAGCAAAAGCTCGTGCCTTTTATAGGCATTTCTGATTTTGGCTGCTCCGCTATCGCTTAGCAATTGTGCCTTCCAGCTTCGAGATCGTGAAGCGACGCACTCCAGCTCACCAACTTTTGGCCATTTGCTTGTCGACGTTATTTAATATAATATATAAATAATTTATATAATTATTTAAATATTATATTATATTCTTGTGCATAGTAGACTTGTAATTTTTGGTCCGTTGCGTCGGGCGTTGATAGTTGGCTCAGGTCCCGGTTCCGGATTTTCGAACGCTTTTTCGTACAATTTAATATCTTGTACTTTGCATTTCACAACTTGTACTCTTGTCATTTTTAGACGTTTCTTATCAATAAATTGAACCATTTGAATTGTATCTTGTACATTTGAGCTTTTTGGACGTTTGTGTCTTTAAATCTTCGTTTTTGCCTTTTGTCTTCGCACTTATTTATTTAAACGAATATTACTTGAAAATAGAACAATTGCAACTGAAAACTTTACATATTGGAAGGATATTGCTACTAAATATATGTTCATTTGGAGCACTATCAATAACATCATCGGAATCCTCATCGGGATCCGATTCATCGGAAAATTGGTAATCTTCCCAATATTTTGCTTCCTCGGCGGAAACACCATTGACCATTATTGACTTTGGTCCGTTGGTTGAGGATTTTCTTTTATTTAATTGATTTACAGTAGGTATCAATATTTATTCCTCCGAAACCTCTTCTTCTTCCGGTTCCTCCTCTTCCGGTTCCTCCACTTCCGGTTCCTCCTCTTCCGGTTCCTCCTCTTCCGGTTCCTCCTCTTCTGATTCCTCTTCGAGAATTTGTGAATCTTCCCAAAGTATATTCGACTCTTCATTATTATCAGGTGAGTCGATGGGATTTGTACTAGTGGTAGACATCTATCACACAATATCAAACATATTAAGAGGTTAATATATCACATAATAATTACATATAGTTTCCAACAAAAGTGTTAAGTAACCGTTTTTAAAGAAAACACGGTCGAAGTCCAGACTCACTAATGTATCCTAACAAACTCGATAAGACACACTAATGCAAATTTTTGGTTCTCTAAGACCAACGCTCTGATACCAACTGAAATGTCCCGTTCATATTGATTATAAATGTTCCATATTAATTGATTTCGTTGCGAGGTTTTGACCTCTATATGAGACGTTTTTCAAAGACTGCATCCGTTTTTAAAAACAAACCATAACCTTTATTTTATCGACAAGGTTAAAAGGACACCACCTAGATTATCAGAAATGATAATCTAAATAATATCACACTTACACACTACCAATACATATTAGTTTACAATATTAATATGTTACAACAAAGTAAATTTTGAATGCAGTTTTAAACAATATTATACAAGCATGCTGACTCCAAATCTTGTCCATATATTAGCATGCAACAGCGGAAGCTCTTAATAATCACTTGAGAATAAACATGCTTTAAACGTCAACAAAAATGTTGGTGAGTTATAGGTTTAACCTATATATTTATCAAATCGTAATAATAGACCACAAGATTTCATATTTCAATATACATCCCATACATAGAGATAAAAAAATCATTCATATGGTGAACACCTGGTAACCGACATTAACAAGATGCATATAAGAATATCCCCATCATTCAGGGACATCCATCGGACATGTTATAAAACTCGAAGTACTAAAGCATCCGGTACTTTGGATGGGGTTCGTTAGGGCCAATAGATCTATCTTTAGGATTCGCGTCAATTAGGCGTGCACTAGTTCTCAAAATTAGTGATGTTCCCTAATTCTTAGGCTAACAAGCAAAAAGGGGCATATTCGGCTTCGATCATTCAACCATAGAAAGTAGTTTCATGTACTCGTGTCTATTTTGTAAAATATTTATAAAGCTGCATGTATTCTCATCCCAAAAATATTAGATTTTAAAAGTGGGACTATAACTCACTTTCACAGATTTTTACTTCGTCGGGAAGTAAGACTTGGCCACAGGTCGATTCACGAACCTATAACAAATATGTACATATATATAAAAGTATGTTCAAAATATATTTACAACATTTTTAATACATTTTAATGTTTTAAGTTTATTAAGTTAGCTGTCCTCGTTAGTAACCTACAACTAGTTGTCCAAAGTTAGATGTACATAAATAAATTGATATATATTATCTTGAATCAATCCACGACCCAGTGTATACACGTCTCAGGCTAGATCACAACTCAAAGTATATATATTTTTTGGAATCAACCTCAACCCTGTATAGCTAACTCCAATATTACTGCATATAGAGTGTCTATGGTTGTTCCAAATAATATATATACATGGGTCGATATGATATGTCAAAACATTTGCATACGTGTCTATGGTATCCCAAGATTACATAATATATTAGAATACATGTATAATACAACATAAGTTAGCTAGGATATGATTAATATAGATTTGTTACCAATTTTCACGTAGCTACAACAAGAAAAATTATCCAATCTTGTTTTACCCATAACTTCTTCGTTTTAAATCCGTTTTGAGTAAATCAAGTTGCTATGGTTTCATATTGAACTTAATTTTATGAATCTAAACAGAAAAAGTATAAGTTTATAGTCGGAAATACAGGTTACAAGTCATTTTTGTAAAGGTAGTCATTTCAGTCGAAAGAACGACGTCTAGATGACCATTTTGGAAAACATACTTTCACTTTGAGTTTAACCATGATTTTTGGATATAGTTTCATGTTCATAAGAAAAATCATTAGAACAACTTTTAAATCAAAGTTTATCATAGTTTTTAATTAACTAACCCAAAATAGCCCGCGGTGTTACTACGACGGCGTATGTCCGGTTTTACGGTGTTTTTCGTGTTTCCAGGTTTTAAATCATTAAGTTAGCATATCATATAGATATAGAACATGTGTTTAGTTGATTTTAAAATTCAAGTTAGAAGGATTAACTTTTGTTTGCGAACAAGTTTAGAATTAACTAAACTATGTTATAGTGATTTCAAGTTTAAACCTTCGAATAAGGTAGTTTTATATATATGAATCAAATGATGTTATGAACATCATTACTACCTCATGTTTTGTGGATAAACCTACTAGAAATGAGAAAAATAGATCTAGCTTCAAAGGATCCTTGGATGGCTTGAAAGTTCTTGAAGCAGAATCATGACACGAAAACAAGTTCAAGTAAGATTTCCACTCGAAATAAGATTGTTATAGTTATAGAAATTGAATCAAAGTTTGAATATGAGTATTACCTTATATTAGAAAGATATCTTATTGTAAATAAGAAAGATTTCTTGAGGTTGGATGATCACTTTACAAGATTGGAAGTAAGCTAGCAAACTTGGAAGTATTCTTGATTTTATGAAACTAGAACTTATAGAATTTATGAAGAACACTTAGAACTTGAAGATAGAACTTGAGAGAGATCAATTAGATGAATAAAATTGAAAAATGAAAGTGTTTTTAGGTGTTTTTGGACGTTGGTATATGGATTAGATATAAAAGATGTGTAATTTTGTTTACATGTAAATAAGTCATGAATGATTACTAATATTTTTGTAATTTTATGAGATATTTCATGCTAGTTGCCAAATTATGGTTCCTACATATGTTAGGTGACTCACATGGGCTGCTAAGAGCTGATCATTTTAGTGTATATACCAATAGTACATACATCTAAAAGCTGTGTATTGTACGAGTACGAATACGGGTGCATACGAGTAGAATTGTTGATGAAACTAAACGAGGATGTAATTGTAAGCATTTTTGTTAAGTAGAAGTATTTTGATAAGTGTCTTGAAGTCTTTCAAAAGTGTATGAATACATATTAAAACACTACATGTATATACATTTTAACCGAGTCGTTAAGTCATCGTTAGTCGTTACATGTAAATGTTGTTTTGAAACCTTTAGGTTAACGATCTTGTTAAATGTTGTTAACCATTGTTTATTATATCTAAAGAGATGTTAAATTATTACATTATCATGATATTATGATATATTAATATATCTTAGTATGATATATATACAGTTAAATGTTGTTACAACGATAATCGTTACATATATGTCTCGTTTTGAAATCATTAAGTTAGTAGTCTTGTTTTTACATATGTAGTTCATTGTTAATACACTTAATGACATGTTTACTTATCATTTATCATGATTAAACATAGTGTAACAATATCTTAATATGATTCATATGTATTTAGTAAGACGTTGTTAAAACGATAATCGTTATATATATCGTTTCGAGTTTCTTAATTCAATAAACTCGATTTTATGTATATAACTCATTGTTAAAATACCTAACGAGATACTTACTTATCATAATATCATGTTAACTATATATATAATCATATATATGTCATTATATAGTTTTTACAAGTTTTAACGTTCGTGAATCACCAGTCAACTTGGGTGGTCAATTGTCTATATAAAACATATTTCAATTAATCAAGTCTTAACAAGTTTGATTGCTTAACATGTTGGAAACACTTAATCATGTAAATATCAATTTCATTTAATATATATAAACATGGAAAAGTTCAGGTCACTACATATGAACTAAGGAAGAATGTATAGGAATGGTGTGAATAAGAGAACGGGACAGCTTAATTTATAATGGAAATATCAGACAGAATAATTGAGGCAGATCACCGCATTTAATTATAGAGATCTTAATTTCCTTATTCACCGAAGAATCAAATCTTTTAGATTTCGAAGATCTCCTCTAAATCCCTTAAACTCCGGAATTCAACCCTATCTGTGTCAAAAGATGTGACGAAACTTTATTTCTCTCATTTCACTCTTTTGTGATAGCTTCATTCGCACTCTTTGAATAATCGATTTGTTTTATCCATATTACTAAATGATGATAAAACCCTATTTATCAACTCATATTCGTCATGAAAACATTTTTATTGTTAGCCATGACCACCTCACTCAAATTTCAGGACGGAATTTCTTTAACGGGTAGGTACTGTGACAACCCGGGAATTTCTGACTAAATTTAAACTTAATCTTTACATATCTCAGACACGATAAGCAAAGTCTGAAAAGTTGAGTCTCAAAATTTTCAAACTGTTACATGGATACATTTTGACCTTTGACTATTTTCGACGATTCACGAACAATTATTTTAAATAAATATGTATATATATATATATATATATATATATATATATATATATAAGTTTATATAACAAATTGAAATAATAAAATATAATTTAAACATAAGAATTAGATATGTAAAATAAGATACAAATAATTAAGTTGTAATTTAAAATGAAGCTATATATAAATATGATCTCTATAAATAATTATTATGATATGTATATTGAAATATATATATATGAATGACATAAATACTATATTTATTATATAATTGTTAAATATTACACAATTAGTAATATATAATATTAATGTATTAAATTACAAGTTAAACTATAATTGTTATATTAATATTATTACTTTCATTATTATTATTATTAATAATATTAATATCAGTATTATTAATATTATTATTTTTTAATACATATATAGATATGAAAGGTGATACATGTAACTTGTTATATCTTTATTATTATTAGATAACATTACCATTATCATTAAAATCATTAATATAATTATAATTATTATTATTATTATTAATACTATAAAAATAATACAACTTATTATTATTAACTTTAGTAATATTATTATGTCATTTCTATAATTATAATTATCAGTATTATTAATTATTATTAGTAGTATTATTATTAATTAATATAAATATTACTTATTAATATTAATTAAAAAGACAGATAAATACGCATATATGTATAAAAATCAAAATCGGGTTTGTTATATTTTATTCTGCTTCTCTGCTCACCTATGAATAATTGTCGAACCCCACACCAGCCTATCATCTCATGTCGCTGCAACAACCATTCGATTACCATTGTCACACTCTACAAATTGCTGTTACTAATCGAAGGATTAAAGAGAAGAGGAGGAAAAAAAACCGTGTCCTTTGTTCACGTCAGGTTTTAGATCAATAGCTTGAATCAGAATCAATTATCATAATCTAAGAATGATGGAGTGTTAGGAATCATTCCATTGACCTATCTGTAAGTTTACATCCCCTAATTCCTCAAATCGATTATTAATTTTGGAGTCAAAATTTTAAAATCAAAAAGTCAAACGAACGTTTAAGGATCGAATTGAAGTTGGAGATGTTGTTGCTGTTGAAATTGATTATTTATAAAGTTTCTATGAATGATTTAACATGTATTTCATATAACAATTGTAGTCTAAAAATACCCGGATTTCAAAATCAGTATATGAGTTCATCGCCTTCTTTATCAAACCTCTACTATATTAATTTTTTTTTCTGTTTGATAGATTACAACACAACCACAACTGCTCCTGTTTTGTGTGTGGTTTTAATTCGAACTCAGGCTCAAAAATAGAACGAACCTCAACTGCAAATGTCTCTTTCTGCTGCTATATATATATATATATATATATTTTCCTGTTTAACCTTTCGAAAACTATATTGTTTCTGTTTCAGTGATTGATCATTGTACACAACCACCTGTTATTGTTATTTTTGTTCCTGCAGCTGATATACTTATTTTTTTTCATTACTGTTGTTGCAATGTTTTTTTTTCTGTCATACAAACTCAAGTCAAACACCCCTTTCTGGTTACTGCCCGATTCTTATATTATTTTTTTGTGTGCAACCTCGAACCTACAACTGTGAGGATACAATGAAGATGTTGAGGGTATGTATTTAAGATGGTGTTATGATGATGATACTTAGATGGTGATGGGTAATAATAATTAATGATGATGATGATGATGATAAGTGCTACGATGATGATGATAAATTAAAGCTGCCAGGTTGTTGCTGTTGCGTGTATTTCTACTGCCCTGCTACTGAGGTTATTTACGTTGGGCTGTTGTGGATCCAAAGAGGCTTACAATTAGGTTTAGTTAATGAACTCTTGGGCTTGTCATGTTGGGCTCCATTTTGATACTAATTGAAACGACCCGTCCTAATTCATCAGGACGAATACATTACATTTGGTTACATCGCGAGGTACTTGACCTCTATATGATACAATTTTACAAACATTGCATTCGTTTTTAAAAGAAAAACTTTCATTACATCGAAAGTTGACGGCATGCATACCATTTCATAATATATCCAACTATAATTGACTTAATAATAATCTTGATGAACTCAATGACTCGAATGCAACATCTTTTGAAATATGTCATGAACGACTTCAAGTAATATCTCTAAAATAAGCAAGTGCACAGCGGAAGATTTCTTTCATACCTGAGAATAAACATGCTTTCAAGTGTCAACCAAAAGGTTGGTGAGTTCATAAGTTTATTATAAAACAATAAAATTCAGTAATTTTGATAGACCACAAGATTTAAATGCTGCATGGTACAAATGGGCCCGAATCCTATACCCACCTGTAATGTACATGCGATATCTTTTAAATACAGTACACCTTTCTTGTGTACGAAACCATTTTTCATAAATCTTAGTAACCGTACACATATCTCGTGTACAAAATCTCTTACACATAACCTGTGTATAAAATCATTCTCTCGATACATAACATTCACATTTCTTTCATAGCTTGGCTTGGTAATCGACCTTAACATATAATGCTCAAAATAATATCCCCAAAACAGAACATCTCGTCTGTATAATAATCATATAAAATTCGAACTACTAAACACCACGCCCACTAGCTCTTCCGTCTAGTGAACATTCTGGGTGGGGGTGTTAAACCCGGTAGCTACCTTTAGGATTCGCGTCAATTAGGCGTGCACTAATTCTCAAAATTAGTGATGTTCCCTAATTCTTAGGTTACCAAGCAATAATAATCAGGGGAAAAATATTCATATCAATTGTGAAATCTAAATATTTCTAGGGTATTACCTAACCGTTAAAATATTTTCACCAATAACAGTTTGTACAAAAGAATTTTTATTTACAATCTTTATGAAAATATACTTACATATATATTTTTCTCAGATGTAATCATGGATTTAATGAGTTAATATGATATTAATCTCATTTGTTTTTCAGGTTAGGCTAAAATAAGTAATCTCTAAAACTTTTAGAAACCACATATTCTTCACAGAATATTTCTTCAATAAAGTTATGGATCAATACTTCATCGTTCATTGTTGTTGGTACTCGTTGGTATCTATGGTGCGTATTATGTTGATGTTCGTGAGACAGATTGTGATGTTGAGGTGTGGGATGCGGATGTTGCTGTTGGTGGTACTGTTGGTGCCAGTGATGTTGCTGAAGCTGGTACGTTTTGCACCATATTTTCCAAATTGATTACTCAGGTGCGAAGCTTGTTGACTTCTTCGATTACTCCGGGATGATTGACGGTTGTAACAAGCGGATGAATAAGATTGAGAATTTTTTTTTTGGATATCATATAATCATTGCGAGATATCCTGGAAATGAGGGTGAATATGGTGTTTCGGACAGGTTCGTCGATAAATGCTTCAGGTTTTTCACCAAGAGGTGAATTCGTTTAGTGGAAGGGATCGCCTTCTTCGCGTTTCCATTGATTAAGTCGGCTACGAACCCATTAGATAAATTGGGGATGGCTGATTGATTGATTCATTCTGGTGACGCTGCTTCCGGAGCTTAGGTGAACACTCATGTCGGAATGGCTGTCAGGCTTCTGAGAATTTGAACTAATGACGAGTTCCATTTTGTACGATTAGATAAAGGGTTTTCGATATGAAAATGATTTTCGGATATCGGATGATATTCTAATTACATAGAATACCTGTCTATAGTACAGAAGATGTGACGCCCCGTACAAAACCATCGTGTACGGTTCATCAACAACAGGATCATTACAAGATCAAACACTATATGCTGTTTGAAAACCAGTTTTGCAATCATAAAAAGATAGCGCTTTACAAAAGATAACGTGACACAAAGGTCGTTACAAAGTCATTGTTTGAAAATAACATAAGTTACGAATGCAAAAGAAAAGTTCCATGATTGAGACATCTCTAAGTAATGCAGCGGAAATCTAACACAGCAGGTCCTTAACAGTAAAGCTATAACAGCATGACAGCAAGTCTAACAGCGGAATCAACAACGTCTAAGCACCTGAGATATACATGCTTAAAAAGTCAACACGAATGTTGGTGAGCTATAGTTTGTCTGTAATCAGTAATGTAATGTAGGCCACGAGATTTTAGTGCTTCAACCAGCGTTTCAAATCAGTATTTCAAATCAGTATGATAAAGTATATGCTTATCTGTGGGCACCCGGTAACTAACTTAACGTAATATTACCCCCTAAAAGTACACTTGGAGAGTGCGTAAGTTTACGAAGTTTTAAACACCCGTTAAATGCTAGCGCGACTAGCCCGAGTGGGGATGTTAAACCCTATGGATCCATATCTAAGATTCGCGTTCACCGGTTCAAAAACCAATGACTAAACTTTACCGAGCTAAGGGGAAAGTTTATGCCGTTGTATAACCCACACATATATAAAGTTTTAAGTACTCGTGCCTAATATGTAAAACATAAAAAACGCATGTATTCTCAGTCCCAAAATAGTTAAAGTAAAAAGGGATGCTATAACTCACAGTGATAAGAGCGGTAAAGTCGATAATGAAAGTATGCAAGTAGTAAGTCGGTCCGAAAGGTCGTCAACCTAAGTCAAAGGTTACTAGGTTAGTATGTTATCCTCATAAGTTCTAATAGTGCATAAAATAAGTTTAAGTGTCATCATCATCATCATTCATCATCATAAAAGCTAAGTAAGTTTGACAAGAATAGAGATCGAAACAATAGGCTGACTTCGGTCAGCTGCTACGACCTCTATACAAAACGAAAAGACGCATAGTCAGTGGCTATGGCTCCGTATATGAGTCCTCTAACCGCTGACCAATTTTCAGAACCTAACTCGTCTTTGTTTGACCGTGATGACGGTTTAAGTTCGAGTAGGTCAGAAATTTCAGCACAACGTTACAACGGCGTAGTGACTTTCGGAGGCCTATAAATCCTAAACCGAATATCGGATTAAGTCAAGGCCTAAACGAAAAGTCATCTAATCAAAACGAACTAACTGAAAATAAATTTTCCAGAAGTTCAGGAATCTGATCAGATCCAAAAAACAGTTAAACAAGTGCTCCGGTGGGGTTCTTGGTGCTTGATGCTCACTACGGTTCTCATCCTTGATGCTTGTAAGCTTCAAGTGTACAACTCGTTGATGGGTTAGCATCACCTTGACCAAGATTCTACCATCAATACACAATATGTTAAGACCAAGTAAGAACACAACTCATTTAAGAGTCTTAGATGGATGATGAACCAAGGTTACATCATATCCTTAGTCTTTAACACAATTACAAGTTACATTTTCAACTAAAGCTACAAACTTTACTTCAATCAAACAAGTATGAACATAATATAGGTCAAATGAAGTGATGGAACCCTAATCTAGAGAGCTTGGATCCTTTTCACACAAGTTATAAGGTCACAAAGCTAGAAAGCTTGAACCTTTAGTGTTCTTGAAGATCTTGAAGCATAAAGCTTGGATCTTTAAGTTACATGAAGACCATAAACACAAGTTTTGATCTTTATAACAAAATAATGAGATCATAAGTTAGGAAACTTAGATCCAACAAAGGATATGAAGATTCAAGCTAGAAAGCTTGCATCTTGGTTGTTCTTGAAGATCTTGAAGCATAAAGCTTGGATCTTTAAGTTACATGAAGATTACAAACACAAGTTTGAATCTTTATAACAAAATAACAAGATTAAAGTTAAAAGATATAGATCTACAAAGTAGGTGAAGATTAAAAGCTAGAAAGCTTGAATCTTCCATGTTCTTGAAGGATTAAAATCAATGTTTGAATCTACAAGATGTAATCAAGATCAAAAGCTAAAAAGCTAGACCCATGATGATGATGATGAATTCGTGATGATGAGAAGGTGAAGAAGAAGAGAAATTCAAAATACTTACACTTTTTAGAGAGAGAAAGACTAGAGAAAGAATTAGAGAGTAAGTGTGTGTGAAATGCAAATGAGAGCAAGTGTAAAATGGATGGAATAAGGCTTGTATTTATAGGTGGTGAGGTGATTGTGGGGGTGATGTAGCCATGGGGTAGTGGGGGGGGACAAGAGGGACAAACTTTTGCTTTTTGGTTAATGGTTGTCTAAAGTTGGTGCTTATATTAGGATCCCATGCAACATTAAGGTTAATACTTGACAAAAATGCTAGCATGTTCCCTCTAATAAATGGGCATTTGTCTTACATATTAATGGGTCACTAGTTACATAAAATTGGGCTAATTAAATATTCCACTAGCTAGTATAGGGTGGGCTAAGGTCCAACAAGGTAGAAAGTCTAACAAGACTAACTAGTAAGCATATGTAAATTACTAAGCGTAATTAAACATCCAAAACCCAAGTACTTATTATTATAAAATAATAATTAATATTTCGTAGTCATAATTTTCCAATTACTACAAAAGTTAAACGTGTACGCAGTACGCAGTTTGTTCGAAACGTCAAGTGACACCAACGGTCGTAAAAGCATTCGGGGATCAGGTTAATGATCACACACTTAATAGCACGTTGTAAGATATTAATGAAAGTAATTAATCATTAAATAAGATCTCAGAGCATGATATAGCTCAGTACGCACAAATACCCAGTTTCGTGAAAGCACAAAGCATAAAAGCAAGTCAAAAAAGCCGGGTCGTTACAGAAGATCCCGTAAATTACAGAGGGAATTAAGGAAACGTGTCAGATAAAGTCTACAGTAACAGATACGCTAAGATATGAATTTTGTCTATACACTATTCATGCAATCCAGGCAGTAAGATATGTCTAGATTTAGAAAGATAAGCAAGTGATTCCCTAAGAATGATAAGCAGGTCATTTTCGACATGAAATGATAAGCAAAACTTTTGACATGCAGACACGGTCGAAGTCCAGACTCACTAATGCATCTTAACAACTATCAGATAGACAAACTAATGCAAGACCTGGTTCGCTAAAACCACCGCTCTGATACCACATGAAACGACCCGTACTAATTCATCAAGACGAATACATTACATTTGGTTACATCGCGAGGTACTTGACCTCTATATGATACAATTTTACAAACATTGCATTCGTTTTTAAAAGACAAACTTTCATTACATCGAAAGTTGACAGCATGCATACCATTTCATTATATATCCAACTATAATTGACTTAATAATAATCTTGATGAACTCAATGACTCGAATGCAACGTCTTTTGAAATATGTCATGAACGACTTCAAGTAATATCTCTAAAATAAGCAAGTGCACAGCGGAAGATTTCTTTCATACCTAAGAATAAACATGCTTTCAAGTGTCAACCAAAAGGTTGGTGAGTTCATAAGTTTATCATAAAACAATAAAATTCAGTAATTTTAATAGACCACAAGATTTAAATGCTGCATGGTACAAATGGGCCCGAATCCTATACCCACCTGTAATGTACATGCGATATCTTTTAAATACAGTACACCTTTCTTGTGTACGAAACCATTTTTCATAAATCTTAGTAACCATATACATATCTTGTGTACAAAATCTCTTACACATAACCTGTGTAAAAAATCATTCTCTCGATACATAACATTCACATTTCTTTCATAGCTTGGCTTGGTAACTGACCTTAACATATAATGCGCAAAATAATATCCCCAAAACAGAACATCTCGTCTGTATAATAATCATATAAACTTCAAAGTACTAAACACCACGCCCACTAGCTCTTCCGTCTAGTGAACATTCTGGGTGGAGGTGTTAAACCCGGTAGCTACCTTTAGGATTCGCATCAATTAGGCGTGCACTAATTCTCAAAATTAGTGATGTTCCCTAATTCTTAGGTTACCAAGCAATAATAATCAGGGGAAAAATATTCATATCAATTGTGGCAATTATCACGTCCACATAATTCAATGGTGGCAATTATCATGTCCACATTATTCATTCGAGGAATGTTTTGCTTGTGTCTATCTCGTCAAACATTTATAAAAGCATTTCATATATTCGCAGTTCAAAATGTATTTCAAAAGCATTTAATAAAGCGGTTGTAAAAGTTGCGCATGTATTCTCAGTCCCAAAAATGTAAAGAGTAAAAGGGAATCAAATGAACTCACCATACTGTATTTTGTAGTAAAAATACATATGACGTCATTGAACAAGTGTAGGGTTGGTCTCGGATTCACGAACCTATATTATTCATATATTTATTAAAACATATACTTGTAATCGAACAAGTTTAGATATTATTATTAATTGTTATTTCAGTAACTTGTATGTTTCATTGGTAACTATTTTAACTATATTTATTTTATATATACCTTAGATAAATAATTAGTATTTATTATGAAAATATTAATGTTGTTATGCGATATGTTTTAAATATATTCTTATATAGCTATTTATTTGTTAAAATAATATCAATAATAATAAATAAAAACTTATATCTTTTTATGATAACAATAATAATACTAAAAGTAATTAGACTTAGTAATGATACTGCTATTAATAGTTTTGATAATAATACTAATAATAAAAGTAGTGTTAGTAATAGTAATAATTTTAATGAAAAGATAATAATGGTAAGATAAAAATGTTAGTTTTCATAAAAATAATATTTTAACTAATAATGGTACTTTTAATAAAACTAATGATTTTAATAGAAATTTTAATAGTCATATTAATCATAATAATACTATATATTTTAATAGTAATAATAATAATGATAATAATTTTAATTATACTAAAAATCTTATTTCTAATGTTAGTAATAATATTATTTACTTAATAACAATCAATAATAAATAATAATAATAATAATAATAACAATAACAATAATAATAATAATGAAATAATAAATATAACAATATTAGTAATAACTACCTCAAAGGAGTAGCTCTTAAAAAAATGCCCAAGTCGCTGTTTGAAACCGCGACGTCCCGCTAACCCGATAACATCTTTAACCATTAATCCATTTGTGACTTCCTAAAATAATACGGATCCAAATTGTTTTAATCCACAATTCAGTTTTCTTTTTAAGGAACCCATTTACTTATTCATCATCTATTAACTATAATCATCATCACGATGATCATCATTATCCTTATTACCTAAACGTTCTCGATCCATTGGTTAAATGACGAACCCAACAAGAACTAGTTCATAAGCCCACTTAATCAAGATAAACCCATTTATCTTCATCATCATATTTCAATCCAACCATCATCCATCTAAATCATTATCAATCATCATCCTAAATATAATTCATTTCGTGGCAATTCATCACCATCATAATACACCCGTATCATCATTATTTTCATACTCTAATCGTGACCCTCATGATATTGTTCATCATTTAAGTACGACCTAAGCCTACTTGAATTTTATGATATCTTTAAACGATTATCAGTCAAGGTTTTTGGGTAATATAATAGACAACAACAAAAAAATTGTTCCATCCTATGGAGTTCCACGTAAGTGCATGAACCGATATTTGCTTTACTAATAATCGATCATCCCAACCACTAATTAAAATGTCCCATTGTCGGCGCTTGTAACTCTTCATTTGGAATGGAATATAATTTTGGGTGGGTCATTGATGTCTGTGAGGCGTACTAGGAAATAGATATATTTTTTACTACGAAAAACTATTAAATACGATACAATTTTACACAAGTGATTTATTTATTTAAAGAGTGGATATACCTAAACCTTGCTACAACACTTATAGGCAGTGTACCTAATCGTACAGTAGTATAGTTTTTAGTAAGTTCGGTTCGTTCCACAGGGATCTTTTAAACAAGCTTAACGCTATATTTTTAACAACTATATTTATATAAAATATATATAATTATATATAGTAATATTATTATTATAAAAAGGGGTTTTTTTTACCGTTTAATGATCGGTTTGTCAATTTTAAAACTTAAGTTGCAGTTAAAACCTAATGTAAAATATTAAAAATAAATATAACTTAATTTAAAGCGTAAAGTAAATAACGATAATGAAATTGCGATAAATAAAAGTGTGATAAATAAAATAACGGTAAATAAAATTGTGATAATTAAAAAGTGCAATTAAATAAAATGACAATAAATAAAAGTGCGATAAATAAAAGTGCAATTAAATATGAAATAAAGGAAATTAAATATGAAATAAAGGAATTATGCTTATTTAAACTTCCATAATCATGATGTTTGACGTGTTGATTTTAGTTTTATTACCATGGGTTAATTGTCATTTGTCCTGGAATATTCAATATGTCTGTCTGGTTTTTGTCCATAACAGTCCATCAGTTATAAATATAAAGTGCGAGTGTCCTCGTCAAATTATCCTTATATCCGAAGTCAAATATTCTAACTAATTAGGGACTTAAACTGTAACAAGGTCTTAATACTTTGTTTAATAATTACACCAGGATATCGACTGCGTGTAACCCAATGTTTTAATACTTTGTTAACAATTACGCCAAGTGTCCTTGTACATAATTTACCCATGTTTTAATAAGTCTATTAACTATTAATTCATTCCCGTGTCCGGTTAAATGAACGATTATTCGTACATATAAATATCCCGCCCATCGTGTTCGATCGAGTGTGTGTTGTTATTTATAGGTACGTCTAATTGTAAATCTTTATTTTAATTTAACAAACTATCATTTAGTTAAACAAATATAAAGCCCATTAATAGCCCATAATCTAATTTTCACAAGTGTCGTTCTTTTGTCCAAACTCTAATTATGGTACAAAGCCCAATTACCCAATTCTAATATTTTAGCCCAACATCATGATTACTTCGTCTTAAATAAGCATAATAATAATTTAGCTACGAGACATTAAATTAAAAAGGTTGAACATAACTTACAATGATTAAAATTAGCGTAGCGTTACACGGACAGAATTTTGACTTACACCCTTACAACATTCGCTAACATACCCTTATTATTAGAATTTAAAATTAAAATTAAAATAATATATATATATATATATATATATATATATATATATATATATATATATATATATATATATATATATATATATATATATATATATATATATATATATATATATATATATATATATATATATATATATATATATACGTTTGAGTAGGAAGAAGAAAAAGATGTTTTTATGATCAACAAAACCGCGAATTTATAGGCATGTGGCCAGCTACCTACTGCCATGCGATCACATGGATTTAACACTTCCAGGCCATGCGATCGCATGGCCTGCTTTTCCAGCTCACAGGTCTTTGTTTGTTTATTTGCCGACGTTTTAATAAATAAATATAATATATAAATAATTTTAAGAATTATTTAAATATTATATTATATTTATGTGCATAGTTGACTTGTAATTTTTAGTCCGTTGCGTCGAGCGTTGAGAGTTGACTCTGGTCCCGGTTCCGGATTTTCGAACGTCCTTGCGTACAATTTAATATCTTGTATTTTGCGTTTTGCGACTTGTACTCTTGTAATTTTGAGACGTTTCTCATCAATAATTTGAACCACTTTGATTGTACTTTGTACTTTTGAGCTTTTTGGTCATTTGCGTCTTCAATTCGTCGAATCTGTCTTTTGTCTTCACCTTTTATTATTTAAACGAATATCACTTGTAAATAGAACAATTGCAACTAAAAGCTTGTCTTTCTTGAGGGATAATGCTATGAAATATATGTTCGTTTTTAGCATTATCAAATATTCCCACACTTGAGCGTTGCTTGTCCTCAAGCAATATATTCTTGAAATAAAAATACTAGAATCACTTCTTTATTTTTCACACTTTGTACATCAGTGATTTCTATATGGCGGTATGAACAATGGTAGTAATGATGTGGTTTAGAGTCCCACATGACTATAAAAATTTAGATCTTTAAGGAAATTGGATCTTTATGAAAACATTTGATCTTTTGAAAATACGATCTAGCTTTTACCCTAGATAAGTTTTCCGGAATAACCCTTCACCGGTGTTTGCAAATTATTTTTTTGGGTTTTGTGGGTTTCAGATTTTAAAATTTTTGCTCAAAACTTGCGGTTTTGTGTCACCCACTTGCTAACCTTGTATTAGGAAAGCAACACGTCCAGTATACTTACTCTGTATATTACCTTTAGGTAAACTACCATCCGGTTGTAAAGGAAAGCGTTGAACAAGCAACTGTTAAGGCAATGTCCCTGACATGCTTTTAATTATGGTCTATAACGTGTCGGATGCAATTACTATCCTTTGTAGGAGCAATAGTAAAGCTCACCCTTATAATTTTTCAGTCTGGCACAAGGTCCTGTCTTCGACCATGCTATGTAACCACCGTTCTTACGGTTGACACCCGATTTGCTTCAGGTGACCTAATGAATTCCAGGTGAATTCCTAGAATTTTACATTCAATGGTAATGAACGCATTGAAAATAGGGTTTTCAGAAAACAAATCGGTTTTAATTTGATCAAAATATTTTCTCGTTCAAGCTCGAGTTTAGATATCATTGAATTCCATGAGTTTGTAATTCTCAATCTTTAAAGTCAATCTCAAGGATTGAGTAATATCAGGCTTAAAAGATGATTTTTAATCTTTAAGGAGATTATCCTTTCTGGGGGTCTGATTCATTAGTCTTATCAAGTATATTTGCACGGCGCCCTCCCCATTTTACGAGACAGATCCTCTCATGGTTAGGATAAGTCTGACCACTTGGTGACCCTGTTTGATGCTGATGTTCGTGGATTTCCAGCTGATTTTAGAGATGGCTTTTCTAGATTTTTCATCAACCTACAGCTGGTCTGGACGACAACTTCCTGACCTAAATCAAGAAGCGCGTTTCTTTTTTGGAAGACTTTACTTCCTTTTAATGATGGAATTGATTCATCGTGTAGATCCATCTTTCTTTCAAATATATTATAAGAAATTGGGTAAAACGATTAATTTTGTCCAAAACAAAAGTATCCTCAGTTATTTGTACAAAAATATGTGATATATATTCAAAATAACTTGGTAAATTTTTCCCACACTTGGCTTTTATTTTCCCTTCTTTGCCTTTTTATTGTCCTCTATTCCATTTTAAATGAATTCTAACATTTTGGTTTGTTTCTCAATTTATGTCCTTTCCGAGGTAACAATAATTTCGGTGTTAACACTTAGTTTTATCGTTCATAAATATGTATAAACATGATTTTGAGTTCATTTAATTGAAAATTTTGAAAAATTTTACTAGAATTGGGTAGTCAGTATATAAGACTAGGGCTGTTCTTTATTATCAGAGAGCACTAAATTCTAATACAACTACTACATTACTAGTATTTTTAATGGTAACCAAGTGTATAAGTCAAAATTTTTTTAAAAATCCGAAAGAATTTAACCCCTTCCCACACTTAAGATCTTGCAATGCCCTCATTTGCAAGAAATCAGTAACAATTTAAATTATTGAGGGTGATTAGCGTAGAAAAATGATTAAATTTCACCAAAGTTTCCAAACATATTGGCGTTTGTTTGCTGAATGATAAATGGTGCACATCATTTGTTCATTTCGTCTTGTTGTTACATCACATTAGTTTTTCGTTTTGTCGTTAAAATTAGTAGCTTTTGCTGAACTTAATGTCAGTCTTTGAAAATTGCTGTTTTACCCTGTTGTATACAATTGACAATATACATACATACAAATATAAACATGCATGGTAATTTGAAATGGGACTTAAAATCCCACTTTCAAATCAAATATGAAATATTAGTACCAAATAATAAAAATATTAAACAATACATTAATGTATCACAATATCATATGCTTAAACATAAATAAATAAAAATAATAAATATTAAAAATCATAGAAATCACCAACTGGAACTATATCAATCTGGATAGGGGTTCCAGTTCATGTTGTCGTCCGGGTTCCATGGTTGGTGATAGGTGTACTGGTAGGCCTGGTCAGGGTCGTAGAGAGTATATGGTGGTCTCATCGCGGGCTGGTGTGGAGGATAGTAAGCGGGTCGGGTTGGGATGTAGTGATCCTGAGGTGATAGCCGGCTCATAATCTGACGCTGATGATAGTCCCATCTATCATGATGTCATTGCCTGGAATGCTTGTAATCATTCCGGGCTTGCCACTGCTCCATCCGACTAAATCTCTCCCCATTTGTCATATCTACCTCGTCTACACGCTGGTAGATGTCAGTCATAGCCTCCCTAATGACATCCTTAATGTCATCCGCTTCCTCCATTTCCTCATCTGAAACTCTCTCTACCTGAGGATGACTACCTTCATAGGGTACTGGCTGGTTGCGTCTGCTCTTTAATACCTTAGCACCCTGATAGACCTTCAATCCTAAAGGCTCAACCTGTTCCCTACATTCCAAAAGTAGACCCCCTTGGTCCCTATCTACACCCAAATACTCTCCAATGAGAGTGACAAAAATACCTCCTCCTATAATCCCCCCTTCATGTATTCCTTTCACCATTTTTGATAAATAAAAACCAACACAGTAGGGGATATTAACAAAGCTTCTTGGGTCTCGAATACACTTTAGTAAAATAAATCATGTAAGGTCATTTTCTCTTTATTGTGACCTCTCTGTGTAATCGATTTAGCCAGAAATCTATGAATTATACGAAGTTCGGCTTTGTTAATATGTAAGTAGGAGTGTTTTCCTCCCAGCGTAAAAACATTATAGTTTGACATACGCCTCTAGACGGCGTTCGCGTCAAAATTCCTATCTACCCTTTCACCACGATAAATCAAATTTATACAATCAGGTAGTAGTAATTCACCAGGAGTATATATCTGTAAAGCCCTGGCCATGTCCAGCATGGACATCCTGTACATCCTACGGCCAAGTATAAATCTAAGAAAACTTCTATCATCTAATCTATCTACATCTACATTTAATGCTATAGTACTCATCAGCTCAACACACCATTCCTTATATACAGGTCTACGAATGGTGAATAGACGTTCCCAATCGGTAAAAGAAGAACTGCCATACCTTTGGATCAGATGCTCCCTAACTGAGTTAGCTAGTTGGACCCTTTCCAAAGGATCCCAATAGATTACCCTTGGCACTTCTACATTTTTCGGTAGCAGTTTGAATTTGTTACTTTGATATGCTGGGTAATCCCTCCAGCTTCTATCGAATCTCAGATTAGGATGCAACGTGTGTTCAGGAATCGTTGGGTATTCTACTGGTGGATGTATCGGAAATACTATGAAGGCATCAAAAAATTGTAGCTGATCATAATAAGGTACGTGTTGATCAGGTTGATGTTGATGTTCCTGTTGTGGTTCTTGCTCGGGTTCTTGCTCGGGTTCTTGCTCGTATTGCGGCTCATATTCTGGTTCAGGTTGTGGTTGTCTAGATGATGATGATGCACCTCCAGTTTCAGTATATTTCTGCAAAAGACATTAAACACCAAATTTGTGCATCCAAATATGCATTAGTGTTAGCAAAATAACAATTTAAAACAATCACAATGACATGTTCAGTCAAAATTAAACTTATACACATTTTCACAATTTTTACAATTCTAAACTTTTTCAAATAAGCATATATGAAAATGTATACAAAGTTCATAAGCATTCAACTCATATAACATGTTAAAACATCCATTACTAACAATTAAACAAGTCTCAAATGGCAATTATATCCAATTAATCAAGTTCATGAATTTTAGATTTAAAAAGTCCACTTTAATCTTCAAAAATCATGTTTAGGATCAAAGTTTGGATCATTTAGCTACCTAAACATGTTACACTACTTAATTTAGCAATAATTCATGATAAAAATCGGCCATAACCTGTTTATATCTAAAAGCCCCAAATTGCTCAAGAACACAAACCCTAGATTTCAAAATTTTTTGAAGTTTTTGGCTTAAAATCATGTTAAATAGCATCAATCTAGGTTATACATGCATAATATACTAACAATTTAACTCTAATTACACTAGAAATTAATAAAATTAAATTGGGTAAAATATTGGTAATTATCACAAAAACTAGAAAATTGAAGAGTTTAGGGGTGTAATTTTTACCTTTTTGTTGAAGAATCCGAACCTAGGGATGATTAGAGCAAGAAATTTGACGAATTAAGGTGAAAATTTGCGAATTTTAGAGAGGATTTGGGAGTATTTTTGGGTGTTTGTGTGAGTGGTGGTGTGAAGAACACAGCTCGCTGAGCTTTTTGTTCCTGGCCTGAAATCCAGCCCCATGCGATCGCATGGATCTGAAGGCCAAATCTCATGCGATCGCATGGGGTTCGGGTACAGTGGTTTTTTGCTTTTTTTTTTATTTATAAAATCCTTATACTAATAAAACATATAATTAATTAAAAATTAAAATTTTGTTTCTTTTAAGGATGAAGGCGTTTCGGAACGATGTCCTAGTCCGTCCCTCGACAAAATTTTAAAATTTGTCATTTTTTTAAGCGCGGTTTTAAAAGTAAAGATTTTTGGGGTTTTTTAAATGTTTTTGGCATACTTTAATTCAATAAGATTAAAAATAATGATAATAAAAGTTCTCGTCCCTCCCTTGGGTAGAGCAATTTCGGTTCAACGACCTAGTTTTCAACTCACGACGAATTTTAAAAATCATATTTTTAACTTAGCGAAATAATAAATAAATTTTGTTTTTAAATTCACACCAAACTTAAATTTAAAATGCATAAAATTAAAAATTCATATTATTAAAATTAAAATTTCACACCAAATTTATATTATAATTTTGTTTTTATACATATAAACTTATATTAAAAACATAAATTTTTCAAATATTTACAAACTTAAATATATTGATTTTAAAAAGTTTACAATATTATTTTAATATTAATTTTAAAAACAAAGTAAAAATAAAAATTACAAATCTTTTTGGTCTTTTATCCCACTTTAATCAATCAAATATTATCAAAAATATACGCCCCTCTTTTCGGTAAAGTAATTTCGGCTATATTACCTAGTTTTACTCCTGACGAATTTCTAAAATATTTTGGGTTGATTGATTAAAGATATTTATATCTTAAGAATAAACGGTAAATTTCGCAGTGATGTAATAAATTTTTGTATGATATCAATAATTTCGGTCGCAAAACCTAATTTTATTGAGTATCAATTTAATACTTTATAGCGAACAATTTAGCGTTTATTATCAAAAGTTTAAAGGCAATAAAATAAAAATAAAAACTGTACATACTTACCTGTGAGATAGAATTCTCAGTGACCTACTTTAGCCCACTCATAAGATAGTCGGACTAATTGGTTTTCCATAGCTACATAGGCATAACCTCGAGCATTCAACGATTTTTCTTCGAAACATATGAACGGTCCTTCTCTGCATAAAGTAACGAACTCGGTATTGGAATATGTCTGATTCGTCGAGCGTTTTCCTTCGTGTGACCATTTTCCGCATTTGTGACATCTTTTAAGGTGTCGTGCTCTTCTTTTCGCTGCGAATTTTGATTTTCCTTTACCAAAATGTAACTTATTATGATCGTTTCTGAGTTCTTTTCTTACTCCGTCCAATTTGGCTCTTATTACTGATACCAGGTCACTCGGGAGTGTGTCATTATTACGTTTAGTGATCAAAGCGTGTAGCATTAGACCATGGTTTAGTTCACAGGAATTCTTCATCTCGTAAAACCTAAAAAAAATAAAAATTCAGAATGGGGGGAGAAGACTAGTTCTTTAGGGTCTGCTAGGGAAAGACCATTCGGATTCCATTCTTGAGAACTACACGAAAACAGAATATCTAACTCTAACAGAAATACATATTCCATTTAACTTCCATCGGACTATCTATATAATGTTTAACTCTGTGACCATTAACTTTAAATTCAATCCCATTTGAATTTATTAACTCTATTGTTCCGTATGGGAAAACTCTTTTGACTATAAATGGTCCAGACCATCTTAATTTCAATTTTCCAGGAAATAGCTTGAATCGTGAATTGAAAAGAAGAACTCTGTCTCCTTCTTTAAATTCTTTTGAACTTCTGATTCTTTTATCATGCCATTTTTTCGTTCTTTCCTTATAGATTAATGAATTTTCATATGCTTCATGTCTTAATTCTTCTAATTCGTTTAATTGACTTAACCGTAGTCGTCCAACTTCATGTAAATCAAGATTACATGTCTTCAAAGCCTAAAATGCTTTGTGTTCAATTTCTACTGGAAGATGACATGCTTTTCCGTAAACGAGTTTAAAAGGTGTGGTTCCAATTGGAGTTTTGTAGGCTGTTCTAAAAGCCCAGAGTGCATCCTCCAATTTCATGGACCATTCCTTCGGATTTGATCCTACGGTTTTCTCTAGAATACGTTTTAATGCTCGGTTGGTATTTTCAACTTGTCCACTTGTTTGTGGATGATAAGCAGTAGAGATTTTATGAGTTACTCCATATCTTTTGAGAACTTTCTCAAGTTGATTGTTACAAAAATGAGTACCCCGATCACTTATTAAAGCTTTCGGTGTTCCAAACCTAGCAAAAAGATGTTTTAAAAAGTTGACTACAACTCGTGCATCGTTAGTTGGGAGAGCTTGTGCTTCCGCCCATTTAGATACATAATCAATGGCAACGAGAATGTAGAGATTATTATGTGATTTTGGAAATGGACCCATAAAGTCAATACCCCAAATGTCAAATACTTCACATACTTGAATGACATTTTGTGTCATTTCATCACGTTGACTTATTTTTCCGGCCCTTTGACAAGCATCACAGGATTTGCAAAGAAGTTGTGCGTCTTTGAAAATTGTAGGTGTGACGCCCCGTACTAAATCATCATGTATGGACCATCAACAACAGGATCATTACAAGGTCAAACACTATATGCGTTTTCAAAACAAGTTTGCATTCAAGGTAAAAGCTGACGTCATAACCAACGCCAAATGTTTTACAACCAAAGTATGCTTCAATGAACAGAAGCAAATATAATAGTACGTGACCCTTAGGTCGTTACAAATCATAGTTTCAAATGTATTAAAGTTTGAATGCAAGATAAAGTAGTTCATGCGGTGATAACACTAGAGCAGCGGGTGTCTACGGCAAGACTAGTACACAGCAGAAGCAGCTAACCTTAAGCACCTGAAAAAAACATGCTTAAAAACGTCAACACAAAGGTTGGTGAGCTATAATTTAAGTATAACAGTAATGTAAGGTAGGCCACGAGATTTCAGTGTTA
This sequence comes from Rutidosis leptorrhynchoides, assembly GCF_046630445.1. Classification (NCBI taxonomy): domain Eukaryota; kingdom Viridiplantae; phylum Streptophyta; class Magnoliopsida; order Asterales; family Asteraceae; genus Rutidosis; species Rutidosis leptorrhynchoides. The sequence goes on along the minus strand of NC_092342.1, from coordinate 141,270,441 downwards.
CAAAGAGCGTTTCAAAACAGTATGATAAAGTATATGTTAACCGTGGGCACTTGGTAACTAACTTAACGTTTATACCCCCTGAAAGTACACTTGGAAAGTGCGTATGTATACGAAGTATTAAACGCTCGTTAAATGCTAGCGCTACTAGCCCGAGTGGGGATGTCAAATCCTATGGATCCATATCTAAGATTCGCATTCACCGGTTCAAAAACCAATGACTAAACGTTACCGAGCTAAAGGCAATGTTTATGCCGTTGTATAACCCACACATATATAAGTTTAAGTACTCGTGCCTAGTATGTAAAATGTAAAATGCGCATGTATTCTCAGTTCCCAAAATAGTTAAAGTAAAAAGTGAATGCTATAACTCACAATGATAAAGTAGCGGTAAAGTATGAGTCGGAAAGTAAGCAAGTATGTAGGTTGTCCAAACGGGTCCTCAACCTAAGTCAAATAGTACTAAGTCAGTAAATCATCTCAATAGGTTTAAATGTATGTAAATTAGGTCTTAAAGGTCATCATCATTCATCATTAAACAAAAGGTGTAAAGTAAGTTTCGTTCAAGTATAGTGTTTAAAACAAAGGCTGAGTTCGGTCAGTCACCACGGCCTCAATACCCACTGAAATAAGGTGAGACCAGTGGCCATGGCTCCGTATATGAGTTGTTTAGTTGTGGTAAAAATCCCAAAAGTAAACTCGTCTTCGTTTGACCGTGGCGACGATCTAAGTGCGAGTAAGTTAGAATTTTCTACACAACGTTAAAAGGACATAGTGACGATCGGAGGGTCATAAATCCTAAACCGTAACTCAGATTAAGACGATTCCTAAATGAAAAGTTATCTACTCGAACATAGCTATCTTAAAATCATGTTTACAGTAGCCCAGGTTGTAAGGGTCAGACCCAGAAATAGTAAAATAGTAGGGTCAGTAGGTTCCGGTGGTTCTTGGTGCTCGATGCTTATCATGGTTCTCAGCCTTGAATGCATATAGCTTCAAGTGTACAACTTGTTAATGTGTTTACATCATTTTCACCAAGGTTTGACCATCATAACCCAAGTGTAAGTCTAAGACATGAAGCAAACTCACTTAAGTGTTGCAAGTGTTTTGATGAACCAAAGTTACATTAAAGTCTTAGATCTAACACATACATGAACTTTAAAACTAATATTAAGTTACAACTTGAAAATAAACTTATAAAATCAAGATCTTAAGTTGTAGAACATAGTTCTTAGTTAGATCTTGAAGATCCTAGACCCAAAAGTCTAGATCTAACATAAGTGTACCAAGTTATATTTAAAGAAAGCTTACTTACATGTTCTTGAACTTTTGAAGTTAACTTTTAGTTCAAGATTAATGAGATCAAAGTTAACTAGTAACACTTGACCAATCTTAACCAACAAACATGAATTTAAAGTGCATAATATAAAGAAACAAGCTAAGTAAACAAGTAACTAGTTCATGGGTTGTTCATACTTTAAAGATTTAAACCAAAGTTTGATCTTTAAGAATGTAAACTCTTAAGTTTACAAACATGATTCACAAGTATGATTTTTACAACCATGAACTTACAATCTTTAAAACTTTAAAGGTACAACATAAACTAGTAAGTTTATGTTCTTGAGTGTTCTTGTAAATACAAGATAAATGAAGAACAAACTAGCAAGTTTGATTCTTGATAATTAGTAAGTAATAACAACAAGTAACAAAGTAACAACAACTAACAAGTAACATTAAACAAAAGAATGATGATGATGAAGGTTTTTGGTTCGGTTTTAAGCAAGAAGAAAAGGAAGAACATAAGCATTGTTACTTACAATCTTAGAGAGAAAAGAGAGAAAAGATGAGAGGAAAATGAAAGTGAGTTTGAAGTGTGTGTGTAATTGTGAGAGGATGCAAGTAGAAGTAATACAAAAAAATGAAATGAAACCTCCTCCCCATCTATGTTTGCCGACGGTTTGGATGGGTTCCAAGGGGGAGGGAGTTGTCTACTAGATTAAGCATGTTAAAGTCTAAAAAAGTTGGTTAATAAGGGTGCATGCATGGGGATTATGTTGTAACTAGATTCCATGTAACTTAAACTAACTAGTTCCATTTAGTTTAATTTCTAAGGTAATACTTACAAGTGAAATGGGCTAAAAAGTCCATAATGATGTAGGGTGGGCTTATAAGCCCAAGTATGTATGTAAGTAACAAGCTAAATAAATAAGCCCAAGTCCAAATAAATAATAATCCAATAAAAGCCCAAGTAATTAACTAGTAACCATAGTTAATTAAAATGATTAATAAAATCAATCATGAATGTAAATAATATTCTAAAAATATTATTCGTGAAAGTTTCGTGTGTCACAAAGACGTTTCGGGCAATGAAAGTCAAGTACGGGCAATCATGGTAACAAGTAAATGTAATAACATACATTCGTTTAATCACAAGTATTAATAATAACAATTATTAATAAATAAATGTTGGAAAAATCCAGGGTCATTACATTACCCACCTGTTAAAGAAAATTTCATCCCGAAATTTTAAGTTGAGGTAGATGGAGGAGTCGGGAAAAGGTGAGGATACTTCTGCATCATTTGATCCTCTCGCTCCCAAGTAAACTCAGGTCCTCGTTTGGCATTCCATTGTACTCGAACGATCAGAATCTTGTTGCGTTTCAAAGTTTTGACCTCACGGTCCATAATCTCGACAGGTTCTTCCACAAAGTGGAGTTTGTCATCAATAGTAAGTTCTTCCAATGGTATGATAAGTTCAGGTGCAGCAAGACACTTCTTCAAGTTTGACACGTGGAAGGTAGGATGAACTGAGCTCAATTGAGCTGGAAGATCTAAACGGTAAGCAACGGGTCCAACACGTTCCAAGATTTCAAAAGGACCAATGTATCGCGGGTTTAACTTTTCGCGCTTTCCAAAACGAATCACACCTTTCCAAGGTGCAACCTTCAACATTACACGGTCACCAATGTTGAATTCAATGTCTTTACATTTAAGATCGGCATAACTCTTTTGACGGTCACGAGCAGTCTTAAGTCTAGCTTGAATCTGAGCAATCTTCTCCGTTGTTTCATGGACTACCTCGGGTCCGGTGATTTGCTTTTCGCCTACTTCGGCCCAACAAATAGGAGATCGACACTTGCGGCCATACAACGCTTCAAAAGGTGCGGCATTAATGCTCGTGTGATAACTGTTGTTTTACGAGAATTCGGCTAACGACAAATGCCTTTCCCAGGCCTTTCCGAAATCAATGACGCATGCACGCAACATGTCTTCCAAGGTCTGAATCGTGCGTTTACTTTGCCCGTCGGTCTGTGGGTGATAAGCAGTACTCATGTCGAGACGAGTTCCCATGGATTCTTGCAAAGAACGCCAAAATCTAGAAGCAAAATGGGGATCGCGATCTGAGATGATCGATAAAGGTACACCATGACGAGATACAACCTCTTTGATGTATAGTTGAGAAAGCCTCTCCATTGTATCCGTTTCCTTCATCGCTAGAAAGTGTGCAGATTTGGTAAGACGGTCAACGATAACCAAGATGGTATCGTATCCGCCCACCGTCTTTGGTAGCTTGGTGATGAAATCCATTGTTATCCATTCCCACTTCCATTGTGGGATTTCTGATTGTTGAAGTAACCCAGAAGGTCGCTGATGCTCAGCTTTAACCTTCGAGCAAGTCAAACACTTACCAACATAAGTCGCAACGTCCTTCTTAAGATTCGGCCACCAATACTGTTCTTTAAGATCGTGGTACATTTTGCCCGCTCCGGGATGAATCAAATATCTCGATTTGTGTGCTTCATCAAGTATAAGGTTCCGTAGATCTCCATAATAAGGTACCCAAATTCTCCCGGCATAACATCGGAGTCCAGACTCCCTAACCTCGAATCAAGAGACAAGTATGTTCAAATGTTCATGAGTTATATTCTCCTTCTTGAGAGCCTCATCTTGGGCTACTCTGATCTGGCTGTTGAGGTTCGAATGGATGGTGATGTTCAGAGCCCTAACACGAAGAGGTGCCGTCCTCTCCTTTCGGCTTAAAGCGTCAGCTACAACATTGGCCTTGCCAAGATGATAGCAAAGTTCACAATCATAGTCGTTCAATGTCTCGATCCATCGACGATGTCTCATATTTAGTAGCTTTTGATCAAAGATGTGCTGGAGGCTCTTGTGGTCGGTGAAAATAGTGCTCTTAGTTCCATACAAATAGTGTCTCCACAATTTGAGCGCAAAGACAACGGCTCCAAGTTCAAGATCGTGAGTAGTGTAGTTCCGCTCGTGAATCTTCAATTGTCGGGAGGCATAAGCGATAACCTTTGATCGTTGCATCAGTACACAACCAAAACCACTCTTCGATGCATCACAATAAACGACGAAATCGTCACTGCCTTCAGGAAGAGATAGGATAGGTGCGGTGGTTAACTTCTTCTTCAAAGTTTGGAATGCTGATTCATGTGCGGGTTCCCAAATAAACTTCTTGCCTTTGTGAGTCAGTACGGTCAAAGGACGCGCAATCAGAGAGAAACCTTCGATAAACCTTCGGTAATAACCGGCGAGACCTAGGAATTGGCGAATATGCGTCGGAGTAGTGGGGGTCTCTCACTTGCTGATAGCTTCAATCTTGGAGGGATCAACTTTGATACCCTGGTCGCTCACAACATGACCCATAAATTGAACTTCCTTCAACCAAAATTCACACTTGGAGAATTTCGCATACAGTTGCTCCTGTCTCAAGAGTTCAAATACTAGTCGAAGGTGTTGCTCATGCTCTTCTTCGCTCTTAGAGTAGATGAGGATATCATCTATGAAGACGATAACAAACTTATCCAAGTACGGCTTGCAGACATGATTCATGAGGTCCATGAACACGGCAGGTGCGTTTGTCAATCCGAATGGCATCACGAGAAACTTATAATGACCATAACGGGTTCTGAATGCAGTTTTCATCACATCACTTTCCTTCACCCTCAACTGGTGATAACCGGATCACAAATCAATCTTTGAGTAAATGCTCGATCCTTGTAGTTGATCAAAAGATTGTCAATGCGGGAAAGAGGATTCCGATTCTTGATCGTCAATTTGTTGAGTTCACGGTAGTCGATACACATACAAAAGGATCCATCATTCTTTTTCACAAATAAAACAGGTACGCCCTAAGGCGAGAAGCTGGGTTGGATAAATCCTCGATCAAGTAGTTCTTGTAGTTGGCTTTTTAATTCTTGCATCTCGGAAGGTGCGAGTCTATAAGGTGCGCGAGCTATAGGTGCTGCTCCTGGCACTAAATCAATATGAAACTCTACTGCTCTCGGCGGCAGTAATCCAGGCAATTCTCCAGGGAAGACATCGGAGAATTCGTTCACAATTCGAACATCGTTCACGCTCTTCACCTCGGTTTCTACAGTTTTCACATGCGCTAGGACAGCAAGACGTCCCTTCTTCATAATCTTTTGCACTTTCATGCAACTAATGAGGTTCAGCTTCGAGGTACATCTCTCTTCGTAGATGATCAGTGGCTCACCATCTCCGTGTGGTATACGAAGAGCTTTATCTCCACAAATAATATCGGCCCTTATCTTGCTCAACCAATCCATACCGACGATCGTGTCAAAACTTCCCAATTTGATGGGTATCAAATCAATTTCGAAATCTACACCAACTATGTTGATAATAGCTCCTCAACTAATATGGTCAACTTTCTCAAGTTTTCCATTGGCGACCTCGACAAGTATACTCTCTTTTAACGGGACTAACGACCAATTAATCTTATCGCAAAAATGTCTACATACATAACTTCTATCCGCACCAGTATCAAACAAGACAGAAGCTAAAAGATTGTTGATAGTGAATATACCTGTCACCAAGTCGGGGTTTTCTCGGGCATCCCTTGCATTAACGTTGAAAGCTCTACCGCGGGGTGGTCCGCCAACTTTTTGCTTGTTTGGACACGCATTTCTAAAATGGCCCGTTTGTCCGCATTCGTAGCACTTTTTCGGTCCATTGGCGTTCGGCTTCCCATTCAAAGTGGTGACCTTGCAGTCCTTCCCGATATGCCCAGTCCGTTGGCACTTTTCACAAACAACGTTACAATACCCAGTATGGTGCTTGTAGCACCGCTTGTATTGTGGTAAGGTTCCCTTGTAGTTCGGGTTGGAGTTGGTGTTTTTGTTGGGGTTGGGGTTTCCACCGTTGTTGTTTTGCCTCTTGGCGGGGGCTTGATTGTAGATTCTCCCCCTGTTGTTGTTGTCCCACTTTCTCTTTTCACTACTACCAGCTTCAAACTTAGCCTTCTCCGGCTCATCAATGGTGATTTGATTCATTAAAGTATGCACCATGCGCATCGCTTCCGGGACATTTGGTGGCTTGGACGAGGTGACGTTTCCCTTGATGGACTTAGGGAGTCCCCAGAAGTATCTCTCCATACGCTTGAATTCTGGGGTGACCATGGTAGGACACATCAGGGCTAATTCCAAAAATCTCCTGATGTAACCATCAAGGTCGTTCCCAACAGCCTTTAACTGCATGAACTCCATTTCCATCTTTTGTATCTCGGTTCTCGGACAATACTCCTCAATCATGGCACACTTAAATTCTTCCCATGGCGTAGCATACACCTCATCAATGCCTTGTGCCTATGCCATTGTGTTCCACCACGTGAGCGCGCCGTCAAACAGCGTGCAAGAAGCAAATTTGGTTTTGCTGTCCTCCGAATAGTTGCTAACCCGAAATACTGATTCTAGCTTTTCGAACCATCTAGTGAGACCAACCGGTCCCTCTGTGCTGCTGAAGTTATGTGGTTTACTGCTCTGGAATTCCTTGTAAGTACACCCATTATGAATGGGTTGAATAACCGGTGGCGGTGGCGGTGGCGGTGGAGCTTGGGGTTGCATTTCCGCAATGCCTGCGGCTACCCTTTCGGAAATCATCTCCTCGATTTGGGTGGTGGTAGGTGTTGATCGTCCGTTGGCCATGGTGTTCTAAACAAAAATTTTGACTCAAGTCAAAATCCAGCATTCAAATAGTAATAATACAGTATATGTAACCAACACGGAATCAACACATCACATGTTATTAAATAACGCATCTAGGTACAAATACCACATAATAATCGTACAGTAATGTAAATAGAACATCGTGCAAGAATTAAATAACACAAAGTTCCATTAATAATAATGAGTTGCATACATCTGAATAAGTTCGTACAATACATAAGTGAAACTTAAAACTACAACTAGATTACATAATGAAATCTAAATACAAAAGCCCTACGATGAAGGTGGGTGTAGGATGTCCAATACATGGGACATCTGGTCCTCGAGCTCAGTAACTCGGGCTCGGAGGATCCCCACCTCCCTTGTCAATTCCTCGATAGTGGGAGATGGTGGGGCAGGCGGTACAGGTGGTGCTGGTGGTGTAGGTGGTGCCGGTGGTGTAGAGGGTCCGGCTCCAGATGTAGAGGCTGCAAGGTGGTAAGGCTTACGGATGAAGGGATCCGCAGGGTACGGTACAAGCCGCTTACGGGCGGTAACCCTACGATGCCGTCCAAATGCGTCAGTGAATGCTCGTCCTCCGTTGATCCCCGGAATAATAGTACCGTCGAAGTGATACCGCTTCTTCAGCGGGGTGGAGGGTGGCTGTACAGGTGCATCAGGGTCCTCCTCGTCAGAGTCATCGTCACTTGAGTCGTCTGTGGATGAGTCATCGGATGAAGAATCAGCGGATGATGGGTCGTCCGAATCATGTGGTGGTGACTGCACGGGCGGCCCTCCTTGGGCGGCTATCATCTGTCGGTAACGGGCGGGTCCGATCGGAATGAGACGTCCATCAGGGGCGTGTCGGCACCAATGGCGATACCGGTTATGGAATGGACCTTCCCCGAATTCTGCGGGAATCACAATCTTACCGGAGCGGGGCTGTGACACCGAGGGTCCGGGGGCAGATGGAGCTGGAATCTCCGGAGGGTCCTGGGTTCCATTAAAAGTAACCACTGGGGTAGGCGCATGGCTGCTAGCTCCGGAAGATGAAGCGCCGAGGTCACTAGTAGGCAACGGGATCGGTGTGTCGGCAGCAGCAGTAGGTGGGGTGGCTGACGAGTCTGAACTGCCTAAAATGATAGCAGGTGAAATATCCGACATCAGAACAAGGAAAAATAAATTTTCCATGTCAGTAAGTTATAAAGCAAGCACGTATTACGCCAACAGTTTAAATCATGTATAACGGTAAATAGCATGGCAATAACAGTGAATCGTACAGAAGTAGCATGCAATCGAAAGCAGGTAATATCATGCAGTAGTGAAATCATGTAGTAGGATACGACATATAGTAGTAAAAGTAAGCAGCAGCATGCAATAAGTTCAGCGGAAACAAGTAAACTAGCAAGTTGTAGATTAGTCCTATTAGTGAATCCTACTCGGGTCGGTCTTAGACTCACTAATGCAACCTAATTCCCCACAACCAATGCTCTGATACCAAATGTGACGCCCCGTACTAAATCATCATGTACGGACCATTAACAACAGGATCATTACAAGGTCAAACACTATATGCGTTTTCAAAACAAGTTTGCATTCAAGGTAAAAGCTGACGTCATAACCAACGCCAAATGTTTTACAAACAAAGTATGCTTCAATGAACAGAAGCAAATATAATAGTACTTGACCCTTAGGTCGTTACAAATCATAGTTTCAAATGTATTAAAGTTTGAATGCAAGATAAAGTAGTTCATGCGGTGATAACACTAGAGCAGCGGGTGTCTACGGCAAGACTAGTACACAGTGGAAGCAGCTAACCTTAAGCACCTGAGAAAAACATGCTTAAAACGTCAAAAAAAAGTTTGGTGAGCTATAGTTTAAGTATAACAGTAATATAAGGTAGGCCACGAGATTTCAGTGCTACAAAGAGCGTTTCAAAACAGTATGATAAAGTATATGTTAACCGTGGGCACTTGGTAACTAACTTAACGTTTATACCCCCTGAAAGTACACTTGGCAAGTGCGTATGTATACGAAGTATTAAACACTCATTAAATGCTAGCGCAACTAGCCCGAGTGGGGATGTCAAACCCTATGAATCCATATCTAAGATTCGCGTTCACCGGTTCAAAAACCAATGACTAAACGTTACCGAGCTAAAGGGAATGTTTATGCCGTTGTATAACCCACACATATATAAGTTTAAGTACTCGTGCCTAGTATGTAAAATGTAAAATGCGCATGTATTCTCAGTTCCCAAAATAGTTAAAGTAAAAAGGGAATGCTATAACTCACAATGATAAAGTAGCGGTAAAGTATGAGTCGAAAAGTAAGCAAGTATGTAGGTTGTCCAAACGGGTCCTCAACCTAAGTCAAATAGTACTAAGTCAGTAAATCATCTCAATAGGTTTAAATGTATGTAAATTAGGTCTTAAAGGTCATCATCATTCATCATTAAACAAAAGGTGTAAAGTAAGTTTCGTTCAAGTATAGTGTTTAAAACAAAGGCTGAGTTCGGTCAGTCACCACGGCCTCAATACCCACTGAAATAAGGTGAGACCAGTGGCCATGGCTCGGTATATGAGTCCTTTAGTTGTGGTAAAAATCCCAGAAGCAAACTCATCTTTGTTTGAATGTGACGATGGTCTAAGTGCGAGTAGGTCAGAATTTTCTGCACAATGTTAAAAGGACATAGTGACAATCGGAGGGCCATAAATCCTAAAACGTAACTCGGATTAAGACTAGTCCTAAATGAAAAGTTATCTACTCGAACAGAGATATCTGAAAATCATGTTTACAGTAGCCCAGATTGTACGGGTCAGACCCAGAAACAGTAAAACAGTAGGGTCAGTAGGTTCCGGTGGTTCTTGGTGCTCGATGCTTATCATGGTTCTCATCCTTGATGCATATAGCTTCAAGTGTACAACTCGTTGATGTGTTTGCATCATTTTCACCAAGGTTTGACCATCATAATCCAAGTGTAAGTCTAAGACATGAAGCACAACTCACTTAAGTGTTGCAAGTGTTTTGATGAACCAAAGTTACATCAAAGTCTTAGATCTAACACATACATGAACTTTAAAACTAATATTAAGTTACAACTTGAAAATAAACTTATAAAATCAAGATCTTAAGTTGTAGAACATAGTTCTTAGTTAGATCTTGAAGATCCTAGACCCAAAAGTCTAGATCTAACATAAGTGTACCAAGTTATATTTAAAGAAAGCTTACTTACATGTTCTTGAACTTTTAAAGTTAACTTTTAGTTCAAGATTAATGAGATCAAAGTTAACTAGTAACACTTGACCAATCTTAACCAACAAACATGAATTTAAAGTGCATAATATAAAGAAACAAGCTAAGTAAACAAGTAACTAGTTCATGGGTTGTTCATAGTTTAAAGATTCAAACCAAAGTTTGATCTTAAAGAATGTAAACTCTTAAGTTTACAAACATGATTCACAAGTATGATTTTTACAACCATGAACTTACAATCTTTAAAACTTTAAAGGTAGAACATAAACTAGTAAGTTTATGTTCTTGAGTGTTCTTGTAAATACAAGATAAATGAAGAACAAACTAGCAAGTTTGATTCTTGATAATTAGTAAGTAATAACAACAAGTAACAAAGTAACAACAACAACTAACAAGTAACATTAAACAAAAGAATGATGATGATGAAGGTTTTTGGTTAAGCAAGAAGAAAAGGAAGAACATAAGCATTGTTACTTACAATCTTAGAGAGAAAAGAGAGAAAAGATGAGAGGAAAATGAAAGTGAGTTTGAAGTGTGTGTGTAATTGTGAGAGGATGCAAGTAGAAGTAATAAAAAAATGAAATGAAACCTCCTCCCCATCTATGTGTGCCGACGGTTTGGATGGGTTCCAAGGGGGAGGGAGTTGTCTACTAGATTAAGCATGTTAAAGTCTAAAAAAGTTGGTTAATAAGGGTGCATGCATGGGGATTATGTTGTAACTAGATTCCATGTAACTTAAACTAACTAGTTCCATTTAGTTTAATTTCTAAGGTAATACTTACAAGTGAAATGGGCTAAAAAGTCCATAATGATGTAGGGTGGGCTTATAAGCCCAAGTATGTATGTAAGTAACAAGCTAAATAAATAAGCCCAAGTCCAAATAAATAATAATCCAATAAAAGCCCAAGTAATTAACTAGTAACCATAGTTAATTAAAATGATTAATAAAATCAATCATGAATGTAAATAATATTCTAAAAATATTATTCGTGAAAGTTTCGTGTGTCACAAAGACGTTTCGGGCAATTAAAGTCAAGTACGGGCAATCATGGTAACAAGTAAATGTAATAACATACATTCGTTTAATCACAAGTATTAATAATAACAATTATTAATAAATAAACGTTGGAAAAATCCAGGGTCATTACAGTAGGCCAATAGAATCCAGCATCGTAAACTTTTCTTGCTGTGAGCTGAGGCCCATAATGCCCTCCTGTTGGTCCTGTGTGATAATGGTTTAAGATTTGACTAGCTTCATCTCCGAATACACATCGGCGTATTATTCCGTCGGGATAACTTTTAAACAAATGTGGATCTTCCCAGAAATAGTGTTTTATATCACTAAAGAATTTCTTTCGTTTTTGGTACGATAATCCTTTTTCAAGGAATCCACATACTAAGTAGTTTGCATAGTCTGCAAACCATGGAATTTCATTATAATCTATCTTCAATAGATATTCATCAGGATAGTTGTCTTGTATGGCCGATTCATTCAGAACTTCTAATTCGAGATTTTCAAGACGAGAAAGATGATCAGCGGCGAGATTTTCTGCTCCCTTTTTATCTCGGATTTCAATATCGAACTCTTGTAAGAGTAAGATCCAACGGATTAATCGTGGTTTGGCATCTTGTTTCGAAAATAGGTATCTAAGAGCAGAATGATCGGTATAGACCACCGTTTTAGCTAGAACGAGATATGAACGAAATTTATCAAAAGTAAAGACAATAGCAAGGAGTTCTTTTTTAGTAGTTGTATAATTCGTTTGTGCTCCTTGTAACGTCTTACTAGCATAATATATAGGTTGAAATCGTTTTTCAATTCTTTGTCCTAAAACGGCTCCCATTGCAAAATTACTTGCATCGCACATTAGTTCAAACGGTAGATTCCAATTTGGAGTTATCATAATCAGCGCATTAGTGAGTTTTTCTTTAAGAATATTAAAAGATTTAATGCATTCATCTGAAAAGATGAATGGAGCATCCTTTTCTAGGAGTTTATTCATAGGAGTGGCAATTTTAGAAAAATCTTTTATGAAACGTCGGTAAAAATCGGCATGCCCTAGAAAACTCCTAACTCCTCTAACATTGGTGGGATGTGGAAGTTTAGCAATTACATCTACTTTAGCTCTATCCACTTCAATTCCTTCCTTTGAAATTTTATGACCAAGAACGATGCCTTCTTTAACCATGAAATGGCATTTCTCCCAATTAAGTACTAGATTTGATTGTTTACATCTAATAAGCATTCGTTCAAGATTAACTAGACATAATTCAAATGTATCACCGAAGACTGAAAAGTCATTCATGAAAACTTCCATGCATTCTTCTATCATGTCGTGAAAAATCGCCATCATGCACCTTTGAAAGGTTACAGGGGCGTTGCAAAGTCCAAATGGCATGCGTTTGTAAGCAAAAGTACCATAAGGGCACGTGAATGTGGTTTTCTCTTGGTCCTCAGGTGCTATTGGAATTTGAAAATATCCGAAAAAACCGTCAAGAAAACAATAGTAACTATTTTCGGCTAATATTTCTAACATTTGATCAATGAAAGGTAAGGGAAAGTGATCTTTTCTGGTGGCGTCATTTAATTTTCTATAATCAATACAAACACGCCATCCTGTTACAGTCCTAGTAGGAATAAGCTCATTTTTCTCATTTGTGATGACAGTCATGCCACCCTTCTTAGGTACGCATTGAACTGGGCTTACCCATGGACTATCAGAGATTGGATAAATTAAACCTGCATCTAGCAGTTTAATAATTTCTTTCTTAACAACTTCTTGCATATTAGGATTTAGTCTTCGTTGGTGTTGCACATACGTTTTATGACCTTCTTCCATAAGGATTTTATGTGTACAATACGAAGGACTTATTCCTTTAATATCATGAATTTTCCATGCAATAGCTGGTTTATGAGCTTTTAGCACAATAATGAGTTGAGATTTTTCATTTTTCGTAAGAGAAGACGATATTATTACAGGTAATTCAGATTCACCATGTAAATAAGCATATTCCAAATGGTTTGGAAGTGGCTTTAACTCTAATGTCGGTGGTTCTTCTATCGATGATTTATATCGATATCTGTCTTCTTCTTTTAGCATTTGAATTTCTTCTGTTGTTGGTTCATATCCATTAGCCATAAGTGTAGCTATCATTTCAGCTTCATCAATTTGTTCAGTTCCTTCTCCTAAAGAACATTCTCCTGTTCCTTGTAATTCTGGAAATTCTTCTAACAATTCTGCATGTGAATCTATAGTTTGAATATAATAACATGTCTCATCTGCAGATTGCGGTTGTTACATGGCTCTATCCACTAAAAAGGTAACACTCTCATCCTCTATACTTAGGGTTAGTTTCTTACCAAACACGTCTATTATTGCTTTAGCCGTGTTTAAGAATGGTCTTCCTAATATGAGAGGAACTCGAGAATCTTCTTCCATGTCCAGAATAACAAAATCTACTGGAAATACTAAAGTACCAACTTTAACTAGCATGCTCTCCATTATCCCTCTAGGATATTTAACTGATCTATCGGCTAGTTGTATGCTTATTCGTGTTGGTTTCAATTCTCCAAGGTCTAGTTTAGCGTATAGTGAATATGGCATTAAATTTATACTAGCACCTAAATCTGCCAATGCTTCTATTGAACTAAGACTACCCAGAAAACATGGAATTGTGAAACTTCCTGGATCTGATAATTTTTCTGGTATCTTATTCAAAAGCACTGCAGAACAATTAGCATTCATAGTAACAGCCGAGAGTTCTTCCATTTTCTTTCTATTTGTGATTAGATCTTTCAAGAATTTAGCATATCTTGGCATTCCTGAAATCACATCAATGAAAGGAAGATTAACATTTATTTGTTTAAACATATCCAAGAATTTGGATTGCTCGGCTTCAAGTCTCTCTTTTTTCATTTTACTCGGGTAAGGAAGTGGTGGTTGGTATGGTTTAACATAAGGTTTAGCTTTAACTGTGTTATCTTCATTAACCTTTTCAACTACCAGTTCTTTTTCCTTATCTTGTTCAGGTTGTGGTTCTTGTGGAGTAGGAATAGCTTCATCAGAAATTACAGGTATTTCAGGTGGTTTAAGTGTAATACCACTTCTTGTGGTAATGGCTTTAGCTGTTTCATTCCGGGGGTTAGCATTTGTATCACTAGGTAGACTTCCCGGTTTTCTTTCACCTATCAACCTTGCTAGGTTACTCACTTCTTGTTCAAGATTTTGAATAGAAGCTTGTTGATTTCTAAATGCTTGAGCATTTTGTTCATTGGTTTGTTTCTGAGATGTAAAAAACTGTGTTTGAGAATCAACTAGCTTTGACATCATATCTTCTAAATTTGGCTTTTTATCATCGGTTTGTGGTGGTTTATTTTGAAAAATAGGTCTTTGCTGATTGTAAGTATTGTTGGATACTTGTTGATTACTAGGACCTTGTTGGTTGTTGTATGAAACATTTCGGTTATAATTCTGGTTTTGATTGTAGATTGGTCTTGGCGGTTGATAATTATTCTAATAATTATTTCCAAGCCTTTGGTTTATGTATGAAACATTCTCTCTTTATTCCATTGTTAGTTCAATACTGAGACAATCTTTTGTTAAATGTGGTCCTCCACACTGCTCACAACTAATTCGTATTGAGTGGATATCTTTAGTCATCTTTTCCATTCGTCTCTCGACAGCATCTATCTTTGCGGAAATGGAATAAAAGTCATGGCTAGAATCGGCTCTAGCTGCTTTAGATGATCTAATGATATCTTTTTCTTGGTGCCACTCATGTGAGTGGGAAGCAGTGTTATCAATAATTTTGTAAGTGTCAGTTGCGGTTTTCTTCATAATGGAACCACCAGCTGCTATATCGATGTCTTTTCTTGTAGTGATGTTGCATCCTTGGTAGAATATTTGTACTATTTGACAGGTGTCTAAACCATGTTGCGGACATCCTCTCAATAACTTTCCAAATCTTGTCCACGATTCATATAGAGTTTCATTTGGTTTTTGTGTGAACGTAACAATTTCTCCTTGAAGTCTCAATGCTTTAGATGCCGGAAAGAATTGTTTAAGAAATTTTTCAACTAAAACGTCCCATGTATCAATCGCCCCTTCAGGTAATGATTCTAACCAATCTTTGGCTTCTCCCTTTAAAGTCCAGGGAAATAACATGAGATATATCTGTTCATCCTCCACTTCTCGGATTTTAAATAGTGTACAGATCCTATTAAAGGTTCGAAGATGTTCATTTGGATCTTCCTTCGGCGCACCACTAAATTGGCATTGATTAGTTACCATGTGTAGGATTTGTCCCTTGATTTCATAATCTGGCACATTTATGTCAGGTTGAGTAATTGCGTGACCTTGGCCAGTGCGTTTAGCTCTCATTCGGTCTTCCATACTTAGAGGTTCCAGATTCTCCATAATTGAATTTGTTGAATCTGAATCACTAGAGGATTCTGATTTAATGGTTGGTTCCTCTACAATCTCTATTTGAATGATTGGTGGTTCCGGAGAAAAGATTAATGGTTCAGGATCTCTGAATTGTCCCTGAATATCCTCCGGATTCTCAATTGTGAGGTCGGGTTCAAAAAATGGATTATCGGAAATTTGAATTGGAGTACTTGGTCTACTGGATGGCGTTTCTAAAGAAAAATAAACGGCGACAATATTTGCTAGATGTCTTGATCGAGTTACAGGTGGTGAACGTACAAAAAGTGGTGAACGTTTTTCTCGGTGCATTCACTGAATATCCTATTAGTTATAAAATATAAAAATTATATAAGTTATCAAATTAATAGACTTTTCTGCTTTTACCCACGTTTCGAATAGCCAATAGATGCAGCAGGGAGCCAGAACCCTTTAAATCGGAAGCTCACAACTCAGCCACTAACAAATTCAACTATTACTACGAAGCAGAAAATTTGGATGTCTATCAATTTAACCACTTAAAATAATTTTTCGTTGAAATTTAAAGAAATTTAGAGAAGAAATAGAAAATTCTACGTCCTAAAAACTAGAGTGGCGAAAAATAAGAAAGAAAAAGAGCGCGTCGAAAAACGTCGAAAAATAAAAGGTCGAAAAAAATAATAGGCGTCAAAAAATAAAAATAAGAAAGTAGCGCGTCGAAACTTAAAAGGAACTAAAAACTAAGAATTAAAAGTTGCATCTAAAAATATTAAAGCTTACAAGAAATACTATATCCCAAATGGCAATAACTTAAAAAGGTATTAAAATATAAAAACGGCGTCGCAAAATTCTAAAGCACCTAAATCTTAGTCTAAAGAAAAAGCACTTAAGGGATTTTATGGCAAAGCCTAAAAATCTAGAAATAAAAATAACTATGGCAAAAACTATGACTTAAAAGTAAATACGAGCGAAAAATACAAATATTACGCTAAAACGAATAAAAAGATACAAAATATAAAAATATACTTAAAGTTGTAAAAAGTACAATTTTTATAAAAATATTATTTTTATATTATTTATTTTATAAAGCTATTAATTTTATATATTAATAAAACTAATTAAACTTAAAATTCAAAAATAATAAAACTAAAACTTAAATATTATTATAATTAACCCTAATTAGGGTTTTTATTAATTATAATTAAATTTTACTCCGTAATTAATGCAGTACTAGGTTCATTATGGCGTGTCAGAGCAGTTCATGTGGTCGCATGGATTTTATGGCTTGAGATCATGCGATCGCATGAGATCGGATACCAGGCCTGATCTTGGGCTGCTACAGTACCGGGCCGAGGCTTTTACTTTTTTTTTTCTGTTTTATATATTTATATAAAAATATTTATATAAAACATATATTTTTACAAACTAAAATAAAAATAAAGAAACTTTATAAAACTTATATATTTAACAATCTCTTAAAAATAAATATATAGATATTTTTCTTTTATATTTTTGTATATATATATATATATTTTTTTCTGTTTTAATATTTATCAAAAAGTATTTATATAAATTAAATAAAACTTATATTTTTATAAACTAAAAATAGAAATAGAAATATTTTATAATTTTATATGTTTTTGAACAACTCTTAAATATATATATATTTTGTTTTTCTTTTTATATTTTTGTATATATTTTTTATATTTATATTTTTTAAAAACGTATATTTTTAATAAAAACTTAATAAAACTCTAATAAAATCTTTTTTTTTATTATATATATAGCGTTGTGCTTCCGGCGTTTAAGCAAGAAGTTCCCCGGCAGCGGCACCAAAAATACTTGATGTCTGCGAGGCGTACTACGAAATAGATATATTTTTACTACGAAAAACTATTAAATACGATACAATTTTACACAAGTGATTTATTTATTTAAAGAGTGGATATACCTAAACCTTGCTACAACACTTATAGGCAGTGTACCTAATCGTACAGTAGTATAGTTTTTAGTAAGTCCGGTTCGTTCCACATGGATCTTTTAAACAAGCTTAACGCTATATTTTTAACATCTATATTTATATAAAATATATATAATTATATATGGTAATATTATTATTATAAAAAGGGGGTTTTTTTACCGTTTAATGACCGGTTTGTCGATTTTAAAACTTAAGTCGCAATTAAAACCTAATGTAAAATATTAAAAATAAATATAACTTAATTTAAAGCGTAAAGTAAATAACGATAATGAAATTGCGATAAATAAAAGTGAGATAAATAAAATAACGGTAAATAAAATTGTGATAATTAAAAAGTACAATTAAATAAAATGACAATAAATAAAAGTGCGATAATTAAAAGTGCAATTAAATATGAAATAAAGGAAATTAAATATGAAATAAAGGAATTATGCTTATTTAAACTTCCGTAATCATGATGTTTGACGTGTTGATTTTAGTTTTATTACCATGGGTTAATTGTCCTTTGTCCTGGATTATTCAATATGTCCGTCTGGTTTTTGTCCATAACAGTCCATCAGTCATAAATATAAAGTGCGAGTGTCCTCGTCAAATTATCCTTATATTCGAAGTCAAATATTCTAACTAATTAGGGACTTAAACTGTAACAAGGTCTTAATACTTTGTTTAATAATTACACCAGGATATCGACTGCGTGTAACCCAATGTTTTAATACTTTGTTAACAATTACACCAAGTGTCCTTGTACATAATTCACCCCTGTTTTAATAAGTCTATTAACTATTAATTCATTCCCGTGTCCGGTTAAATGAACGATTATTCGTACATATAAATATCCCGCCCATCGTGTCCGATCGAGTGTATGTTGTTATTTATAGGTAAGTCTAATTGTAAATCTTTATTTTAAATTAACAAACTATCATTTAGTTAAACAAATATAAAGCCCATTAATAGCCCATAGTCTAATTTCCACAAGTGTCGTTCTTTTGTCCAAACTCTAATTATGGTACAAAGCCCAATTACCTAATTTTAATATTTTAGCCCAACATCATGATTACTTCATCTTAAATAAGCATAATAATAATTTAGCTACGAGACATTAAATTAAAAAGGTTGAACATAACTTACAATGATTAAAATTAGCGTAGCGTTACACGGCTAGAATTTTGACTTACACCCTTACAACATTCGCTAACATACCCTTATTATTAGAATTTAAAATTAAAATTAAAATTAAAATATAATACATATATATATATACATATATATATATACATATATATATATATATATATATATATATATATATATATATATATATATATATATATATATATATATATATATATATATATATACATACATATATATATATACATATATATATATATATATATACGTTTGAGTAGGAAGAAGAAAAAGATGTTTTTATGATCAACCAAAACCACGAATTTATAGGCATGTGGCCAGCTACCTACTGCCATACGATCGCATGGATTTAACACTTCCAGGCCATGCGATCGCATGGCCTGCTTTTCCAGCTCACAGGTCTTTGTTTGTTTATTTGCCGACGTTTTAATAAATAAATATAATATATAAATAATTTTAAGAATTATTTAAATATTAAATTATATTTATGTGCATAGTTGACTTGTAATTTTTAGTCCGTTGCGTCGAGCGTTGAGAGTTGACTCTGGTCCCGGTTCCGGATTTTCGAACGTCCTTGCGTACAATTTAATATCTTGTTTTGCGTTTTGCGACTTGTACTCTTGTAATTTTGAGACGTTTCTCATCAATAATTTGAACCAATTTGATTGTACTTTGTACTTTTGAGCTTTTTGGTCATTGTCACACCCCCAAATAGGGCATGGGGTATTTGTGACTAATTATATCAAATTACAGTTGTATAAACGAGAACGACTCTGTATGAGACATTTTGAAATAAACCTTTATTAATAAAACAGCGGAAGCATTAAGAATGTTTACATCAAATCTAAACTGAAATAGTAATAATTTTAAAATGCAAAGTAGATGTAATGAAATGAAGACTCCATGCAGCATTCAATTCATCAAGTAGCAGTCATAACAATCATCTTATTCGTCACCTGAAACAAAACATGCTTAAAGTGTCAACCAAAAAGGTTGAGTGAAGTTCATAGGTTTATATAATATGCATTAGAAAACAAGATTTAGTTTAAGTTTTATTGATACCAAATATATCAATCTAAAAGTGTTGTTGCAGTTTGTAATATCGCTACTAAACAAGTTTACCCTATGACACCTTGTACTGTGAGTGTCGTGGAATCATTATTATGTAACCAAAGACCAACAGTCGAATGGTTAGAGACGTTACTCTCAATAGGCCTACTCACAATAATTAAGTTTGCATTTAAACGTAGCAATTGACGATATTACGGTAGGGATTTAGCATGAATCAAAGCATGACAACATAGTTAACAATTTATGTGTCTAAGCGTAAAACAGTTATAAAGCAAGCATATGTCTCACCCCAAGTTGTAAACAGTAATGAAATAGTAAAAAGTGGGGCTATGAAGTTCACCTTAGTAAGTAGAGAGAGTTATTCCTCGAAATAAAGAGTTGAACGAGTGAGCAGGAAAGTCAACCTATTGACATTTAAGAGTAGTTAAGTGTTTTGCCCATGTTTAAGTTTAAGTATGTGTTTAAGTATAGTTCGTTTTACTAAGTTTCTATTCCTAGTAAGTTACTATTTTTATAAAGTTTCCATTTTTAGAAAGTTTCTTATTTTACTAAGTTTCTATGACTAGAGAGTTTCTACTTTTATCAGTGTTTTCCATTTTAGGATACTTGCCGTATTAGATAAGCTTCCAATCACCCCTTTCCCTTCGAATGGCTAATTTAGATCTAGGGGCTTGAGCCATAGGACCCTTTAAATCAGAAGTCCAAACCCTCTGCCTAGAATCTCATAGAAACCATTCGTCAAGAATGTTCGAAGATCTATACATCTCTAATACATATCCCAAAATGTTTTTATGTTACAATATAAGTAGTAGGTTATAGGTGCTAGTAATA
The DNA here is from genome assembly GCF_046630445.1 of Rutidosis leptorrhynchoides. Classification (NCBI taxonomy): domain Eukaryota; kingdom Viridiplantae; phylum Streptophyta; class Magnoliopsida; order Asterales; family Asteraceae; genus Rutidosis; species Rutidosis leptorrhynchoides. Next base: position 141,249,787 of record NC_092342.1, on the reverse strand, counting down.
GTAATAGTATATACATGTTATTTATTTTATTTTTAATTGCATATAATTTATAACATTATTTACATATTTTGGTAAAAATAATAACTGAAGTAAAAAGTAAAAAGTAAAATAGTAAAAAAAAGTAAAAAGTAAAAAGTAAAAAAAATAAAAAGTAAGAAAAGAATACTTACTAGTAGTAATTCTTCAAAGAGAGAAATGAGAGATTATGGTGCAAGTTTGAAATGAGAAATGTATGTGGTATTTATAGTTAAAAATGGTAGGTGAAAAAGAAAAAAAAATAATAAAATAAAAATTTCAAGAATGCCATATTTGACAAAAATGAAAAAAATGTGGAAAATGTTTTTGATAAGATTGTTTTTGAAAAAAAAAATATTAGTCAAATTTCATGGGCTCATTATTTAATTTATAAAAAAATCTTTTTTTTATAAGCTAAATATATATATATATATATATATATATATATATATATATATATATATATATATATATATATATATATATATATAATGATTAAAATAACTTATCATTTAATTAATAATTATGTTACATATAGTTTTAAATATAATACGCATTAATATTGATATTAACTAAAGTTATTTTATATAATTAGTGTAAACTTTAGTTAACAAAAAGTGTCGACTAAAAATAAATATTTGATCAACGTCGAATTTAATTATATATTACGTATGGATAACAACCCTATAGGCAAATTAGTCAATTCAAGTATGAAAATATGAGGGTTGTTATAGTACCTACCCGTTAAAAGAAATTTCGTCCCGAAATTTAGTTGTTGCCATCAATCGGCGTTGTTCGTACATAGACGAGGATATTTACGTTTTATTTGGTTTTCACGTTCCCAGGTATGCTCGGGGCCTTGCGTGAATTCCAACGGATAGAATATTGTTCTGTTTCAAGAATTAAAATCATACAAACCATAATTTCTACAAGTTCTTCTACGAAGTTCATTTTATTATTAATGCGGAGATCATTCAAAATGATGATGTTTTACAAGTCATTTCAGTAAATTGGATACATGAAATGTGTTATGAATAATATTGAGCTCATTTATACCTTGAGCTTTTATGCCACCACGCTAGGGTAGACAAAATAGAGAGGAGTTCATGAAAATCATAGTCATGAAATTTGATAGAGATTGTCATTCTTTACAACAAGAATGATGAATGTGAGTTGAAAATAGAGTTTTATCAACATTGGTAATATGGATAAAACGATTCGATTATAGGAAGAGTATAAATGAAGCTATCACAAAAGAGTGAAATGAGGAAATTAAATGTTCGCCTTAACTTTTGATGTAATCATGATTGATTTCCGGAATTTAAGGAATTTAAAGGAAATTTTCGTAATCTATAAGATTTGATTCTCCGGTAATTAAGGAATTTGTGATTTTCTTTGATTAAATGCGGTGAATTGCCTCGATTGTTGTGTCTAGAATTTCGCTATAAATTAGCTTCTTTGGTTTCATTATCTTCACTACTTCTATACCTTCTTCCTCAAATCATACTTTCAAAAGATTCGTCAATATGCTTCATCCAGTTCTAATTTTAGATATAGTCCTGACTTTTATATCTATCGTTCTTCTTTTTTATCTATCACCGGAAGAGTCTATTCACTTCTACTATTACCTTGGGTTTATAGTGTTTTTAATTCTCCCGTGTCTTTACGTTGCGATACGTATCGATATACACGGTTTGTAATTTCCGTGTTGTTATCGGGCTTTATATTTTCCCTTATATGTCGGAGCTCTATGCTCTTGTTTTTCCTTCCCGACTTCAAGTCAAGTGAGTAATGGTCCAGAATTCGTAGGTATGGAGTTTCAAATGGACCTACTGTTCTAAGCGTAATATCATGATTTGATTTAGTAAATTACCAGATTTACTGAGGATAGAACTATCAAGAATATATTTTCTTGATATGCTCAGAGATTAAGTAGAATGTAAGAGTCGTGTAACATGGCAAATGATGATTATAAAGTCTATAAATCATCATCTTCCATTAAAAATTTAGCATGACTTACTGTAATATAATCATGTTGGCCTGACGTCATTATATTATACTAACTCATGCTTCAATTCCCAACACTTCTTCAAAACATTTGTAATTTAAACTTGAATTTTAAAGAATATAGAAACTAATACAGTTTCCTTTATGATATAATAAAGATATCGCAAAGAGATAATTAATTGCGGATAAGAATCGTTATGAAGATATCTTCAGAAATATAGAGGATATTTGTAACGAAGGATACAATGATATCTTAGAATTTTTCTAAGATCAAAAGAATGAGGAAAATTCTTCTGTAAGGATTTAAGATAAGTAAGGAGCAAGGTATTCATTAAGGATTTCAGCAGATACTGAATCATCTGGATTCTTTGAATATAGGGTTTGGTCCTTGTATTTGTCCTTGGTCTCCTTCATGGTTAGCTCAATCCGTTTTTCAGTTCCAAATCTGAGCTTTTTCAATACGTCATTCTTTATCATCAAACTTTTGACCATTAAGACCATCTATAGCTTTTGCTGCTTCGTCAGTATTCTCAAGGTTAATGAATCTGAATCATTGATTATCAATCCGAGATGGTTTCAATAAATTTCGTTTTTAGATGATTAAACGCTGATTATAATTGTCAACGGATCTAATGGTTGACGAATAGCCGTTGTTGATTTCAAAAGTAAGGAATGATAATTTCGATGGTTTGATGTGATAATTTATCATAGAATACGAATGAATATAATACATGAATGTAGTGATCTTTATGAAGATAACACTTGCTAAAGCTTTAATTGGATTCTGATATGTCAAAATCAGAATATGTAATTGAATTTGTATGAAAATGGTTATTCTTTAGTGAGCGGATACATATATATGTGGATGTAAGTAGTATAGTTAATGACTGTTGAATGAGAATTGAAGAATGTACGGTGTAACATATTAATGTGAGATATAAATATTTCTCGGGTATTACCTACCCGTTAAAATATTTTCACCGTCAACAGTTTGTACAACAGAATATTTAATTACAATCTTTATGAAAATATACGTACATATATATTTTCTTTCAGATGTAATCATGGATTTAATGAGTTAATATAATATTAAACTCATTTGATTTACGGTTGAAATGAGAATTAATAATCTCCAAAACCTTAGAGATTTAATAATTGTCGCGATATATTTCGCTAATGAAGTTATGAATCAATACTTCATCGTTCATTGTTATTGATATATCTCAGTATATAATGTTGGTGCTCGTGGATTTCTTGTGAAATTCACAAGGCACGAATAATGTTTTCTAAAGAGTTTTGAGTACATCGAAAATGAAAGTGTAAAACCAAACATGTATTTGAATAATACACTTAGTTTATTATGAAATGGAGTTTATTGTGATGAAGCAGTGATTTAACGAGGAATGTATATCATAGCATATTAGTGATATGAATTAACCAAGTAGTACATACTATTTAAGATTCACACGTAATAGCTTAATACGAAAAGATTTATTATTGTTCCAAACCATATATATATATATAAAAGTATACATATATAATTTTCAGGAAGAATGAGTCAATACATCTTAACTCATTATTACTAATATTCCTTGGTATCTATGGGGCGTATGATGTTTATATCCGAGGTACAGATTATGGTGTTTGTTATTGGTGAAGCTGATGTTGTTGGTGGTGATGCTGTTGGTACTGGTGGTGATGCTGGTTATGCTGCTGGTGCTGCTGCTGGTGCTCGTAGGTTTCGCACCATATTCTCCAGAGCCACCACTCGAGCGCGAAGCTCATTGACTTCTTCTATTATTCCGGGGTGATTGGCGGTTCGGACAAGTGGATGAATAAGATCTAGAATTTTAGATATTATATATTCGTGATTGGATACCCTGGAAATGAGGGTGAAAATAGTGTTCCGAACGGGTTCGCGGTGCTTCAGGTTCTTCACCAAGAGGTGAATTCGGTTGGTGGAAGGGATTACCTTCTTCTTGTCTCCAGTGATTAAGTTTACTACGAACCCATCCCCAATTCATCCAAAATAGATGATGACTAATTGGTTGGTTCATTCCGGTTACGCTGCCATTGGAGCTCGAGGAGTTCGAGGAATCATGTGAGAAATCCATATTATCTGATCGGAATAAGGGTTTTTGTTATGAGATGAGTGTTGAATATTGAATGATATATTTGTCTTCTTGATATACGTATATATAGCAAAAAGATTTCCGTAATTTACGGAGGAAATTTAGGAAAAGTGTTAGACAAAGTCTATTGGGATAGATATGATAAGATATGATTTGTCTATACTCCATTTATGCAATAATTGCAGTATGACGTGTCTAGATTAAAAATGATAAGTATGTAATCAGATAATGATTAAAGACTTTCAATTCGTAATGGCCTATTCAGGTCTAGGGCTTGAGCTATAGGATCCTTTAAATTGGTAATCCAAACCCTTCCATTCTAGAGTTTCGTAGACGTCATCCGTCAAGAAAATTCAATGATAAAAAATAACAAGAAAACAAAGATTTAAAAGTAACGAATATGAGTAGTGATGACATTATAATGTCTTTGAGATAACTCAATTACATTTTCCGGTTCACAAACCGATGCATAAAGGCATAAAGCATATAGGTACGTGATATAACAAGGAGGTTATATACGTTTGAGTATGAATAGTAACAAATATAGGAGTTTCAAAAATCATGGATAACATTTCATATAATACATATGTAATACACAAAACTATGATAGATGACATAGGAATGTCGAGAACGGTGTTGCATTTAAATGTGGTGGTGGAATTGAATAGTACTTAGGAAAGTGAGCAGAGTTCTTAGGTTGGCTCGGCATTCTAAGATAAGTAAAGTTTCTAAAGTATAGTGTAGCATTTAACAGTTAAAGGCAATAATTAAAGGCACTATAGTCAAAGGAAGTTGTAGTCCTACATTGCTAAGGTACCTAATTGTATAAGGCACACTTAAAATGCAATCCTGGTTCTCTACAACAACCTGCTCTGATACCAATCTGTCACACCCCCAAATAGGGCCTGGGGTATTTGTGACTAATTATATCAAATTACAGTTGTATAAACGAGAACGACTCTATATGAGACATTTTGAAATAAACCTTTATTAATAAAACAGCGGAAGCATTAAGAATGTTTACATCAAATCTAAACTGAAATAGTAATAATTTTAAAATGCAAAGTAGATGTAATGAAATGAAGACTCCATGCAGCATTCAATTCATCAAGTAGCAGTCATAACAATCATCTTATTCGTCACCTGAGACAAAACATGCTTAAAGTGTCAACCAAAAAGGTTAAGTGAAGTTCATAGGTTTATATAATATGCATTAGAAAACAAGATTTAGTTTAAGTTTTATTGATACCAAATATATCAATCTAAAAGTGTTGTTGCAGTTTGTAATATCGCTACTAAACAAGTTTACCCTATGACACCTTGTACTGTCAGTGTCGTGGAATCATTATTATGTAACCAAAGACCAACGGTCGAATGGTTAGAGACGTTACTCTCAATAGGCCTACTCACAATAATTAAGTTTGCATTTAAACGTAGCAATTGACGATATTACGGTAGGGATTTAGCATGAATCAAAGCATGACAACATAGTTAACAATTTATGTGTCTAAGCGTAAAACAGTTATAAAGCAAGCATGTGTCTCACCCCAAGTTGTAAACAGTAATGAAATAGTAAAAAGTGGGGCTATGAAGTTCACCTTAGAAAGTAGAGAGAGTTATTCCTCGGAATAAAGAGTTGAACGAGTGAGCAGGAAAGTCAACCTATTGACATTTAAGAGTAGTTAAGTGTTTTGCCCATGTTTAAGTTTAAGTATGTGTTTAAGTATAGTTCGTTTTACTAAGTTTCTATTCCTAGTAAGTTACTATTTTTATAAAGTTTCTATTTTTAGAAAGTTTCTTATTTTACTAAGTTTCTATGACTAGAGAGTTTCTACTTTTATCAGTGTTTTCCATTTTAGGATACTTGCCGTATTAGATAAGCTTCCAATCACCCCTTTCCCTTCGAATGGCTAATTTAGATCTAGGGGCTTGAGCCATAGGACCCTTTAAATCAGAAGTCCAAACCCTCTGCCTAGAATCTCATAGAAACCATTCGTCAAGAATGTTCGAAGATCTATACATCTCTAATACATATCCCAAAATGTTTTTATGTTACAATATAAGTAGTAGGTTATAGGTGCTAGTAATAGTAATAGTATATACATGTTATTTATTTTATTTTTAATTGCATATAATTTATAACATTATTTACATATTTTGGTAAAAATAATAACTGAAGTAAAAAGTAAAATAGTAAAAAAAAAGTAAAAAGTAAAAAGTAAAAAAAATAAAAAGTAAGAAAAGAATACTTACTAGTAGTAATTCTTCAAAGAGAGAAATGAGAAATTAAGGTGCAAGTTTGAAATGAGAAATGTATGTGGTATTTATAGTTAAAAATGGTAGGTGAAAAAGAAAAAAAAATAATAAAATAAAAATTTCAAGAATGCCATATTTGACAAAAATGAAAAAAATGTGGAAAATATTTTTGATAAGATTGTTTTTGAAAAAAAAATAAAAAAAATATTAGTCAAATTTCATGGGCTCATTATTTAATTTATAAAAAAAACTTTTTTTTATAAGCTAAATATATATATATATATATATATATATATATATATATATATATATATATATATATATATATATATATATATATATATATATATATATATATATATATATATAATGATTAAAATAACTTATCATTTAATTAATAATTATGTTACATATAGTTTTAAATATAATACGCATTAATATTGATATTAACTAAAGTTATTTTATATAATTAGTGTAAACTTTAGTTAACAAAAAGTGTCGACTAAAAATAAATATTTGATCAACGTCGAATTTAATTATATATTACGTATGGATAACAACCCTATAGGCAAATTAGTCAATTCAAGTATGAAAATATGAGGGTTGTTATAGTCATTTGCGTCTTCAATTCGTCGAATCTGTCTTTTGTCTTCACCTTTTATTATTTAAACGAATATCACTTGTAAATAGAACAATTGCAACTAAAAGCTTGTCTTTCTTGAGGGATAATGCTATGAAATATATGTTCGTTTTTAGCATTATCAGTCATATTTTGATATTTGCTTGTCGGCCAAAACACAATATTAATACCCACCATATAGTATTACTTAATATATTACTAGCAAGTGGGTTTTATAAAAGTAAAAAAAAATGGCGGTTTGTAAGAGGAATATAAAATAGTTTGACTGTAGCAGTAGGTTTAATGGTTTCTTTCTGGCTATTTTGGTTTTAGAGCTTGGCGACCAATCCTAATTAAATAGTTCGAGGTTCTTTTACGAGGACGGTTTGGATTGCTTACGAATAGAAAAGCAGAAAGATTTCGAGGGTGAGGTGTAGTAAATTATTCGTGGTTTACGGCTATGGTGACAGAGGGTGATAATGTGGCAGTTTAGGACTGAAAACAGGAGTAATACAACAGCACACGCTGCTTGTTTCGAACAAGAAAATAGTGCAGTAGCAGTGAACTGCATAGTAGTAGTAGTACACTGTAGCGTTTGGTGTTCGATCCAAACAGAAAACAAAAATATAAAATAAAAAAAAAGAAATGCAGTAGTAGCTAGTTGTTTGGGTGTGGTTTTAGGTTGAATAGGAGGTAACCGAAGGTAATGGAGTGGAGAAGAAGTAGTGTTGGCTTGAGAGTTAAAATAGAAGTAGAATCCCGAGCATAACAGTAGCAACAAAGCTGCATCTTGTGACGTTTGGTGTGGGTAGTAGATTAGGTGATGGTGTGTCTTAGTGGGTTCACGATGGAAACCAAAGAAAAGAAAAGAAGTAAAACCGAAGGTGGTTTGGTGGTGAAAGTTCATGGTGGTGGCAACGGGAACATGGTGATGATGGTTAACAATGAAGAAGAGGATGGATTGCATGATGAAGAAAAGTGATGATTTAATGTATCTCGTAATTTGTATAGATATATGTAGATGGTAGGAAGGATGGTAATGGGTTAGATGAATATATCATATATATCTTTATATTACTCCCTTCCTTTTTAATTTATGAAATACAATCAACAACAGCTGTCATTTTAATAATTAATAATGATAATCTAACATTAAACAAATTAAACGTCCATTTAACATAAGGTAATAAAATACATAGCAGCCACAACTTTAGATGTTAGTTGCTGACGGTTTCATCGGAGTGCTATAATGCACTCCGATGTTAATCAGTGGCAGATAAAATGTTCATAGAAAAATTCCAAATTTTTACATTAATTATACTTATTTATTTTAGTCATTATTGTATAAAATTCGATCATTAACTATTAAATAAAAATTACATTAATTATTCACTCTCAATCCCAAGTAAAATATAAAAAGTTTTTAAAGTTTAATAAATAGCTCCTAAATACATTTTTACTAAGCCTATAATTTATAAAACTCATTTTTGGATCATCGTTTATTTTAAAATAAAATAAGTTCCTTTTTAATTCATTTACTATCAATTTGATGACAAAGGAGCATTTCCGTCGTTTACTAAATAACCTCGAAATTACTTATATATATATATATATATATATATATATATATATATATATATATATATATATATATATATATATATATATATATATATATATATATATATATATATATATATATATATATATATATATATATATATATATATATATATATATATATATATATATATATATATATATATATATATATATATATATATATAACATACTTTCTTTATTCACTTTTATAATAAATTTTAATATATCTTATATTAATTTACATATTTATTTATAACAAATTGTATATTGTATATAATAGTTTATTAACATTCTTATGCATAATTATTTATATTTACTTATTTATATATATTTATCTATTTACGAATAATGGTTCGTGAATCGTCGGAAATGGTCGAAGTCAATGATTTCATAAAACAAATTCAAAATTTTAAGACTCAATATTACAGACTTTGCTTATCGTGTCAAAATTAAATAAGAATTAAGTTTAAATTTGGTCGGAAATCTCCGGGTCGTCACACTAATAACATTTAACTTGGGCTTCTTTTAATTAATTAATGGATTATACAAAGGTGGACTGATGTGTTGGGCCACAGGCCACTAATCTGTTAATTGGGGTATGTCATGGGCTTTTGAACAAATTCTTGTTGAGCTAAATTACTTGGGCTGCTATCAACGAACAACCAAACTAAAAACACCTCGGATCGATTAAAACTTTCGTTGTTCGATCATTCTGTTGCTTCTGTTGTCGAGTTCAAAACCCAACGTAAACATGTCCTTCGCATCCACTTTTCGCAAGGGTATAGACTATACCTTAAACTTTTTGATTTCGATTATTTATAATTATATACCGTTATATAATATATTTTTTTATATATATATAAAACTTATAAAGTTGAAAGATAGTGCAAATATATATAGCTATATTATTATTATTGTTATTATTATTATTATTATTATTATTATTATTATTATTATTATTATTATTATGATCAATATAATTATTATGATTATGAATATAATGATTATGGATACGAATATTATTAAGAGAATGATTTAAAGTTAGAATTTAATTATGTTTTGAAGGAATTATTAATTATTATTATTACTATTATTACTATTATTATTATTAGTATTATTATTAATAATATAAGTATTATTAATATCATTATTATTATTATTATTATTATTATTACTAAAGGAATCATTATTATCATTAGTATTGATATTATCATTTAAAAAGATTACTTAATATTAGCACTACAATTGTATGTATTATTATAATTATTATTATTGTAACAAACAAATGATATTTTTATAAAAATGTACTTATTATATATATCAAATTACATACCATTATTTTAAAACTAATATGTTATTATTATTTAAGTCACATATAATATATAAACATATTTTAATTTACTAACACTTTAATATGAATCTAATATAGAAATATGAAGTATTTATTTAAAATATATAAATAGATATAATTAAGTATTTATTAATAAATATTGATATATAAACTTGTTCGATTATGATTATACATTTTAATGTATATACAAATGATATAGGTTAGTGAATCCGAGGCCAACCCTTATATTTGTTCAATGCTGTCATATGTATTTTTACTACAAAATACAGTATGGTGAGTTTCATTACTCCCTTTTTAAATGCTTTTGCAATATATATTTTCTGGACTGAGAATACGTGCGCTGCTTTTATAAATGTTTTACGTAATAGACACAAGTACTTAAAACTACATTCTATGGCTGGATTATTAAACCGAATATGCCCCTTTTTAGTCTGGTAATCTAAGAATTAGGAACAGACACCCTAATCGATGCGAATCCTAAAGATAGATCTATTGGGCCTAACGAACCCCATCCAAAGTACCGGATGCTTTAGTACTTCGAATTCGTTTTTATCATGTCCGAAGGATTTCCCAGAATGATAGGGGATATTCTTATATGCATCTTGTTAATGTCGGTTACCAGGTGTTCACCATATGAATGATTTTTATCTCTATGCATGGGACGTATATTTATGAGAACTGGATATGAAATTCTTGTGGTCTATTAAAATGATGAAAATGAATGATTATGATAAACTAATGAACTCACCAACCTTTTGGTTGACACTTTAAAGCATGTTTATTCTCAAGTATGAAAGAAATCTTCCGCTGTGCATTTGCTCATATTAGAGATATTACTTGGAGTCATTCATGACATATTTCAAAAGACGTTGCATTCGAGTCGTTGAGTTCATCAAGATTATTACTAAGTCAATTATAGTTGGATATATTATGAAATGGTATGCATGCCATCAACTTTCGATGTAATGAAAGTTTGTCTTTTAAAAACGAATGCAATGTTTGTAAAATGTATCATATAGAGGTCAAGTACCTCGCGATGTAACCAAATGTAATGTATTCGTCCAGATGGATTAGGACAGGTCACATCATAACCGAGTCGAGTTAGTCATTAGATGTTAGGAGTTGACCGTGTGTGTTTGACTAGACCGAGTCGGGTTAGTCATTAGATGTTAGGTGTTGACCGAGGCGGGTTGACCGTGTGTGTTAGACTTAACCGAGTCTGGTTAATCAATTGTTGTTAGGTGTTGACCAAGTCGGGTTGACCAAGTGAGTTGACTTAACCGAGTCGGGTTAATCAACAAGTGTTAGAGGGTTGACTACGTCAGGTTGAGCAAGTGAGTTGATTTAACCAAGTCGGGTTAGTCATTAGATGTCGAGGGTTGACTACGTTGGGTTGACCAAATGTGTTTGACTTAACCAAGTCGGGTTAGTCATTAGATGTTAAGGGTTGGCTATGTCGGGTTGACCAAGGGAGTTTAATTAATCAAGTCGGGATTAATCATTTAGTATCGAGAGCCTGACGAGTCGGGTGTAACCGTATGGTGGTAAGTGGTTACTTGCGTTGCTTTCAATTACATGATGTCGTGGCAAGGGAGTTGACGTGCCAGAAGATGCATAAGTCGGGATGTTCATGGGAGTGAAACTCGTAGATGATGGCATGTGTTAGTATATTACGCAATGGGTGACATCGAACGGATGAAACCTTATGGATCGAGTCTTTGATCCCGATGGAAGTTAGTTGTGGAGTCTACAGGACGCGTCGTCAGGTGCCTTTTCATACCTTTGGACATAACGTTTGACTTCAATGTTAGTGAGGTTACGTTGTACTCAGGGTGCCAGTAAGAAACCCTTAAGTGCATGAGTGACCAAGTGAGCAGACAAGCGATGGCAACGTGATGATTGCGAGAGTGAAGCTTGTATGCTAAGTAGAAAATTCCTTCATGTGAGGTGATGAAGGACGATCATAAATTATTCGGATGATTTTATTTGTGATGGGTCAGGTGAACCCAATGTTTCAGAAAGGTCTACCTTGCGGGTAGCGGTATTTGATATACAGGGTACGAGTTGAGTTGGCTTTAGGTCATTGCTTTGACGACGCCAACGAATGACGGCGAGTGTCGGCTTCATGAAGTGAAGCGAGTTTGTAAAAACTGGAGACTATGACCGATGGAGAGATTGGTCGGTAGCGTTAGATGACGTGATTTTCGCAAGATGGTGATGTCTTGGTGGCGAATTTATGGAACGAAGTTCCAAGTGGGGGAGTTACACTCCCGCACGGAAGTGTGTACGTATGAAGATTTCAGATGATGCTCGTAATAGATTCAGAAATTTGTGTCAAGATCTAGATTTGATCGCTTGATGTAGAGTCCGTTTCGGACTAAATTTCATGATTATGGGAATTTAAATTGCTACTAGAGGTAGCGATGTGGTAAGAATTCGTTAAGAGTCGAATGGTTGAGTCCGACGAGCTGGATGAAGTCCCCTAGATGAGAGATAAGTGTGCCAAATTCTATCTAAGAGTCGTTATGGGTGAAATTTGGTCGAACTTTCACAAATTGGAAAGTAAGATGCGAGGCGTAACGCTCGGATTTGTAGTGTTGATGGATCGTGGGTGACGATTTAATTTGAATTGGCAACTTAGTGGGCGAAGTCGCTAGAGGATTTGTGTAAAATTTTCGGATTCTTGGAAAATTAGTTAGACTTCGAAGTTAGAAGTAAGTTGAAGGACCGTGAAGTGTAGGTCCGGTTGGGTAAGTGACGAAGATCACGAGGATGTGATCGAGTTTAAGTGGGGGAGAGTTGTAAGACTCGGATATTTCAAATAATTATCTCGGGCGTAAAGTGCACGTAGCGAGTATTATATGTAAATATGTACACGAAGATAATAGATGTGTATATATATATATATATATATATATATATATATATATATATATATATATATATATATATATATATATATATATATATATAAGATTGGTATGACGTGTGTGATAAAATAATGTAGCGTGTTCGTATATATATATATATATATATATATATATATATATATATATATATATATATATATATATATATATATATATATATATATATATATTTATGCATGTGCATGGAGATATATATGTATGGAAATGTATGCATGGTATGAAGGCGTGCGTAGTGTATGTAAGATATAGGACCGAACATGTTATTGTAGTTATGTTTAAGTGTATATACGAAGCGAGTATGGAGGGTACGAGTCATGCTACGAGTCTTGGAGTTAGTTAACCGAAAATTGGACAAAATACCTTGTTAGTCACGCCGTGGAGGCTTGGGGTCGTGCCGCGGGAATATACACGAATCAAGAACCGGGAGCAACTAAAACTGGTTCGAAATTGCCTCAAAAACCGCGTCGCGGAGTACCTGGGTCGCGCCGCAACCTGCCTGCGGGCCTGATCCAATTTTCAGTTTTAAAAAGGGTAGGTCGAGGGTATTTTTGTCTTTTTGCGTGTGAATCATATTGTGGCTCTAAATCCCAGCCACTTATCTCTTTTTCTTCATTTCTTTTCTCTTTTCTTTCTCTCTTTTCTCTCAAATCCCAAAACCCTCATAGATTCAAAGTGAGATTCGAAGGTGAAGATTCGTGATTCGATCTTTGGAGTAAGAAGAAAAGTTAATCTCCTCTTTCTTAGCTATAAGTTGATACTAGTGGTAAGCCCAAACTCTGAATCTCGTTTTTGTGTTCATGTTTATATTTAGGGCTTTTGATTGTACGTTCTTGAACAAAACCCCACTAGTTGTTAAATTGAAGGTTTGAACTAGTAAATGGTGAGGAAGACCATTTTGGTGGGTTTAGGGTTGGATGATGAAATTGGTGAGTTGGTAAACATGTTTAGGAGTTTAAATCACCAATTAACTTGTGTTGAAAGTGATTTGAAGTGTAAGTATGTAAAATGAGTGTTTTGACTCGATTTTAGGTCAAAATGGGATTTTGTGTAAATGTCAAATTATAATGCGTTCAAAGACTAAAAGAAGTGTATTTAGGTATTTCGGGAACGCGGGAAGTGGTCTTGTTAGTTTTGAACTTTCGAGTATCGTTAAAAGTGTAAAAAGGCGTAGATTGCACTTTATGTCAATTTGGGCGGGCCGTGAGTCCAAATGGGGGATCAGTTGATCAAACCTTGTGTAAAATGTATTAATGGAACATAATCACTATTCGATTGTGATTATGGATGGTTCGGGCGAGATTTGACTTAGTCAAAGTTGGTCAAGTGTAAATGGTCGAAATTACACTTGTGATGTTTTAAGTTGAATAAGCTTAAGTTGTAGCTTATTTGCATGTATGATTTACGTCAGTGAATTACGAGAAGTTGGTGGAAGAAGTTCAAGTGCGGGATACGCTTCTTCAAGTAATCGAGTTGAGTGGAATATTTATACATGTATGTATGTAGTTTATTTACTCGTGTGCGATGTGGGTCTTCGGTGCCACATCGTGAGTATTATGTTGGTATGTGTCACAAGTCGGTGACTTATTTGTTGGTATTATCGTGTCACATCGTGAGTATTATGTTGGTATTATGTTGTGAAGCACCACTAAGTGTCACCGACTTATGAAACACTATAAAGTGTCACCGACTTGTGAATCACTCCCCAACATATGGTGTCACCGACTTGTGAATCACCATTAGGTGTCACCGACTTGTGAATCACCTATCAAGACACTACCGACTTGTAGTTATTATTTTTTGTTGGTATGATGGGATGAGAACTATAAGTCCGTAGTGTCTCGATAGGTAATTCACAAGTCGGTGACACCTAATGGTGATTCACAAGTCGGTGACACCATATGTCGGGGAGTGATTCACAAGTCGGTGACACTTTATAGTGTTTCACAAGTCGGTGACACTTAGTGGTGCTTCACAAGTCGGTGACGCCACATGGCGTTCACGAGTCGGTGACCCATATGTATTGGTGGATGATTCACAATTCGGTGACACCCTTTGGTGATTCATAAGTCGGTGACACCTTATGATGATTCACAAGTCGGTGACATCATACGAGTGAGACTCGACGTCATTTGTCATCTACAAGTCGGTAGTGCCATAGCGGGGAATGGTTTGATATGTTTATGCCTTGTTATGCTTAAGTATATTATTGTGGTGATCTATATACTAATGTTGTTGCTAGTTGTATGTTTGGTGATGCTAGCTCGTAAATGCATTGTTTGCATGGTATTTTGTAAGTGGATGCGTGTAGGTAAACTATATATGTATATGTATAAGTATTGCATTCACTAAGCAATTAGCTTACCCTCTCGTTGTTTATATTTTTATAGGTTGCAAGTGGCGGCTCGGGTTTGCTTGGGGACTAGTGCTTTATGAATTGCTTTAGACTTTTGATTAGGATTGGGTAGCGTTCCCAATTATTATGCTCGGTTTTGGTTGTAAAGTGAACTAGTTGGGTCATGATCTATCTTTTGGATACGTCAAATTGGTCCCGGGTTGTATTCCCGTTTTGTAAACTTAATTTATGTATTGTATGTTTTAAAGATGTTTAAACTCAACATTGTAATGATGATGTTTTCAGAAACGTAAATGGACTAATGTTGCACATATTATTATGATAAAAAGGAAAAAAAATTATGGGCCGGAAATACAACGGGTTGGGTCGTTACAAGTGGTATCAGAGCATGGTCTAAGGGATTTAGATGACTTGAGATAGGCGCCTAGACATAGACTTTTTGTGTGTTCTATTATGTGGTACATGTAGGATTACGGGTCGGATTGGGTTTTAGTTAGTGCCTTAGAGAATAGGTGCATTAGCTACGTGTTGGTTATGTTGTTACTAATCATGTTGTTTTGTGTTGAACATCTAGCAAGATGGTTGTTGTATTTATGAGCTCGGCATGGCATGTGAGCGTAATAATGCTTCTCGACCATTATTACAGTTGTAAGCCAAGTCAAGTGAGTAATGTACAACAAGTATTGAACTAGATGGGGCGTACGAACGGTGATATAGTTATGTGATTGTGAATATAGATCGTGGCAGTGTATGTAATTTATTCGTGTTGCATTCCTAACCAAGCTCATTTCTTCGAATGAAAATAAGGAACGAACCAGTTAACGAAGATTAAGGTGACGAGAGCGATTTCATGGCCAAGATAGAGGCCATCTTAAAGAGTCACAAGGCGGAATTTCTTGCGGACGTTAGGAGGGTCTTCCAATAATCGGATGATGAACAAGTGACCGATATGATAAAGGAGCAAATGAGTGCTCGTATCAAAGAGGAGTTTGATAAAAGGTTTCCTAACTCTCAGGAGGGGTGTATGTAGGGTTTAACGGGTGATGTTGGGAGGAGAGACTTCCATTTCAAGAAATTTGAATTATCTCAACCTCCTATGTTTCATGGTGAGCGGGATCCACATAAGAGCACGTGTTGGATCACCGATATTATGACAACCCAGAAATTTCTGGCTAAATTTAAACTTAATCCTTATGTGATTCTGACACGATAATCAAAGTCAGTTAAACTGAACCTCAAAATTTTAAACCGATTTCATTAAACTTCGGCAGATACCGATGATTCACGAACAACTATTTTTATATATATATATATATATATATCAACTACCCTATATTTGTATATATACATGTAAATTATTACATTAATAGCATTATTATTTTATTAGTTATTACTACCATTATTAATTAATATTAATATTATTATAATTATTATTATACTTAATATTAGTGTGTTTTTGTTAAAATTCACTTCAACTCTCATTCTTTATATATACATGATAAATAGATACATCCAACCCAACACCCCACTTGCATTTCTATTTATTTCTTTCTTTTATGTCGACATCCATACAACCAATATTATTATTATAATTATTAGTATTATAATTATTATTATTATTATTATTATTATTATTATTATTATTATTATTATTATTATTATTACTAGTATTAAAAGTATTATTAGTATTACTAATATTATTATTATAATTATTAGTATTATAATTATAATTATTGGTATTATTATTAAAACTATCATTATTATCATCATTTTAAATATTATTATCATTATTATGATTAGAATTATTATGATTATTATTATTATTATTTTAACAATACAAATTATTGTTATCATTATTATTATTAGTACTATTATCATTTCATATTTATAAGTATTATTAATGTTATCATTATTATTATTACTAATATGATTATCTTTATTAGTATTATTATTAAAAATTACTATTGTTATTATCATTTTTACAAAAATTATCGTTTTTACTATTATTAAAACTATCATCTTTACTTTATAATTATTAGTAAAACTATCATTTGTATTAAAATTATATTATTACCATTATTATTATAATTATTAGTAAATCATTATTATCGAAACTATTATTTTTACAAATAAATATTTTGTACATTGAATACACCTATTTCATATACTACAATTATATTTTATATAATCATATAACAAACATATTAACATTCTTATATAAATATTCATATATAACAAATTAGGTATTGATGCGAAGCGAGGTGTATATAAAATAGTTTATATTTTACTAGGAAAAACTATTAAATACGATACAATTTTACACAAGATATTTATTTATTTATAGAATGGATATACTTAAACCTTGCTACAACACTTATAGGCAGTGTACCTAATCGTACAGTAGTGTAGTTTTTAGTAAGTCCGGTTCGTTCCACAGGGAAATCTTTAAACAAAGCTCAACGCTATATTAGTTTACTTTTATAAAAATACAAATATATATATAAGTAATATTATTATTATAAAGGGGGGTTTTTACCGTTTAATGACCGGTTTGTCGATTTTAAGACTTTAGTCGCAGTTAAAACCTAATGTAAAATATAAAATAAATACAAGACTTAAATTAAAGCATAAAGTAAATAACGATAATGAAATTGCGAATAATAAAATTGCGATAATTAAAAAGTACGATAATTAAAAGTGCGATTAAATAACAATAAATAAAAGTGCGATAATTAGAAGTGCAATTAAATATAAAATAAAGGAAATTAAATATGAAATAAAAGAATTATGCTTATTTAAACTTCCGTAATCATGATGTTTGACGTGTTGATTTTAGTTTTATGCCCATGGGTTAATTGTCCTTTGTCCTGGATTATTCAATATGTCCGTCTGGTTTTTGTCCATAACAGTCCATCAGTCATAAATATAAATTGCAAGTGTCCTTGTCAAATTATTATTATACCCGAAGTTAAATATTCCAACTAATTGGGGATTCGAATTGTAACAAGGTTTTAATACTTTGTTTAATGAATACACCAGGTTATCGACTGCGTGTAAACCAAGGTTTTACTACTTTGTTAACAATTACACCAATTACCCTTGAATGTAATTTCACCCTTGTTTTGATTATTCTAGTGGCTATTAATCCATTCCCGTGTCCGGTTAAATGAACGATTATTCGTACATATAAATACCCCGCCCATCGTGTCCGATCGAGTGTATATGGTAATTTATAGGGACGCCCAATTGTAAATCTTTATATTAACATTAACAAACTTTCATTTAGTTAAACAAATATAAAGCCCATTAATAGCCCATAGTCTAATTTCCACAAGTGTCGTTCTTTTATCCAAACCCCAATTATGGTACAAAGCCCAATTACCCAATTTTAGTAATTAGCCCAACATCATGATTACTTCGTTTTAAATAAGCATAATAATAACTTAGCTACGAGACATTAATATAAAAAGGTTGAACATAACTTACAATGATTAAAAATAGCGTAGCGTTACACGGACAGAATTTCGACTTACACCCTTACAACATTCGCTAACATACCCTTATTATTAGAATTATAATTAAAATTAAAATATAAATTATAAATATAAATATAAATTTTACGTATGAAGAGGAAGAAAAAAAGATGATGAAATTTGATCAGAATTCGGTTGGCTTTATAGCCAGAGTTGAAAATTGGGGCTCCGCGACTCGCGGCAAAATGCCCTTCAAACTCCGCGAGTCGCGGAGATATATTTACAGCTCACACCCTTGGAGTTTCTTGCTGCCGACGGTTTTTAATATATATATATAATATATATATAATTAATATAATTAATTATATATTATATTATATTTATATACATAGTTAACTTGTAATTTTTAGTCCGTTGCGTCGAGCGTTAAGAGTTGACTCTGGTCCCGGTTCCGGATTTTCGAACGTCCTCGCGTACAATTTAATATCTTGTACTTTGCGTTTTGAATCTTGTACTCTTGTGATTTCGAGACGTTTCTTATCAATAATTGGAACCTTTTTGATTGTCTTTTGTTCTTTTGAGCTTTTTGGTCGTTTGCGTCTTCAAATCGTCGAATCTGTCTTCTGTCTTCACCTTTTATTATTTAAACGAATATCACTTGTAAATAGAACAATTGCAACTAAAAGCTTGTCTTTCTTGAGGAATAATGCTATGAAATATATGTTCGTTTTTAGCATTATCAAATATTCCCACACTTGAGCGTTGCTTGTCCTCAAGCAATATTGTCTTGAAATACTAGAATCACTTCTTTATTCTTCACACTTTGTACATCAGTGATTTCTATACGGTGGTATAAACAATGGTAGTAACGATATGGTTTACAGTCCCACATGACTATAAAAATTTTGATCCATTAAGGAAATTGGATCTTTATGAAAACATTTGATCTTTTGAAATCTAGTTTTTACCCTAGATTAGTTTTCCGGAATAACCCTTTACCGGTGTTTGCAAAATATTTTTGTGGGTTTGGTGGGTTTCAGATTTGAAAATTTTAGCTCAAAACTTGCGGTTTTGTGTCACCCACTTGCTAACCTTGTATTTGGAAAGCAACACGTCCAGTTTACTTGTTCCGTATATTACCTTTCGGCAAACTACCGTCCGGTTGTAAAGGAAAGCGTTGAACAAGCAACTGTTAAGGCAATGTCCCGTGACATGCTTTTGATTATGGTCTATAACGTGTCGGACGCAATTACTATCCTTGGTAGGAGCAATAGTAAAGCTCACCCTTATAATTTTTCGGTCTGGCACAAGGTCCTGTCTTTGACCATGCTATGCAACCACCGTTCTTACGGTTGACACCCGATTTAGTTCAGGTGACCTAATGAATTCCAGGTGAATTCCTAGGATTTTACGTTCAATGGTAATGAACGCATTGAAAATAGGGTTTTCAGAAAACAAATCGGTTTGTAATTTTTGATCAAAATATTTTCTCGTTTAAGCTCGAGTTTAGATATCATCGAATTCCATGAGTTTGAATTCTCAATCTTTAAGGTCAATCTCTAGGATTGAGTAATATCAGTCTTAAAAGCTGATTTTTAATCTTTAAGGAGATTATCCTTTCTGGGGATCTGATTCATTAGTCTTATCCAGCTAATTTGCATGGTGCCCCCCCATTGTACGAGATAAATCCTTCTCATGGTTAGGATAAATCTGACCACATGGCGACCCTGTTTAATGCTGAGGTCCGTGGATTTCCTGCTGATTTTAGTGATGACTTTTCTAGATTTTTCGTCAACCTACAGCTGGTCTGGACGACAACTTCATGACCTAAATCAAGAAGCGCGTGTCTTTTTCGGAAGACTTTACTTCCTTTTAATGATGGAATTGATTCATCGTGTAGATCCATCTCTTCTTTTCTTTCATCGGGTAAAACAGTTTAGTTTAGTCCAAAGCAAAAGTATTTTCAGTTATTTGTTACAGATATATGTGACATATGTTTAAGATAACTTGGTAAATTTTCCCACACTTGGCTTTTTATTTTCCTTTTTATCGTCCTCTATTCCATTTTAAATGAATTTTAACATTTTAGTTTGTTTCTCAATTTATGTCCTTTCCGAGGTAACAATAATTTCGGTGTTAAAACCTAGTTTTATCGTTCATAAATATGTATAAACATGATTTGAATTCATTTAATTGAAAAATTTTACTAGAATTGGGTAGTCAGTATATAAGACTAGGGCTGTTCTTTTTTATCAGAGAGCACTAGATTCTAATACAACTACTGCTTTACTAGTATTTTTAATGGTAACCAAGTGTATAAAGTAAAAATTTTTAAAATCCGAAAGAATTTAACCCCTTCCCACACTTAAGATCTTGCAATGCCCTCATTTGCAAGAAATCAGTAACAATTTAAATTATTGAGGGTGATTTGTGTGAAAATGATTAAATTTTTACCAAAGTTTCCAAATATATTGGCGTTTGTTTGCTGAATGATAAATGGTGCACATCATTTGTTCATTCCGTCTTGTTGTTATTTCACATATATTTTGCATCTTGTCGTCAAAATTAGTTGCTTTTGCTGAACTTAATGCCAGTCTTTGAAAATGCGTTGTTTTACCCTGTTGTGTACATAAGATAAACTGCAAACATATATACATATTTTTGAAGTTTGGTATATTACCCCACATTCAAAAATTATTAAAATCTAAGAATAAAAGTTAGATAATTATAAAAATGATTACAATATTAACAAAAATATTAAATGTATCAATAATTACAAATTACAAAATAAAAAAATAAAAAGTAAACTAAGGATGATATTGGTACCAATAGGGGTTCCACGCATAACCATAAGTGCTATAGAATGCTTCGGCAGGGTCATACGTAGGATATGGTGGCTGCATCTCTATCGACCAAGGAGGGAAGACGGGTTTCGGTGTAGGAATATAGTTTCTACCTATATGTTGGCAATGCGCTATGATCTGGTTCTGATGAACTTGCCAATCTTCAAATGCTCTCTGTCTAGCATTTTCGTATTCCTGAGAAGCTATAAACCTATGCATTTCTTGCATCTCATTCCCCCCTCCTACATTACCTTGCTCCTGGTTTCTCTCCACCTGTGGATGTCTACCATTGTATCGTACTGCGGCGTTATTTCGTCGCTTCAAAACTTTCGCACCATGGTATACATTTAAACCTATAGTGTCGCGGGGTTCCGGCTCTTCTACTAATAATCCCCCCCGACTTATATCCACACCGAGATATTCACCAATCAAAGTAATAAAAATACCACCTCCTATTATGCTATGTGGACGCATCCCCCGAACCATAGCTGATAAATAATAACCCACACAATATGGTATACTTACAGCGCTGTGTGGGTCTCGAATACACATATGGTAAAACAAATCCTGTTCATTTACTTTTTCTTTGTTCTTACCCCTTTGTGTAATCGAATTAGCTAAAAACCTATGTATCACTCTTAATTCGGCTCTATCTATATCCAAATAAGAGTAGTTTCCCCCTTTGAAACGGTGATGGCTTGTCATTTGACTCCACACACCGTGTGTATCAAAATTCTCATCTATCTTTCTACCGTTTAGTATCAATCCTCTACAATCGGCAGACGCTAATTCCTCAGGCGTATATATACGTAAAGCCTGAGCCATGTCCAGTAAAGACATGTGGCGCATCGAACCGCCTAACAAAAATCTAATAAAAGAACGATCGGTTAAACTAGCTACCCGATCATTCAACTCTATACTACATAACAACTCTTCACACCATACTTTATATACAGGTCTGCGTATGGTGAATAAACATATCCAGTCATTAAAAGAAGAATTACCATACCTCTGTACAAGTAATTCCCTAATTGGCCCAGCCAATTCTACAGCTTCTAAGGGTCCCCATTCTATGACCCTCGGTACCTCAACAACCTTGGAATGAAGAGTATGCAAACCCCGTTGATATTTTGGATAATCTATCCAAAGTCTGTCAAATCTCAGGTTCGGGTGCAACTCTTCCAAATGCATATCGGAAAAGGTCATGACTGGATGAGGTACATCCTGCTTGTAGTAGTTATCTACCTCCTGTTGGTCCAAATTCTCAGCAGGAGCATGGCGGGCTTGGGATGAAGATTCACCCCTTTCATTCTGCAAAACACATCAAACACAAATTTTGTGCATCCAAATATGCATTAGTGTCAGCAAAATCATCAATCAAAATAATTACAATGACATTATCAATTTATATCAAACTTAAGCTTATTTTCACATTTTTATCAAATCTACACTTTTTCAAATAAGCATATACGAAAATTTTCGCCAAGTTCATAAGCATTCAACTCAAATAACATGTCAAAATAATCATTACTAGCAATTAAACAAGTCTCAAATGGCATTATCTTTCAAAAATCAAGTTCATGAATTTTGGACTTGAAAAAGTCCACTTTAATTCTCAAAATCATGTTTAGGCTCAAAGTTTGGATCATTTAACTACCTAGACATGTTACACTACTCAATTTAGCAACAATTTATGACAAAAATCGGCCATAACCTGTTTATATCAAAAAGCCCCAAATTGCTCAAGAACACAAACCCTAGATTATTCAAAATTTGAAGTTTAAGGCTTCTAATCATGTTAAACAGCATCAATCTAGGTTATACAAGCATAATACATAAACAATTTAAGTCTAATTACACTAAAAAGCATCAAAATCAAATTGGGGAAAAATAGCTCAAGAACACTAAAATTCGAATTAAATGGTGTTTAGGTGTAGAAATTTACCGTTTTTCTTGAGTAATTCTTAGATATCATCCTTCTCAACATGATTTTAGCAAAAAATTTGGTGATTAACGGTTAAAAATTGAGATTTTTGGGGGTGATTTTCGGTGGTTTTCGGGTGTAGTTTCGCAGTATTTTTGCTGTGTTTTGTGTGTGGGGGAGTGACTGATCGAGCAGCTCTTTTATTTTTTTTTCTGGGTTTTGGACCCTCCGCGAGTCGCGGGGATTTACCCTCCAAACTCCGCGACTCGCGGAGTTTGGTATTTTTTTTTTTTTTTTTTTTTTTTATAATCATTAACTTTTGAAAACAATTAAGAAATTAATTTTAAAATTTTGTTTCCCTTGTTATCTAGGACGAGGTCGTTTCGGATCGATGTCCTAGTCCGTCCCTCGACAAAATTTTAAAATTTGTCTTTTAGTAGCGATTGTTTTAAAAGCTAAGATTTTTTTGTTTTTTTAATTTTTTTTGGCATACTTTAAATCAATAAGATTAAAAATAATGATAATAAAAGTTCTCGTCCCTCCCTCGGGTAAAGCAATTTCGGTTCAAAGACCTAGTCTTCAACTTACGACGAATTTTTAAAAATCATATTTTTAACTTAATGAGATAAAGTAAATTTTTGTTTTTAAATTCACACAACTTAAATATAAAATTCAAAATTAAAAATTCACACCAAACTCAAAATTTGAAATGCATAAAATTAAAAATTCATATTTTAAAAATTAAAAATTCACACCAAACTTAATTTAAAAATTTATAAATTCATATCAAACTTATATTAATTTTTCAAATATTTACAATTTTAAATATATTGTTTTTATAAAGTTTACAATATTAATTTAAGGTTTAAATATTAATTTTAAAAACATGGTAAAAATAAAATTAAAAATCTTTTTTTCTTTTTATCCCACTTTAATCAGTCAAATATTATCAAAAATATGCGCCCCTCTTTTCGGTAAAGTAATTTCGGTTCAAAGACCTAATTTAACTCATGACGAATTTTTGAAATATTTTGGGTTGATTGATTAAAGATATTTATACCTTAAGAATAAACGTTAAATTTCGCAGTGATGTAATAAATTTTTGAATGATATCAATAATTTCGGTCGCCAAACCTAATTTTATTTAATACCAATTTAATACTTTTTAGCGAACAAATTAGCATTTATTATCAAAAGGTTAAAAATAAATAAAAATAAAAACTGTACAGACATACCTGTGAAATAGATTTCTTAGTTATATGATCTATTATATTCATAAGATAGTCGGTTTAATTGGTTTTCCATGGCTGCATAGGCGTAACCTCGAGCATTCATTGTCTTTTCTTCTAAACATATGAACGGTCCGTCTCTGCATAAAGTAACAAATTCGGTATTTGAATAGGTTTGATTATTTGAACATTTACCTCCATGTGACCATTTTCCGCATTTGTGACATCTTTCTAGGTGTCGTGCTCTTCTTTTCGCTGCGGATTTTGATTTTCCTTTACCAAATTGTAACTTATTATCTTCGCATCTGGATCCTTTTCTAACTCCGTCCATTCTTTCTCTGATTACTGATACTAATTCACTTGGTAGTATGTCATTATTACGTTTAGTGATCAAAGCGTGTAGCATTAGACCATGGTTTAGTTCACAGGCAGTCTTCATTTCGTAAAAACCTAAAAAAAATAAAAATTCAGAATGGGGGGAGAAGACTAGTTCTTTAGGGTCTGCTAGGGAAAGACCATACGTGTTCCATTTTCGAGAACTACACGAAAACAGACAATCTAACTCTAACAGAAATACATATTATCCTTTAAAGACTTGATTCTCCCCACACTTAGTTAGCTGTGGTGTCGAAATTGTGATTAACTTCGTTGTCGACTTCCATCGGACCATGTATGTAATGTTTAACTCTGTGACCATTAACTTTAAATTCAATCCCATTTGAATTTATTAATTCTATCGTTCCGTATGGGAAAACTCTTTTGACTATGAATGGTCCAGACCATCTTGATTTCAATTTTCCAGGAAATAGCTTGAATCGTGAATTGAAAAGAAGAACTCTGTCTCCTTCTTTAAATTCTTTTGAACTTCTGATTCTTTTATCATGCCATTTCTTCGTTCTTTCTTTATAGATTAACGAATTTTCGTATGCTTCATGTCTTAATTCTTCTAATTCGTTTAGTTGACTTAATCGTAGACGTCCGGCTTCATGTAAATCAAGATTACATGTCTTCAAAGCCCAAAATGCTTTGTGTTCAATTTCTACTGGAAGATGACATGCTTTTCCATAAACAAGTCTAAAAGGTGTGGTTCCAATTGGAGTTTTGTAGGCTGTTCTAAAAGCCCAGAGTGCATCCTCCAATTTAATGGACCATTCCTTTGGATTTGATCCTACGGTTTTCTCTAGAATACGTTTTAAAGCTCGGTTGGTATTTTCAACTTGTCTACTTGTTTGTGGATGATATGCGGTGGAGATTTTATGAGTTACTCCATATCTTTTAAGAACTTTCTCAAGTTGATTATTACAGAAATGAGTACCCCGATCACTTATTAAAGCTTTCGGTGTTCCAAACCTTGCAAAAAGACGTTTTAAAAAGTTGACTACAACTCGTGCATCGTTAGTTGGGAGAGCTTGTGCTTCCGCCCATTTAGATACATAATCAATGGCTACGAGTATATATAGATTATTATGAGATTTTGGAAATGGACCCATAAAGTCAATACCCCAAATGTCAAATACTTCACATACTTGGATGACATTTTGTGGCATTTCATCACGTTGACTTATTTTTCCGGCCCTTTGACATGCATCACAGGATTTGCAAAGAAGGTGTGCGTCTTTGTAAATTGTAGGCCAATAGAATCCAGCTTCATAAACTTTTCTTGCTGTTAGTTGAGGCCCATAATGCCCTCCTGTTGGTCCTGTGTGACAATGGTTTAAAATTTTACTAGCTTCATCTCCAAATACACATCGGCGTATTATTCCATCGGGACAACTTTTAAACAGATGTGGATCTTCCCAGAAATAGTGTTTTATATCACTGAAGAATTTCTTTCGTCTTTGGTATGATAATCCTTTTTCAAGGAATCCACAAACTAAGTAGTTTGCATAGTCTGCAAACCATGGGATTTCTTTATAATCTATCTTCAATAGATATTCATCAGGAAAGTTGTCTTGTATGGCTGATTCATTCAGAACTTCTAATTCGGGATTTTCAAGACGAGAAAGATGATCAGCGGCGAGATTTTCTGCTCCTCTTTTATCTCGGATTTCAATATCAAACTCTTGTAAGAGTAAGATCCAACGGATTAATCTTGGTTTAGCATCTTGTTTTGAAAATAGGTATCTAAGAGCAGAATGGTCGGTATAGACCACCGTTTTTGCTAGAACGAGATATGATCGAAATTTGTCAAAAGCAAAGACAATAGCAAGGAGTTCTTTTTCAGTAGTTGTATAATTCGTTTGTGCTCCTTGTAATGTCTTGCTAGCATAATATATAGGTTGAAATCGTTTTTCAATCCTTTGTCCTAAAACGGCTCCCATTGCAAAATCACTTGCATCGCACATTAGTTCAAATGGTAGATTCCAATTTGGTGTTATCATGATCGGTGCATTAGTGAGTTTTTCTTTAAGAATATTAAAAGATTTGATACATTCATCTGAAAAGATGAATGGCGCATCCTTTTCTAGGAGTTTATTCATAGGAGTGGCAATTTTAGAAAAATCTTTTATAAAACGTCGGTAAAAACCGGCATGCCTAGAAAACTCCTAACTCCTCTAACATTGGTGGGATGTGGAAGTTTAGCAATTACATCTACTTTAGCTCTATCCACTTCAATTCCTTCTTTTGAAATTTTATGTCCAAGAACGATGCCTTCTTTAACCATGAAATGGCATTTCTCCCAATTAAGTACTAGATTTGATTTTTCGCATCTAATTAGCATTCGTTCCAGATTAACTAGACATGATTTAAATGTATCACCGAAGACTGAAAAGTCATCCATGAATACTTCCATGCATTCTTCTATCATGTCATGAAAAATCGCCATCATACACCTTTGAAAGGTTGCAGGGGCGTTACAAAGTCCAAATGGCATGCGTTTGTAAGCAAAAGTACCATAAGGGCACGTGAATGTGGTTTTCTCTTGATCTTCGGGTGCTATTGGAATTTGAAAATATCCGGAAAATCCATCTAGAAAACAATAGTAACTATTTCCGGCTAATCTTTCCAACATTTGATCTATGAAAGGTAAGGGAAAGTGATCTTTTCTGGTGGCGTCATTTAATTTTCTATAATCAATACATACACGCCATCCTGTTACAGTCCTAGTAGGAATAAGCTCATTTTTCTCATTTGTAATGACAGTCATGCCACCCTTCTTAGGCACGCATTGAACTGGGCTTACCCATGGACTATCAGAAATTGGATATATCAAACCTGCATCTAGCAGTTTAATAATCTCTTTCTTAACTACATCTTGCATTTTAGGATTTAGTCTTCGTTGGCGTTGCACATACGTTTTATGACCTTCTTCCATAAGGATTTTATGTGTGCAATACGAAGGACTTATTCCTTTAATATCATGAATCTTCCATGCAATGGCTGGTTTATGAGCTTTCAACACAGAAATGAGTTATGATTTCTCATTTTCAGTAAGAGAAGACGATATTATTACAGGTAATTCAGATTCACCATGTAAATAAGCGTATTCCAAATGGTTTGGAAGTGGCTTTAACTCTAATTTCGGAGGTTCTTCTATCGATGATTTATATCGATATCTGTCTTCTTCTTTTAGCATTTGAATTTCTTCTGTTGTTGGTTTATATCCATTAGCTATAAGTGTAGCTAACATTTCAGCTTCATCAATTGGTTCATTACCTTCTCCTAAAGAACATTCTCCTGTTCCTTGTAATTCTGGAAATTCTTCTAATAATTCTGCATGTGCATCTATAGTTTGAATATAATAAAATGTATCATCTGCAGATTGTGGTTGTTGCATTGCTCTATCAACTGAAAAGGTAACACTCTCATCCTCTATACTTAGGGTCAGTTTCTTACCGAACACGTCTATCATTGCTTTAGCCGTGTTTAAGAATGGTCTTCCTAATATGAGAGGAACTTGAGAATCTTCTTCCATGTCCAAAATAACAAAATCTACTGGAAATACTAAAGTACCAACTTTAACTAGCATGTTCTCCATTATCCCTCTAGGATATTTTATTGATCTATCGGCTAGTTGTATGCTTATTCTGGTTGGTTTCAATTCTCCAAGGTCTAGTTTAGCGTATAGTGAATACGGCATTAGATTTATACTAGCACCTAAGTCTGCCAATGCTTCTATTGAACTAAGACTACCCAGAAAACATGGAATTGTGAAACTTCCTGGATCAGATAGTTTTTCTGGTATCTTATTCAACAGCACTGCTGAACAATTAGCATTCATAGTAACAGCCGAGAGTTCTTCCATTTTCTTTCTATTCGTGATTAGATCTTTCAAGAATTTAGCATATCTTGGCATTCCTGAAATCACATCAATGAAAGGAAGATTTACATTTATCTGTTTAAACATATCCAAGAATTTGGATTGCTCGGCTTCAAGTTTTTCTTTCTTCATTTTACTCGGGTAAGGAAGTGGTGGTTGGTATGGTTTAACATAAGGTTTATCCTTAACTGTGTTATCTTCATTAACCTTTTCAACTACCGGTTCTTTTTCCTTATCTTGATCAGGTTGTGGTTCTTGTGGAGTAGGAATAGTTTCATCAGAAGTTACAGGTATTTCAGGTGGTTTAAGTGTTGTACCACTTCTTGTGGTAATAGCTTTAGCTGTTTCATTCCGGGGGTTAGCATTTGTATCGCTTGGTAGACTTCCCGGTTTTCTTTCACCTATTAACCTTGCTAGGTTACTTACTTCTTGTTCCAGATTTTGAATAGAAGCTTGTTGATTTCTAAATGCTTGAGCATTTTGTTCATTTGTTTGTTTTTGAGATGTGAAAAACTGTGTTTGAGTTTCAACTAGCTTCGTCATCATATCTTCTAAATTCGGCTTTTTATCATCGGTTTGTTGCGGTGGTTTGTTTTGAAAATTCGGTCTTTGCTGATTGTAAGTATTATTGGATACTTGTTGATTGCTAGGACCTTGTTGGTTGTTGTATGGAATATTTCGGTTATAATTCTGGTTTTGATTGTAAATCGGTCTTGGCGGTTGATAATTATTCTGATAATTATTTCCAGGCCTTTGGTTTATGTATGAAATATTCTCTCTTTGTTCCATTGTTAATTCAATACTGAGACAATCTTTTGTCAAATGTGGTCCTCCACACTGCTCACAACTAATTCGTATAGAGTGAATATCCTTAGTCATCTTTTCCATTCGTCTCTCGAAAGCATCTATCTTTGCTGAAATGGAATCTAAGTCATGGCTAGAATCGGCTCTAGCTGCTTTAGATGATCTAATGATATCTTTTTCTTGGTGCCACTCATGCGAGTGGGAAGCAGTATTATCAATAATTTTGTAAGCATCAGTTTCGGTTTTCTTCATAATAGAACCACCAGCTGCTATATCTATGTCTTTTCTTGTAGTGATGTCGCATCCTCGGTAAAATATTTGTACTATTTGACAGGTGTCTAAACCATGTTGCGGACATCCTCTTAATAACTTTCCATATCTTGTCCACGCCTCATATAGAGTTTCATTTGGCTTCTGTGTGAACGTAACAATTTCTGCTTGAAGTCTTACGGCTTTAGATGCAGGAAAGAATTGTTTAAGAAATTTGTCAATTAAAACGTCCCATGTATCAATCGCCCCTTCAGGTAACGATTCCAACCAATCTTTGGCTTCTCCCTTTAAAGTCCAGGGAAATAACATGAGATATATCTGTTCATCCTCCACTTCTCGGATCTTAAATAGTGTGCAGATCCTATTAAAGGTACGTAGATGTTCATTTGGATCTTCCTTCGGTGCACCACTAAATTGGCATTGATTAGTCACCATGTGTAGAATTTGTCCTTTGATTTCATAATCTGGCGCATTAATGTCTGGATGGGTAATTGCGTGACCTTGGCCAGTGCGTTTAGCTCTCATTCGGTCTTCCATACTTAAAGGTTCCAGATTCTCCATAATTGAATTTGTTGAATCGGTATCACTAGATGGTTCTGATTTAATGGTTCGTTCCTCAACAATCTCTGTTTGAATGATTGGTGGTTCCGGAGGAAAGTTTAGTGGTTCAGGATCTATGAACCTTTCCTGAATATTTTCCGGATTCTCAATTGTGAGGTCGGGTTCAAAAAATGGATTATCGGTAATTTGAACTGAAGTACTTGGTCGACTGGATGACGATTCTAAAGAAAAATCAACGGCGGTTATATTTGTTAAACGATGTCTTGATCGAGTTACAGGTGGTGAACGTACAAAAGGTGATGAACGTCTTGCTCGGTGCATTCACTGAATATCCTATTAGTTTTAAAAAGGAAAGAAAAATTATAATAAGTTATCCAATCAATAGACTTTTCTGATTTTGCCCACGTTTCGAATAGCCAAAAGATGCAGCAGAGGGGCAGGATTCGTTTGGTCTCAATATAATTGAGGACTGTTTGGCTCCAATAACCCGGTCCACGTACAAATCCAACTATTACTACGAACCAGAAAATTTTGATGTCTATTAATTTAACCACTTAAAATAAATTTTCGTAATTTTAAGAAATTTAGATAAGAAGTAGAATAAAAATCTATGTCCTAAAACTAGAATAGCGAGAAATAAGAGAGAAAAAGAGTTTGTCGAAAAAGGTTGAAAAAGAAAAAATGGTTGAAAAATAAAAAGTGACGAAAAAAAAAAAAAAAAAAAAAAACTTATAAAAACTTAAAAAATACTTAACTAACCTAACCTTATTACTACAACTAACTTAAAATTATAATCGCAAATTGAAATTACTAATTGAAATGATAATTGATACATAGTAAAAGGTGTCTAAAAATATTAAAGCTTACAAGGAAAAACTAAATCCCAAATGGAAATAACTTAAAAAGAAACTAAAACTTAAAAAGGCGTCGCAAAATTCTAAAGCACCTAAATCTTAGTCTAAAGAAAAAGCACTTAAGGAATTCTACGGCAAAGCCTAAAAATCTATGAGTAAAAATAACTATAGCAAAAACTAAGTTTAAAATTAAATATGAGCTAAAAAAATACAAATATTACGCTACAACGATTAAAAAGGGACAAAATATAAAAATATATAAAAAGTTGTAAAAAGTACAATTTTTATAAAAATATTATTTTTATATTATTTATTTTTTAATAAAACTACTAATTTTACAATTTTAATAAAACTACTTTAACTAAAATATATAAATAAAATAAAAAGTAAAAATAAAAATAAAACTAATAATAATAATAATAATAATTAAGGTTTAAAATAATAATAATTAATAATATCCCGTAATTAATGCTCGATTAGGGCTTCCTTGTCGCCTGTCAGAAACCCTCCGCGAGTCGCGGCAATTAAAGAAGAAAACCCCGCGAGTCGCGGGGTTCAGAAATTCTGTTGACAGCTGATAATTTTTACGCGTTTTCTTTATTTTTATTTTTTTTATTTTTTTTTTATTTTCTGTTTTTAATTTAAATAAACGATTTTAAAATAAAACTTATATTTTTATAAACTAAAATAGAAATAAAGAAACTTATAAAACTTAAATATTTACAAAATCTTAAAAATACATATATTTTTGTTTTTCTTTTTATATTTTTGAATAATTAAAACGTATTTCTACAAAAGCGAATTTTTAATAAAAGTAACTAAAAATTTTTTTTTTTTTTTTTATATTAGCGTTGCGCTTCCGGCTTTTAAGATAGTTCTCCGGCAGCGGCGCCAAAAATACTTGATGCGAAGCGAGGTGTATATAAAATAGTTTATATTTTACTAGGAAAAACTATTAAATACGATACAATTTTACACAAGATATTTATTTATTTATAGAATGGATATACTTAAACCTTGCTACAACACTTATAGGCAGTGTACCTAATCGTACAGTAGTGTAGTTTTTAGTAAGTCCGGTTCGTTCCACAGGGAAATCTTTAAACAAAGCTCAACGCTATATTAGTTTACTTTTATAAAAATACAAATATATATATAAGTAATATTATTATTATAAAGGGGGGTTTTTACCGTTTAATGACCGGTTTGTCGATTTTAAGACTTTAGTCGCAGTTAAAACCTAATGTAAAATATAAAATAAATACAAGACTTAAATTAAAGCATAAAGTAAATAACGATAATGAAATTGCGAATAATAAAATTGCGATAATTAAAAAGTACGATAATTAAAAGTGCGATTAAATAACAATAAATAAAAGTGCGATAATTAGAAGTGCAATTAAATATAAAATAAAGGAAATTAAATATGAAATAAAAGAATTATGCTTATTTAAACTTCCGTAATCATGATGTTTGACGTGTTGATTTTAGTTTTATGCCCATGGGTTAATTGTCCTTTGTCCTGGATTATTCAATATGTCCGTCTGGTTTTTGTCCATAACAGTCCATCAGTCATAAATATAAATTGCAAGTGTCCTTGTCAAATTATTATTATACCCGAAGTTAAATATTCCAACTAATTGGGGATTCGAATTGTAACAAGGTTTTAATACTTTGTTTAATGAATACACCAGGTTATCGACTGCGTGTAAACCAAGGTTTTACTACTTTGTTAACAATTACACCAATTACCCTTGAATGTAATTTCACCCTTGTTTTGATTATTCTAGTGGCTATTAATCCATTCCCGTGTCCGGTTAAATGAACGATTATTCGTACATATAAATACCCCGCCCATCGTGTCCGATCGAGTGTATATGGTAATTTATAGGGACGCCCAATTGTAAATCTTTATATTAACATTAACAAACTTTCATTTAGTTAAACAAATATAAAGCCCATTAATAGCCCATAGTCTAATTTCCACAAGTGTCGTTCTTTTATCCAAACCCCAATTATGGTACAAAGCCCAATTACCCAATTTTAGTAATTAGCCCAACATCATGATTAATTCGTTTTAAATAAGCATAATAATAACTTAGCTACGAGACATTAATATAAAAAGGTTGAACATAACTTACAATGATTAAAAATAGCGTAGCGTTACACGGACAGAATTTCGACTTACACCCTTACAACATTCGCTAACATACCCTTATTATTAGAATTATAATTAAAATTAAAATATAAATTATAAATATAAATATAAATTTTACGTATGAAGAGGAAGAAAAAAAGATGATGAAATTTGATCAGAATTCGGTTGGCTTTATAGCCAGAGTTGAAAATTGGGGCTCCGCGACTCGCGGCAAAATGCCCTTCAAACTCCGCGAGTCGCGGAGATATATTTACAGCTCACACCCTTGGAGTTTCTTGCTGCCGACGGTTTTTAATATATATATATAATATATATATAATTAATTATATATTATATTATATTTATATACATAGTTAACTTGTAATTTTTAGTCCGTTGCGTCGAGCGTTAAGAGTTGACTCTGGTCCCGGTTCCGGATTTTCGAACGTCCTCGCGTACAATTTAATATCTTGTACTTTGCGTTTTGAATCTTGTACTCTTGTGATTTCGAGACGTTTCTTATCAATAATTGGAACCTTTTTGATTGTCTTTTGTTCTTTTGAGCTTTTTGGTCGTTTGCGTCTTCAAATCGTCGAATCTGTCTTCTGTCTTCACCTTTTATTATTTAAACGAATATCACTTGTAAATAGAACAATTGCAACTAAAAGCTTGTCTTTCTTGAGGAATAATGCTATGAAATATATGTTCGTTTTTAGCATTATCAGGTATTTTTAATATAATACCAATCAAACATATATATATATATATATATATATATATATATATATATATATATAACTACAGGAATATATAACAATCGAAATAACATATATAAACTTATTCGATTACAAGGATATGTGTTAATATATATACTTGATATAGGTTCGTGAATCCGAGGACAACTCCGTACTTGTTCAGTGCCATCATACACATAATTACTACAAACTATCATATCGTATCGTGAGTTTTCATAGCTCCCTTTTTATATATATTTTTGGGCTGAGAATACATGCGCAACTTTTATAACTGTTTTATATTTAGACATCAGTACTCAAACTTTTATGCTATCTACATGCTTTGTCATGCTAAATCCCTGCCGTAATATCGTTAATTGCTGAGGTATAAGATGCAAACTTAGTTATTGTGAGTAGCGCTACTGAGAGTGACATCTCTAGTCAGTTGACCGTTGGTCTTTGACTACATAATAATGATTCAACGACACGAATAACAAGTGTCACGGGGTAACTTTTGTTTAGTCGCGATATTACAAACTCAGCATTATTTTTAGATTGGTATTTCTATATCAATCAACACTTTATATTGATATTTCTATATTAACTTTATTAAATCTTGTGGTCTAACACTATTATTGAAATCATTATTTATGATAAACCTATGAACTCACCAACCTTTTGGTTGACACTATTTAGCATGTTTATTCTCAGGTTCTACATAATGCTTCCGCTGTGTATTTACTAATTGAAAGCAACATTTCAACAAATCATTCATGGATAATTTGAAAGACTCACACTTGCTAAATTGATGATGATTGCTTGCTATGATTAGAGTCTTCATTACATATCATATCAATTAAAGACATTTAATGCGTTGTTCATTATATACAATGTAATCTATTTATCTTCCGCTGCAAAACTCAATATAACGTCTCATATAGAGTCGTTCTCATTTATACAACTGTGATTTGATATAATTAGTCACAAATACCCCAGGCCCTATTTGGGGGTGTGACAGATTGGTATCAGAGCAGTATTGTTGTAGAGAACCAGGATTGCATTTTAAGTGTGCCTTATACAATTAGGTACCTTAGCAATGTTGGACTACAACTTTCCTTGACTATAGTGCCTTTAATTATTGCCTTGACTACAACTTTCCTTGACTATAGTGCCTTTAATTGTTAAATGCTACACTATACTTTAGAAACTTTACTTATCTTAGAATGCCGAGCCAATCTAAGGCCTCTGCTAATTCCCCTAAGTATTATCCAATTACGCCACCGCATTTAAATGCGACACTATGATTATTGAAATTCTCGACATTCCTATGTCATCTATCATGGTTTTGTGTATTACATATGTATTACATGAAATATTATCCATGATTTTTGAAACTCCTATAATTGTTACTATTCATACTCAAACGTATATAACTCCCTGTTATATATCACGTACCTATATGCCTTATGTTTTTATGCATCGGTTTGCGAACCGAAAAATGTCATTGGGTTATCACAGTATACGAATTGAAAGTCTTTAATAGAAAGATTATTAGATTACATACTTATCATTTTATGATCTCAACACATCATACCGCCATTATTGGAGTATAGACAAATCATATCTTATCATATCTGTCCCAATAGACTTTGTCTAACACTCTTCCTAAATTTCCTCCGTGAATTACGGAAATCTTTTTGCCACATATATACGTATTCAAGGGGACAAATATATCATTCAGTATTCAACACCAATTTCATAATCAAACCCTAATTCCAAACATATAATATGGATTTCTCATCTGATTCCTCCAGCTCCACAGACAGCGTAACCGGAAAAAACGAACCAATCAGCCATCATCTATTTTGGATGAATTGGGGATGGGTTCGTAGTAAACTTAATCAATGGAGACAAGAAGAAGGTGATCCCTTCCACCAACCGAATTCACCTCTTGGTGAAGAACCTGAAACACTTACCGGCGAACCCGTTCGGAACACTATTTTCACCCTCATTTCCAGGATATCTAGTCACGAATATATAAATTCTAGATCTTATTCATCCACTTGTCCGGACCACCAATCATCCCGGAATAGTAGAAGAAGTCAACGAGCTTCACGCTCGAGTGGTGGCTCTGGAGAATATGATGCGAAACCTACGAGCACCAGCAACATAACCAGCATCACTACCAGTACCATCATTACCACCAACATCACCAACAACATAAGCACTGTAAGCACCAGTACCACCAACAACAACAACAACAACCACATCGCAAGCCTCAACATTATACTCAGTGCCTCAAACATCAACATAATACGCCCCATAGATACCAAGGAACATTAGTAATAATGAGTTAAGATGTATTGACTCATTCTTCCTGAAGAATTATATATGTATACTTTATATATATATATGGTTTAGAATAATAATAAATCTTTTCATACTAAGCTATTACGTGTGAATCTTAACTGGTAGTTACTACTTGGTTAATTCATATCATAATATGCCATGATGTACATCCTTCGTTAATAACTTAACAATCGTAAATCACTGCTTCAACACAATAAACTCCATTTCATAATAAACCAAGTGTATTACTCAAATACATGACTGATTGTATACTTCCATTTTCTATATACTCGAAACTTTTTAGAAAAACATTATTCGTGTCTTGTGAATTTCACAAGGATTTCACGAGCATCAACATCATACATCGATGTATATCTATAACAATGAATGATGAACTATTGAATCATAACTTCATTAGCGAAATATTTCGCAACAATTATGAAATCTATAAGGTTTTGGAGATTATTTATTCTCGTTTCAACCGCAAATCAAATGAGTTTAATATTATATTAACTCATTAAATCCATGATTACATCAGAAGAATATATATATGAACGTATATCTTCATAAAGAATGGTAATTAAAAATCCTTTTGTACAAACTGTTAATTATGAAAATATTTTAACGGGTAGGTAATACTCGAGACATATTTATATCTCACAGTAATATATTACATTGTACATTCTTCCATTCTGATTCAGCAATTATTAACTATACTATTTACATTCACAAGATATATATATCCGTTCACTAAAGAACAACCATTTTCAATTACATATTCTGATTTTGACATATCAGAATCCAAGTAAAGCTTTAGCAAGTGTTATCTTCCTAAAGATCACTACATTCATGAATTATATTCAATCGTATTCTATGATGAATTATCACATCAAACCACCGAACTTACCATTCCTTACTTTTGAAATTTACAACATGTCTTCGCCAACCGTTAGATCCATTGATGGATACATCTTACCCTTAAACATTTCAAATTCAAAATTCTTGAAAACATCCTTTGTATCTTGAAGATCACAATAAGCGTTTAATCATCTAAAAACAAAATTTCTTGAAACCATCTCGGATTGATAACCGATGATTCAAATATGGCTGCATTAAATGCAGAGGAAACATTGTAGAAGGTCTTAAGGGCCAAAAGTTTGATGATAAAGAATGGTATAAACTCAGATTTGGAATTGAAAAACGGATTGAGCAAACTATGAAGGAGGCTGTGAACAAATCACAAGGACTAAACCTATACTCAAGGAATCCAGATGATTCGATTTCTGATGGAAATTACAGAAGACATATAATCTCCTTACGCATTCTAAATCCTTACAGAAGAATTTTTCTCATTATCATTCGATCTTAGAAACTCTAAGATATCATCATATCTTTCGTTATAAATATCCTCTATATTTCTGAAAATATCTTCATAACAATTCTTGTTCGCAATTAATTATCTCTTTGCGATATCTTTATCACATCATAAAGGAAACTGTTTTAGTTTCTATATTCTGTAAAATTCAAGTTTAAATTATAAATGTTTTGAAGAAGTGTTGAGAATTGAAGCATGAGTTAGTATAATATAATGACGTCAGGCCAACGTGATTATATTACAGTAAGTCATGCTAAATTTTTAATGGAAGATGATGATTCATAGACTGTATAAATCATCATTCGCCATGTTACACGACTCTTACATTCTATTTAAACATATCAAGAAAATATTTTTCTTGATGATTCGGTCTTTTCCGGATATTCTGGTAATTTGACAAATCAAATCGTGCTATTACCTTTCCTTTCTACTTTATATATTATGATCATTCGAAACTTCATACCTACAAATTTTGGACCATTACTCGCTTTACTTAGAGTCGAAAGGAGAATAAAAAGGCAAAAAGCTCCGATATATAAGGAAAAATATAAAGCCCGATAACAACACCGAAATTACAAACCGTGTATATCAATGCGTATAGCAACATAAAGACACGGGAGAATTAAAAACATTATAACCCCAAGGGAATAGTAGAAGAAAACAAATTCCTCTGGTGGTAAATGAAAAAGAAGAATGACTGTATATATGGTCAAAATAATAACAAGGATCAGAACTGGATTAAGCATTTCCTTAAACTTTTGGAAGTATGAATTGAGGAAGAAAGTATAGAAGTGGTGAAGATAATGAAATGGAAGATGCTAATTTATAGCAAAATTTCCAAACACAGTGATCGAGGCAATTCACCGCATTTAATCAAAGAAATCTCAAAATTTCGTAAATACCGGAGAATCAAATCTTATAGATTATGAAGATTTCTTTTAATCCCTTGAATCCTGGAAAACAATCGTGACTAAGCCAAAAGTTAAGGCGAACATTTAATTTCTCATTCACTCTTTTACGATAGCTTCGTTCATACGCTTCCTATAATCGAATCGTTTTATCCATATTATTCAATAGTGATAAAACTTTATTTTTCAACTTATATTCATCATTAAAACATTCTTGTTGTAAAGAATGACGATCTCTATCAAACTTCATGATTATGATTTTCATAAACTCCTCTCTATTTGTCTGCCCTAATATTGCGGCATAAACGCTTAAGATTTTAAATGAGCTCAATACTATTCATAACACATTTCATTTGTTTAGTTTACTGAAATGCTTGTATAGTACCATCATCCCTTTTAAGGATAACCTAGTCAAATGACGCTCTTGATGTAGTGACCCGAACTTTTCCATGTTTATATATATTAATTGAGATTGATGTTTACATGATTAAATGTTTCCAACATGTTAAGCAATCAAACTTGTTAAGACTTGATTAATTGAAATAGGTTTCATATAGACAATTGACCACCCAAGTTGACCGGTGATTCACGAACGTTAAAACTTGTAAAAAACTATATGATGACATATATATGGTTATATATATAGTTAACATGATATTATGATAAGTAAACATATCATTAATTATATTAACAATGAACTACATATGTAAAAACAAGACTACTAACTTAATGATTTTGAAACGAGACATATATGTAACGTTTATCGTTGTAACGACATTTAATGTATATATATCATATTAAGAGATATTCGTACATCATAATATCATGATAATATAATAATTTAAAATCTCTTTTGTTATTATAAACATTGGGTTAACAACATTTAACAAGATCGTTAACCTAAAGGTTTCAAAACAACACTTACATGTAACGACTAACGATGACTTAACGACTCAGTTAAAATGTATATACATGTAGTGTTTTAATATGTATTTATACACTTTTTAAAGACTTCAATACACTTATCAAAATACTTCTACTTAACAAAAATGCTTACAATTACATTCTCGTTCAGTTTCATCAACAATTCTACTCGTATGCACCCGTATTCGTACTCGTACAATACACAGCTTTTAGATGTATGTACTATTGGTATATACACTCCAATGATCAGCTCTTAGCAGCCCATTTGAGTCACCTAACACATGTGGGAACCATCATTTGGCAACTAGCATGAAATATCTCATAAGATTACAAAAATATGAGTAATCATTCATGACTTATTTACATGAAAACAAAATTACATATCCTTTATATCTAATCCATACACCAACGACCAAAAACACCTACAAACACTTTCATTCTTCAATTTTCTTCATCTAATTGAACTCTCTCAAGTTCTATCTTCAAGTTCTAAGTGTTCTTCATAAATTCCAAAAGTTCTAGTTTCATAAAATCAAGAATACTTTCAAGTTTGCTAGCTCACTTCCAATCTTGTAAGGTGATCATCCAACCTCAAGAAATCTTTGTTTTTTACAGTAGGTTATCATTCTAATACAAGGTAATAATCATATTCAAACTTTGGTTCAATTTCTATAACTATAACAATCTTATTTCAAGTGATGATCTTACTTGAACTTGTTTTCGTGTCATGATTTTGCTTCAAGAACTTTGAGCCATCCAAGGATCCATTGAAGCTAGATCCATTTCTCTCTTTTCCAGTAGGTTCATCCAAGGAACTTAAGGTAGTAATGATGTTCATAACATCATTCGATTCATACATATAAAGCTATCTTATTCGAAGGTTTAAACTTGTAATCACTAGAACATAGTTTAGTTAATTCTAAACTTGTTCGCAAACAAAAGTTAATCCTTCTAACTTGACTTTTAAAATCAACTAAACA
Source organism: Rutidosis leptorrhynchoides (assembly GCF_046630445.1). Lineage (NCBI taxonomy): Eukaryota > Viridiplantae > Streptophyta > Magnoliopsida > Asterales > Asteraceae > Rutidosis > Rutidosis leptorrhynchoides. Next base: position 141,208,896 of record NC_092342.1, on the reverse strand, counting down.
CATGTTCTATATCTATATGATATGCTAACTTAATGATTTAAAACCTGGAAACACGAAAAACACCGTAAAACCGGATTTACGCCGTCGTAGTAACACCGCGGGCTGTTTTGGGTTAGTTAATTAAAAACTATGATAAACTTTGATTTAAAAGTTTTTATTCTGAGAAAATGATTTTTATTATGAACATGAAACTATATCCAAAAATTATGGTTAAACTCAAAGTGGAAGTATGTTTTCTAAAATGGTCATCTAGACGTCGTTCTTTCGACTGAAATGACTACCTTTACAAAAACGACTTGTAACTTATTTTTCCGACTAGAAACCTATACTTTTTTTGTTTAGATTCATAAAATAGAGTTCAATATGAAACCATAGCAATTTGATTCACTCAAAACGGATTTAAAATGAAGAAGTTATGGGTAAAACAAGATTGGATAATTTTTCTCATTTTAGCTACGTGAAAATTGGTAACAAATCTATTCCAACCATAACTTAATCAACTTGTATTATATATTATGTAATCTTGAGATACCATAGACACGTATACAATGTTTCGACCTATCATGTCGACACATCTATATATATTTCGGAACAACCATAGACACTCTATATGTGAATGTTGGAGTTAGCTATACAGGGTTGAGGTTGATTCCAAAATATATATAGTTTGAGTTGTGATCAATACTGAGATACGTATACACTGGGTCGTGGATTGATTCAAGATAATATTTATCGATTTATTTCTGTACATCTAACTGTGGACAACTAGTTGTAGGTTACTAACGAGGACAGCTGACTTAATAAACTTAAAACATCAAAATATATTAAAAGTGTTGTAAATATATTTTGAACATACTTTAATATATATGTATATATTGTTATAGGTTCGTGAATCAACAGTGGCCAAGTCTTACTTCCCGACGAAGTAAAAATCTGTGAAAGTGAGTTATAGTCCCACTTTTAAAATCTAATATTTTTGGGATGAGAATACATGCAGGTTTTATAAATGATTTACAAAATAGACACAAGTACGTGAAACTACATTCTATGGTTGAATTATCGAAATCGAATATGCCCCTTTTTATTAAGTCTGGTAATCTAAGAATTAGGGAACAGACACCCTAATTGACGCGAATCCTAAAGATAGATCTATTGGGCCTAACAAACCCCATCCAAAGTACCGGATGCTTTAGTACTTCGAAATTTATATCATATCCGAAGGGTGTCCCGGAATGATGGGGATATTCTTATATATGCATCTTGTTATTGTCGGTTACCAGGTGTTCACCATATGAATGATTTTTATCTCTATGTATGGGATGTGTATTGAAATATGAAATCTTGTGGTCTATTGTTACGATTTGATATATATAGGTTAAACCTATAACTCACCAACATTTTTGTTGACGTTTTAAGCATGTTTATTCTCAGGTGATTATTAAGAGCTTCCGCTGTCGCATACTTAAATAAGGACAAGATTTGGAGTCCATGCTTGTATGATATTGTGTAAAAACTGCATTCAAGAAACTTATTTTGTTGTAACATATTTGTATTGTAAACTATTATGTAATGGTCGTGTGTAAACAGGATATTTTAGATTATCATTATTTGATGATCTACGTAAAGCTTTTTAAACCTTTATTGATGAAATAAAGGTTATGGTTTGTTTAAAAATGAATGCAGTCTTTGAAAAACGTCTCATATAGAGGTCAAAACCTCGCAACGAAATCAATTAATATGGAACGTTTTTAATCAATAAGAACGGGACATTTCAGTTGGTATCAGAGCGTTGGTCTTAGAGAACCAGAAAATTTGCATTAGTGTGTCTTATCGAGTTTGTTAGGATGCATTAGTGAGTCTGGACTTCGACCGTGTTTTCTTTAAAAATGATTGCTTAACATTTTTGTTGGAAACTATATATTTTTAACATATGAATATTATGTGATATATTAATCTCTTAACGTGTTTGATATTATGTGATAGATGTCTACCTCTAGAACAAGTCCCATTGACTCACCTAATAATAATGAAGAGTCAAATGTAAATTGGAATGATTTGTGGACTGATTCACAAGTTCCCGAAGAGGAACCGGAAGAAGAGTCGGAACCGGAAGAAGAATCGGAACCGGAAGAAGAATCGGAACCGGATGAAGAAATAGAACCGGTGGGGGAAATAATAAAACGGTTAAGTAAAAGAAAATCCTCAACCAACCGACCAAAGTTAATTATGGTCAATGGTGTTTCCGCCAAGGAAGCAAAATATTGGGAGGATTACCAATTCTCCGATGAATCGGATTCCGACGAGAATTCCGATGATGTTATAGAAATTACCCCAACTGAATTTAAAAAGGCAAAAGAAAATAATAAGGGAAAGGGCATAAAAATAGAGAAATCTAATTCCAACCCCGATGAACTTTATATGTATCGTCAACCCCCGAAGTCCTTAAGTTGTAACAATGACCCGGGAACCTCTAAACCACCAGGTTTTTCTAAACCAATGTGGACAACGACGGCTCGTATTAGGGGAACATCATATATCCCTAGAAACTTGGCAAAACGAACCAAAACCGAAGAAGAAGAAACGAGCGAGTCAGAATAAGATAGTTGTATTCGTGTGGTGTAATATATGTAATATAGTGTTCTTATGCTTTATGATATATGTAAAAATTGCTTGTATTAATAAGTATTTTTTTTTATGAATCTAACTCTTGTCTATTTTACAGTTTAAAAACACAAAATGGATAGACAACCCAATATTTTAAGAGACCTACCAGGAGACATGATTGATGAAATCTTGTCTAGAGTCGGCCAGAATTCCTCGGCACAACTATTTAAGGCGAGATCAGTTTGTAAGACATTCGAAGAACGTTCCAAGAATGTCTTGGTTTATAAGAGACTTTCGTTTGAAAGATGGGGGATATCACATTGGGAAACCCATAAGTTACGATGTGTTTACTTTGACGCATATATTGCGGGGAACCCAAATGCTATTTTACGCAACGGGTTAAGAAATTATTTTGACTCAATATATCCGAATATTGGACTTCGTGATTTAGAAAAAGCGGCTAACATGCAACATAAAGAAGCATGTTATGCTTACGGATTAGTAATGTTCGCTTCTCACCAAAGTGAGAAAAAGAACATCGGGCTACAGCTATTAAACAAAACGTTCCCACAAGTGACGGAGTCGGTAATTGGGGTAAGAAATGAGGTTTTTAGATTGTTACGAGACTGTTGGACATTACGTAACCCTCGTCCCTTTGATGAAGTTACAACACGCTGTCTTATCAACGGCCATAACGGTTATGTTGCACAAGACCAAGGATGGGAAGTAGTCCTAGTAAAACCAGAATGCATGACTTGTTTCTGGACGCATGAATTACGTGTCTTTATTGCCTTTGCTGAACGACTTGTGTACTAGCTAGAATTATCTTCACAACTATCTTGTATCAAAGTTATTGTGTGCTATATTTCATGCTTTATGTAAAATAAGCGGCATTGTAAGTTTGTAAAATATTGTATAAAAGCTTGAACGCGAAATATTATTACAATCAGTTTTTCATATAGAATTGTAGTAGTTGAATTGTATATTAGCTACTAAGTATGAACTTAACGGGTAGGTACTACCCGAATTTAAACTTATAAAACGCTAATATGAAGAAAAAGCTTTTATAAATGAGTTCATATTATGCTACGAAATACTATTAACTACTCTTAATATTCTGTATGATTAACTTGTTCCATTTAACTATTTTGAAGGAAATGGCACCGACTACTCGACACACCGTGAATATGAATGAAGAGGAATTCCGTACTTTTCTAGCTTCAAACATAGCCGCAGTACAGGCTGCGCTACATACCAACAATAACCTTGGATCTAGCAGTACAGGAAATCGTGTAGGATGCACCTACAAAGAATTCACTGCCTGCAAACCTTTGGAATTTGATGGAACCGAAGGACCGATCGGATTGAAACGGTGGACCGAGAAGGTTGAATCGGTGTTTGCCATAAGTAAGTGTACTGAAGAGGACAAAGTGAAGTACGCTACGCATACCTTCACAGGTTCTGCGTTAACATGGTGGAATACCTATCTAGAGCAAGTGGGACAAGATGATGCGTACGCACTACTGTGGTCAGCATTCAAGCACCTGATGAACGAGAAGTACCGTCCCAGAACCGAGGTCAATAAGCTCAAGACAGAACTTAGAGGGTTACGAACCCAAGGATTTGATATTACCACGTACGAAAGACGATTCACAGAATTGTGCCTATTGTGTCCGGGAGCATTCGAAGATGAGGAAGAGAAGATCGACGCGTTTGTGAAAGGATTACCGGAAAGAATCCAAGAAGATATAAGTTCACACGAGCCCGCCTCCATACAACAGGCATGTAGAATGGCTCACAAACTAGTGAACCAGATTGAAGAAAGAATTAAAGAACAGACTGCTGAAGAGGCCAATGTGAAGCAAGTCAAAAGAAAGTGGGAGGAAAACGGTGATAAGAATCACCAATACAACAACAACAGCAATTACAACAATAATCGCAACAATTATCCCAACAATCGCAACATCAATCGCAACTACAACAAACGGCCCAACAACAACAACAACAACAACAACAGCAACTACAACAATCATCCCAACAACAATAATAACCGCAACAACAACAACAATCAGAAGCAGCTATGCCAAAGGTGTGAAAAGAATCACTCGGGGTTCTGCACCAAATTTTGCAACAAGTGTAAAAGAAATGGTCATAGCGCGGCGAAGTGTGAGGTCTACGGACCAGGGGTTAATAGAACGAAAGAAACAAATGGTGTCGGAACGAGTAATGGCGGAGCAAGTAGTGTCGGAGCAAGTTATGCCAATGTAGTTTGTTATAAATGTGGAAAACCAGGCCACATTATTAGAAATTGCCCGAACCAGGAGAACACGAATGGACAAGGCCGTGGAAGAGTTTTCAATATTAATGCGGTAGAGGCACAGGAAGACCCGGAGCTTGTTACGGGTACGTTTCTTATTGACAATAAATCTGCTTACGTTTTATTTGATTCGGGTGCGGATAGAAGCTATATGAGTAGAGATTTTTGTGCTAAATTAAGTTGTCCATTGACGCCTTTGGATAGTAAATTTTTACTCGAATTAGCAAATGGTAAATTAATTTCAGCAGATAATATATGTCGGAATCGAGAAATTAAACTGGTTAGCGAAACATTTAAGATTGATTTGATACCAGTAGAGTTAGGGAGTTTTGATGTGATAATCGGTATGGACTGGTTGAAAGAAGTGAAAGCAGAGATCGTTTGTTACAAAAATGCAATTCGCATTATACGAGAAAAAGGAAAACCCTTAATGGTGTACGGAGAAAAGGGCAACACGAAGCTACATCTTATTAGTAATTTGAAGGCACAAAAACTAATAAGAAAAGGTTGCTATGCTGTTCTAGCACACGTCGAGAAAGTACAAACTGAAGAAAAGAGCATCAATGATGTTCCCATTGCAAAAGAATTTCCCGATGTATTTCCGAAAGAATTACCGGGATTACCCCCACATCGATCCGTTGAATTTCAAATAGATCTTGTACCAGGAGCTGCACCAATAGCTCGTGCTCCTTACAGACTCGCACCCAGCGAGATGAAAGAACTGCAAAGCCAATTACAAGAACTTTTAGAGCGTGGTTTCATTCGACCAAGCACATCACCGTGGGGAGCTCCTGTTTTGTTTGTCAAGAAGAAAGATGGTACATTCAGGTTGTGTATCGACTACCGAGAGTTGAACAAACTTACCATCAAGAACCGCTACCCACTACCGAGAATCGACGACTTATTTGATCAACTACAAGGCTCGTCTGTTTATTCAAAGATTGACTTACGTTCCGGGTATCATCAAATGCGGGTGAAAGAAGATGATATTCCAAAGACTGCTTTCAGAACACGTTACGGTCATTACGAGTTTATGGTCATGCCGTTTGGTTTAACTAATGCACCAGCTGTGTTCATGGACCTTATGAACCGAGTGTGTGGACCATACCTTGACAAGTTTGTCATTGTTTTCATTGATGACATACTTATTTACTCAAAGAATGACGAAGAACACGGTGAACATTTGAGAAAGGTGTTAGAAGTATTGAGGAAGGAAGAATTGTACGCTAAGTTTTCAAAGTGTGCATTTTGGTTGGAAGAAGTTCAATTCCTCGGTCACATAGTGAACAAAGAAGGTATTAAGGTGGATCCGGCAAAGATAGAAACTGTTGAAAAGTGGGAAACCCCGAAAACTCCGAAACACATACGCCAGTTTTTAGGACTAGCTGGTTACTACAGAAGGTTCATCCAAGACTTTTCCAGAATAGCAAAACCCTTGACTGCATTAACGCATAAAGGGAAGAAATTTGAATGGAATGATGAACAAGAGAAAGCGTTTCAGTTATTGAAGAAAAAGCTAACTACGGCACCTATATTGTCATTGCCTGAAGGGAATGATGATTTTGTGATTTATTGTGACGCATCAAAGCAAGGTCTCGGTTGTGTATTAATGCAACGAACGAAGGTGATTGCTTATGCGTCTAGACAATTGAAGATTCACGAACAAAATTATACGACGCATGATTTGGAATTAGGCGCGGTTGTTTTTGCATTAAAGACTTGGAGGCACTACTTATATGGGGTCAAAAGTATTATATATACCGACCACAAAAGTCTTCAACACATATTTAATCAGAAACAACTGAATATGAGGCAGCGTAGGTGGATTGAATTATTGAATGATTACGATTTTGAGATTCGTTACCACCCGGGGAAGGCAAATGTGGTAGCCGATGCCTTGAGCAGGAAGGATAGAGAACCCATTCGAGTAAAATCTATGAATATAATGATTCATAATAACATTACTACTCAAATAAAGGAGGCGCAACAAGGAGTTTTAAAAGAGGGAAATTTAAAGGATGAAATACCCAAAGGATCGGAGAAGCATCTTAATATTCGGGAAGACGGAACCCGGTATAGGGCTGAAAGGATTTGGGTACCAAAATTTGGAGATATGAGAGAAATGGTACTTAGAGAAGCTCATAAAACCAGATACTCAATACATCCTGGAACGGGGAAGATGTACAAGGATCTCAAGAAATATTTTTGGTGGCCGGGTATGAAAGCCGATGTTGCTAAATACGTAGGAGAATGTTTGACGTGTTCTAAGGTCAAAGCTGAGCATCAGAAACCATCAGGTCTACTTCAACAACCCGAAATCCCGGAATGGAAATGGGAAAACATTACCATGGATTTCATCACTAAATTGCCAAGGACTGCAAGTGGTTTTGATACTATTTGGGTAATAGTTGATCGTCTCACCAAATCAGCACACTTCCTACCAATAAGAGAAGATGACAAGATGGAGAAGTTAGCACGACTGTATTTGAAGGAAGTCGTCTCCAGACATGGAATACCAATCTCTATTATCTCTGATAGAGATGGCAGATTTATTTCAAGATTCTGGCAGACATTACAGCAAGCATTAGGAACTCGTCTAGACATGAGTACTGCCTATCATCCACAAACTGATGGGCAGAGCGAAAGGACGATACAAACGCTTGAAGACATGCTACGAGCATGTGTTATTGATTTCGGAAACAGTTGGGATCGACATCTACCGTTAGCAGAATTTTCCTACAACAACAACTACCATTCAAGCATTGAGATGGCGCCGTTTGAAGCACTTTATGGTAGAAAGTGCAGGTCTCCAATTTGTTGGAGTGAAGTGGGGGATAGACAGATTACGGGTCCGGAGATTATACAAGAAACTACCGAGAAGATCATCCAAATTCAACAACGGTTGAAAACTGCCCAAAGTCGACAAAAGAGCTACGCTGACATTAAAAGAAAAGATATAGAATTTGAAATTGGAGAGATGGTCATGCTTAAAGTTGCACCTTGGAAAGGCGTTGTTCGATTTGGTAAACGAGGGAAATTAAATCCAAGGTATATTGGACCATTCAAGATTATTGATCGTGTCGGACCAGTAGCTTACCGACTAGAGTTACCTCAACAACTCGCGGCTGTACATAACACTTTCCACGTCTCGAATTTAAAGAAATGTTTTGCTAAAGAAGATCTCACTATTCCGTTAGATGAAATCCAAATCAACGAAAAACTTCAATTCATCGAAGAACCCGTCGAAATAATGGATCGTGAGGTTAAAAGACTTAAGCAAAACAAGATACCAATTGTTAAGGTTCGATGGAATGCTCGTAGAGGACCCGAGTTCACCTGGGAGCGTGAAGATCAGATGAAGAAGAAATACCCGCATCTATTTCCAGAAGATTCGTCAACACCTTCAACAGCTTAAAATTTCGGGACGAAATTTATTTAACGGGTAGGTACTGTAGTGACCCGAACTTTTCCATGTTTATATATATTAATTGAGATTGATGTTTACATGATTAAATGTTTCCAACATGTTAAGCAATCAAACTTGTTAAGACTTGATTAATTGAAATAGGTTTCATATAGACAATTGACCACCCAAGTTGACCGGTGATTCACGAACGTTAAAACTTGTAAAAAACTATATGATGACATATATATGGTTATATATATAGTTAACATGATATTATGATAAGTAAACATATCATTAATTATATTAACAATGAACTACATATGTAAAAACAAGACTACTAACTTAATGATTTTGAAACGAGACATATATGTAACGTTTATCGTTGTAACGACATTTAATGTATATATATCATATTAAGAGATATTCGTACATCATAATATCATGATAATATAATAATTTAAAATCTCTTTTGTTATTATAAACATTGGGTTAACAACATTTAACAAGATCGTTAACCTAAAGGTTTCAAAACAACACTTACATGTAACGACTAACGATGACTTAACGACTCAGTTAAAATGTATATACATGTAGTGTTTTAATATGTATTTATACACTTTTTAAAGACTTCAATACACTTATCAAAATACTTCTACTTAACAAAAATGCTTACAATTACATTCTCGTTCAGTTTCATCAACAATTCTACTCGTATGCACCCGTATTCGTACTCGTACAATACACAGCTTTTAGATGTATGTACTATTGGTATATACACTCCAATGATCAGCTCTTAGCAGCCCATTTGAGTCACCTAACACATGTGGGAACCATCATTTGGCAACTAGCATGAAATATCTCATAAGATTACAAAAATATGAGTAATCATTCATGACTTATTTACATGAAAACAAAATTACATATCCTTTATATCTAATCCATACACCAACGACCAAAAACACCTACAAACACTTTCATTCTTCAATTTTCTTCATCTAATTGAACTCTCTCAAGTTCTATCTTCAAGTTCTAAGTGTTCTTCATAAATTCCAAAAGTTCTAGTTTCATAAAATCAAGAATACTTTCAAGTTTGCTAGCTCACTTCCAATCTTGTAAGGTGATCATCCAACCTCAAGAAATCTTTGTTTTTTACAGTAGGTTATCATTCTAATACAAGGTAATAATCATATTCAAACTTTGGTTCAATTTCTATAACTATAACAATCTTATTTCAAGTGATGATCTTACTTGAACTTGTTTTCGTGTCATGATTTTGCTTCAAGAACTTTGAGCCATCCAAGGATCCATTGAAGCTAGATCCATTTCTCTCTTTTCCAGTAGGTTCATCCAAGGAACTTAAGGTAGTAATGATGTTCATAACATCATTCGATTCATACATATAAAGCTATCTTATTCGAAGGTTTAAACTTGTAATCACTAGAACATAGTTTAGTTAATTCTAAACTTGTTCGCAAACAAAAGTTAATCCTTCTAACTTGACTTTTAAAATCAACTAAACACATGTTCTATATCTATATGATATGCTAACTTAATGATTTAAAACCTGGAAACACGAAAAACACCGTAAAACCGGATTTACGCCGTCGTAGTAACACCGCGGGCTGTTTTGGGTTAGTTAATTAAAAACTATGATAAACTTTGATTTAAAAGTTTTTATTCTGAGAAAATGATTTTTATTATGAACATGAAACTATATCCAAAAATTATGGTTAAACTCAAAGTGGAAGTATGTTTTCTAAAATGGTCATCTAGACGTCGTTCTTTCGACTGAAATGACTACCTTTACAAAAACGACTTGTAACTTATTTTTCCGACTAGAAACCTATACTTTTTTTGTTTAGATTCATAAAATAGAGTTCAATATGAAACCATAGCAATTTGATTCACTCAAAACGGATTTAAAATGAAGAAGTTATGGGTAAAACAAGATTGGATAATTTTTCTCATTTTAGCTACGTGAAAATTGGTAACAAATCTATTCCAACCATAACTTAATCAACTTGTATTATATATTATGTAATCTTGAGATACCATAGACACGTATACAATGTTTCGACCTATCATGTCGACACATCTATATATATTTCGGAACAACCATAGACACTCTATATGTGAATGTTGGAGTTAGCTATACAGGGTTGAGGTTGATTCCAAAATATATATAGTTTGAGTTGTGATCAATACTGAGATACGTATACACTGGGTCGTGGATTGATTCAAGATAATATTTATCGATTTATTTCTGTACATCTAACTGTGGACAACTAGTTGTAGGTTACTAACGAGGACAGCTGACTTAATAAACTTAAAACATCAAAATATATTAAAAGTGTTGTAAATATATTTTGAACATACTTTAATATATATGTATATATTGTTATAGGTTCGTGAATCAACAGTGGCCAAGTCTTACTTCCCGACGAAGTAAAAATCTGTGAAAGTGAGTTATAGTCCCACTTTTAAAATCTAATATTTTTGGGATGAGAATACATGCAGGTTTTATAAATGATTTACAAAATAGACACAAGTACGTGAAACTACATTCTATGGTTGAATTATCGAAATCGAATATGCCCCTTTTTATTAAGTCTGGTAATCTAAGAATTAGGGAACAGACACCCTAATTGACGCGAATCCTAAAGATAGATCTATTGGGCCTAACAAACCCCATCCAAAGTACCGGATGCTTTAGTACTTCGAAATTTATATCATATCCGAAGGGTGTCCCGGAATGATGGGGATATTCTTATATATGCATCTTGTTATTGTCGGTTACCAGGTGTTCACCATATGAATGATTTTTATCTCTATGTATGGGATGTGTATTGAAATATGAAATCTTGTGGTCTATTGTTACGATTTGATATATATAGGTTAAACCTATAACTCACCAACATTTTTGTTGACGTTTTAAGCATGTTTATTCTCAGGTGATTATTAAGAGCTTCCGCTGTCGCATACTTAAATAAGGACAAGATTTGGAGTCCATGCTTGTATGATATTGTGTAAAAACTGCATTCAAGAAACTTATTTTGTTGTAACATATTTGTATTGTAAACTATTATGTAATGGTCGTGTGTAAACAGGATATTTTAGATTATCATTATTTGATGATCTACGTAAAGCTTTTTAAACCTTTATTGATGAAATAAAGGTTATGGTTTGTTTAAAAATGAATGCAGTCTTTGAAAAACGTCTCATATAGAGGTCAAAACCTCGCAACGAAATCAATTAATATGGAACGTTTTTAATCAATAAGAACGGGACATTTCACTTGATATCCCTTTATATAAGCTCCGCATTAAAAATAAAATGCACTTCATAGAATTTATGGTTCGTATGATTTAAACGCTTGAAACAGAACAATATTCTATCCGTTGGAATTCACGAAAGGCCCCGAGTATACCTGGGAACGTGAAGACCAAATAAAATGTAAATATCCTCGTCTATGTACGAGCAACGCCGATTGATGGCAACAACTAAATTTCGGGACAAAATTTCTTTTAACGGGTAGGTACTATGACAACACGAAAATTTCCGGCTAAATTTAAACTTAATCCTTATGTGATTCTGACACGATAATCAAAGTCAGTTAAACTGAACCTCAAAATTTTAAACCGATTTCATTAAACTTCGACAGGTACCGATGATTCACGAACAACTATTTATAAATAGATACATTATATATATATATATATATATATATATATATATATATATATATATATATATCAACTACCCTATATTTGTATATATACATGTAAATTATTACATTAATAGCATTATTATTTTATTAGTTATTAATACCATTATTAATTAATATTAATATTATTATAATTATTATTATACTTAATATTAGTGTGTTTTTGTTGAAATTCACTTCAACTCTCATTCTTTATATATACATGATAAATAGATACATCCAACCCAACACCCCACTTGCATTTCTATTTATTTCTTTCTTTTATGTCGACATCCATACAACCAACACCACTACAAATTGATATTGTTTTATGTGGAAGTCATCAAACAACAACCACCCATCTAAAACCCACTTTCATTAATCTATTATTCCCACTTAAATGATTCATGAATTAAAAAGTGAATGTTATTGTTTTTGCTTTCTTAACTTAATTAACCGTTATTGTATTATATATACAATATGCATAAAATACATACACATAACCACCACCACTACAACTAACTAATCTATATTTGTATATATATATATATATATATATACATACCATTAAACAAGAATCCACCATCCCACTTGCAACTAGGCTCATTCTCTATATATATATATATACTAACACATACATATACATATATAGATTATAGATTATAGATATATATATATATATATATCCCCTGCCTTTATCATACAACCCACCACCCACTTCAAACCAATTACCTCACCACCTTTCTTTCTTTCTTTTCTTTATATATTCCAAGACCCACTTCTATAGATATATACATTACACGTACATATATATCACCCTACCACCCACAACCAACTTGAAACCCACTTCACCTTCTACCACTTTCATTTCTGTTTTCTTTCTTTCTTTGTTTAAAAGACCCAAAAGCCCATCAATCACCCACCTTTCTTTTATAAACATATAATACTCCCTAGTTCTTTTCCATTTGGTACCAAACTCACACACATACACCCACATAATCACAAACCATCACCATAGACCACCCTAAACCGCTATTTATTGCCATCGTCTTCTGTAAACCGTCTTTCTATTCATTTTCTGCTCGACAACAGCAATCCAAGGCCGAAGGAGGGCTGTTATTTTTTCCTGGTTCCCGTTTCGATCAACAACACCAAACCATAACTCTCATCACCTTCAACTATTAAACCACCATGTTCAACCACCTCCTCATCAAGTGATCAACCCATGTACCACCATAAACCCACAACCATTTATTGATTTAACTGCTGCAGCTACTCGCAACTTTCTATTTCTGATTAGTTCGATCCAAACCCACCTACGACCTTTTGTTCTATGGTTCATCATCACCAAAAAACCCTTCGATTCTCTACTTGTTCGAAACTTAGCAATACTTCTATTTTCTTTTCTTATTGTCAAGCACCACCCCAAAACAAAACCATGTAACTAGCTCGACCTACAATATAAACCCGCTGTTTTGTTGTTTTTGTTTAATGTTTCTGTTTCGGTTTTAATGACGAGCAGGACGATGAACAATAGAGTTGTTCATGGTAAAGACGATGAATAGTTTGATGTAATAAATGACGAGGTAAAGAAGATAGTTGTGATTTTATGTGATTACTTGATGTTGTATATAAATGGTAACGATGATGATAATAATTAGCGAAAACAAAAATAAACATTGATGATGATGGTTACGGTTAAGATAAATGATGATGGAATGATTATGATAATAATGGAAAAAGAAGAAAACAGAAACATTCGAGTTAAAAGAATTTAAGATAGTAATTATTACAGAAAGTAACGGGCAGAGCAATGGTTGAGTGTGTGGTTGTTGAACGAGTGGTCTTGAGTTCGAAACCAGGCAACAACAAATTAGTTTTTTTACAACAGAAGCTGTCTTGATAGGCATCTCTGTTGGGCTTCCATTTGAGCATAATTGGGGTAAATATAAATGGGTTACAAATTTAAATAAAAATGAATGGGCAGTGGAGTGGTTTGGTATGGTGTCGGGTTAACGAGAGGTCGCCGGTTCGAGCTTGGTCTGGGGCAATTCTTTTTAAAGAAGATTTTAAAAGGGTATACTCTTTTGTTTTTTTTAATTTTATTATTATTATTATTATTATTATTATTATTATTATTATTATTATTATTATTATTATTATTATTATTATTATTATTATTATTTTTACTAGTATTAAAAGTATTATTAGTATTACTAATATTATTATTATAATTATTAGTATTATCATTATAATTATTGGTTTTATTATTAAAACTATCATTATTATCATCATTTTAAATATTATTATCATTATTATGATTAGAATTATTATTATTATTATTATTTTAACAATATAAATTATTGTTATCATTATTATTATTAGTACTAGTATCATTTCATATTTATAAGTATTATTAATGTTATCATTATTATTATTACTAATATGATTATCTTTATTAGTATTATTATTATTAAAAATTACTATTGTTATTATCATTTTTACAAAAATTATAGTTTTTACTATTATTAAAACTATCATCTTTACTTTATAATTATTAGTAAAACTATCATTTGTATTAAAACTATATTATTACCATTATTATTATAATTATTAGTAAATCATTATTATCGAAACTATTATTTTTACAAATAAATATTTTGTACATTGAATACACCTATTTCATATACTACAATTATATTTTATATAATCATATAACAAACATATTAACATTCTTATATAAATATTCATATATAACAAATTAGGTATTTTTAATATAATACCAATCAAACATATATATATATATATAACTACAGAAATATATAACAATCGAAATAACATATATAAACTTATTCGATTACAAGGATATGTGTTAATATATATACTTGTGATGTGTGCAGCGGTGTATACGAAATACTATTATTTTTACTACGAAATACTACGAAATATTAAACAAGTTTTATTAATTTACGGATGGGATATACCTAAACCTTGCTACAACACTTATAGACAGTGTACCTAATCATAGAGTAGTGTAGTTTTTAGTAAGTCCGGTTCGTTCCACAGGGAGCTGGCTAAGTTTAACGCTATATTTATTTTACACTATATTTGTATAACTATATATATAAGTAATATTATTATTATTATAAAAGGGGGTTTTACCGTTTAATGACCGGTTTGTCGATTTTAAATAAAGCGTTAGGATAAATGACGATAATATAAATGACAGAATTTAAATTGCGATAAAGTAAATTGCAGTAATTAAAATAACAGTAAATAAAGGTACGATGAAATATGAAATAAAAGTATTATGCTTATTTAAACTTCCGTAATCATGATATTTGACGTTTTGATTTTAATTAATTGTTGTCCGGGTTAATTGTCCTTTGTCCTGGTTTATTTGATACCTATCTGGTTTTTGTCCATAATAGTCCATCGGTCATAATTATAAAATGCTCGTCAAATTAACCTTATTTCCGAAGTCAAATATTCTAACTAATTAGGGATTCGAACTGTAACAAGGTTTTAATACTTTGTTTAATAATTACACCAGGTTATCGACTGCGCGTAATTCAAGGTTTTAATACTTTGTTAACAATTACACCAATTATCCTTGTATGTAATCCACCCCTGTTTTAATGAGATATGAATATTAATTTACCCACTTGATCAGAATGAATAATCAATTACCCAACCCGAATAATTAATTAAATGATCGTAAAAGATGTCGTATAAATGTCACTAAATAGAACATACATAATCATTTTAATAATTATTAGATTAACTAATTTGAAGATAGGTTCGACAGATTCTAATGAGTTGTCATTCGATTAGACAATACCCTCTATCTATTAATAGTCAATAGTCCAATGTCCACAAGTGTCGGTCTTTTATCCAAACCTTAATTATGGTACAAAATTCAATAACCCAATCTTAATTTTTAGTCTAACATCACGATTACTTTGGCTCAAATAAGCATAATAATAACTTAGTTACGAGATATTAATTTAAAAAGGAAGAACATAGCTTACAGTGGTGATTAATTGCGTAGCGTTACACGGACAGAGTTCCGACTTAAAAACCCGTAAAACATTTCTTACAATAACCCAACTAAACCATAATTTATTATTAATCTTAAATTAAAATTATAATTATAATATAAATATATATTATGAGAGAGATCAGAGAAAGATGGAAATAGAAAAAGATGTGTTTTTACTCGCAGAAAACTGGCGAATTTATAGAATGTGGCCTGCTACAGTAACTCGTGCGATAACATGAGATTTTAGTGCAAATCTCATGCACTCGCATGGGCTCATGCACTCGCATGGGTTTTATGCCTATTTCCCATGCGATCGCATGGCCGTCAGATCCAGCTCACATATTTTTTGTTTGCTAGTTTGTCGACGTTATTTAATATAATATATAATATATAAATAATTTATATAATTATTTAAATATTTTATTATATTCTTGTGCATAGTTGACTTGTAATTTTAGCTCTGTTGCGTCGCGCGTTGATAGTTGGCTTAGGTCCCGGTTCCAGTTTTTCGAACGTCCTTTCGTATAATTTAATATCTTGTAATTTGCGTTTTGCGGCTCGTACTCTTGTAATTTTGAGACGTTTCTCATCAATAAATTGAACCACTTGAATTATATCTTGTACATTTGAGCTTTTTGGTTATTTGCGTCTTCAAATCGTCGTTTTCTTCTTTTGTCTTCGCACTTATTTATTTAAACGAATATTACATAAAAATAGAACAATTACAACTAAAAGCTTTACATATTGGAAGGATATTGTGCCTAAATATATGTTCATTTGGAGCACTATCAAATATCCCCACACTTGAGCGTTGCTTGTCCTCAAGCAATACAGAACTTAAAATAAAATCACACTTCACTCGAATCACTTTTTTTTATTCTCACACTTTATACATCAGTGATTTTGATACAGCGGTATACACAATGATAGTAACGATGTGGTTTACAGTCCCACATCACTATAAAAATTTAGATCCTTTAAGAAAATTAGATCTTTATGAAAACATTTGATCTTTTGAAAATTCATTCTATTTTTTACCCTAGATAAGTTTTCTAGAATAACCCTTCACCGGTGTTTACAAAATGTTTTTGTGGGTTTTCTGGGTTTCAGATTTTAAAATTTTAGTTCAAAACTTGCGGTTTTGTGTCACCCACTTGCTAACTGATGTTATGCGAGGTGTATATAAAATAGCTTAAATTTTACTAGGAAATACTATTAAATACGATACAATTTTACACAAGATATTTATTTATTTAGAGAATGGATATACTTAAACCTTGCTACAACACTTATAGGCAGTGTACCTAATCGTACAGTAGTGTAGTTTTTAGTAAGTCCGGTTTGTTCCACAGGGAAAAAAATCTTTAAACAAAGCTTAACGCTATATTAGTTTTATTTTATAAAAATACAAATATATATATATATATATATATATATATATATATATATATATATATATATATATATATATATATATATATATATATATATATATATATATATATATATATATATATATATAAGTAATATTTAGCAATAATTCATGAAAAAAATTGGCCATAACCTGTTTATATCAAAAAGCCCCAAATTGCTCAAGAACACAAACCCTAGATTTCTCAAAATTTGAAGTTTAAGGCTTCTAATCATGTTAAATAGCATCAATCTAGGTTATACAAGCATAATACATAAACAATTTAAGCATAATTACACTAAAAAGCATCAAAATCGAATTGGGTATATAATTGCTCAAGAACACTAATTTTTTGGATTAAAGGGTGTTTTGGTGTAGAAATTTACCGTTTTTCTTGGGTAATTCCTTGATAGCATCCTTCTTAACATGATTTTGTAAAAGATTTGATGAAAAATGGCCAAAAATTCGATTTTGTGTGTGTTTTGTTCGGGTGTTTTTTGCAGTTTTTGGGTTGGGGGTGTGTTGGGGACTGTCTGATCTGCGTTATATTTTTTTCTGGATTTTACATCCTCCGCGAGTCGCAGTGATTTTGTTCTT
The DNA here is from genome assembly GCF_046630445.1 of Rutidosis leptorrhynchoides. Classification (NCBI taxonomy): domain Eukaryota; kingdom Viridiplantae; phylum Streptophyta; class Magnoliopsida; order Asterales; family Asteraceae; genus Rutidosis; species Rutidosis leptorrhynchoides. The sequence continues at coordinate 141,190,816 of NC_092342.1, read as the reverse complement.
CAAACTCCGCGAGTCGCGGCGTTTTTTTTTTTTAATAAGCCTTAACTTATAAAACAAATATAAAATAAATTTAAAATTTTGTTTTCCTTTGTTTTAGGATGAGGTCGTTTCGGATCGATGTCCTAGTCCGTCCCTCGACAAAATTTTAAAATTTGTCTTTTTCAAGCGATTGTTTTAAAAGCTTAGATTTTTGGGTTTTTTTTAATGTTTTTGGCATACTTTAATTCAATAAGATTAAAAATAATGATAATAAAAGTTCTCGTCCCTCCCTCGGGTAAAGCAATTTCGGTTCAAAGACCTAGTCTTCAACTTACGACGAATTTTAAAAATCATATTTTTAACTTAGCGACATAAAGTAAATTTTTGTTTTTAAATTCACATAACTTAAATTTAAAAAAGCATAAAATTAAAAATTTACACCAAACTTAATTAAAAATGCATAATATTAAAAATTCACACCAAACTTATATTATATTTTTGTTTTTATACATACAAACTTATATTAAAAATATTAATTTTTCAAATATTGACAAACTTAAATATATTGATTTTACAGAGTTCACAATATTAATTTAAGATTTATATATTAATTTTAAAAACATGGTAAAAACAAAATTAAAAATCTTTTTGGCTTTTATCTTACTTTAATCAATCAAATATTATCAAAAATATGCGCCCCTCTTTTTGGTAAAGTAATTTCGGTTCCATGACCTAATTTAACTCATGACGAATTTTTGAAATATTTTGGTTTGATTGATTAAAGATATTTATACCTTAAGAATAAACGTTAAATTTCGCAGTGATGTAATAAATTTTTAAATGATATCAATAATTTCGGTCGCCAAACCTAATATCATCGAATACCAATTTAATACTTTATAGCGAACAAATTAGCGTTTATTATCAAAAGGTTAAAAATGAAAATAAAAAATAAAAACTGTACAGACTTAGCTGTGAGATAGTATTCTTAGTGATATGATCTATCCCATTCATAAGATAGTCGGTTTAATTGATTTTCCATGGCTACATAGGCGTAACCTCGAGCATTCAGTGTTTTTTCTTCTAAACATATGAACGGTCCGTCTCTGCATAACGTAACAAATTCGGTGTTTGAATAGGTTTGATTATTTGAACATTTACCTCCATGTGACCATTTTCCGCATTTGTGACATCTTTCAAGGTGTCATGCTCTTCTTTTCGCTGCGGATTTTGATTTTCCTTTACCAAATTGTAACTTATTATCTTCGCATCTGGATTCTTTTCTTACTCCGTCCAATCTTTCTCTGATTACTGATACTAGTTTACTCGGAAGTGTGTCATTATTACGTTTAGTGATCAAAGCGTGTAGCATTAGACCATGGTTTAGTTCACAGGGAGTCTTCATTTCGTAAAAACCTAAAAAAATAACTATTCAGAATGGGGGGAGAAGACTAGTTCTTTAGGGTCTGCTAGGGAAAGACCATTCGGGTTCCATTTTCGAGAACTACACGAAAACAGAAAATCTAACTCTAATATAAATACATATTATCCTTTAAAGACTTGATTCTCCCCACACTTAGTTAGCTGTGGTATCGAAATTGTGATTAACTTCATTGTCAACTTCCATTGGACTATCTATGTAATGTTTAACTCTGTGACCATTAACTTTAAATTCAATTCCATTTGAATTTATTAATTCTACTGTTCCGTATGGAAAAACTCTTTTGACTATGAATGGTCCAGACCATCTTGATTTCAATTTTCCAGGAAATAGCTTGAATCGTGAATTGAAAAGAAGAACTCTGTCTCCTTTAAATTCTTTTAAACTTCTAATTCTTTTATCATGCCATTTCTTCGTTCTTTCTTTATAGATTAATGAATTTTCGTATGCTTCTTGTCTTAATTCTTCTAATTCGTTTAATTGACTTAATCGTAGACGTCCGGCTTCATGTAAATCAAGATTACATGTCTTCAAAGCCCAAAATGCTTTGTGTTCAATTTCTACTGGAAGATGACATGCTTTTCCATAAACGAGTCTGAAAGGTGTGGTTCCAATTGGAGTTTTGTAGGTTGTTCTAAAAGCCCAGAGTGCATCCTCCAATTTAATGGACCATTTCTTCGGATTTGATCCTACAATTTTTTCTAGAATACGTTTTAAAGCTCGGTTGGTATTTTCAACTTGTCCACTTGTTTGTGGATGATATGCAGTGGAGATTTTATGAGTTACTCCATATCTTTTAAGAACTTTCTCAAGTTGATTATTATAGAAATGAGTTCCCCGATCACTTATTAAAGCTTTCGGTGTTCCAAACCTTGCAAAAAGACGTTTTAAAAAGTTGACTACAACTCGTGCATCGCTAGTTGGGAGAGCTTGTGCTTCCGCCCATTTAGATACATAATCAATGGTTACGAGAATATATAGATTATTATGAGATTTTGGAAATGGACCCATAAAGTCAATACCCCAAATTTCAAATATTTCACATACTTAAATGACATTTTGTGGCATTTCATCACGTTGACTTATTTTTCCGGCCCTTTGACAAGCATCACAGGATTTGCAAAGAAGGTGTGCGTCTTTGTAAATTGTAGGCCAATAGAATCCAGCATCATAAACTTTTCTTGCTGTTAGTTGAGGCCCATAATGCCCTCCTGTTGGTCCTGTGTGACAATGGTTTAAAATTTTACTAGCTTCATCTCCGAATACACATCGGCGTATTATTCTATCAGGACAACTTTTAAACAGATGTGGATCTTCCCAAAAATAGTGTTTTATATCACTGAAGAATTTCTTTCGTTTTTGGTACGACAATCCTTTTTCAAGGAATCCACATACTAAGTAGTTTGCATAGTCTGCAAACCATGGAATTTCATTATAATCTATCTTCAATAGATATTCATCAGGAAAGTTGTCTTGTATGGCCGATTCATTTCGAACTTCTAATTCAGGATTTTCAAGACGAGAAAGATGATCAGTGGCTAGATTTTCTGCTCCTCTTTTATCTTGGATTTCAATATCGAACTCTTGTAAGAGTAAGATCCAACGGATTAATCTTGGTTTAGCATCTTGTTTCGAAAATAGGTATCTAAGAGCAGAATGGTCGGTATAGACCACCGTTTTTGCTAGAACGAGATATGAACGAAATTTGTCAAAAGCAAAGACAATAGCAAGGAGTTCTTTTTTAGTAGTTGTGTAATTTGTTTGTGCTCCTTGTAACGTCTTACTAGCATAATATATAGGTTGAAATCGTTTTTCAATCCTATGTCCTAAAACGGCTCCCATTGCAAAATCACTTGCATCGCACATTAGTTCAAACGGTAGATTCCAATTTGGTGTTATCATGATCGGCGCATTAGTGAGTTTCTCTTTAAGAATATTAAAAGATTTGATGCATTCATCTAAAAAGATGAATGGAGCATCCTTTTCTAGGAGTTTATTCATAGGAGTGGCAATTTTAGAAAAATCTTTTATGAAACGTCGGTAAAAACCGGCATGCCCTAGAAAACTCCTAATTCCTCTAACATTAGTGGGATGTGGAAGTTTAGCAATTACATCTACTTTAGCTCTATCCACTTCAATTCCTTCTTTTGAAATTTTATGTCCAAGAACGATGCCTTCTTTAACAATGAAATGGCATTTCTCCCAATTAAGTACTAGATTTGATTGTTCACATCTAATAAGCATTCGTTCCAGATTAACTAGACATGATTCAAAAGTATCACCGAAGACTGAAAAATCATCCATGAAAACTTCCATGCATTCTTCTATCATGTCGTAAAAAATCGCCATCATGCACCTTTGAAAGGTTGCAGGGGCGTTGCAAAGTCCAAATGGCATGTGTTTGTAAGCAAAAGTACCATAAGGGCAAGTGAATGTGGTTTTCTCTTGGTCTTCGGGTGCTATTGGAATTTGAAAATATCCGAAAAAACCATCAAAAAAACAATAGTAACTATTTCCAGCTAATCTTTCTAACATTTGATCAATAAAAGGTAAGGGAAAGTGATCTTTTCTGGTGGCGTCATTTAATTTTCTGTAATCAATACATACACGCCATCCTGTTACAGTCCTAGTAGGAATAAGCTCATTTTTTTCATTTGTGATGACAGTCATGCCACCCTTCTTAGGCACGCATTGAACTGGGCTTACCCATAGACTATCAGAGATCGGATAAATTAAACCTGCATCTAGCAGTTTAATAATTTCTTTTTTAACAACATCTTGCATATTAGGATTTAGTCTTCGTTGGCGTTGCACATACGTTTTATGACCTTCTTCTATAAGGATTTTATGTGTGCAATACGAAGGACTTATTCCTTTAATATCATGAATCTTCCATGCAATGGCTGGTTTATGAGCTTTCAACACAGAAATGAGTTGTGATTTCTCATTTTCAGTAAGAGAAGACGATATTATTACAGGTAATTCAGATTCACCATGTAAATAAGCGTATTCCAAATGGTTTGGAAGTGTCTTTAACTCTAATGTTGGAGGTTCTTCTATCGATGATTTGTATCGATATCTGTCTTCTTCTTTTAGCATTTAAATTTCTTCTGTTGTTGGTTCATATCCATTAGCTATTAGTGTAGCTAACATTTCAACTTCATCAATTGGTTCAGTTCCTTCTCCTAAAGAACATTCTCCTGTTCCTTGTAATTCTGGAAATTCTTCTAATAATTCTGCATGTGAATCTATAGTTTGAATATAATAACATGTATCATCTGCAGATTGCGGTTGTTGCATTGCTCTATCAACTGAAAAGGTAACACTCTCGTCCTCTATACTTAGGGTCAGTTTCTTACCAAACACGTCTATCATTGCTTTAGCCGTGTTTAAGAATGGTCTTCCTAATATGAGAGGAACTTGGGAATCTTCTTCCATGTCCAGAACAACAAAATCTACTGGAAATACTAAAGTATTAACTTTAACTAGCATGTTCTCCATTATCCCTCTAGGATATTTTATTGATCGATCGGCTAGTTGTATACTTATTCTTGTTGGTTTCAATTCTCCAAGGTCTAGTTTAGTGTATAGTGAATACAGCATTAAATTTATACTAGCACCTAAGTCTGCTAATGCTTCTATTGAACTAAGACTACCCAGAAAACATGGAATTGTGAAACTTCCTGGATCAGATAGTTTTTCTGGTATCTTATTCAACAGCACTGCTGAACAATTAGCATTCATAGTAACAGCCGAGAGTTCTTCCATTTTCTTTCTATTTGTGATTAGATCTTTCAGAAATTTAGCATATCTAGGCATTCCTGAAATTACATCAATGAAAGGAAGATTTACATTTATTTGTTTAAACATATCCAAGAATTTGAATTGCTCGGCTTCAAGTTTCTCTTTTTTTCATTTTACTCGGGTAAGGAAGTGGTGGTTGGTATGGTTTAACATAAGGTTTATCCTTAACTGTGTTATCTTCATTAACCTTTTCAACTACCAGTTCTTTTTCCTTATCTTGTTCAGGTTGTGGTTCTTGTGGAGTAGGAATAGCTTCATCAGAAGTTACAGGTATTTCAGGTGGTTTAAGTGTTGTACCACTTCTTGTGGTAATGGCTTTAGCTGTTTCATTTCGGGGGTTTGCATTTGTATCACTAGGTAGACTTCCCGGTTTTCTCTCACCTATTAACCTTGCTAGGTTACTTACTTCTTGTTCCAAATTTTGAATAGAAGCTTGTTGATTTCTAAATGCTTGAGCATTTTGTTCATTCGTTTGTTTCTGAGATGTGAAAAACTGCGTTTGAGTTTCAACTAGCTTCATCATCATATCTTCTAAATTCGGCTTTTTATCATCGGTTTGTGATGGTTTGTTTTGAAAATTAGGTCTTTGCTGGTTCTAAGTATTATTGGATACTTGTTGATTACTAGGACCTTGTTGGTTGTTATATGGAATATTTCGGTTATAATTCTGATTTTGATTGTAAATCGGTCTTGGCGGTTGATAATTATTCTGATAATTATTTCCAGGCCTTTGGTTTATGTATGAAATATTCTCTCTTTGTTCCATTGTTAATTCAATACTGAGACAATCTTTTGTCAAATGTGGTCCTCCACACTGCTCACAACTAATTCGTATTGAGTGGATATCTTTAGTCATCTTTTCCATTCGTCTCTCGACAGCATCTATCTTTGCGGAAATGGAATCTAAGTCATGGCTAGAATCGGCTCTAGCTGCTTTAGATGATCTAACGATATCTTTTTCTTGGTGCCACTCATGTGAGTGGGAAGCAGTGTTATCAATAATTTTATAAGCATCAGTTACGGTTTTCTTCATAATGGAACCACCAGCTGCTATATCGATGTCTTTTCTTGTAGTGATGTCGCATCCTTGGTAGAATATTTGTACTATTTGACAGGTGTCTAAACCATGTTGCGGACATCCTCTCAATAACTTTCCAAATCTGGTCCACGCCTCATATAGAGTTTCATTTGGTTTCTGTGTGAACATAACAATTTCTCCTTGAAGTCTTACGGCTTTAGATACCGGAAAGAATTGTTTAAGAAATTTTTCAACTAAAACATCCCATATATCAATCGCCCCTTCAGGTAACGATTCCAACCAATCTTTGGCTTCTCCCTTTAAAGTCCAGGGAAATAACATGAGATATATCTGTTCATCCTCCACTTCTCTTATTTTAAATAGTGTGCAGATCCTATTAAAGGTACGAAGATGTTCGTTTGGATCTTCCTTCGGCGCACCACTAAATTGGCATTGATTAGTCACCATATGTAGAATTTGTCCTTTGATTTCATAATCTGGCGCATTAATGTCTGGATGAGTAATTGCGTGACCTTGGCCAGTGCGTTTAGCTCTCATTCGGTCTTCCATACTTAAAGGTTCCAGATTCTCCATAATTGAATTTGTTGAATCGGAATCACTAGAGGATTCTGATTTAATGGTTCGTTCCTCAACAATCTCTGTTTGAATGATTGGTGGTTCCGGAGGAAAAATTAATGGTTCAGGATCTATGAATTGTCCCTGAATATTCTTCGGATTCTCAATTGTGAGGTCGGGTTCAAAAAATGGATTATCGGAAATTTGAACTGAAGTACTTGGTCGACTGGATGACGATTCTAAAGAAAAATCAACGGCGGTAATATTTGCTAGATGTCTTGATCTAGTTACAGGTGGTGAACGTACAAAAGGTGGTGAACGTCTTGCTCGGTGCATTCACTGAATATCCTATTAGTTTTTAAAAGGAAAGAAAAATTATATAAGTTATCCAATTAATAGACTTTTCTGATTTTGCTCACATTTTGAATAGCCAAAAGATGCAGCAGAGGGGCAGGATTCGTTTGGTCTCAATATAATTGAGGACTGTTTGGCTCCAATAACCCGGTCCACGTACAAATCCAACTATTACTACGAACCAGCAAATTTTGATGTCTATCAATTTAACCAGTTAAAATAAATTTTCGTAATTTTAAGAAATTTAGATAAGAAGTAGAATAAAAATCTATGTCCTAAAAACTAGAATGGCGAGAAATAAGAAAGAAAAAGAGCGCGTCGAAAAAGGTCGAAAAAGAAAAGAATTGAAAAATAAAAGGCGTCGAAAAATAAGAAAGAAAAAGAAAATGACTATAAAACTTTAAAACAATCGACTAACCCAACCTTATTACTATCACTAACTTAAAATTATAATCGCAAATTGAGATTACTAATTGGAGTGATAATTGATACATAGGTAAAAGGTGTCGAAAAATAAAAATAAGAAAGTAGCGCGTTGAAACTTAAAAAGGAACTAAAAACTAAAAACTAAAAATTGCGTCTAAAAATATTAAAGCTTACAAGTAAAACTATATCCCAAATGGCAATATCTTAAAAGGAAACTAAAACTTAAAAAGGCGTCGCAAAATTCTAAAGCACCTAAATCTTAGTCTAAAGAAAAAGCACTTAAGGGATTTTACGGCAAAGCCTAAAATTCTAGAAATAAAAATAACTATGGCAAAAACTATATTTAAAAACTAAAAATGAGCGAAAAATACAAATATTACGCTAAAACAGTTAAAAAGAGACAAAATATAAAAATATACTAAAAGTTGTAAAAAGTACAATTTTTATAAAAATATTATTTTTATATTATTTATTTTATAAAAGTGTTAATTTTATATTTTATTTAAATTAATTAAACGAAATATACAAATTAAATAAATAAACTAAACTTAATTAATTAAAAATTAAAACCTAATTAGGGTTTTTTAATTATTAATAATAATAATAATTACGTAATGATGCTGTTAGGGTTTCTGTATACCCGTGTCAGAGAGAACTCCGCGAGTCGCGGTTCTCGATGCTGAAAAACTTCGCAAGTCGCGGGGTTCGAAATTTCAGATTAGGTGCAGGCCAAAAATCGTTCGTTTCAGTTTTTTTTTTATATTTTCTGTTTAAATATTTAAATAAAATATTTATAAAAACTAAATAAAACTTATGTTTTAAAAAACAAAATAAAAATAGAAATAATTTATAATTTTATAAAAATAACAATCTAAAAAAATAGATTTATATATATTTATTATTTTTTTCGATTTTTTTTTAAAATTTTTTATATTTTAAATAAACACAAAATATTTAAATAAAACTTATATATATATATATTTTTTTTTAAATAAAAATAAAGAAACTTTATAAAACTTAAATATTTAACAAACTCTTAAAAATATTTATATTTTTGTTTTTCTTTTTATATTTTTGAATATTTAAAACGTATTTTTACAAAAGCGTATTTTTTTATATATTAGCGTTGCGCTTCCGGCTTTTAAGCTAGATTTTAAGTTCCCCGGCAGCGGCGCCAAAAATACTTGATGTTATGCGAGGCGTATATAAAATAGCTTAAATTTTACTAGGAAATACAATTAAATACGATACAATTTTACACAAGATATTTATTTATTTAGAGAATGGATATACTTAAACCTTGCTACAACACTTATAGGCAGTGTACCTAATCGTACAGTAGTGTAGTTTTTAGTAAGTCCGGTTCGTTCTACAGGGGAAAAAATCTTTAAACAAAGCTTAACGCTATATTAGTTTTATTTTATAAAAATACAAATATATATATAAGTAATATTATTATTATTATAAAGGGGGTTTTTACCATTTAATGACCGGTTTGTCGATTTTAAAAACTTAAGTCGCAGTTAAAACCAAATGTAAAATATTAAAAATAAATACAAGACTTAATTTAAAACGTAAAGTAAATAACGATAATGAAATTGTGATAAATAAAATTGCGATAAAATAAACTTGCGATAATTAAAAAGTACGATAATTAAAAGTGTAATTAAATACAATAACAATAAATAAAAGTGCGATAATTAGAAGTGCAATTAAATATAAAATAAAGGAAATTAAATATGAAATAAAATAATTATGCTTATTTAAACTTCCGTAATCATGATGTTTGACGTGTTGATTTTAGTTTTATGCCCATGGGTTAATTGTCCTTTTTCCTGGATTATTTAATATGTCTGTCTGTTTTTGTCCATAACAGTCCATCAGTCATAAATATAAAGTGCGAGTATCCTCGTCAAATTATCCTTATACCCGAAGTTAAATATTCCAACTAATTGGGGACTTAAACTGTAACAAGATTTTAATACTTTGTTTAATAATTACACCAGGTTATCGACTGCGTGTAACCCAAGGTTTTAATACTTTGTTAACAATTATGCCGAGTGTCCTTGTACATAATTTCACCCCTGTTTTAATAATTCTAGTGGCTATTAATCCATTCCCGTGTCCGGTTAAATGAACGATTATTCGTACATATAAATACCCCGCCCATCGTATCTGATCGAGTGTATATGGTTATTTATAGGGACGTCCAATTGTAAATCTTTATATTAAAATTAAAAAACTATCATTTAGTTAAATAAATATAAAGCCCATTAATAGCCCATAGTATAATTTCCACAAGTGTCGTTCTTTTGTCCAAACCCCAATTATGGTACAAAGCCCAATTACCCAATTTTAGTAATTAGCCCAACATCATGATTACTTCGGATTAAATAAGCATAATAATAACTTAGCTACGAGACATTAAATTAAAAAGGTTGAACATAACTTACAATGATTAAAAATAGCGTAGCGTTACACGGACAGAATTTCGACTTACACCCTTACAACATTCGCTAACATACCCTTATTATTAGGAATTAAAATTAAAATTAAAATTAAAATATAAAATATAAAATATAAATATAAATATTACGTATACATATATAGAGAGAGATTGATTTATGATATTAAAAATGATCAGAATTCGTTGGGTTTTATAGGGATTTGAGTCCAGGGAATCTCCGCGACTCGCGGCCCTTTCCTTCTTCAAACTCCGTGAGTCGAGAATTTGTTTTTACAGCTCACCAAGCCTTGGTTCCTAGCTTGTCGACGGATTATATAAATAAATATAATATATAAATAATTTTAGTAATTATTTAAATATTATATTATATTTATGTGCATAGTTGACTTGTAATTTTTAGTCCGTTGCGTCGAGCATTGAGAGTTGACTCTGGTCCCGGTTCCGGATTTTTGAACGTCCTTGCGTACATTTTAATATCTTATACTTTGCGTTTTGAATCTTGTACTCTTGTAATTTTGAGACGTTTCTTATCAATAATTGGAACCTCTTTGATTGTATTTTGTACTTTTGAGCTTTTTGGTCGTTTGCGTCTTCAATTCGTCGAATCTGTCTTTTGTCTTCACCTTTTATTATTTAAACGAATATTACTTGTAAATAGAACAATTGCAACTAAAAGCTTGTCTTTCTTGAGGAATAATGCTATGAAATATATGTTCATTTTTAGCATTATCACTAACCTTGTATTAGGAAAGCAACACGTCCAGTATACTTGTTCCGTATATTACCTTTCGATAAACTACCGTGAGGTTGTAAAGGAAAGCGTTGAACAAGCAACTGTTAAGGCAATGTCCCGTGACATGCTTTTGTTCATGGTCTAAAACGTGTCGGATGCAATTACTATCCTTTGTAGGAGCAATAGTAAAGATCACCCTATAATTTTTCAGTCTGGCACAAGGTTCTGTCTTCGACCATGCTATGCAACCACCGTTCTTACGGTTGACACCTGAATTGGTTCAGGTGACCTAATGAATTCCAGGTGAATTCCTAGGATTTTACGTTCAATGGTAATGAACGCATTGAAAATGGGTTTTCAGAAAACAAATCTGTTTGTAATTTTGATCAAAATATTTTCTCGTTCAAGCTCGAGTTTAGATATCATTGAATTCCATGAGTTTGTAATTCTCAATCTTTAAAGTCAATCTCAAGGATTGAGTAATATCAGGCTTAAAAGCTGATTTTTAATCTTTTAAGGAGATTAACCTTTCTGGGGGTCTGATTCATTAGTCTTATCAAGCTAATTTGCACGGCGCCCTCCCCATTTTATGAGATAGATCCTCTCATGGTTAGGATAAGTCTGACCACTTGGCGACCCTATTTGATGCTGAGGTTCGTGGATTTCCTGCTGATTTTAGAGATGATTTTTCTAGATTTTTCGTCAACCTACAGCTGGTCTGGACGACAACTTCCTGACCTAAATTAAGAAGCGCGTGTCTTTTTCGGAAGACTTTACTTCCTTTTAATGATGGAATTGATTCATCGTGTAGATCCATCTATTCTTTCAAAGGTATTACAATAAATCGGGTAAAACTGATTGTTATCGTCCAAAACAAAAGTACCTGCAATAATCTTGTACAAAATATGTGATATATGTTTTAAAGAACTTGGTAAATTCTTCCCACACTTAGCTTTTATTTATTCTTTTCTTTGCCTTTTTATTCTCCTTTATTCCATTTTAAATGAATTCAAGCATTTTGGGTTGTTTCTCCATTTATGTTCTCTCCGAGGTAATAATAATTTCGGCATTAACACCTAGTTTTATCGTTCATAAATATGTATACACATGATTTTGAATTCATTTTATTGAAAATTTTTCAAATTTTCACAAAATTTGGCAATTAAACTAATTGTAAACCCAAGAGAATTTATAACCCTTCCCCACACTTGAGATCATGCAATGCCCTCATTTGTATGAAATCAGACTATAATTATAAATTCATGAGGGTGATTAGTGTAGAAAAGTGATTAAGAATACCGAGTTTGCAAACATATTATTTTATATCACATTTGATATTTTGCGTCTTGTCATCAAAATTAGTATCTTTTGCTGAACTTAATGTCAGTCTTTGAAAGTGTGATGTTTTACCCTGTTTTGTACATAAGATAAACTACAAACATACATAATATTTTTATTATATTTTTTTTATAAAACCTTTATTTATTAAAACAATTTAAATGAATAATTTTTTTTTTAAATTTTGTTTCCTTCTACTTTAGGTAGTTTCGGTACGTTTACCTAGTCCGTCCCTCGACAAAATTTAAAATTTGTCGTTAAAGTGATTGTTTTAAAAGCAAAGATTTTTGTTTTTTTTTTTTTTGGTACACTTTAGATCAATAAAATTAAAAATAATGATAACAAAATTTTTTGCCCCGCCCTCGGGTAAAGCAATTTCGGTTCCATGACCTAGTCTTCAACTTACGATGAATTTTAGAAATCATTTTTTAAACTTAATGAAATAAAGTAATTTTTGTTTTTTTTTAAATCACACAAATATTAAATTTAAAAATGCGTATTAATTTAATATAAAACCTACAAAACAAAAATTCAGAATGGGGGAAAGAAAACTAGTTCTTTAGTGTCTGCTAGTGAAAAAGACCAATCGGATTCTATTCACGGAACTACACGAGAACAGAACAACTAACTCTAAATAACGTTTTCTTTTTAGAACATTTGAATCTCCTCACACTTAGGTAGCTGTGGTTTTGAAATTGTGATTAACTTCATCGTTAATTTCGTTTGGACCATAATCAACTTGCATATCTGTGACTTTTGCTTTAATCAATTGGTCGGATTCCTGTGTAATTTCCACAAATTCAACTAGTTTCGCCTTTTCTTTAGGCGATAGATTGGATACTAACCGGTTACATAACTTAAAATTTTCCTTGGTTCTAGCATCGCGAATCCGTTTAATAAGTTTCTTCATTGAACTGTTAATAATGGGGTCATTTAATTTCGCATCAACAACGGAGTTCTTTGTTATCAGGTCATCATTAGGTGTTACTTCATCTTCCCCACACTTAGGCGTTTTATTATTGTTAAGCACTACCGTTGGAGTTGGTAAAACAATATGGTTCTTACCAATCGTTTTTATCGGTTCAACGATTTTGGTTGGTGGAGATTTAGACTTTTGACTCACAAAGGTGATCGATTTTTCACCATCACTAAGTGTCATTCTACCCTCTCTTACATCAAATAACGCCCCGGTGGATGCTAAGAATGGTCGACCTAAAATTAGAGGAATGTTTGAGTCCTCTTCTATGTCAATGACGATAAATTTGACTAAAAAGGTTAAATTACCCACTTGAACGGGTAGGTTGTCAGCAATTCCAACTGGGTGCCTAATGGTTTGATCAAAGAGTCGAACACTCATCTCGGTTGGACTTAACTCACCTACTCCTAATCTCTTATATAATGAAAGAGGCATAACACTCACACTTGCACCTAAATCTGCTAGTGCATCATACATGACACAATCACTAAGTAGACAAGGAACAATAAATTCACCCAGATCACCCACCCTGGGTGGAGATTTGGTGGAACTGTCTTCACCGGGTTTATCTTTACGGTTTTTGTTTCTTGTACTTTCTTATTCTTCTTCTTCTTTCCAGAGGTATCACAAACTTTATTACCTATTACTTGCTCATACTCAACTCCTTTTCTTGGAAACGAGATGGGTGGTCTGTATGGTGCCACCACTGGCTTTACATACTCGGGTGGTGGTGGTGGTGTTGTAACTTCTTCATTGTTACTCACATCTAAAACCTTCCCATCTTCTGATGCTGGTTTTTCAGAATTCGTTGATACCATATTAACATTCTCATTTCGAGGATTTACTTCAGTATCACTCGGTAGCTTTCCTTGTTCCCTCTCACTAATCATGCTAGTAAGAGTACCTACGTGTTTTTCTAGATTTAAAATGGAAGCTTGTTGAGTTCTTAATGATTGATCAAACCACTCATTTGTTTAGGTTTGAGATGTTATAAATTTTGTTTGAGATTCCATTAGCTTTGCCATCATTTCTTCTAGATTTTGCTTTTTATCTTCGGTTTGTTGTGGTGGTTTATACAAACCAGGTCTTTGTTGATTGAAAGTGTTGTTTTGAGTTGGTTGGTTATTCGGACCTTGTTGGTTATACGAGTTGTTGTTGGGTCCATTTGGATTGTAAAGAATGTTTTGATTTCGATTGAAGTTTGGCCTTGGCGGTTGATAATTATTTTGATAATTATTTCCCGGCCTTTGGTTCATGTAGGAAACATTCTCACATTGTTCCATCGTTTGCTTGATGTGACAATCTTTCGTTAAGTGTGGTCCACCGCATTGCTCACAACTGATTCGTATTGCGTGAATATCTTTATTCATCTTTTCCATTCGTCTCTCGAAAGCATCTATTTTTGCGGAAACTGAATCAAAGTCATGGCTAGAATCGGCTCTAGCCACTTTAGATGAACGAAAAATATATTTTTCCTGATGCCACTCATGTGAGTGGGAGGCTGTGTTATCAATAATTTTATAAGCTTCAGTTGCGGTTTTCTTCATAATGGAACCACCAGCTGTTATGTCGATGTCTTTTCGTGTAGCAACGTTGACACCTTGGTAGAATATTTGTACTATTTGATAAGTGTCTAAACCGTGCTGCGGACATCCTCTCAACAACTTTTCAAATCTTGTCCACGCTTCATATAATGTTTCATTTTGCTTTTGTGTGAACGTAACAATTTCTCCTTGAAGTCTCACAGCTTTAGATGCCGGAAAGAATTGTTTAAGAAATTTTTCAACTAAAACATCCCATGTATCAATCGCCCCTTCAGGTAACGATTCTAACCAATCTTTAGCTTCTCCCTTTAAAGTCCAGGGAAATAACATGAGATAGATCTGTTCATCCTCAACTTCTCTGATTTTGAATAGAGTACAGATCCTATTAAAGGTTCGAATATGTTCGTTTGGATCTTCTTTTGGCGTACCACTATATTGGCATTGATTAGTTACCATGTGCAGGATTTGTCCTTTGATTTCATAATCTGGCGCATTGATGTCTAGCTTAATAATGGCGTGACCTTGGCCAGTGCGTGTGGCTCTCATTCGGTCTTCCATACTTAGAGGTTCCGTTACTTCCATAATTGAATTTGTTGAATCTGAATCACTAGAGGATTCTGATTTAATAGTTTCTTTCTCGACAATCTCTGGATGAGTAATTTGTGGTTCCGGAGGAATGATTAGTGGTTCAGGATCTCTGAATTGTCCTTGAATATCCTCCGGATTCTCAATTGTGAGGTCGCGTTCAAAAAATGGATTATCGAAAGTTTGAGTTGGAGTACTTGGTCGACTAGATGATGATTCTAAAGAAAAATCAACGACGACAATGTTGGCTAGATGTCTTGATCGAGTTACAGGTGGTGAACGTATGAAAGGTGGTGAACGTTTTGCTCGGTACATTCACTGAATATCCTATTAGTTATAAAAATAAAAATTATATAATATATCAAATTAATAGACTTTTCTGATTTTGCCCACGTTTCGAATAGCCAATAGATGCAGCAGGTAGCCAGGACCCTTTAAATCGGAAGCCCACAACTCGCCACTAACAAATCCAACTATTACTACAAACCAGAAAATTTTGGATGTCTATCAATTTAACCGCTTAAAATATATATATTTTTTTTCGTTTTGAAATTTTAGAGAAGAAATAGAAAATTCTATGTCCTAAAAACTAGAGCGTAGAAATGAGAAAGAAAAAGAATGTCGAAAAACAAACAGTCGAAAAATAAAAATAAGAAAATAAAGCGTCGAAACTTAGAATTCTAAAAATTAAAACTTACGTCTAAAGGTATTAAAGCTTAAAAGGAATTCTATATCCAAAACGACAATAACTTAAAAAGTACTAAAATCTTAAAACGGCGTCGCAAAATTCTAAAGCACCTAAATCTTAGTCTAAAGAAAAAGCACTTAAAACGGCGTCGCAAAATTCTAAAGCACCTAATTCTATATCCAAAAGAGTGCAGCGGTGTATACGAAATACTATTATTTTTACTACGAAATGCTACGAAATATTACACAAGTTTTATTAATTTACGGATGGGATATACCTAAACCTTGCTACAACACTTATAGGCAGTGTACCTAATCGTAGAGTAGTGTAGTTTTTAGTAAGTCCAGTTCGTTTCACAGGGAGCTGGCTAAGTTTAACGCTATATTTATTTTACACTATATTTGTATAACTATATATATAAGTAATATTATTATTATTATAAAATGGGGGTTTTACCGTTTAATGACCGGTTTGTCGATTTTAAATAAAGCGTAAAGATAAATGACGATAATATAAATGACAGAATTTAAATTGCGATAAAGTAAATTGCAGTAATTAAAATGACAGTAAATAAAGGTACGATGAAATATGAAATAAAAGTATTATGCTTATTTAAACTTCCGTAATCATGATATTTGACGTTTTGATGTTAATTAATTGTTGCCCGGGTTAATTGTCCTTTGTCCTGGTTTATTTGATACCTATCTGGTTTTTGTCCATAATAGTCCATCGGTCATAATTATAAAATGCTCGTCAAATTAACCTTATTTCCGAAGTCAAATATTCCAACTAATTAGGGATTCGAACTGTAACAAGGTTTTAATACTTTGTTTAATAATTACACCAGGTTATCGACTGCGTGTAATTCAAGGTTTTAATACTTTGTTAACAATTACACCAATTATCCTTGTATGTAATCCACCCATGTTTTAATGAGATATGAATATTAATTTACCCACTTGATCAGAATGAATAATCAATTACCCAACCCGAATAATTAATTAAATGATCGTAAAAGATGTCGTATAAACGTCACTAAATAGAACATACATAATCATTTTAATAATTATTAGATTAACTAATTTGAAGATAGGTTCGACAGATTCTAATGAGTTGTCATTCGATTAGACAATACCCCCTATCTATTAATAGTCAATAGTCCAATGTCCACAAGTGTCGGTCTTTTGTCCAAACCTTAATTATGGTACAAAATTCAATAACCCAATCTTAATTTTTAGTCTAACATCACGATTACTTTAGCTTAAATAAGCATAATAATAACTTAATTACGAGACATTAATTTAAAAAGAAAGAACATAGCTTACAGTGGTGATTAATTGCGTAGCGTTACACGAACAGAGTTCCGACTTAAAAACCCGTAAAACATTTCTTACAATAACCCAACTAAACCATAATTTATTATTAATCTTAAATTAAAATTATAATTATAATATAAATATATATTATGAGAGAGTTCAGAGAAAGATGGATATAGAAAAAGATGTGTTTTTACTCGCAGAAAACTGGCGAATTTATAGAATGTGGCCTGCTACAGTAACTCATGCGATCGCATGAGATTTTAGTGCAAATCTCATGCACTCGCATGGATTTTATGCCTATTTCCCATGCGATCGCATGGCCGTCAGATCCAGCTCACATATTTTTTGTTTGCTAGTTTGTCGACGTTATTTAATATAATATATAATATATAAATAATTTATATAATTATTTAAATATTTTATTATATTCTTGTGAATAGTTGACTTGTAATTTTAGCTCTGTTGCGTCGCGCGTTGATAGTTGGCTCAGGTCCCGGTTCTGATTTTTCGAACGTCCTTTCGTATAATTTAATATCTTGTACTTTGCGTTTTGCGGCTCGTACTCTTGTAATTTTGAGACGTTTCTCATCAATAAATTGAACCACTTGAATTATATCTTGTACATTTGAGCTTTTTGGTTATTTGCGTCTTCAAATCGTCGTTTTCTTCTTTTGTCTTCGCACTTATTTATTTAAACGAATATTACATAAAAATAGAACAATTACAACTAAAAGCTTTACATATTGGAAGTATATTGTGCCTAAATATATGTTCATTTGGAGCACTATCAACTTGATATAGGTTCGTGAATCCGAGGACAACTCCGTACCTGTTCAGTGCCATCATACACATAATTACTACAAACTATCATATCGTATCGTGAGTTTTCATAGCTCCCTTTTTATATATATTTTTGGGCTGAGAATACATGCACAACTTTTATAACTGTTTTATATTTAGACACAAGTACTCAAACTTTTATGCTATATACATGCTTTGTCATGCTAAATCCCTGCCGTAATATCGCTAATTGCTGAGGTATAAGATGCAAACTTAGTTATTGTGAGTAGCGCTACTGAGAGTGACGTCTCTAGTCAGTTGACCGTTGGTCTTTGACTACATAATAATGATTCAACGACACATGAATAACAAGTGTCACGGGGTAACTTTTGTTTAGTCACGATATTACAAACTCAGCATTATTTTTAGATTGGTATTTCTATATCAATCAAGACTTTATATTGATATTTCTATATCAACTTTATTAAATCTTGTGGTCTAACACTATTATTGAAATCATTATTTATGATAAACCTATGAACTCACCAACCTTTTGGTTGACACTATTTAGCATGTTTATTCTCAGGTTCTACATAATGCTTTCGCTGTGTATTTACTAATTGAAAGAAACATTTCAACAAATCATTCATGGATAATTTGAAAGACTTACACTTGCTAAATTGATGATGATTGCTTGCTATGCTTGGAGTTTTCATTACATATCATATCAATTAAAGACATTTAATGCGTTGTTCATTATATACAATGTAATCTATTTATCTTCCGCTGCAAAACTCAATATAATGTCTCATATAGAGTCGTTCTCATTTATACAACTGTGATTTGATATAATTAGTCACAAATACCCCAGGCCCTATTTGGGGGTGTGACAGATTTTGAGGGTGCTTTTCGTACGAGTGAATGTCCTCTCGATAAGAAGACGAGATATGGTAGTAGTATGTTGTGAGATAATGCAAAATTATGGTGGGATGGAAAGGTTCAAGTTTATGGCGAAGAACGATGTGTGGGTTTAACTTGGGAAGAGTTCAAGGAGGAATTCTTTAAAGAGTATCGCACTCAAGCAAATCTTTCTCGAATAAGAGATGAGTTGCGAAACTTAGAGCAAGGGTTGATGGACTTGAATGAACTAAAGTCCACCTTTTTGTCAAAGACCCAATTTTACCCAGAGTATATCGGGAATGATTGTATGTTAATGGAAGATTTCTATCGAGCGTTGAACGATGATTTGAAAAACAAAATTAGTAGAGGGTCGGTGGACTCTTTTGAGAGGTTGTTCGAGGTGGCAAGGGGTTTTGAGACCCTTGTTCCAAAAGGAAATGGTTCCGATGTTAGTAAGCGGAAGTTCGAAGTGACGATGTTTTCGAACAAGAAAAGTAAAAGTGCTATCGAAGGTGTCGGAAGCGTGAAGATGAGTGGCACGAGTGGTTCTAAATTTGCGTGTTATAATTGTGGGCAAACGGGACATAAGTCTCGTGATTGTCTGTCGGGTAAAGTCACGTGTTTTAAGTGCCGAAAGGATGTACACCGAAGGTCAGAGTGTCCCGAGTTGAGTTGATGACGAGGCACGAGATCCTCGCGACGTGAGATTAAGGTACTATTCGATTCAGTACCTATTTTATTTTGTTATATGTGTGATGTTGGGTAATAAGTGGGTTTACCATGTGATGTAATGACTAGCTAGGTCGAGTTAGCTCATTGAGGTTTGATTAGCCAAGTCGGGTTAATCAATTGTTAGGGTTTGACCGAGTCGGGTTGACCGTGTGTGTTGACTTAACCGAGTCAGGTTAGTCATTAGATGTTAGGTGTTGACCGAGGCGGGTTGACCGTGTGTGTTTGACTTAACCGAGTCGGGTTAGTCATTAGATGTTAGGTGTTGACCGAGGCGGGTTGACCGTGTGTGTTTGACTTAACCGAGTCGGGTTAGTCATTAGATGTTAGGTGTTGACCGAGGCGGGTTGACTGTGTGTGTTGACTTAACCGAGTCGGGTTAGTCATTAGATGTTAGGTGTTGACCGAGGCGAGTTGACCGTGTGTGTTTGACTTAACCGAGTCGGGTTAGTCATTAGATGTTAGGTGTTGACCGAGGCGGGTTGACCGTGTGTGTTAGACTTAACCGAGTCGGGTTAATCAATTGTTGTTAGGTGTTTACCAAGTCGGGTTGACCAAGTGAGTTGACTTAATCGAGTCGGGTTAATCAACAAGTGTTAGAGGGTTGACTACGTCGGGTTGACCAAGTGAGTTGACTTAACCAAGTCGGGTTAGTCATTAGATGTCGAGGGTTGACTACGTTGGGTTGACCAAATGTGTTTGACATAACCAAGTCGGGTTAGTTAGATGTTAAGGGTTGGCTATGTCTGGTTGACCAAGGGAGTTTGATTAATCAAGTTGGG
This sequence comes from Rutidosis leptorrhynchoides, assembly GCF_046630445.1. Lineage (NCBI taxonomy): Eukaryota > Viridiplantae > Streptophyta > Magnoliopsida > Asterales > Asteraceae > Rutidosis > Rutidosis leptorrhynchoides. The sequence continues at coordinate 141,170,377 of NC_092342.1, read as the reverse complement.
ATTAATCATTTAGTATCGAGAGCCTGACGAGTCTGGTGTAACCGTATGGTGGTAAGTGGTTACTTGTGTTACTTTCAATTACATGATGTCGTGGCAAGGGAGTTGACGTGCAAGAAGATGCGTAAGTCGGGATGTTCATGGGAGTGAAACCCGTAGATGATGGCACGTGTTAGTGTATTGCGGAATGGATGACATCGAACGGATGGAACCTTGTGGATCGAGTCTTTGATCCCGATGGAAGTTGGTTGTGGAGTCTACATGACGCGTCGTCAGGTGCCTTTTCATACCTGCGGACGTAACATTTGACTTCAATGCTAGTGAGGTTACGTTGTACTCAGGGTGCCAGTAAGAAACCCTTAAGTGCATGAGTGACCAAGTGAGCAGACAAGCGATGGCAACGTGATGATTGCGAGAGTGAAGCTTGTATGCTAAGTAGAAAATTCCTTCGTGTGAGGTGATGAAGGACGATATAAATTATTCGGGTTTACTCCGTAAACCGTCAATCCTAAACCCCAAACCCTAAACCCTAAACCCTAAACTCTAAACCGTTCTAGTAAACAACTCATTCTAAACCCTAAATCTAAACCCTAAACCCTAAACCGTTCTAGTAAACAACTCATTCTAAACCCTAAACCCTAAAATCTAAACCCTAACTTAATTTGATGAAAATTGATGTAAAACAAGTGTAGAACAGCATGTTCTACATAAAATTGTAGAACCAAGAAACAATGCATCTAATAACTAAAAATTAAAATTGTTCGACTATCAATTTTTTTGTTCGGCCGCGTCTCAATTTTTGCTCGAATTTGTGAGTTCTCAGGGTTCTCAATGCAAAATTGGTTCTCATTGGATCAAGAGGGAAGTAACCAATCGGGGGGAAGCGGGGGAAGCAATTTTTTTTCGTTTTTTGAAAAAACATTGTTCACGAACATTATAGATTGGATGAAAATAAGAACATTTAGAAAAGACACTTCGTGATGAATGTTATTATTTTGGCGGAAAAATGATCGAAGAAGTAATATATAACAATTATCGTGTTTTTCGAGACATTAGGGTTTAGATATTAAGGTTTAGATATTAGGGTTTATAGGGTTTAGATATTAGGGTTTAGAAATTTAGGGTTTAGGGTTTAGATTTAGGGTTTAGATTTAAGATTTAGATTGAGTTTTTAACACGAACGGTTTAGAGTTTAGGGTTTAGGGTTTAAGGTTTGGTGTTTTGGGTTTATGGAATAAACCCAAAACACCAAACCCTAAACCCTAAACCCTAAACCCTAAACTCTAAACCGTTTGTGTTAAAAACTCAATCTAAATTCTAAATCTAAACCCTAAATCTAAACCCTAAACCCTAAATTTCTAAACCCTAATATCTAAACCCTATAAACTCTAATATCTAAACCCTAATATCTAAACCCCAATAGCTAAAACCTCAAAATACGCTCGAAAAACATGATAATTGTTATATATTACTTCTTCGAGCGTTTTCCCTCCAAAATAAAAACATTTATCACAAAGTGTCTCTACTAAATGTTCATATTTTCATCTCATCTATAATGTTCGTGAACAAAGTTTTTTCAAAAAACGAAAAAAAAAGTTTTTGCTTCCCCCCGCTTCCCCCCGAATGGTTACATCCCTCTTGATCCTACCACTATATATATATATATATATATATATATATATATATATATATATATATATATATATATATATATATATATATATATATATATATATATATATATATATATATATATATACATATATATATATATATATATATACATATATACTAGGTTTTTGAGCCCGTGCGTTGCACAGGTGTGTAAAGAAACGTGCAAAAAATGTAATTTGCAGTTCATATTGGTATGTAATTAGTACTAAAAAAAATAAGAAAAGTATAAGAATTATTTAAGAGCCCGTGGTGTTGACAAATTTTAAAAATTCTTTTGAGTTTTAAGATCCCGCATTGTTTGACAAATTAAAAAAAAAATTCTTTTGAGTTTAAGAGCCCGTGGTGTTGATGAATTTTAAAAGTTATTTTGGGTTTAAGATCTCGTGGTGTTGACAAATTTTAAAAGTGGTTTTGGTGGTGTTATAACATAATGTCTACACTTTTTTTCTCACCATTAATATCTTTTTAATATATAAATTACATAGTACGTAATATTTAGAGTACATTGAAAATTTTTCATGGAACGTAACATTAATAAAATATAATTTAAATTATTTACAATGATTATATACAATTATTATTTTTTGATTAAAATGTAACCCGTGAGTATTAATTTAAGAAAAAGTGTTGGTCATTTCAGCAAAATAATGGTACTGAGGGGAGTTGTCATGTATAAATAATATTATAATAGTTATATTTGCGTTGTGATGCCCCGTACAAAACCATCGTGTACGAATCATCAACAACAGGATCATTACAAGGTTAAGTACTATATGCTGTAATTAAAGAAGTTGCATTCATGATAAAAAGGTGATGTCATAACCGACATCAAATGTTTTACATTTCAAAAGCATGCTTCACTAAGTAGAAGCAAATAATAAGTGTACGTGACCACAATGGTCGTTACAAGTCATAGTTCAAAAGTACGAATGTTTGAATGCAAAGTAAAGTAGTTCATGCGTGGACAACTCTAAGCAGCGGGTTCTACAGCACGACTAGTACACAGCGGAAGCAACCTCAAGCACCTGAGAAATACATGCTTAAAAACGTCAACACAACGGTTGGTGAGCTATAGTTTAAGTATAACAGTATGTAAGGTAGGCCACGAGATTTCAGTGCTACAAAGAGCGTTTCAAAACAGTATGATAAAGTATATGTTAACCGTGGGCACTTGGTAACTAACTTAACGTTTAAAATACCCCCTGAAAGTACACTTGGCGAGTGCGTATGTTTACGAAGTATTAAACACTCGTTAAATGCTAGCGCGACTAGCCCGAGTGGGGATGTCAAACCCTATGGATCCATATCTAAGATTCGCGTTCATGGTTCAAAAACCAATGATTAAATGTTACCGAGCTAAAGGGAATGTTTATGCCGTTGTATAACCCACACATATATAAGTTTAAGTACTCGTGCCTAGTATGTAAAACATAAAATCCGCATGTATTCTCAGTTCCCAAAATAAGTTAAAGTAAAAAGGGAATGCTATAACTCACAATGATATGTAGCGGTAAAGTAGTAGTCGGGAAAGGTGTGCAAGTAAATGGTCCGAAGCCCTCAACCTAAGTCAAATAGTACTAAGTCAGTAAATCGTCTTAATAGGTTTAAAAGTATGTATTTAAGGTCTTAAGGGTCATCATCAATCATCATTAAACAAAAGGCGTAAACTAAGTTTCGTTTATGAAAGTAGTTTTCAACAAAGTCTGACTTCAGTCAGTCACCACGGCCTCTACCCTTACTTAATTAAGGTGAGACCAGTGGCCATGGCTCCGTCTATGAGTTCCTTAAGTGTGGTAAAATTTACATAAGCAAAGTCGTCTTGGTTTGACCGTGGCGACGGTCTAAGTGCGAGTAGGTCAGAAATTTCTGCACAACGTTAAAGGACATAGTGACGATCGGAGGGCCATAAATCCTAAACCGTAACTCGGATTAAGACGAGTCCTATATGAAAAGTTATCTACACGAACTGAGCTATCTGAAAATCAAGGTTACAGTAGCCCAGGTGTACTGGTCTGTTACAGAAACCAGAAAAACAGAAACTGTACACAGAAAACAGAAAAGTAAATGGACATAGTGACGCTCGGAGGGCCGTAGACTCTAAACCGTAACTCGGATTAAGACGAGTCTTATATGAAAAGTTATCTAATCGAAAAGTTCTATCTAAAAATCAAGGTTAGAACAGCCTAGGTCTACTGGTCTGTTACAGAATCATCAGGTCAGTAGGTTTTGGACAGAACAGTGAGTTTAAAAGGGGTTCCGGTGGTCTTGGTGCTTGATGTTCATCATGGTTCTCATCCTTGATGCATATAGCTTCAAGTGTACAACTCATTGATGTATATACATCATCTTAACCAAGTCTTGACCATCATAACCCTAGTGCAAGTCTAAGACATGAAGCACAACTCACTTAAGAGTTGCATGTAGTTTGATGAACCAAAGTTACATCAAAGTCTTAGGTTTGACACTTACATGAACTATAATAGAAATATTGAACTCTAAACTTGAAAATAAACTAACTACATGAAATTAAAGTGCAATAAATGAAGAAGTAACTAAGTAAACATGTAGTTTGTTCATGGTTGTTCATACTTTAAAGATTCAAACCAAAGTTTGATCTTCAGAAAGTAAACTTTAAAGTTTACTTCATGAACTTCAAGTATGAGTTTAATCAACACATGAACTTGCAATCTTTTAAGAAAGTATATGTAGAATCATAACTAGTAAGCTATGTTCTTGAGTGTTCTTGCAATTACAAGATAAAAGAAGAATCTAACTAGAAAGTTGATTCTTGTAACAAGTATGTAACAACAACAAGTAAGTAAACAACTATAACTAACAAGTAATCAAACAACAAAGATGATGATGATTTAAGGTGTATAAATTCAGTTTTGTAAGAAAAGAAAGGAAGAAAAGAAGTTCATAATGCTTACAATCTAGAGAGAAAAAGAAAGGAAAGTTGAAGTGCAAGTTGAAGTGTGTTTTGGAGAATGAGAGAATGAGAGTGTAAGTAAGTAGTGTAAAAGAAAATTTGAATCCCCTTGTAGTAAACAAAGGCCGACGGTTTAGCAAGGTGTGGGGGAAAGGAGATTACACTCTAGTCACTTACATGTAAAGCTCATAAAGTTGGATAAAAGATGGCCATGCATGGGGATAAGTTGTTAACTAGATTCCAATTGAAAAAACTAACTAGTTACCTCACTAAATGATACTTACACTTAAAGTCATGGGCTAACTAAGTCCACTTAAAAGGTAGGGTGGGCTTGGAAGCCCAATATCAAGAGTCCATTACACTAACAAAGCCCAAGTTTAAATAAATCACAAGTTAAACCAATTAAAGCCCAAGTAACTAACTAATAGCCTTAGTTAATTAAAATGATTAATAAATTTAATCATGAATGTAAATAATATCTAAAAATATTATTCGTGAAAGTTCCGGGTGTCACAAAGACGTTTTGGGCTCTTAAAAGTCAAGTACGGGCAATCAAGGCAACATGTAAATGTAATAACATACATTCCTTTAATCATACGTATTAATAATAGTAATTATTAAGAAATAAATGTTGGAAATTCTAGGGTCGTTACATTACCCACCTGTTAAAGAAAATTTCGTCCCGAAATTTTAAGCTGAGGTAGATGGAGGAGTCGGAAAAAGGTGAGGATACTTTCGCATCATTTGATCCTCTCGCTCCCAAGTAAACTCAGGTCCTCGTTTGGCATTCCACCGTACCCGTACAATCGGAATCTTGTTGCGTTTCAAAGTTTTGATCTCACGATCTATAATTTCAACAGGTTCCTCCACAAAGTGGAGTTTGTCGTCAATATAAGTTCTTCCAATGGTATGATAAGTTCGGGTGCAGCAAGACACTTCTTCAAGTTTGACACATGGAAGGTAGGATGAACTGAGCTCAATTGTGCTGGTAGATCCAAACGATATGCAACGGGTCCAACACGTTCCAGGATCTTGAAAGGACCAATGTATCGTGGGTTCAACTTTCCACGTTTTCCAAAACGGATCACACCTTTCCAAGGTGCAACCTTTAACATTACACGATCACCAACGTTGAATTCAAAGTCTTTACGTTTAAGATCGGCATAACTCTTTTGGCGATCACGGGCAGTCTTAAGTCTAGCTTGAATCTGAGCAATCTTCTCCGTGGTTTCGTGGACTACCTCGGGTCCGGTGATTTGATTTTCGCCTACTTCGGCCCAACAAATAGGAGATCGGCACTTACGGCCATACAATGCTTCAAACGGTGCAGCATTAATGCTAGAGTGATAACTGTTGTTGTACGAGAATTCGGCGAGTGGCAAATGTCTTTCCCAGGCCTTTCCAAAATCAATGACACATGCACGCAGCATGTCCTCCAAGGTCTGAATCGTTCGTTCACTTTGCCCGTCAGTCTGAGGATGATAAGCAGTACTCATGTCGAGACGAGTTCCCATGGCTTCTTGCAAAGAACGCCAAAATCTGGAAGCAAAACGGGGATCGCGATAGGAGATGATCGATAAAGGTACACCATGACGAGATACAACCTCTTTGATGTATAACTGAGCAAGTCTCTCCATTGTATCAGTTTCCTTCATCGCTAGAAAGTGTGCAGATTTGGTAAGGCGGTCAACAATAACCCAAATAGTATCGTATCCGCCCACCATCTTTGGTAGCTTGGTGATGAAGTCCATTGTTATCCTTTCCCACTTCCATTGTGGGATTTCCGGTTGTTGAAGTAAACCAGAAGGTCTCTGATGTTCGGCCTTAACTTTCGAACAAGTCAAACACTTCCCAACATAAGTTGCAACGTCCTTCTTAAGATTCGGCCACCAATACTGTTCTTTAAGGTCGTGGTACATCTTGCCCGCACCGGGGTGAATTGAATATCTCGATTTGTATGCTTCATCAAGTATCAGGTTTCGTAGATCTCCATAATAAGGTACCCAAATTCTTCCGGCATAACATCGGAGTCCAGACTCCCTAACCTCGAATCGAGAGACAAGTATGTTCAGATGTTTGTGAGATATGTTCTCCTCCTTGAGAGCCTCAACTTGGGCTACTCTGATCTGGTTGTTGAGGTTTGAATGAATGGTGATGTTCAGAGCCCTAACACGAAGAGGTGCCGTCCTCTCCTTTTGGCTTAAAGCGTCAGCTACAACATTGGCCTTGCCAGGGTGATAACAGAGTTCACAATCGTAGTCGTTGAGCGTCTCGATCCATCGACGCTGTCTCATATTCAGTTGCTTCTGATCGAAGATGTGCTGGAGACTCTTGTGATCGGTGAAGATAGTGCTCTTAGTTCCATACAAATAATGTCTCCACAATTTGAGCGCAAAGACCACGGCTCCAAGTTCAAGATCATGTGTAGTGTAGTTCCGCTCGTGAATCTTCAATTGGCGGGAGGCATAGGCAATAACCTTTGATCGTTGCATCAGTACACAACCAAAACCACTCTTCGATGCATCACAATAAACAACAAAGTCGTCACTGCCTTCAGGAAGTGATAGGATAGGTGCGGAGGTTAACTTCTTCTTCAAAGTTTGAAATGCTGATTCGTGTGCGGGTTCCCAAATGAACTTCTTACCCTTGTGAGTCAGTGCGGTCAAAGGACGCGCAATCAGAGAAAATCCTTCGATGAATCTTCGGTAATAACCGGCGAGACCTAGGAATTGGCGAATATGCGTTGAAGTAGTGGGGGTCTCCCACTTGCTGATGGCTTCAATCTTGGTGGGATCAACTTTGATACCCTGGTCGCTTACAACATGACCCAAAAATTGTACTTCCTTCAACCAAAATTCACACTTGGAGAATTTGGCGTAAAGTTGCTCTTGTCTTAAGAGTTCAAGCACTAATCGGAGGTGTTGCTCATGTTCTTCTTCGCTCTTAGAGTAGATGAGGATATCATCTATGAAGACGATAACAAACTTGTCCAAGTAAGGCTTGCAGACACGATTCATGAGGTCCATGAACACGGCAGGTGCATTTGTCAAACCGAATGGCATCACGAGAAACTCATAATGACCATAACGGGTTCTGAATGCAGTTTTCATCACGTCACTTTCCTTCACCCTCAACTGGTGATAACCGGATCGCAAATCGATCTTTGAGTAGACACTCGATCCTTGTAGTTGGTCAAAAAGATCGTCAATTCGTGGAAGAGGATACCGATTCTTGATAGTCAATTTGTTGAGCTCACGGTAGTCGATACACATACGAAAGGATCCATCCTTCTTCTTCACAAACAGAACCGGTGCGCCCCAAGGCGAGAAACTTGGTTGGATAAATCCCCGGTCAAGTAGCTCTTGTAGTTGACTCTGTAATTCTTGCATCTCGGAAGGTGCAAGTCTATAAGGTGCGCGAGCTACAGGTGCAGCTCCTGGCACTAAGTCAATCTGAAATTCTACGGCTCTCGGCGGTGGTAATCCAGGCAATTCCTCTGGGAAGACATCGGAAAATTCGTTCACAATTCGAACGTCATTCACGCTCTTCACCTCAGTTTCTACCGCTTTCACATGTGCTAGGACAGCAAAGCGTCCCTTCTGAAATGTCCCGTTCTTATTGATTAAAAACGTTCCATATTAATTGATTTCGTTGCGAGGTTTTGACCTCTATATGAGACGTTTTTCAAAGACTGCATTCATTTTTAAAACAAACCATAACCTTTATTTCATAAATAAAGGTTTAAAAAGCTTTACGTAGATTATCAAATAATGATAATCTAAAATATCCTGTTTACACACGACCATTACATAATGGTTTACAATACAAATATGTTACATCGAAATCAGTTTCTTGAATGCAGTTTTTACACAATATCATACAAACATGGACTCCAAATCTTGTCCTTATTTTAGTATGCAACAGCGGAAGCTCTTAATATTCACCTGAGAATAAACATGCTTTAAACGTCAACAAAAATGTTGGTGAGTTATAGGTTTAACCTATATATATCAAATCGTAACAATAGACCACAAGATTTCATATTTCAATACACATCCCATACATAGAGATAAAAATCATTCATATGGTGAACACCTGGTAACCGACAATAACAAGATGCATATATAAGAATATCCCCATCATTCCGGGACACCCTTCGGATATGATATAAATATCGAAGTACTAAAGCATCCGGTACTTTGGATGGGGTTTGTTAGGCCCAATAGATCTATCTTTAGGATTCGCGTCAATTAGGGTGTCTGTTCCCTAATTCTTAGATTACCAGACTTAATAAAAAGGGGCATATTCGATTTCGATAATTCAACCATAGAATGTAGTTTCACGTACTTGTGTCTATTTTGTAAATCATTTATAAAACCTGCATGTATTCTCATCCCAAAAATATTAGATTTTAAAAGTGGGACTATAACTCACTTTCACAGATTTTTACTTCGTCGGGAAGTAAGACTTGGCCACTGGTTGATTCACGAACCTATAACAATATATACATATATATCAAAGTATGTTCAAAATATATTTACAACACTTTTAATATATTTTGATGTTTTAAGTTTATTAAGTCAGCTGTCCTCGTTAGTAACCTACAACTAGTTGTCCACAGTTAGATGTACAGAAATAAATCGATAAATATTATCTTGAATCAATCCACGACCCAGTGTATACGTATCTCAGTATTGATCACAACTCAAACTATATATATTTTGGAATCAACCTCAACCCTGTATAGCTAACTCCAACATTCACATATAGAGTGTCTATGGTTGTTCCGAAATATATATAGATGTGTCGACATGATAGGTCGAAACATTGTATACGTGTCTATGGTATCTCAAGATTACATAATATATAATACAAGTTGATTAAGTTATGGTTGGAATAGATTTGTTACCAATTTTCACGTAGCTAAAATGAGAAAAATTATCCAATCTTGTTTTACCCATAACTTTTTCATTTTAAATCCGTTTTGAGTGAATCAAATTGCTATGGTTTCATATTGAACTCTATTTTATGAATCTAAACAAAAAAAGTATAGGTTTCTAGTCGGAAAAATAAGTTACAAGTCGTTTTTGTAAAGGTAGTCATTTCAGTCGAAAGAACGACGTCTAGATGACCATTTTAGAAAACATACTTCCATTTTGAGTTTAACCATAATTTTTGGATATAGTTTCATGTTCATAATAAAAATCATTTTCTCAGAATAACAACTTTTAAATCAAAGTTTATCATAGTTTTTAATTAACTAACCCAAAACAGCCCGCGGTGTTACTACGACGGCGTAAATCCGGTTTTACGGTGTTTTTCGTGTTTCCAGGTTTTAAATCATTAAGTTAGCATATCATATAGATATAGAACATGTGTTTAGTTGATTTTAAAAGTCAAGTTAGAAGGATTAACTTTTGTTTGCGAACAAGTTTAGAATTAACTAAACTATGTTCTAGTGATTACAAGTTTAAACCTTCGAATAAGATAGCTTTATATGTATGAATCGAATGATGTTATGAACATCATTACTACCTTAAGTTCCTTGGATGAACCTACTGGAAAAGAGAAAAATGGATCTAGCTTCAATGGATCCTTGGATGGCTCAAAGTTCTTGAAGCAAAATCATGACACGAAAACAAGTTCAAGTAAGATCATCACTTGAAATAAGATTGTTATAGTTATAGAAATTGAACCAAAGTTTGAATATGATTATTACCTTGTATTAGAATGATAACCTACTGTAAGAAACAAAGATTTCTTGAGGTTGGATGATCACCTTACAAGATTGGAAGTGAGCTAGCAAACTTGAAAGTATTCTTGATTTTATGAAACTAGAACTTTTGGAATTTATGAAGAACACTTAGAACTTGAAGATAGAACTTGAGAGAGTTCAATTAGATGAAAAAAATTGAAGAATGAAAGTGTTTGTAGGTGTTTTTGGTCGTTGGTGTATGGATTAGATATAAAGGATATGTAATTTTGTTTTCATGTAAATAAGTCATGAATGATTACTCATATTTTTGTAATCTTATGAGATATTTCATGCTAGTTGCCAAATGATGGTTCCCACATGTGTTAGGTGACTCACATGGGCTGCTAAGAGCTGATAATTGGAGTGTATATACCAATAGTACATACATCTAAAAGCTGTGTATTGTACGAGTACGAATACGGGTGCATACGAGTAGAATTGTTGATGAAACTGAACGAGAATGTAATTGTAAGCATTTTTGTTAAGTAGAAGTATTTTGATAAGTGTATTGAAGTCTTTCAAAAGTGTATAAATACATATTAAAACACTACATGTATATACATTTTAACTGAGTCGTTAAGTCATCGTTAGTCGTTACATGTAAGTGTTGTTTTGAAACCTTTAGGTTAACGATCTTGTGAAATGTTGTTAACCCAATGTTTATAATATCAAATGAGATTTTAAATTATTATATTATCATGATATTATCATGTATGAATATCTATTAATATGATATATATACATTAAATGTCTTTACAACGATAATCGTTACATATATGTCTCGTTTAAAAATCATTAAGTTAGTAGTCTTGTTTTTACATATGTAGTTCATTGTTAATATACTTAATGATATGTTTAATTATCATAGTATCATGTTAACTATATATATATATATCCATATATATGTCATCATATAGTTTTTACAAGTTTTAACGTTCGTGAATCACCGATCAACTTGGGTGGTCAATTGTCTATATGAAACATATTTCAATTAATCAATTCTTAACAAGTTTGATTGCTTAACATATTGGAAACATTTAATCATGTAAATATCAATCTCAATTAATATATATAAACATGGAAAAGTTCGGGTCACTACAGTACCTACCTGTTAAATAAATTTCGTCCCGAAATTTTAAGCTGTTGAAGGTGTTGACGAATCTTCTGGAAATAGATGCGGGTATTTCTTCTTCATCTGATCTTCACGCTCCCAGGTGAACTCGGGTCCTCTACGAGCATTCCATCGAACCTTAACAATTGGTATCTTGTTTTGCTTAAGTCTTTTAACCTCACGATCCATTATTTCGACGGGTTCTTCGATGAATTGGAGTTTTTCGTTGATTTGGATTTCATCTAACGGAATAGTGAGATCTTCTTTAGCAAAACATTTCTTCAAATTCGAGACGTGGAAAGTGTTATGTACAGCCGCGAGTTGTTGAGGTAACTCAAGTCGGTAAGCTACTGGTCCGACACGATCAATAATCTTGAATGGTCCAATATACCTTGGATTTAATTTCCCTCGTTTACCAAATCGAACAACGCCTTTCCAAGGTGAAACTTTAAGCATGACCATCTCTCCAATTTCAAATTCTATATCTTTTCTTTTAATGTCAGCGTAGCTCTTTTGTCGACTTTGGGCGGTTTTCAACCGTTGTTGAATTTGGATGATCTTCTCGGTAGTTTCTTGTATAATCTCCGGACCCGTAATCTGTCTATCCCCCACTTCACTCCAACAAATCGGAGACCTGCACTTTCTACCATAAAGTGCTTCAAACGGCGCCATCTCAATGCTTGAATGGTAGCTGTTGTTGTAGGAAAATTCTGCTAACGGTAGATGTCGATCCCAACTGTTTCCGAAATCAATAACACATGCTCGTAGCATGTCTTCAAGCGTTTGTATCGTCCTTTCGCTCTGCCCATCAGTTTGTGGATGATAGGCAGTACTCATGTCTAGACGAGTTCCTAATGCTTGCTGTAATGTCTGCCAGAATCTTGAAATAAATCTGCCATCCCTATCAGAGATAATAGAGATTGGTATTCCATGTCTGGAGACGACTTCCTTCAAATACAGTCGTGCTAACTTCTCCATCTTGTCATCTTCTCTTATTGGTAGGAAGTGTGCTGATTTGGTGAGACGATCAACTATTACCCAAATAGTATCAAAACCACTTGCAGTCCTTGGTAATTTAGTGATGAAATCCATGGTAATGTTTTCCCATTTCCATTCTGGGATTTCGGGTTGTTGAAGTAGGCCTGATGGTTTCTGATGCTCAGCTTTGACCTTAGAACACGTTAAACATTCTCCTACGTATTTAGCAACATCGGCTTTCATACCCGGCCACCAAAAATGTTTCTTGAGATCCTTGTACATCTTCCCCGTTCCAGGATGTATTGAGTATCTGGTTTTATGAGCTTCTCTAAGTACCATTTCTCTCATATCTCCAAATTTTGGTACCCAAATCCTTTCAGCCCTATACCGGGTTCCGTCTTCCCGAATATTAAGATGCTTCTCCGATCCTTTGGGTATTTCATCCTTTAAATTTCCCTCTTTTAAAACTCCTTGTTGCGCCTCCTTTATTTGAGTAGTAAGGTTATTATGAATCATTATATTCATAGATTTTACTCGAATGGGTTCTCTATCCTTCCTGCTCAAGGCATCGGCTACCACATTTGCCTTCCCCGGGTGGTAACGAATCTCAAAATCGTAATCATTCAATAATTCAAACCACCTACGCTGCCTCATATTCAGTTGTTTCTGATTAAATATGTGTTGAAGACTTTTGTGGTCGGTATATATAATACTTTTGACCCCATATAAGTAGTGCCTCCAAGTCTTTAATGCAAAAACAACCGCGCCTAATTCCAAATCATGCGTCGTATAATTTTGTTCGTGAATCTTCAATTGTCTAGACGCATAAGCAATCACCTTCGTTCGTTGCATTAATACACAACCGAGACCTTGCTTTGATGCGTCACAATAAATCACAAAATCATCATTCCCTTCAGGTAATGACAATATAGGTGCCGTAGTTAGCTTTTTCTTCAATAACTGAAACGCTTTCTCTTGTTCATCATTCCATTCAAATTTCTTCCCTTTATGCGTTAATGCAGTCAAGGGTTTTGCTATTCTGGAAAAGTCTTGGATGAACCTTCTGTAGTAACCAGCTAGTCCTAAAAACTGGCGTATGTGTTTCGGTGTTTTCGGGGTTTCCCACTTTTCAACAGTTTCTATCTTTGCCGGATCCACCTTAATACCTTCTTTGTTCACTATGTGACCGAGGAATTGAACTTCTTCCAACCAAAATGCACACTTTGAAAACTTAGCGTACAATTCTTCCTTCCTCAATACTTCTAACACCTTTCTCAAATGTTCACCGTGTTCTTGGTCATTCTTTGAGTAAATAAGTATGTCATCAATGAAAACAATGACAAACTTGTCAAGGTATGGTCCACACACTCGGTTCATAAGGTCCATGAACACAGCTGGTGCATTAGTTAAACCAAACGGCATGACCATAAACTCGTAATGACCGTAACGTGTTCTGAAAGCAGTCTTTGGAATATCATCTTCTTTCACCCGCATTTGATGATACCCAGAACGTAAGTCAATCTTTGAATAAACAGACGAGCCTTGTAGTTGATCAAATAAGTCATCGATTCTCGGTAGTGGGTAGCGGTTCTTGATGGTAAGTTTGTTCAACTCTCGGTAGTCGATACACAACCTGAATGTACCATCTTTCTTCTTGACAAACAAAACAGGAGCTCCCCACGGTGATGTGCTTGGTCGAATGAAACCACGCTCTAAAAGTTCTTGTAATTGGCTTTGTAGTTCTTTCATCTCGCTGGGTGCGAGTCTGTAAGGAGCACGAGCTATTGGTGCAGCTCCTGGTACAAGATCTATTTGAAATTCAACGGATCGATGTGGGGGTAATCCCGGTAATTCTTTCGGAAATACATCAGGAAATTCTTTTGCGACGGGAACATCATTGATGCTCTTTTCTTCAGTTTGTACTTTCTCGACGTGTGCTAGAACAGCATAGCAACCTTTTCTTATTAGTTTTTGTGCCTTCAAATTACTAATAAGATGTAGCTTCGTGTTGCCCTTTTCTCCGTACACCATTAAGGGTTTTCCTTTTTCTCGTATAATGCGAATTGCATTTTTGTAACAAACGATCTCCGCTTTCACTTCTTTCAACCAGTCCATACCGATTATCACATCAAAACTCCCTAACTCTACTGGTATCAAATCAATCTTAAATGTTTCGCTAACCAGTTTAATTTCTCGATTCCGACATATATTATCTGCTGAAATTAATTTACCATTTGCTAATTCGAGTAAAAATTTACTATCCAAAGGCGTCAATGGACAACTTAATTTAGCACAAAAATCTCTACTCATATAGCTTCTATCCGCACCCGAATCAAATAAAACGTAAGCAGATTTATTGTCAATAAGAAACGTACCCGTAACAAGCTCCGGGTCTTCCTGTGCCTCTGCCGCATTAATATTGAAAACTCTTCCACGGCCTTGTCCATTCGTGTTCTCCTGGTTCGGGCAATTTCTAATAATGTGGCCCGGTTTTCCACATTTATAACAAACTACATTGGCATAACTTGCTACGACACTACTTGCTCCGCCATTACTCGTTCCGACACCATTTGTTCCTTTCGTTCTATTAACCCCTGGTCCGTAGACCTCACACTTCGCCGCGCTATGACCATTTCTTTTACACTTGTTGCAAAATTTGGTGCAGAACCCCGAGTGATTCTTTTCACACCTTTGGCATAGCTGCTTCTGATTGTTGTTGTTGTTGCGGTTATTACTGTTGTTGGGATGATTGTTGTAGTTGCTGTTGTTGTTGTTGTTGTTGGGCCGTTTGTTGTAGTTGCGATTGATGTTGCGATTGTTGGGATAATTGTTGCGATTATTGTTGTAATTGCTGTTGTTGTTGTATTGGTGATTCTTATCACCGTTTTCCTCCCACTTTCTTTTGACTTGCTTCACATTGGCCTCTTCAGCAGTCTGTTCTTTAATTCTTTCTTCAATTTGGTTCACTAGTTTGTGAGCCATTCTACATGCCTGTTGTATGGAGGCGGGCTCGTGTGAACTTATATCTTCTTGGATTCTTTCCGGTAATCCTTTCACAAACGCGTCGATCTTCTCTTCCTCATCTTCGAATGCTCCCGGACACAATAGGCACAATTCTGTGAATCGTCTTTCGTACGTGGTAATATCAAATCCTTGGGTTCGTAACCCTCTAAGTTCTGTCTTGAGCTTATTGACCTCGGTTCTGGGACGGTACTTCTCGTTCATCAAGTGCTTGAATGCTGACCACGGTAGTGCGTACGCATCGTCTTGTCCCACATGCTCTAGATAGGTATTCCACCATGTTAACGCAGAACCTGTGAAGGTATGCGTAGCGTACTTTACTTTGTCCTCTTCAGTACACTTACTTATGGCAAACACCGATTCGACCTTCTCGGTCCACCGTTTCAATCCGATCGGTCCTTCGGTTCCATCAAATTCCAAAGGTTTGCAGGCAGTGAATTCTTTGTAGGTGCATCCTACACGATTTCCTGTACTGCTAGATCCAAGGTTATTGTTGGTATGTAGCGCAGCCTGTACTGCGGCTATGTTTGAAGCTAGAAAAGTACGGAATTCCTCTTCATTCATATTCACTGTGTGTCGAGTAGTCGGTGCCATTTCCTTCAAAATAGTTAAATGGAACAAGTTAATCATACAGAATATTAAGAGTAGTTAATAGTATTTCGTAGCATAATATGAACTCATTTATAAAAGCTTTTTCTTCATATTAGCGTTTTATAAGTTTAAATTCGGGTAGTACCTACCCGTTAAGTTCATACTTAGTAGCTAATATACAATTCAACTACTACAATTCTATATGAAAAACTGATTATAATAATATTTCGCGTTCAAACTTTTATACAATATTTTACAAACTTACAATACCGCTTATTTTACATAAAGCATGAAATATAGCACACAATAACTTTGATACAAGATAGTTGTGAAGACAATTCTAGCTAGTACACAAGTCGTTCAGCAAAGGCAATAAAGACACGTAATTCATACGTCCAGAAACAAGTCATGCATTCTGGTTTTACTAGGACTACTTCCCATCCTTGGTCTTGTGCAACATAACCGTTATGGCCGTTGATAAGACAGCGTGTTGTAACGTCATCAAAGGGACGAGGGTTACGTAATGTCCAACAGTCCCGTAATAATCTAAAAACCTCATTTCTTACCCCAATTACCGACTCCGTCACTTGTGGAAACGTTTTGTTTAATAGTTGTAGCCCGATGTTCTTGTTCTCACTTTGGTGAGAAGCGAACATTACTAATCCGTAAGCATAACATGCTTCTTTATGTTGCATGTTAGCCGCTTTTTCTAAATCACGAAGTCCAATATTCGGATATATTGAGTCAAAATAATTTCTTAACCCGTTGCGTAAAATAGCATTTGGGTTCCCCGCAATATATGCGTCAAAGTAAACACATCGTAACTTATGGGTTTCCCAATGTGATATCCCCCATCTTTCAAACGAAAGTCTCTTATAAACCAAGACATTCTTGGAACGTTCTTCGAATGTCTTACAAACTGATCTCGCCTTAAATAGTTGTGCCGAGGAATTCTGGCCGACTCTAGACAAGATTTCATCAATCATGTCTCCGGGTAGGTCTCTTAAAATATTGGGTTGTCTATCCATTTTGTGTTTTTAAACTGTAAAATAGACAAGAGTTAGTTTCATAAAAAAATACTTATTAATACAAGCAATTTTTACATATATCATAAAGCATAAGAACACTATATTACATATATTACACCACACGAATACAACTATCTTATTCCGACTCGCTCGTTTCTTCTTCTTCGGTTTTGGTTCGTTTTGCCAAGTTTCTAGGGATATATGATGTTCCCCTAATACGAGCCGTCGTTGTCCACATTGGTTTACAAAAACCTGGTGGTTTAGAGGTTCCCGGGTCATTGTTACAACTTAAGGACTTCGGGCGTTGACGATACATATAAAGTTCATCGGGGTTGGAATTAGATTTCTCTATTTTTATGCCCTTTCCCTTATTATTTTCTTTTGCCTTTTTAAATTCAGTTGGGGTAATTTCTATAACATCATCGGAATTCTCGTCGGAATTCGATTCATCGGAGAATTGGTAATCCTCCCAATATTTTGCCTCCTTGGCGGAAACACCATTGACCATAATTAACTTTGGTCGGTTGGTTGAGGATTTTCTTTTACTTAACCGTTTTATTATTTCCCCCACCGGTTCTATTTCTTCATCCGGTTCCGATTCTTCTTCCGGTTCCGATTCTTCTTCCGGTTCCGACTCTTCTTCCGGTTCCTCTTCGGGAACTTGTGAATCAGTCCACGAATCATTCCAATTTACATTTGACTCTTCATTATTATTAGGTGAGTCAATGGGACTTGTTCTAGAGGTAGACATCTATCACATAATATCAAACGCGTTAAGAGATTAATATATCACATAATATTCACATGTTAAAAATATATAGTTTCCAACAAAATTTGTTAAGCAATCATTTTTCAAGTAAACACGGTCGAAGTCCAGACTCACTAATGCATCCTAACAAACTCGATAAGACACACTAATGAAAAATTCTGGTTCTCTAAGACCAACGCTCTGATACCAACTGAAATGTCCCGTTCTTATTGATTAAAAACGTTCCATATTAATTGATTTCGTTGCGAGGTTTTGACCTCTATATGAGACGTTTTTCAAAGACTGCATTCATTTTTAAAACAAACCATAACCTTTATTTCATAAATAAAGGTTTAAAAAGCTTTACGTAGATTATCAAATAATGATAATCTAAAATATCCTGTTTACACACGACCATTACATAATGGTTTACAATACAAATATGTTACATCGAAATCAGTTTCTTGAATGCAGTTTTTACACAATATCATACAAACATGGACTCCAAATCTTGTCCTTATTTTAGTATGCAACAGCGGAAGCTCTTAATATTCACCTGAGAATAAACATGCTTTAAACGTCAACAAAAATGTTGGTGAGTTATAGGTTTAACCTATATATATCAAATCGTAACAATAGACCACAAGATTTCATATTTCAATACACATCCCATACATAGAGATAAAAATCATTCATATGGTGAACACCTGGTAACCGACAATAACAAGATGCATATATAAGAATATCCCCATCATTCCGGGACACCCTTCGGATATGATATAAATATCGAAGTACTAAAGCATCCGGTACTTTGGATGGGGTTTGTTAGGCCCAATAGATCTATCTTTAGGATTCGCGTCAATTAGGGTGTCTGTTCCCTAATTCTTAGATTACCAGACTTAATAAAAAGGGGCATATTCGATTTCGATAATTCAACCATAGAATGTAGTTTCACGTACTTGTGTCTATTTTGTAAATCATTTATAAAACCTGCATGTATTCTCATCCCAAAAATATTAGATTTTAAAAGTGGGACTATAACTCACTTTCACAGATTTTTACTTCGTCGGGAAGTAAGACTTGGCCACTGGTTGATTCACGAACCTATAACAATATATACATATATATCAAAGTATGTTCAAAATATATTTACAACACTTTTAATATATTTTGATGTTTTAAGTTTATTAAGTCAGCTGTCCTCGTTAGTAACCTACAACTAGTTGTCCACAGTTAGATGTACAGAAATAAATCGATAAATATTATCTTGAATCAATCCACGACCCAGTGTATACGTATCTCAGTATTGATCACAACTCAAACTATATATATTTTGGAATCAACCTCAACCCTGTATAGCTAACTCCAACATTCACATATAGAGTGTCTATGGTTGTTCCGAAATATATATAGATGTGTCGACATGATAGGTCGAAACATTGTATACGTGTCTATGGTATCTCAAGATTACATAATATATAATACAAGTTGATTAAGTTATGGTTGGAATAGATTTGTTACCAATTTTCACGTAGCTAAAATGAGAAAAATTATCCAATCTTGTTTTACCCATAACTTTTTCATTTTAAATCCGTTTTGAGTGAATCAAATTGCTATGGTTTCATATTGAACTCTATTTTATGAATCTAAACAAAAAAAGTATAGGTTTCTAGTCGGAAAAATAAGTTACAAGTCGTTTTTGTAAAGGTAGTCATTTCAGTCGAAAGAACGACGTCTAGATGACCATTTTAGAAAACATACTTCCATTTTGAGTTTAACCATAATTTTTGGATATAGTTTCATGTTCATAATAAAAATCATTTTCTCAGAATAACAACTTTTAAATCAAAGTTTATCATAGTTTTTAATTAACTAACCCAAAACAGCCCGCGGTGTTACTACGACGGCGTAAATCCGGTTTTACGGTGTTTTTCGTGTTTCCAGGTTTTAAATCATTAAGTTAGCATATCATATAGATATAGAACATGTGTTTAGTTGATTTTAAAAGTCAAGTTAGAAGGATTAACTTTTGTTTGCGAACAAGTTTAGAATTAACTAAACTATGTTCTAGTGATTACAAGTTTAAACCTTCGAATAAGATAGCTTTATATGTATGAATCGAATGATGTTATGAACATCATTACTACCTTAAGTTCCTTGGATGAACCTACTGGAAAAGAGAAAAATGGATCTAGCTTCAATGGATCCTTGGATGGCTCAAAGTTCTTGAAGCAAAATCATGACACGAAAACAAGTTCAAGTAAGATCATCACTTGAAATAAGATTGTTATAGTTATAGAAATTGAACCAAAGTTTGAATATGATTATTACCTTATATTAGAATGATAACCTACTGTAAGAAACAAAGATTTCTTGAGGTTGGATGATCACCTTACAAGATTGGAAGTGAGCTAGCAAACTTGAAAGTATTCTTGATTTTATGAAACTAGAACTTTTGGAATTTATGAAGAACACTTAGAACTTGAAGATAGAACTTGAGAGAGTTCAATTAGATGAAAAAAATTGAAGAATGAAAGTGTTTGTAGGTGTTTTTGGTCGTTGGTGTATGGATTAGATATAAAGGATATGTAATTTTGTTTTCATGTAAATAAGTCATGAATGATTACTCATATTTTTGTAATCTTATGAGATATTTCATGCTAGTTGCCAAATGATGGTTCCCACATGTGTTAGGTGACTCACATGGGCTGCTAAGAGCTGATAATTGGAGTGTATATACCAATAGTACATACATCTAAAAGCTGTGTATTGTACGAGTACGAATACGGGTGCATACGAGTAGAATTGTTGATGAAACTGAACGAGAATGTAATTGTAAGCATTTTTGTTAAGTAGAAGTATTTTGATAAGTGTATTGAAGTCTTTCAAAAGTGTATAAATACATATTAAAACACTACATGTATATACATTTTAACTGAGTCGTTAAGTCATCGTTAGTCGTTACATGTAAGTGTTGTTTTGAAACCTTTAGGTTAACGATCTTGTGAAATGTTGTTAACCCAATGTTTATAATATCAAATGAGATTTTAAATTATTATATTATCATGATATTATCATGTATGAATATCTATTAATATGATATATATACATTAAATGTCTTTACAACGATAATCGTTACATATATGTCTCGTTTAAAAATCATTAAGTTAGTAGTCTTGTTTTTACATATGTAGTTCATTGTTAATATACTTAATGATATGTTTAATTATCATAGTATCATGTTAACTATATATATATATCCATATATATGTCATCATATAGTTTTTACAAGTTTTAACGTTCGTGAATCACCGATCAACTTGGGTGGTCAATTGTCTATATGAAACATATTTCAATTAATCAATTCTTAACAAGTTTGATTGCTTAACATATTGGAAACATTTAATCATGTAAATATCAATCTCAATTAATATATATAAACATGGAAAAGTTCGGGTCACTACACCTTCTTCATAATCTTTTGCTCTTTCACGCAACTAATGAGGTTCAACTTCGAGGTACATCTCTCTCCATAGACAACCAGTGGTTCGCCATCTCCTTGTGGTATGCGAAGTGCTTTATCTCCACAGATAACATCGGCCTTTATCTTGCTCAACCAATCCATACCGACGATTACGTCAAAACTTCCCAGTTTAATAGGTATCAAATCAATTTCGAAATCTGCACCAGCTATGTTGATAATAGCTCCACGACTAATATGGTCAACCTTTTCAAGTTTTCCATTTGCGACCTTGACAAGCATACTTTCTTTTAACGGGACTAATGACCAATTAATCTTATCGCAAAAATGTCTACATACATAACTTCTATCCGCACCAGTATCAAACAAGACAGAAGCTAAAAGATTGTTGATTATGAATATACCTGTCACCAAGTCAGGGTTATCGCGTGCATCCCTTGCATTAACATTAAAAGCTCTAGCACG
Organism: Rutidosis leptorrhynchoides; assembly: GCF_046630445.1. Lineage (NCBI taxonomy): Eukaryota > Viridiplantae > Streptophyta > Magnoliopsida > Asterales > Asteraceae > Rutidosis > Rutidosis leptorrhynchoides. The sequence continues at coordinate 141,148,599 of NC_092342.1, read as the reverse complement.
CGGTGGTCCGCCATCCTTTCGTTTGTTCGGGCACTCGTTTCTGAAATGGCCCGTCTGCCCGCATTCGTAACACTTTTTCGGCCAGTTGGTGTTCGGTCTCCCTGTCATTGTGGTAGTCTTGCAGTCTCTACCGATGTGCCCGCTCTTCTTGCACTTCTCACAAACAGCATTACAATACCCGGTGTGGTGCTTGTAGCACCTCTTGCATTGTGGTAGCGTGCCCTTGTAGTTCGGGTTGGAGTTGTTGTTGTTGGGGTTGGGGTTGTTGTTGTTTTGCCTGAACCCTTCATGTCGCTTCGCCGGGTTTTGATCATAGTTTCTACCCCTGTTGTTGTTATTGTTGTTGTGGTTGTTGTGGTTGTTATCCCATTTCCTCTTTTCGCTACTACCAGCTTCAAACTTAGCCTTCTCCGACTCATCAATGAGGATCTGATTCATGAGAGTATGCGCCATGCGCATTGCTTCGGGAACATTCGGTGGTTTGGATGAGGTGACATTTCCTTTGATGGACTTAGGGAGTCCCGAGAAGTATTTCTCCTTGCGCTTGAATTCGGGGGTGACCATGGTCGGACACATAAGTGCCAACTCCAAAAACCTACGGTTGTAACTGTTAAGGTCATTCCCTACGGCCTTTAACTGCATAAATTCGATTTCCATCTTCTGAATTTCGGTTCTTGGGCAATACTCATCAATCATAGCCGCCTTGAATTCCTCCCATGGCGTAGCATACGCCTCATCGATACCTTTCGCTTGAGCTAACATGTTCCACCACGTTAGCGCGCTGTCAGATAGCGTGCAAGATGCAAACTTGGTCTTATTGTCCTCCGAACAGTTGCTAACTCGGAATACTGATTCAAGTTTTTTGAACCATCTGGTGAGACCAACTGGTCCCTCGGTGCCGCTGAAGTTATGCGGTTTGCAGCTCTGGAATTCCTTGTATGTACACCCATTTCGAACGGGTGGGATAACTGGTGGTGGTGGCGGTGGAGCTTGGAGATTTCTTTCTGCTAGGGCTGCAGCGACCCGTTCACTGATCATGTCCTCAATCTGGGCGGCGGTAGGTGTGGTTCTTCCATTAGCCATGGTATTCTAAACAAAAATTTTGACCCAAGTCAAAATCCAGCATGCAAGTAGTAGTAATACAGTATATAGTGACCAACATGGAATCAAAACATCACATGTTATTAAATAATGCATCTAGGTACAAATACCACAGAATCATCGTACAGCAATGTAAATAGAATATCGTGCAAGAATTAAATAATGCAAAGTTCCATTCATTAATAATAATAAGTTTCATACATCTGAATAAGTTCGTACAATACATATGAAATACATGAAACTATGTCTAGATTACATCATGAAATCTAAATACAAGGTCCTACGGTGAAGGCGGGTGAACTGCTCCTCGAGCCAACTGCTCCTCGAGCTCAGTGACTCGAGCTCGGAGAGTCTCAGTCTCCCTCATCAGTTCCTCGTTAGAGGGAGCTGGTGGGGCAGGCGGTGCAGGTGGGGCGGGTGGTGCGGGTGGTGCTGATGTAGATGGTCCGGCTCCGGATGTAGACGGTACGTCCCTAGATGTAAGCGGTCCGTATCTAAATCTAGGTGGTACGGTTCCAGGAATAGTCAATACGTAACGGGGAACCTTACGTATCTGTGGGTCGGCAGGGTATGGCACAACTCGTTTACGAGCAGTAACCCTACGACGATGGCCAAAAGCGTCAGTAAAAGCACGACCTCTATTCACCCCTGGAATGACGGTGCCGTCGAAACGGTACCGCTTCTTCGGCGGGGTGGAGGGTGCCTGAATAGGTCTATCAGTAGGATCCTCATCATCGCTGGAGTCGTCTGATGATGAAGAATCGGTGGATGATGAGTCATCCGAATCGTGTGGTGGTGACACTGGTGGCTGAGCTGGTAATCCGAAGCGTCCGAAGGCGGCCAACATCTGTCTGTGTCTGCCTGGAGGAATCACGACTAAACGTCCGTCGGGAGTGCGTCGGCAAGGCGTGCGCATGTGGTTACGAAACGGCCCTTCCCCGAACTCCGCGGGGATCTCAATACCACCAATGCGGGGCTGTGACCTCGAGGGTCCGGGAGCTGACACTGGGGCAGGTGCACTAGTACCAGCACCGGAAGTAGAAGCGCCGGGATCACTAGTGGGTGTCGGGGCTGGTGTATCGGCAGTAGCAGCAGCAGGTGTAGCAGTAGGTAGGGCGACGGGGTCTGAGTCTATACTGCCCGAAATGCCAGCAGGTGGAACATCCGACATCTGAACAAGGAAAAATAAATTTTCCATGTCAGTATGTCATAAAGCAAGCAAATAATAGGCCAACAGTTTAAATCATGTATAACAGTAACTAGCATGGCAATAACAGTAATTCGTATGAAAGTAGCATGCAATCGAAAGCAAGTAGCATCATGCAGTAGTGAAATCATGTAATAGCATATGGCATATAGCAGTAACAGTAAGCAGCAGCATGCAGCAAGTTCAGCAGAAACACGTAAACTAGCAAGTTGTAGATTAGTCCTATTAGTGAATCCTACTCGGGTCGGTCTTAGACTCACTAATGCAACCTAATTTCCTACAACCAATGCTCTGATACCAAATGTGATGCCCCGTACAAAACCATCGTGTACGAATCATCAACAACAGGATCATTACAAGGTTAAGTACTATATGCTGTAATTAAAGAAGTTGCATTCATGATAAAAAAGGTGATGTCATAACCGACATCAAATGTTTTACATTTCAAAAGCATGCTTCACTAAGTAGAAGCAAATAATAAGTGTACGTGAACACAATGGTCGTTGCAAGTCATAGTTCAAAAGTACGAATGTTTGAATGCAAAGTAAAGTAGTTCATGCGTGGACAACTCTAAGCAGCGGGTTCTACAGCACGACTAGTACACAGCGGAAGCAACCTCAAGCACCTGAGAAATACATGCTTAAAAACGTCAACACAATGGTTGGTGAGCTATAGTTTAAGTATAACAGTATGCAAGGTAGGCCACGAGATTTCAGTGCTACAAAGAGCGTTTCAAAACAGTATGATAAAGTATATGTTAACCGTGGGCACTTGGTAACTAACTTAACATTTAAAATACCCCCTGAAAGTACACTTGGCGAGTGCGTATGTTTACGAAGTATTAAACACTCGTTAAATGCTAGCGCGACTAGCCCGAGTGGGGATGTCAAACCCTATGGATCCATATCTAAGATTCGCGTTCATGGTTCAAAAACCAATGATTAAACGTTACCGAGCTAAAGGGAATGTTTATGCCGTTGTATAACCCACACATATATAAGTTTAAATACTCGTGCCTAGTATGTAAAACATAAAATCCGCATGTATTCTCAGTTCCCGAAATAAGTTAAAGTAAAAAGGGAATGCTACAACTCACAATGATATGTAGCGGTAAAGTAGTAGTCGGGAAAGGTGTGCAAGTAAATGGTCCGAAGTCCTCAACCTAAGTCAAATAGTACTAAGTCAGTAAATCGTCTTAATAGGTTTAAAAGTATGTATTTAAGGTCTTAAGGGTCATCATCAATCATCATTAAACAAAAGGCGTAAAGTAAGTTTCGTTTATGAAAGTAGTTTTCAACAAAGTCTGACTTCAGTCAGTCACCACGGCCTCTACCCTTACTGAATTAAGGTGAGACCAGTGGCCATGGATCCGTCTATGAGTCCCTTAAGTGTGGTAAAGTTTACAGAAGCAAACTCATCTTGGTTTGACCGTGGCGACGGTCTAAGTGCGAGTAGGTCAGAAATTTCTTCACAACGTTAAAGGACATAGTGACGATCGGAGGGCCATAAATCCTAAACCGTAACTCGGATTAAGACGAGTCCTATATGAAAAGTTATGTACACGAACTGAGCTATCTGAAAATCAAGGTTACAGTAGCCCAGGTGTACTGGTCTGTTACAGAAACCAGAAAAACAGAAACTGTACACAGAAAACAGAAAAGTAAATGGACATAGTGACGCTCGGAGGGCCGTAGACTCTAAACCGTAACTCGAATTAAGACGAGTCTTATATGAAAAGTTATCTACTCGAAAAGTTCTATATAAAAATCAAGGTTAGAACAGCCTAGGTCTACTGGTCTGTTCCAGAATCATCAGGTCAGTAGGTTTTGGACAGAACAGTGAGTTTAAAAGGGGTTCCGGTGGTCTTGGTGCTTGATGTTCATCATGGTTCTCATCCTTGATGCATATAGCTTCAAGTGTACAACTCATTGATGTATATACATCATCTTAACCAAGTCTTGACCATCATAACCCTAGTGCAAGTCTAAGACATGAAGCACAACTCACTTAAGAGTTGCATGTAGTTTGATGAACCAAAGTTACATCAAAGTCTTAGGTTTGACACTTACATGAACTATAATAGAAATATTGAACTCTAAACTTGAAAATAAACTAACTACATGAAATTAAAGTGCAATAAATGAAGAAGTAACTAAGTAAACATGTAGTTTGTTCATGGTTGTTCATACTTTAAAGATTCAAACCAAAGTTTGATCTTCAGAAAGTAAACTTTAAAGTTTACTTCATGAACTTCAAGTATGAGTTTAATCAACACATGAACTTGCAATCTTTTAAGAAAGTATATGTAGAATCATAACTAGTAAGCTATGTTCTTGAGTGTTCTTGCAATTACAAGATAAAAGAAGAATCTAACTAGAAAGTTGATTCTTGTAACAAGTATGTAACAACAACAAGTAAGTAAACAACTATAACTAACAAGTAATCAAACAACAAAGATGATGATGATTTAAGGTGTATAAATTCAGTTTTGTAAGAAAAGAAAGGAAGAAAAGAAGTTCATAATGCTTACAATCTAGAGAGAAAAAGAAAGAAAAGTTGAAGTGCAAGTTGAAGTGTGTTTTGGAGAATGAGAGAATGAGAGTGTAAGTAAGTAGTGTAAAAGAAAATTTGAATCCCCTTGTAGTAAACAAAGGCCGACGGTTTAGCAAGGTGTGGGGGAAAGGAGATTACACTCTAGTCACTTACATGTAAAGCTCATAAAGTTGGATAAAAGATGGCCATGCATGGGGATAAGTTGTTAACTAGATTCCAATTGAAAAAACTAACTAGTTACCTCACTAAATGATACTTACACTTAAAGTCATGGGCTAACTAAGTCCACTTAAAAGGTAGGGTGGGCTTGGAAGCCCAATATCAAGAGTCCATTACACTAACAAAGCCCAAGTTCAAATAAATCACAAGTTAAACCAATTAAAGCCCAAGTAACTAACTAATAGTCTTAGTTAATTAAAATGATTAATAAATTTAATCATGAATGTAAATAATATCTAAAAATATTATTCGTGAAAGTTCCGGGTGTCACAAAGACGTTTCGGGCTCTTAAAAGTCAAGTACGGGCAATCAAGGCAACATGTAAATGTAATAACATACATTCGTTTAATCATACGTATTAATAATAGTAATTATTAATAAATAAATGTTGGAAATTCTAGGGTCGTTACATGCGTGTTGATAAATATTTTAAGGACTTAAACTGTAAATTTAAATCACTTCCATATTTATTGTTAAAAATAAATGCTCCATTGGTAGTGCATCGAAACTCTGTTTCGAATACAATTTATTGAGTTTTGTTTGTAAAATTATTTCGAGTTAAATGTTGATGGCGGTAGAACATAACTCACGACGAACAGAAAGATAAATTTGTTAAAATATTTATATCTAAACATAATAATATCCTAAAATAACTATATTTTATATCTAAATGTAACTATATCTATACATGGAATATACATATACATATTACTACATTACGTACATGTATGTACAATAAATAAATCATAATATATATATATATAATTTGCAGTTTATATTGGTATGTAAATAGTGATACTGAAAAAATAGAAAAAGTATAAGAATTATTTAAGAGCCCGTGGCGTTGACAAATTATAAAAATTCGTTTGAGTTAGCTTGTGGTGTTGACTAATATTATTATTTAGATATTACGTAAATTAAGTTATAAAAACTTAAATGGTTTTTCCACATCAATAATGAAAATTCAAATAATCACCTATTATTGTAATCTATTAAATGTAAATCTATATGTATATATAAATTTAATATACGCTTGTTTTGGAGTATTGTAAAGGAAACCTATAGGAGAGAAAAGCAGCCACTCAAAAAATTCGTTTATCATATATTTTATTGTAATTACTTGTATCTTAAATCATGGATTGATTTAAATTCATTCTTAATATATTAAGGCATTCCATTATAATATAAAAATAATAATTGTGAATAACATATATAATCTATACATATAACCTATACATATAACAATCCATAAATAACTTTCAACCACAATTAAGAATAACTTTTTCGTTATATATATATATATATATATATATATATATATATATATATATATATATATATATATATATATATATATATATATATATATATATATATATATATATGGGCACGATCCATGGATAAGCTTAAAAGGAGTACAAACCGGATAAGCAAAATAAATTTTTTTTTTTGAATTTTTTTTACATTCATAAATCTGCATTAAAATGCACCTCTAATCAATTTTTTTCATAAAAAAAAAGTTCAAAATCTTTCAAAAATCGATGATGAATGATAAAATTAACCATTCATCGGGTTAATTTATCATTCATCTTGTTTACGATTAATGATAAAATTAATCAATGCTAAAAAAAACCAGATGAATGGTTAAATTAACCATTCATCTATTTTTTTTATCATTCATCATAAACAGATGAATGGTTAAATTAACCATTCATCTGCTTTTTTTTTTTAGCATTGATTAATTTTATCATTCATCGCGAACAAAAATGAATGATAAATTAACCAGATGAATGGTTAATTTTACCAATCATCATCGATGTTTACCATTCATCATCGATGTTTACCATTCATCATCGATTTTCGAACGATTTTGTTCAAAAACTTTTTAAATTTTTTTCGTTTTCTTCTATTTGCATATTAAAGGATCGTTTTTTTTTAAAATTTTTTTTTTGAAATTTTACTTATCTAGTTTGTGCCCCATTTAGTGCTTATCTGATCCCCTATATATATATATATATATATATATATATATATATATATATATATATATATATATATATATATATATATATATATATATATATATAGGGGCTTAATTAAGAGGGAAGTGGTTTTTAGGGAGAAGGGGGAAGTTAACCAATTTAGCTGGATCTAATGCTGAACATTAAAAACACGGAGGGGTATATTTGTCATATCGTAATTTAATAAAATAGCGCTGAATAAAAATAAATAAATTAGAAAAATAAAAAAAATATGAATATTACGGAATAGCAGATCGATCAATTTTCTAGGGTTTAATCGATCTTCATCCTTCTTTCGTTGGCTCGATTTTAACACATAAAATCTTCAATTGAATAATCATCGTTAATTTCCACAACTGAAGAATCAACAACTGAAGGTACGACAACTGAAGAATCAACAAAATACGAAATGACGGAGAATCGTCGGAATAGGGTAAAAAAATAGGAGAGAAAGGAAAATCGAAGTGAACTGAAGATTCAGGTACTAAATTTATTAGGTATTATGAATTTTAACTAATTGTATTTTGCATTTGAAGATTTTTTGGGCGATTCTAATTTTTAAAGAATTGTATTCTGTATATTTCAAAATTAAAATACATATTGAATGTAATAAAATAATACATATGATGAATGATTCATAATAAAAAAATATTTGGATAATATGAGTTAGTTATAATAAAACTATTACATGTAATGAATGATGTTTGGATGTACATTGTACTTTGTATAATTCAACATTATTATACAGATTTGATGTAATAAATCATTAAGATTGTCTGTTCCCGTGTATTTTTAATAATATTACGTATGATGAATGTTTCATAATAAAAGATATTTGGATAATACGATTTAGTTGTACTATTTTTTAAAACTATTACATGTAATGAATGATGTTTGGATGTACATTGTATTTTGTATAACTAAGCATTAGAATACAGATTTGATGTAATAAATCATTAAGATTTTCTGTTCCAGTGAATTTTAATATTACGTATGATGAATGTTTCATAATAAAAGATATTTGGATAATACGATTTAGCTGTACAATTTTTAAAAACTATTACATGTAATGAATATTACTTGGATTTACATTGTATTTTGTATAATTCAGCATTAGAATAGAGATTTGATGTAAAAAAATCATTAAGTTTTTCTGTTGCAGGGAATTTTTAATAATATTACATATGATGAATGTTTCATAATAAAACATATTTGGGTACTACGATTTACTTCTACTATTTTTTAAAACTATTACATGTAATGAATGTTATTTATAATATATATCCTGATTGTTTTACATATCTTGAATTTCATAACTTAACATCAATAATCATACTGAATATTATAACAAATGTTACAGGTGACAAACCCGAAAAAGAAAAACAGAAAAAGGAAAGAAGTGCAACAACAAATAGGGAAAAAAAACCAATAAATGTGGAAAGCGAATTATCTCAAGCAGACTATAAGGTGTGGAGATATAGTTGAGTATATGAAAACAAGAAAAGAAGCTAACAGGATTTTCGTATTGAACTTTCTCATTTTATTTGCAACGTGCTTTGCCGGATCAACCAAATATGGAATTTGCAATATGAAGTTCCTTCCAAGTATAACAGACGAGATTGATATATTGAAATATATTCAATTTTTTTTTGTATATAGGTTCATAATGTAACCATTTATTCATAATGAAGGATTTCTAAAGTTCATAACTTTTACATTCATATTGTAATTCAATTCCTGTTTTTTGTGAGTTTTTGAGGATTTAAATTTTGCTTTTGGGCAGGTGTCTGAGGATGCTGTTTCGGGTCATATACAGTTATTGATTCCTGAGAAATTGCTTGTTTTGCTTGTGCGCCTCCTCTGGTTAGTGTAACTATATAAACACGCTTTAAATGTTTACAAGACTTTGTTGAATCACGTATTGTATAACATTCCAAATTACTTGTATTAGTTTTTTGTAAAAAGAAGTTTCACTCACTATTTTTAAATGTGATTTTGTGCTTTTTTAGGTTGTCGCATCGGGAGTTGATGAGCGAACACTTAAGCGTGAAGGAGTTTGTGCTGCATCTTTTCCTACTACTATGGTCAGCAACTCCCTATGTACCCATCAAATGCTTTGGTTTTAAGTCTCTGTTATTAATAGTTCCTATATATGAATATTGGTGGTAATATGGGTATTGGTGTTTGAGTAGCAGGTCATACATGTATTATATTCGGTAAGGATCAAAATGGGTAGGTTGAGTTGACTTTCTATCAAGAAGTTAGTGCATAAAATGTCAAAGCGTATATATAAAAATGTACTAGTCTATAACTGTGATATTAATTTCAAGATTTATACATTATCTGGAGTTTTTTAGGTATTTTATTACACTTGGCCACTTTTGACCCGTTCCTTTTCAAGCTATCTTTTATTTTCTGAATTTTACACATTTGACTTGTTAGAAATAAGACCTCAACCCGTTAGTGATCCTTGCCCTGTTTAAAACTCTGGTATTGCTGTCAATTTATGTAACCATGCTTATTTCAACTTTTCAAGATCTAATCTAGCGTGACATTTGAATAGCTGATAAAAAATGTTGTGCGAACATGTTTTTTGGTGGCTAAAATCTCAAATTATTTGTCAGAGGGTCGTTGTTGGGCTTTTAGTACAGAACACACTGAAGTTCTTACTAACATTTGGGCAAGTTTCACCATACTTGGTAAATGTATCTCTCTCTCTCTCTCTCTCTCTCTCTCTCTCTCTCTCTCCATGTATATAGCATATGTTGTGATTAATATTGGATAGCATAGTACATTACTCATGTTATTATATTAGTACTACTACAGGTTTACATTTCTTCTACCAAATTTTATTGATTTTTCTTAATATTAATTTCTAGCCTGTTTGAGGCGGTTAATAATGTGTATAACTTTTTATATCCAATCCAAATGAAGAAAAGGTATGCTAAAACAAAACTATTAAAATGAATATAAATTATATCCATTATATTACATACATTGAATGTTATTGAAAATACTAATCATGATGCATGTTATTGAAATATAGTGATGTTTGATATGCTTATGATCTTTTTATTGTTGTACACATAAAGCAATATGTTGAGTGCTTGAATTTAAGGTACGATCACATTGTTGAAGAAAGTGAATAACTCATGGAAATTCTGAAGGAAGCATTAAAGAAGTATCCAAAAAGTAAAGATATAAGTTGTGCAAAAAAAAATAGTTCAGATATTACAGGAAGGTAGTATTCAAGACTAAAAAGGGACAGACGCTAAATAGAATACAAGTTCGAAGTTTACTTCATCACACAAGAATATCGCCATCTGTTGTAGATTGCTGGTCAACCATCATGAATCATGAAGAAAGATTACATGGAAGTAATGTTTGTTCAATATACATTTTTGGAAGCACAATCATAGTAAGTCTTGTACTGTTGATCATGAAATGTTTGATGGTTACTTATTATAATTATAATAAATAGTAATAAGTAATTTGTAATGCTTAATTAATAACTAATAAAAAATTATATTCTTATGATAAATGCAGTCTGAAGATATGGATATGCTGAATGAAGCTCCTTACAAAGAAGAATTTTATACAAGATTGAGAATGAACTTGATGCTACAAGCAACATTAGATAATATAGACTTCAGATTCATAAAACATATCTGGTATGAGACAATTTATAATAAATTTATAGATTATATATTATAAGGGCCAATCAAGTGGGTAGCAAATATAAATGGTGAAGGGGGAAGTAAAACATTATATAAATGTAATGTTATTATATAAGCAGAAGTTTTTTAAAATTAATCTGAAATTTTAAAAATTTTGTTGAAAATTATCATCATTCATAAAAGAAAAATATGATTTTAGAGTAAAAATGTTAACATTTTAGACAAAATAAATAACATTAATTACATGTAATGTTTTCTTATGTCTCGTATTACAGTAAAAATATTAATGTAGGTGTTCTTTCCAATAATGTCAAAAGGGATGAATTACCTGATGGTCTTTAATCTGAAAAATTCAGAGGTTGAAATAATAGATCAAAGCAAACATAATATTTGTGTTCATCTGAAGTATGGCAGTTCCCCCAACAACCATTGTAAGTAAATAATTTATAAAATTGAAAAAGCACATTTAATTAGTCCGTACTTAATATATTTGTAGCCCTAAGTTTAGTTTTTTCAGTTGCAGACATACTTGTTTTAAACATACTTGAATGAGGTTGGTCATCCGAAAGCGATGTTGATTTCAAAATGTATACCAAAAATCAAGATGATATCTTGGGGCATAAGTGACAACAACATTGATTATGGGGTGATTATGCTGAGACACATGGAGTTGTATAGAGGCTAAATTCAGTGGGATTGCGGGCTAGATATCGAAGAGAACCATCAGAGAAGTCAAATAGAATTTGCTTAGAAAGAAGTGTGCAAAAAAAAAAAAAATCATTTTGAGTGATCTGAATACAATAAAAGGTGAAGTCACTGAAGATATGGAATGTTTCAATAGAAAATACAGTGGAACACAAAGGACCCTTAAAGAAAAGAGAGAGGCAATCAAGAATTTTGATGAATGGCATAACAAAAGATAGAATGTATTCTATTTCATGCTCAGAATGTTAACAGTTTATATTTTGGATCTTGATATATCGATCTATGATGTAACACGTTTAACCTATGTATTTTGAGAAATTGTTTTAATGTTAGTTGGTCAAGCAACTAGAGATGTTCTCAGTATGTAAACGAAATATATTTTGAATTTTGATAATATAATTCGTTTGTTGTGAATCATTTAACCTGCATATTTTGAGATATACTATATTGATGTTACCTGGTCAAGAAGCAGCTAGAGATTTAACATAGCATCAATTGACACATTTATAATGATATGGGTCGAAATTGCCATATGTTTTAGATGTATTATATACGATCAATAAAAAGATAACTTTATATGATTTACGTTGATATTTCTCTAGTTACATGCTTTGATATCTATTGTTGACTAATTTGCACCACTTGGTGTATAGAGTATAAACATCTGCAGTTATTGAGTGAATGTAATTAGTGATAACAAAATATATGAAGCTAATTTCAATATTCATTAAAATCAAATATTAAAATTTATAAAAATTATGTAATAATATTATATGAATTGAAAATTGAGAATTAAGTAACACCATTGGTGTGTGGGATAAGTAACATCTATTTTTATATGATTAGCTAAGTGTCTGAAGGATTCTTTATATACTTGGTTTTCGTTTTCATTCTGTGAAATATTGAAGTGCTTGAATTGCTATGTTACTAAAGTATACATGGCAAAGAAGTTGGGTTGGGTCAAAACAGGTTTCGGTCAGATAGGGTTGGGTTGAGGTTTGGGTCGAAGTGTGGAACTATTTGTTTCTATTCTACATATGTCAAATGGGTCGTGTTCGATTGGGTCGTGGTTTCGGTGAAAATGGTTCATGGGTCAAACAGCTCGGATTGGATTTAGCATGTTTTGTCATAAATGTATTAACATATAAATCAATAACAAGGAAATAACTTAAGGAATGAAAACATTGAGTCGGATGAATGATATAAAATTGATGATAAGTCAAGAAAGATAATAACATTTAGTAATATAAGTAATCATACAATATGAAATGATACTCAGTCTAAAACATAAGAACATTCAGTCATAAAACATAAAAGATGAAAACTTTAATCAGTTTTAAAGACATAATAAGATTCAGTCTAAGTAATGATATGAAATAATAGATGAAAACTTTAGTCGGTCTTGAGATTTGGCAAATTCTTCATTGTGTTCCTTTCTTGAGTCAAAGTCTTCATTACCTTCAAACTGTTGATCATCTTCATCAGTATCTTCTTCATCAACAAGCTCGAGTTGAGAAGCTTTTCATTTCTTACAGCTTCTCCTATTATGATCAAGTATACCACATATTTTGCATGCCCTTCTCTTAACACTTTTCTGGACAGCAGGTAAATATCTCTTGTTACTTGTCTCATCTTTGCTAACCTGACCTTTTTTACGCACGCCCTTAGGAGCATTACATTTAAAACACCGGCTTAGGTGTAACGTCTTCCCAATAGGGTCTGGAAGGAACGTCACTAATATCAAAACATACCAACATATTATAATAAACGAGAACAATACTAAATGATGAATTTAACTTTAATGAGTACGCAGCGGAAAATGAAATGTAGTTACAATGACAGGAATAACAATAACGTAAATGTTCACATGCAGAAGTAATAAATGCGATATCTCTTGATCCTATGTCCAAGTAGCATCACATAAGCAGTAAGTATAAGAGCTTGAATCAAACAGCACCTGAGACAAAACATGCTAAAGTGTCAACCAAAAAGGTTGAGTGAAGTTCATAGGTTTAACAAAAAGTTTGTCGTTGTTTTAGACCACAAGATTTAGTTTGTAAAGTTGATCTCCCGCAGGATCAAAAAGTTATGCCAATGCGTGATATTTAGACTAAACGTTTAAGTTTGCCCCATGACATGTTGTGTCTGTCCTTGTCAGTTTAATTTCATTATTAAGTAATACAAAGACTTAGTCAAATGTATCGGGGACGTTACTCCCGATAGGCCTACCCCCAATAATTAAGCATGCAGCAGCAATTAAAAATATCACTGCAGGGACTTAGTCGGACATAGCCGGGTATAGCATAGTTTAACAGTTTGGTACTTGTGTCTAAATTGTAAAAAGTAAAAACAGCATGTGTCTCACCCCAAGTAAAGTAAGTAAGTTTGCTAGCAATAAAGAGGGGCTATGAATTCACCTTAGTAAGTAGAGAGAGGGTTATTCCTCGGAATAGAGAGTTGAACGAGTGAGCAGGAAAGTCAACCTATTGACATTTAAGAGTAGTTAAGTGTTTTGCCCATGTTTAAGTTTAAGTATGTGTTTAAGTATAGTTTGTTTTACTAAGTTTCTATTCCTAGTAAGTTTCTACGTTTAGAAAGCTTCCATTTTTAGAAAGTTTCTTATTTTAGTAGGTTCCTTATTCTAGTAAGTTTCTATGACTAGAGAGTTTCTACTTAAAGAGTGTTTTCCATTTTAGGATACTTGTCGTATTAGATAAGCTTCCAATCACCCCTTTCCCTTCGAATGGCCAATTCAGATCTAGGAGCTTGAGCTATAGGACCATTTAAATCGGAAATCCAAACCCTCTGCCTAGAATCTCGTAGAAACCATTCGTCAAGAAAGTTCGAAGATCTATACATCTCTAATACATATCCCAAAATGTTTTTATGTTACAATATAAGTAGTAGGTTATAGGTGCTAGTAATAGTAATAGTCTATACATGTTATTTATTTTATTTTTAATTGCATATAATTTATAACATTATTTACATGTTTCGGTAAAAATAATAACCGAAGTAAAAAGTAAAAAGTAAAAAGTAAAAGTAAAAATTAAAAATAAAAAGTAAGAAAAGAATACTTACTAGTAGTAATTCTTCAAAGAGAGAATGAGAGAAATTTTGGTGTGAGTTTGAATGAGAAATGAGGGGTATTTATACTTGAAAAAATTAGGTAAAAAGAATAAAATAATTAAAAGAAAAAGAAATATTTTAATTTTTAATGGGATTTTAAAATTCAAAAGTATTAAATGTTAGGTCATGGGATAATGCACAAAAATAAAATAATAAAAGTAGTTTTTCTATTATAATTTTTTAATTAAAAAGTAATTTATTTATTTATTTATTTTTTTTAATTCATTTATTTTAAGGATTTCTTTTTTATATATATATAAATAAACAAATTGATTTAGTGCTTTTCCAAGAGTATTTGTCAATAATATATATATATATATATATATATTTTTAATAAATACAAATTTTGCATAAAAATAATAAATAATTCGGTATTTTGTATTTTTAATAATAATTATCATTTTAATTATTAAACTATAGTTTTAGTAAGTTTGTAAATATTATTACATTTATATATAATTGAATTTATTATATAGTTAAATATATAATACATTAACTAAATAATAAAAGTGATACAAAGTTTATATACTTAGTTAAATTATGTCAAATTATATAAATTAATAATATATTATTTATTTAAGCGTACATTGTTGACAAAATTACTATTCGGTCAATATTTAATTGTATATAACAACCCTTAATATATATAGTCAGACAGATAACCCTATGGTTAATTCAGTAAATTTAGAAGTCGAAAAGTGAGGGTTGTTACATTAGGAAAACCATAATGTTCAATTAAAGCAAATCTAGAAAAAAATGTGTGCTTGATAATGCTAAAAACGAACATATATTTCATAGCATTATTCCTCAAGAAAGACAAGCTTTTAGTTGCAATTGTTCTATTTAAAAGTGATATTCGTTTAAATAATAAAAGGTGAAGACAAAAGACAGATTCGACGAATTGAAGACGCAAACGACCAAAAAGCTCAAAAGTACAAAATACAATCAAAGAAGTTCCAATTATTGATAAGAAACGTCTCGAAATTACAAGAGTACAAGATTCAAAACGCAAAGTACAAAATATAAAATTGTACGCAAGGACGTTCGAAAATCCGGAACCGGGACCAGAGTCAACTCTCAACGCTCGACGCAACGGACTAAAAATTACAAGTCAACTATGCACATGAATATAATATAATATATAAATAATTCTTAAAAATTATATATATATTATATTAATATTTAAAACCGTCGGCAGACTAAGATCCAAACTTGTGTGAGCTGTAAAAGCAAACTCCGCGAGTTGCGGAGTTTGCAGTGCAAAAACTACGCGAGTCGCGGAGCCCCTAATTTTGAAACTGCCTATAAAGCTCGCGCATTCTGATCGTAAAAATCATCCAATATATCCATCCATATATCTAAACGTATATATTTATATTTATATTTTAATTTTAATTTTAATTTTAATCCTAATAATAAGGGTATGTTAGCGAATGTTGTAAGGGTGTAAGTCGAAATTCTGTCCGTGTAACGCTACGCTATTTTTAATCATTGTAAGTTATGTTCAACCTTTTTAATTTAATGTCTCGTAGCTAAGTTATTATTATGCTTATTTAATCCGAAGTAATCATGATGTTGGGCTAATTACTAAAATTGGGTAATTGGGCTTTGTACCATAATTGGGGTTTGGACAAAAGAACGACACTTGTGGAAATTAGACTATGTGCTATTAATGGGCTTTATATTTGTTTAACTAAATGATAGTTTGTTAATGTTAATATAAAGATTTACAATTGGGCGTCCCTATAAATTACCATATACACTCGATCGGACACGATGGGCGTGGTATTTATATGTACGAATAGTCGTTCATTTAACCGGACACGGGAATGGATTAATAGCCACTAGAATAATTAAAACATGGGTGAAATTATGTACAAGGACACTTGGTATAATTGATAACAAAATATTAAAACCTTGGGTTACACTCAGTCGACATCCTGGTGTAATTATTAAACAAAGTATTAAAATCTTGTTACAGTTTAAGTTCCCAATTAGTTGGAATATTTAACTTCGGGTATAAGGATAATTTGACGAGGACACTCGCACTTTATATTTATGACTGATGGATTGTTATGGACAAAAACCAGATGGACATATTAAATAATCCAGGACAAAGGACAATTAACCCATGGGCATAAAACTAAAATCAACACGTCAAACATCATGATTACGGAAGTTTAAATAAGCATAATTATTTTATTTCATATTTTATTTCCTTTATTTTATATTTAATTGCACTTCTAATTATCGCATTTTTATTGTTATTGTATTTAATTGCACTTTTAATTATCGTACTTTTTAATTATCGCAAGTTTATTTTATCGCACTTTTATTATTCGCAATTTCATTATCGTTATTTACGTAACGCTTTAATTTAAGTCTTGTATTTATTTTTAATATTTTACATTTGGTTTTAACTGCGACTAAAGTTTTAAAATCGACAAACCGGTCATTAAACGGTAAAAACCCCCTTTATAATAATAATATTACTTATATATATATTTGTATTTTTATAAAAGTAAACTAATATAGCGTTAAGCTTTGTTTAAAAATTTTTCCTGTGGAACGAACCGGACTTACTAAAAACTACACTACTGTACGATTAGGTACACTGCCTATAAGTGTTGTAGCAAGGTTTAAGTATATCCATTCTCTAAATAAATAAATATCTTGTGTAAAATTGTATCGTATTTAATAGTATTTTCTTGTAAAATTTAATAGCTATTTTATATACACCTCGCATAACTATCAAGTATTTTTGGCGCCACTGCCGGGGAACTTTTAAACGCCGGAAGCGCAACGCTACAGAAAAAAAAAAGATTTTTAGTTTACTTTTATTAAAATTCGTTTTTATAAAAATACGTTTTAAATATTCAAAAATATAAAAAGAAAAAGAAAAATATAAGTATTTTTAAGATTTTGTTAAATATTTAAGTTTTATAAAGTTTCTTTATTTTTATATAAGTTTTATTTAAGTATTTTGTTTTTATTTAAAACATATAAAATATATATATATATATATATATATATATATATATATATATATATATATAAATCTAGTTTTAAGATTTTTATTTATAAAATTATAAAGTAGTTCTATTTTTATTCTAATTTTTTAAAATATAAGTTTTTATTATATAAAAATTTTAGATTATAAAACAGAAAATATAAAACAAAAAAATATAAAACAGAAAAAAAAACGTCGAATTTAAAACTGTACCAGAGTTGAATTTTGGAACCCCGCGACTCGCGGGGTTTGCTGCTTAGAATACCGCAAGTCGCGGAGCTACTCTGACACCGACATAACCCTAATTCAGCATTAATTACGGGTAATTATTAATTATTATTATTATTAACCCTAAATAATTATTATTATTATAATTAGTTTTATTTTAAAGTTTCTTTTTATTTAATTTGTTTTATTTAGTTAAATTAGTTTAATTAAATTGTAAAATTAATAGTTTTAATAAATAAATAATATAAAAATAATATTTTTTTATAAAATTTGTACTTTTTACAACTTTTTGTATATTTTTATATTTTGTCCCTTTTTAATTGTTTTAGTGTAATAATTGTATTTTTCGCTCATATTTAGTTTTAAACTTAGTTTTTGCCATAGTTATTTTTACTTCTAGATTTTTAGGCTTTGCCGTAGAATTCCTTAATTGCTTTTTCTTTAGACTAAGATTTAGGTGCTTTAGAATTTTGCGACGCCTTTTTAAGTTTTAGTTTTTTTTAAGTTAATTCCATTTGGGATTTAGTTTTTCCTGTAAGCTTTAATATTTTTAGACGACTTTTACCTATGTATCAATTATCATTCCAATTACTAATCTCAATTTGCGATTATAATTTTAAGTTAGTTGTAGTAATAAGGTTAGGTTAGTCAAGTGTTTTTAAGTGTTATAAGTTTCTTTTATTTTTCCGTCACCTTTTATTTTTTAACCATTTTTCTTTTTCGACCTTTTTCCGATGCACTCTTTTTCTTTCTTATTTCTCGCTATTCTAGTTTTAGGACATAGATTTTTATTCTACTTCTTATCTAAATTTCTTAAAATTACGAAAATTTATTTTAAGTGGTTAAATTGATAGACATTAAAATTTTCTGGTTCGTAGTAATAGTTGGATTTGTATGTGGACCGGGTTATTGGAGCCAAACAGTCCTCAATTATATTGAGACCAAACGAATCCTGCCCCTCTGCTGCATCTTTTGGCTATTCGAAACGTGGGCAAAATCAGAAAAGTCTATTGATTGGATAACTTATTATAATTTTTCTTTCCTTTTAAAAACTAATAGGATATTCAGTGAATGCACCAAGCAAGACGTTCACCACCTTTTGTACGTTCACCACCTGTAACTAGATCAAGACATTTAGCAAATATTACTGCCGTTGATTTTTCTTTAGAATCGTCATCCAGTCGACCAAGTACTCCAGTTCAAATTTCCGATAATCCATTTTTTGAACCCGACCTCACAATTGAGAATCCGGAGAATATTCAGGAACGATTCGTAGATCCTGAACCACTAAATTTTCCTCCGGAACCACCAATCATTCAAACAGAGATTGTTGAGGAACGAACCATTAAATCAGAATCCTCTAGTGATTCCGATTCAACAAATTCAATTATGGAGAATCTGGAACCTTTAAGTATGGAAGACCGAATGAGAGCTAAACGCACTGGCCAAGGTCACGCAATTACTCATCCAGACATTAATGCGCCAGATTATGAAATCAAAGGACAAATTCTACACATGGTGACTAATCAATGCCAATTTAGTGGTGCGCCGAAGGAAGATCCAAATGAACATCTACGTACCTTTAATAGGATCTGCACACTATTTAAAATCCGAGAAGTGGAGGATGAACAGATATATCTCATGTTATTTCCCTGGACTTTAAAGGGAGAAGCCAAAGATTGGTTGGAATCGTTACCTGAAGCGGCGATTGATACATGGGACGTTTTAGTTGAAAAATTTCTTAAACAATTCTTTCCTGCATCTAAAGCCGTAAGACTTCAAGCAGAAATTGTTACGTTCACACAAAAACCGAATGAAACTCTATATGAGGCGTGGACTAGATTTGGAAAGTTATTAAGAGGATGTCCGCAACATGGTTTAGATACCTGTCAAATAGTACAAATATTCTACCAAGGATGCGACATCACTACAAGGAAAGACATAGATATAGCAGCTGGTGGTTCTATTATGAAGAAAACCGAAACTGATGCTTACAAAATTATTGATAACACTGCTTCCCACTCACATGAGTGGCACCAAGAAAAAGATATCGTTAGATCATCTAAAGCAGCTAGAGCCGATTCTAGCCATGACTTAGATTCCATTTCCGCAAAGATAGATGCTGTCGAGAGACGAATGGAAAAGATGACTAAAGATATTCACTCAATACGAATTAGTTGTGAGCAGTGTGGAGGACCACATTTGACAAAAGATTGTCTCAGTATTGAATTAACAATAGAACAAAGAGAGAATATTTCATACATAAACCAAAGACCTGGAAATGATTATCAGAATAATTATCAACCGCCAAGACCGATTTACAATCAAAACCAGAATTATAACAGAAATATTCCATACAACAACCAACAAGGTCCTAGCAATCAACAAATATCCAATAATAATTACAATCAGCAAAGACCTAATTTTCAAAACAAACCACCACAACAAACTGATGATAAAAAGCCAAATTTAGAAGATATGATGACGAAGCTAGTTGAAACTCAAACGCAGTTTTTCACATCTCAAAAACAAACCAATGAACAAAATGCTCAAGCATTTAGAAATCAACAAGCTTCTATTCAAAATCTGGAACAAGAAGTAAGTAACCTAGCAAGGTTAATAGGTGAAAGAAAACCGAGAAGTCTACCTAGTGATACAAATGCTAACCCCCGGAATGAAACTGCTAAAGCCATTACCACAAGAAGTGGTACAACACTTAAACCACCTGAAATACCTGTAACTTCTGATGAAGCTATTCCTACTCCACAAGAACCACAACCTGATCAAGATAAGGAAAAAGAACCGGTAGTTGAAAAGGTTAATGAAGATAACACAGTTAAGGCTAAACCTTATGTTAAACCATACCAACCACCACTTCCTTACCCGAGTAAAATGAAGAAAGAGAAACTTGAAGCCGAGCAATCTAAATTCTTGGATATGTTTAAACAGATAAATGTAAATCTTCCTTTCATTGATGTGATTTCAGGAATGCCTAGATATGCTAAATTCTTGAAAGATCTAATCTCAAATAGAAAGAAAATGGAAGAACTCTCGGCTGTTACTATGAATGCTAATTGTTCAGCAGTGCTGTTGAATAAGATACTAGAAAAACTATCTGATCCAGGAAGTTTCACCATTCCATGTTTTCTGGGTAGTCTTAGTTCAATAGAAGCATTGGCAGACTTAGGTGCTAGTATAAATCTAATGCCGTATTCACTATACACTAAACTAGACCTTGGAGAATTGAAACCAACCAGAATAAGCATACAACTAGCCGATAGATTAATAAAATATCCTAGAGGGATAATGGAGAACATGCTAGTTAAAGTTGATACTTTAGTGTTTCCAGTAGATTTTGTTGTTCTGGACATGGAAGAAGATTCTCAAGTTCCTCTCATATTAGGAAGACCATTCTTAAACACGGCTAAAGCAATGATAGACCTGTTCGGTAAGAAATTGACCCTAAGTATAGAGGATGAGAGTGTTACCTTTTCAGTTGATAGAGCAATGCAACAACCACAATCTGCAGATGATACATGTTATTATATTCAAACTATAGATGCACATGCAGAATTATTAGAAGAATTTCCAGAATTACAAGGAACAGGAGAATGTTCTTTAGGAGAAGGTAATGAACCAATTGATGAAGCTGAAATGTTAGCTACACTTATAGCTAATGGATATGAACCAACAACAGAAGCAATTCAAATGCTAAAAGAAGAAGACAGATATCGATACAAATCATCGATAGAAGAACCTCCGAAATTAGAGTTAAAGCCACTTCCAAACCATTTGGAATACGCTTATTTACATGGTGAATCTAAATTACCTGTAATAATATCGTCTTCTCTTACTGAAAATGAGAAATCACAACTCATTTCTGTGTTGAAAGCTCATAAACCAGCCATTGCATGGAAGATTCATGATATTAAAGGAATAAGTCCTTCGTATTGCACACATAAAATCCTTATGGAAGAAGGTCATAAAACGTATGTGCAACGCCAACGAAGACTAAATCCTAATATGCAAGATGTAGTTAAAAAAGAGATTATTAAACTGCTAGATGCAGGTTTAATTTATCCAATTTCTTATAGTCCATGGATAAGCCCAGTTCAATGCGTGCCTAAGAAGGGTGGCATGACTGTCATTACAAATGAGAAAAATGAGCTTATTCCTACTAGGACTGTAACAGGATGGCGTGTGTGTATTGATTATAGAAAATTAAATGAAGCCACCAGAAAAGATCACTTTCCCTTACCTTTCATTGATCAAATGTTGGAAAGATTAGCCGGAAATAGTTACTATTGTTTTCTAGATGGATTTTCCGGATATTTTCAAATTCCAATAGCACCCGAAGATCAAGAGAAAACCACATTCACGTGTCCTTATGGTATTTTTGCTTACAAACGCATGCCATTTGGACTTTGCAACGCCCCTGCAACCTTTCAAAGGTGTATGATGGCGATTTTTCACGACATGATAGAAGAATGCATGGAAGTTTTCATGGATGACTTTTCAGTCTTCGGTGATACATTTGAATCATGTCTAGTTAATCTGGAACGAATGCTTATTAGATGCGAACAATCAAATCTAGTACTTAATTGGGAGAAATGCCATTTCATGGTTAAAGAAGGCATCATTTTTGGTCATAAAATTTCAAAAGAAGGAATTGAAGTGGATAGAGCTAAAGTAGATGTAATTGCTAAACTTCCACATCCCACCAATGTTAGAGGAGTTAGGAGTTTTCTAGGGCATGCCGGTTTTTACCGACGTTTCATAAAAGATTTTTCTAAAATTGCCACTCCTATGAATAAACTCCTAGAAAAGG
This sequence comes from Rutidosis leptorrhynchoides, assembly GCF_046630445.1. Taxonomy (NCBI): domain Eukaryota; kingdom Viridiplantae; phylum Streptophyta; class Magnoliopsida; order Asterales; family Asteraceae; genus Rutidosis; species Rutidosis leptorrhynchoides. The sequence goes on along the minus strand of NC_092342.1, from coordinate 141,125,921 downwards.
ATGCTCCATTCATCTTTTCAGATGAGTGCATCAAATCTTTTAATATTCTTAAAGAGAAACTCACTAATGCGCCGATCATGATAACACCAAATTGGAATCTACCATTTGAACTAATGTGCGATGCAAGTGATTTTGCAATGGGAGCCGTTTTAGGACAAAGGATTGAAAAACGATTTCAACCTATATATTATGCTAGTAAGACGTTATAAGGAGCACAAACGAACTATACAACTACTGAAAAAGAACTCCTTGCTATTGTCTTTGCTTTTGACAAATTTCGATCATATCTCGTTCTAGCAAAAACGGTGGTCTATACCGACCATTCTGCTCTTAGATACCTATTTTTGAAACAAGATGCTAAACCAAGATTAATCCGTTGGATCTTACTCTTAAAAGAGTTTGATATTGAAATCCGAGATAAAAGAGGAGCAGAAAATCTCGCAGCTGATCATCTTTCTCGTCTTGAAAATCCTGAATTAGAAGTTCTAAATGAATCGGCCATACAAGACAACTTTCCTGATGAATATCTATTGAAGATAGATTATAAAGAAATTCCATGGTTTGCAGACTATGCAAACTACTTAGTTTGTGGATTCCTTGAAAAAGGATTATCGTACCAAAGACGAAAGAAATTCTTCAGTGATATAAAACACTATTTTTGGGAAGATCCACATTTGTTTAAAAGTTGTCCCGATGGAATAATACGCCGATGTGTATTCGGAGATGAAGCCAGTAAAATATTAAACCATTGTCACACAGGACCAACAGGAGGGCATTATGGGCCTCAACTAACAGCAAGAAAAGTTTATGATGCTGGATTCTATTGGCCTACAATTTACAAAGACGCACACCTTCTTTGCAAATCCTGTGATGCTTGTCAAAGGGCCGAAAAAATAAGTCAACGTGATGAAATGCCACAAAATGTCATCCAAGTATGTGAAGTATTTGACATTTGGGGTATTGACTTTATGGGTCCATTTCCAAAATCTCATAATAATCTATATATACTCGTAGCCATTGATTATGTATCTAAATGGGTGGAAGCACAAGCTCTCCCAGCTAACGATGCACGAGTTGTAGTCAACTTTTTAAAACGTCTTTTTGCAAGGTTTGGAACACCGAAAGCTTTAATAAGTGATCGGGGTACTCATTTTTGTAATAATCAACTTGAGAAAGTTCTTAAAAGATATGGAGTAACTCATAAAATCTCCACCGCATATCATCCACAAACAAGTGGACAAGTTGAAAATACCAACCGAGCTTTAAAACGTATTCTAGAGAAAACCGTAGGATCAAATCCGAAGGAATGGTCCATTAAATTGGAGGATGCACTCTGGGCTTTTAGAACAGCCTACAAAACTCCAATTGGAACCACACCTTTTAGACTTGTTTATGGAAAAGCATGTCATCTTCCAGTAGAAATTGAACACAAAGCATTTTGGGCTTTGAAGACATGTAATCTTGATTTACATGAAGCCGGACGTCTACGATTAAGTCAACTAAACGAATTAGAAGAATTAAGACATGAAGCATACGAAAATTCATTAATCTATAAAGAAAGAACGAAGAAATGGCATGATAAAAGAATCAGAAGTTCAAAAGAATTTAAAGAAGGAGACAGAGTTCTTCTTTTCAATTCACGATTCAAGCTATTTCCTGGAAAATTGAAATCAAGATGGTCTGGACCATTCATAGTCAAAAGAGTTTTCCCATACGGAACAATAGAATTAATAAATTCAAATGGGATTGAATTTAAAGTTAATGGTCACAGAGTTAAACACTACATAGATAGTCCGATGGAAGTCGACAACGAAGTTAATCACAATTTCGACACCACAGCTAACTAAGTGTGGGGAGAATCAAGTCTTTAAAGGATAATATGTATTTCTGTTAGAGTTAGATTGTCTGTTTTCGTGTAGTTCTCGAAAATGGAACCCGAATGGTCTTTCCCTAGCAGACCCTAAAGAACTAGTCTTCTCTCCCCATTCTGAATTTTTACTTTTTTAGGTTTTTACAAAATGAAGACTGCCTGTGAACTAAACCATGGTCTAATGCTACAAAAATTCGTCATGAGTTAAATTAGGTCTTGGAACCGAAATTACTTTACCGAAAAGAGGGGCGCATATTTTTGATAATATTTGATTGATTAAAGTGGGATAAAAAGCCAAAAAGATTTTTAATTTTATTTTTACCATGTTTTTAAAATTAATATATAAATCTTAAATTAATATTGTAAACTTTGTAAAAACAATATATTTAAAATTGTAAATATTTGAAAAATTTATATAAGTTTGGTGTGAATTTATAATATGAATTTTTAAATTAAGTTTGGTGTGAATTTTTAATTTTTAATTTTTAAAATATGAATTTTTAATTTTATGCATTTCAAATTTTAAGTTTGGTGTGAATTTTTAATATTAATTTTGAATTTTATATTTAAATTGTGTGAATTTAAAAACAAAAATTTACTTTATCTCATTAAGTTAAAAATATGATTTTTAAACTTCGTCGTAAGTTGAAGACTAGGTCTTTGAACCGAAATTGCTTTACTCGAGGGAGGGACGAGAACTTTTATTATCATTATTTTTAATCTTATTGAATTAAAGTATGCCAAAAACATTAAAAAACCCAAAAATCTTAGCTTTTAAAACAATCGCTACAAAAAGACAAATTTTAAAATTTTGTCGAGGGACGGACTAGGACATCGATCCGAAACGACCTCGTCCTAAATAACAAGGGAAACAAAATTTTAAAATTAATTACTTAATTATTTTAATTAGTATAAGATATAAAAAAAAAATACAAACTCCGCGAGTCTCGGAGTTTGAAAGAGAAATCCACCGCGACTCGCGGAGGATGAAAAATCCAGAAAAAAAAATATATACTGATCGAACTGATCAGTTGCACACCACACACGAAAAATACTGCGAAATACTGTCGAAAAAACCCGCAAAAACACCCCCAAAATCACAATTTTTAACAGTTAATCATCAAATCTTTTACTAAAATCATGTTGAGAAGGATGCTATCAAGGAATTACTCAAGAAAAACGGTAAATTTCTACACCTAAACACCATTTAATCCGAAAATTAGTGTTCTTGAGCAATTTTTTCCCCAATTTGATTTTGATGCTTTTTAGTGTAATTATGCTTAAATTGTTTATGTATTATGCTTGTATAACCTAGATTGATGCTATTTAACATGATTAGAAGCCTTAAACTTCAAATTTTGAGTAATCTAGGGTTTGTGTTCTTGAGAAATTTGGGGCTTTTTGATATAAACAGGTTATGGCCGATTTTTGTCATGAATTTTTGCTAAATTAAGTAGTGTAACATGTTTAGGAAGTTAAATGATCCAAACTTTGAGCCTAAACATGATTTTGAGAATTAAAGTGGACTTTTTCAAGTCTAAAATTCATGAACTTGATTTTTGAGAGATAATGCCATTTGAAACTTGTTTAATTGCTAGTAATGATTATTTTGACATGTTATTTGAGTTGAATGCTTATGAACTTGGCAAACATTTTCGTATATGCTTATTTGAAAAAGTGTAGATTTGATAAAAATGTGAAAATGAGCTTAAGTTTGATATAAATTGATCATGTCATTGTAATTATTTTGATTGATGATTTTGCTAACACTAATGCATATTTGGATGCACAAAAATTGTGTTTGATGTGTTTTGCAGACTGAAAGGGGTGAATCTTCATCCCAAGCTCGCAATACTCCTGCTGAGAATGCGGAACAACAGGAGGTGGATAACTACTACAAACAAGATATACCTCATCCAGTCATGATATTTTCTGATATACACTTGGAAGATTTGCATCCAAATCTGAGATTTGACAGACTTTGGATAGATTATCCAAAATACCAAAGGGGTTTGCATACTCTTCATTCTAAAGTTGTTGAGGTACCTAGGGTCATAGAATGGGGACCATTAGAAGCTGTAGAATTGGCCGGGCCAATTAGGGAATTACTTGCACAGAGGTATGGTAATTCTACTTTTAACGACTGGGTACGTTTATTCACCATGCGTAGACCTGTATATAAAGTATGGTGTGAAGAATTGTTGTGTAGTATAGAATTAAATGATTGGGTAGCTAGTTTAACCGATCGATCTTTTATTAGATTTTTGTTAGGAGGTTCGATGCGCCACATGTCTTTACTAGACATGGCTCAGGCTTTACGTATATATACGCCTGAGGAGTTAGCATCTGCCGATTGTAGAGGGTTGATACTAAATGGTAGAAAGATAGATGAAAATTTTGATACACATGGTGTATGGAGTCAAATGACAAGCCATCACCGATTCAAAGGGGGAAATTACTCTTATTTGGATATAGATAGAGCTGAATTAAGAGTGATTCATAGGTTTTTAGCTAATTCGATTACACAAAGAGGTAAGAACAAGGAAAAGGTAAATGAACAGGATTTGTTTTACCATATGTGTATTCGAGACCCACAAAGCGCTGTAAGTATACCTTATTGTGTGGGTTATTATTTATCAGCTATGGTTAGGGGGATGAGACCGCATAGCAAAATAGGAGGTGGTATTTTTATTACTTTGATTGCTGAATATCTCGGTGTGGATATAAGTCGGGGGGGATTATTAGTCGAAGAACCAGAACCCCGCGATACTATAGGTTTAAATGTATACCATGGTGCAAAAGTTTTGAAGAGGCGAAATAACACCGCAGTACAATACCATGGTAGACATCCATAGGTTGAGAGAAACCAACAGCAAGGTAATGTAGGAGGGGGAAATGAAATGCAAGAAATGCAAAGGTTTATAGCTTCACAGGAGTACGAAAATGCTAGACAGAGAGCATTTGAAGATTGGCAAGTTCATCAAAACCAAATCATAGCTCATTTCCAACATATAGGTAGAAACTATATTCCTACTCCAAAACCCATATTCCCTCCCTGGTCTATAGAGATGCAACCACCGTATCCTATGTATAACCCAGCCGAAGCATTCTATAGCACCTATGGTTATGCATGGAACCCCTATTGGTATCAGTATCATCCCTAGTCTACTTAGTTTTATTTATTTTGTAATTTGTAATGTTGATACGTTTAATACTTATGTTAATATTGTAATAGTTTTCATAATTTTCTAACTTTTATTCTTAGATTTTAATAATTTTTGAATGTGGGGTAATATACCAAACTTCAAAAATATGTATATATGTTTGCAGTTTATCTTATGTACACAACAGGGTAAAACAACGCATTTTCAAAGACTGGCATTAAGTTCAGCAAAAGCAACTAATTTTGACGACAAGATGCAAAATATATGTGAAATAACAACAAGACGGAATGAACAAATGATGTGCACCATTTATCATTCAGCAAACAAATGCCAATATATTTGGAAACTTTGGTAAAATTTAATCATTTTCACACAAATCACCCTCAATAATTTAAATTGTTACTGATTTCTTGCAAATGAGGGCATTGCAATATCTTAAGTGTGGGAAGGGGTTAAATTCTTTCGGATTTTAAAATTTTTATCTTAAACACTGGGTTACCATTAAAAATACTAGTAAAGCAGTAGTTGTATTAGAATCTAGTGCTCTCTGATAATAAAGAACAACCCTAGTCTTATATACTGACTACCCAATTATAGTAAAATTTTTAAAAATTTTCAATTAAATGAACTCAAAATCATGTTTATACATATTTATGAACGATAAAACTAGGTTTTAACACCGAAATTATTGTAACATCGGAAAGGACATAAATTGAGAAACAAACCAAAATGTTAAAATTCATTTAAAATGGAATAGAGGACAATAAAAAGGAAAATAAAAGCCAAGTGTGGGAAAATTCTCCAAGTTATTCAAAACATATATCACATATTTTTGTACAAATAACTGAAAATACTTTTGCTTTGGACTAAACTAAAAAGTTTTACCTGATTTACTGTAAGAGAGATGGATCAACACGATGAATCAATTCCATCATTAAAAGGAAGTAAAGTCTTCCGAAAAAGACACGCGCTTCTTGATTTAGGTCAAGAAGTTGTCGTCCAGACCAGCTGTAGGTTGACGAAAAATCTAGAAAAGTCATCACTAAAATCAGCAGGAAATCCACGGACCTCAGCATTAAACAGGGTCGCCAAGTGGTCAGATTTATCCTAACCATGAGAAGGATTTATCTCGTACAATGAGGGGCACCATGCAAATTAGCTTGATAAGACTAATGAATCAGATCCCCAGAAAGGATAATCTCCTTAAAGACTAAAAATCAGCTTTTAAGCCTGATATTACCCAATCCTTGAGATTGACCTTAAAGATTGAGAATTACAAACTCATGGAATTCAATGATATCTAAACTCGAGCTTGAACGAGAAAATATTTTGATCAAAATTATAAACCTATTTGTTTTCTGAAAAACCATTTTCAATGCGTTCATTACCATTGAACGTAAAATCCTAGGAATTCACCTGGAATTCATTAGGTCACCTGAACCAAATCGGGTGTCAACCGTAAGAACGGTGGTTGCATAGTGGTCAAAGACAGGACCTTGTGCCAGACCGAAAAATCATAAGGGTGAGCTTTACTATTGCTCCTACCAAGGATAGTAATTGCGTCCGACACGTTATAGACCATAATTAAAAGCATGTCAGGGGACATTGCCTTAACAGTTGCTTGTTCAACGCTTTCCTTTACAACCGGACGGTAGTTTACCGAAAGGTAATATACGGGACAAGTAAACTGGACGTGTTGCTTTCCAAATACAAGGTTAGCAAGTGGGTGACACAAAACCGCAAGTTTTGAGCTAAAATTTTCAAATCTGAAACCCACCAAACCCACAAAAATATTTTGCAAACACCGGTAAAGGGTTATTCCGGAAAACTTATCTAGGGTAAAAACTAGATTTAATTTTCAAAAGATCAAATGTTTTCATAAAGATCCAATTTCCTTAATGGATCTAAATTTTTATAGTCATGTGGGACTGTAAACCATATCGTTACTACCATTGTTTATACCACCGTATAGAAATCACTGATGTACAAAGTGTGAAGAATAAAGAAGTGATTCTAGTATTTCAAGACGATATTGCTTGAGGACAAGCAACGCTTAAGTGTGGGAATATTTGATAATGCTAAAAACGAACATATATTTCATAGCATTATTCCTCAAGAAAGACAAGCTTTTAGTTGCAATTGTTCTATTTAAAAGTGATATTCGTTTAAATAATAAAAGGTGAAGACAAAAGACAGATTCGACGAATTGAAGACGCAAACGACCAAAAAGCTCAAAAGTACAAAATACAATCAAAGAAGTTCCAATTATTGATAAGAAACGTCTCGAAATTACAAGAGTACAAGATTCAAAACGCAAAGTACAAAATATAAAATTGTACGCAAGGACGTTCGAAAATCCGGAACCGGGACAAGAGTCAACTCTCAACGCTCGACGCAACGGACTAAAAATTACAAGTCAACTATGCACATGAATATAATATAATATATAAATAATTCTTAAAAATTATATATATATTATATTAATATTTAAAACCGTCGGCAGACTAAGAACCAAACTTGTGTGAGCAGTAAAAGCAAACTCCGCAAGTTGCGGAGTTTGCAGTGCAAAAACTACGCGAGTTGCGGAGCCCCTAATTTTGAAACTGCCTATAAAGCTCGCGCATTCTGATCGTAAAAATCATCTAATATATCCATCCATATATCTAAACGTATATATTTATATTTATATTTTAATTTTAATTTTAATTTTAATTTTAATTTTAATTTTAATCCTAATAATAAGGGTATGTTAGCGAATGTTGTAAGGGTGTAAGTCGAAATTCTGTCCGTGTAACGCTACGCTATTTTTAATCATTGTAAGTTATGTTCAACCTTTTTAATTTAATGTCTCGTAGCTAAGTTATTATTATGCTTATTTAATCCGAAGCTATTTTTAATCATTGTAAGTTATGTTCAACCTTTTTAATTTAATGTCTCGTAGCTAAGTTATTATTATGCTTATTTAATCCGAAGTAATCATGATGTTGGGCTAATTACTAAAATTGGGTAATTGGGCTTTGTACCATAATTGGGGTTTGGACAAAAGAACGACACTTGTGGAAATTAGACTATGGGCTATTAATGGGCTTTATATTTGTTTAACTAAATGATAGTTTGTTAATGTTAATATAAAGATTTATAATTGGGCCTCCCTATAAATTACCATATACACTCGATCGGACACGATGGGTGGGGTATTTATATGTACGAATAATCGTTCATTTAACCGGACACGGGAATGGATTAATAGCCACTAGAATAATTAAAATAGGGGTGAAATTATGTACAAGGACACTTGGTATAATTGATAACAAAATATTAAAACCTTGGGTTACACTCAGTCGACATCCTGGTGTAATTATTAAACAAAGTATTAAAATCTTGTTACAGTTTAAGTCCCCAATTAGTTGGAATATTTAACTTCGGGTATAAGGATAATTTGACGAGGACACTCGCACTTTATATTTATGACTGATGGACTGTTATGGACAAAAACTAGATGGACATATTAAATAATCCAGGACAAAGGACAATTAACCCATGGGCATAAAACTAAAATCAACACGTCAAACATCATGATTACGGAAGTTTAAATAAGCATAATTATTTTATTTCATATTTTATTTCCTTTATTTTATATTTAATTGCACTTCTAATTATCGCATTTTTATTGTTATTGTATTTAATTGCACTTTTAATTATCGTACTTTTTAATTATCGCAAGTTTATTTTATCGCACTTTTATTATTCGCAATTTCATTATCGTTATTTACTTTACGCTTTAATTTAAGTCTTGTATTTATTTTTAATATTTTACATTTGGTTTTAACTGCAACTAAAGTTTTAAAATCTACAAACCGGTCATTAAACGGTAAAAACCCCACTTTATAATAATAATATTACTTATATATATATTTGTATTTTTATAAAAGTAAACTAATATAGCGTTAAGCTTTGTTTAAAAATTTTCCCTGTGGAACGAACCGGACTTACTAAAAACTACACTACTGTACGATTAGGTACACTGCATATAAGTGTTGTAGCAAGGTTTAAGTATATCCATTCTCTAAATAAATAAATATCTTGTGTAAAATTGTATCGTATTTAATAGTATTTTCTTGTAAAATTTAATAGCTATTTTATATACACCTCGCATAACTATCAGTGCTCATCAGGATTAAAAGAAATCAGTGAAAAGCTCCTCAAACTTGTCTTTTAACAGCTCTAGTTTTTCAGCATAAAAAATGTGAAGTGAGTGTAATGTTTTCAAAAATTTTTATTAATGAACAGATACATAACATAAACCCTAAGAAACCAACAAAGTGTAGAGACCCGTCCTAATCCATCTGGACAAAGTCCATATCGATTATAAACGATTCACAACAGTTGATTACATCGCGAGGTACTTGACCTCTATATGATACATTTTACAAACATTGCATTCGTTTTTGAAAAGACAATCTTTCATTACAACGAAATTTGACGGCATGCATACCATTTTATAATATATCTAACTATAACTGATTTAATAATAATCCTGATGATCTCAACGACTCGAATGCAACGTCTTTTGAAATATGTCATGAGTGACTCCAAGTAATATCTTTAAAATGAGCAATTACACAGCGGAAGATTTCTTTCGTACCTGAGAATAAACATGCTTTAAAGTGTCAACCAAAAGGTTGGTGAATTCATTAGTTTAACATAAATAATTATTTCATAATTTTAATAGACCACAAGATTTCATATTTCCATTTCTCATAAACATACGTCCCATGCATAGAGAGAAAAATATCATTCATATGGATTGAACACCTGGTAATCGACATTCACAATATACATATAAGAATATCCCCATCATTCCGGGATCCTCCTTCGAACATGATATAAATTTAGAAGTACTAAAGCATCCGGTACTTTGGATGGGGCTTGTTGGGCCCGATAGATCTATCTTTAGAGTTCGCGTCAATTAGGGTGTCTGTTCCCTAATTCTTAGATTGCCAGACTTAATAAAAAGGGCATATTCGATTAGATAATCCAACCATAGAATGTAATTTTTAAGTACTTGTGTCTATTTCGTAAAACAGTTATAAAAGCAGCGCATGTATTCTCAGTCCCAAAAATATATATTGCAAAAGCATTTAAAAAGGGAGTAATGAAACTCACGCATATAAATTTTGTAAAACAGTTAATAAAGCATTTGCATGTATTCTCAGCCCAAAAATGTATATAAAAAGGGAATAATGAAACTCACCATACGATATTTTGTAGTAAAAATATGCATACGACAGAACTGAACAATGCAGGGTTTGCCTCGGATTCACGAACCTATAACAAGTATATATATTAACACATAATAGTAATCGAAAAAGTTTATATATATTATTATTGATAATATACTTGTTATATTATATATTATATAGATAAATTTATACTTATTACATTAAATTTTAATATAGTAATTACACATTAAAATATTATTTAATATGTAATATTGATATTAATGTAGTTAAGTCTTGTGTCATAAATATATATATATATATTTTTTTATATAGGAACTCTTTATTTAATATTTTAAGAATACTAATAATAATAATGATAATAGTTTTAGTAATGATAATACTAATAATGATAATAATAATAATGATGATAAAAATAATAATAATAATAATAATAATAATTATTATGATATTTATAATAATAATACTTTTACTATTAATAATAATAATAATAATAATAATAATAATAATAATAATAATAACAACAATAACTATAGTAATAATAATAATAATAATAATAATAATAATAATAATAATAATAATAATAATAATAATAATAATAATTGTAATAATAATAATCTTGAAAATACTACCTTAAAAAGCTTCCAAAAATAAACTGCCCATGCCCAGTTTCGAACCCTTGACCTCTAGATTAAATCCCCATACGCTTAACCATTACTCCAATTGTGTTTCCTTGAATTAGCTCCTGATTTAATCTATATAACCCTCAACATTTCGGTTTCCTATCTTCTTCATGGAACTAGGCTTGTTCTAGCCCAAGGGACTAAAAGACTTCGGCCCATGAACCAATTACGGCCCAACAGAAAAAAATAATGAATTTAATCTCAGCCTAACACCTTACTTGGCCCAAACTATTAAAGTTGTATTTGATTTAAAAAAAAAATGTCGGTCATTAAATCAAAGGGAGGATACTCCAGCTGTTTAGAATCGAAAAAAAAATATACAAACATTGTCCCTACTCGATCATCATTATTAATCTTTTAATCATCATCATCTTTTCATTCTTATATCATCACCCATTAAATTCTTGATTGGTATTTAGTACCCGATTCAAAAGAAAAATAGATAAAATAAATAATTAAACGAGGTGATTAAAACTCGTTCATCATCATCCCATCTTTTCTTCTTCACGTTTAATTTAAACATAGCAGCTGAAAGGATGGGTATGTGTTTGTTCAAAAGAGAAAACGACCGCTGTAGCAGAAGTACGAGCAGTAGCACACAGTAGTGGGTTGTGATAGCCTGGGTGGTGTTATTTGCGACAGGGAAGAAGAGAAATATATATATATATATATATATATATATATATATATATATATATATATATATATATATATATATATATATATATATATATATATATATATATATATATATATATATATATATATTAGCTGCAGTAGTAACGATCAAGGGAGGTGGTGATGTTCCGGTCTTGAAACAGAAACGTAAGTAATTGCAGCAGTGTTCATGGTTGTTTTGGGTTCACTATTCTAACAAAAGAAAGAAGAAAGGATGTGAAGAGAGAGAGAGAAGAGAGAGAGGCGATTGTGGTTTTCGTAGGTTTGTGGTGTTTTGCGTTTGTCAATAATAGAAATGATACAGAATAGGAGACGGTTAGTTTAACATATGAAATTGATGATGGTGTTTTTAATGAAGTCACGGAGGTGATGACTCCGGTTGTGGTGGTTAAAAGTTTACATGGTGGTCGATGGAAACAAGAAATAAGTGGTTCTTTTGGCTTGGCTTCGTACAGAGATGATAACATTCAAACAAGACAGGCAGTAGTAACTGATTACTAAAGAGTTTTGGGATCTTGGGGATAGTATACGAACAAGAACCATCGGTTGTTAAACAGAAGAAAGATGAAGAATTATAATAATGAAGGGTTGGTGTTCAAGGAAAAATGATAATGGTTTTTGTATGCAAGAATTTAGAGATTTACATTGAGGGCCAGTGATGTTGCTACAACCAAATTGATTCAATTACAATTGTTTTGTAGTTCAATTTACTCGACACTAAAATATTCTGTCAGACTAATAATATAAGAAAATTTCTAATCAACTCCCACTAATTTTTGTTTGTTATTGATCATGAGGATTCAATTTGTACAGGATGGTTGACAAAATCAAATTATGATACAGTTGGAAAACGATTGAGAACAGAAATACGTATGCAGTTTTTATTCATTTGTAATTAGATCCGTTTATATAATTCGGTATTTTATAAATGTAAATGTATTTATATATATATATATCTGTGTTTTATAATTTGGTTAAATATATCTGTGTACATATATATTTACTTTCTTATTTTTGATAATTAATTAATATAATTATACTAATACTATTAATATCAATAATACTAATAATAATATTATTAATAATAGTATTATTGATAAAGACTAATAAAAATAAATGATAACTAATTATATGATAATGTTAATATTAATGAAAATTTCAATAATTTTAATTACTAGTAACAATAATATCAATTATAATCATAATCTTATTTGTTATAATAATATTAATATTATTAATGATAATAATAGTATTAATAATGTCATCACTTTATATAAATCAAATTTTAGATATAATATTATTAATAATACAAATATTAAGGTTACTATTAATAATAATACAGTACTACTGCTGTGATGACCCGGGAATTTCCGACCAATTTTAAACTTTAATCTTTATATGTTTCCGATACGATAAGCAAAGTTTGTTAAGTTAAATCTCAGGAATTTTAAATTATATTCATACATTCATTTAACCTTTGACTATTCCCGATGATTCACGAACCATTATGTGTAAATAAATATATAAATAAAAATGTATATATATATATATATATATATATATATATATATATATATATATATATATAAAATTTATAAATATAAATGTTCAATAAAAGTTGTTATGTTACATTTAATTTCAAGATAAAGTATAAATGATTTATTAATAATATGACCATTACTCAAAGAACAGAAGATACATAGTAATATTCTTCATATGTAAGATTACTCAAATATATGTAAGATTACTAAAAAGAATCATGTAAAAATAATCAAAAAAATGATGGAATTTAACAAGTTTCAAAACAACAAGTTCTTATAGTTAACTTGATCATTAAACCAATTGAATGTAGTTAAAACAAGCGGAAGCATTATGAAAAATTCTTGTTAACATGATAAGCTATTAAGTTAAATTCCATGATAACATCAAGTCTTAGATAAATGCTTACAAATATAACAAGTAGAGAAGAGGTATTTACCTCCTCAAGCTAGTTGAGGGTTGTTTGAAACAAGAAGATGATGAACAAGTGTGTTAAAATCCCAAGCTTTTGATGCACCAACACCACCCTTGAACTTGATTATGTTTTAGACACTTAATCACCTTAAAACCAAGCTAGAAACCCACTTCCTTTGAACCCAAAATTCTGGACAGCAGCTAGTTGAAAGAATGATGATGAATGAAGCTTCAAAACTATGAAACCTCAAGAGATAATACCCCAAACTTTTACCCAACACCTAATACTATGGTTAGGATTTATTGACACTTGAATTTAACTTGAAAATTAACTAGAATAACCCTCTCCTTGCAGCTGAAACTCACGGCCAGAATGGGGTGGTAGAGAGCAGAATTTTCTAGCTATTTTTATGTGTGTTACTTGCATCTTCATGAGTCAATGCCTTGGTATACATGTTAAGCATGAACCTAGGAGTTGTGACCTCAAAATTACCAAAAGGAATAAGCATGGGAGGGCATTTATTGGGGCTCCAAAATCAGCCCACATTTACCCATTATTTTATAATTTTATAAAACTTGTATAAAATTTTATAAAACTTGTATAAAATAAACATGTATTTGCTACTTGCAATAATTTTATAAACCATTTTATAAAATATAACACACCATAATTATTTAAACCTATAAATAATTACATATAAATTATCCAAATAATTTGTCCCAAGTGATGATATTTTAGAAAACCGATTTTCTAAAGTTCAAGTGTCGCGTATTTATTTAACGATCCAATCGTTAAGATTAAATACTTATAAGGTGTCGGTAAGTTTATTATTGGGTATGACCCGACTTAGATCATAACATATTAGCCACATTAATTTAATATGTCTCTCGGGCATATGAAATACCTTCAATCTCCCACTTGCACGAGAAACATAAGAAATTAATGCAAGTGATGGATACCACCTAACGACCGTCCATCACCCCCAATATGTTATGACTTTGTGCCATTCAATAACATCATCCTTTTCGAGTTCCCATCTCGAATATCAATAGGTGAATGTTTCATTATATCCTTTCGTCCTAGATGTCATGTTAAGTCCAAGAGATACAGAGTGATCACTCCCTTATAGATTTAACTTTATCAGGCCTTAGACATCTGACTCTCAACGAATAAGAGGGACAAATTCCATCTTGATTACATACTTCCTAAATATATCCCTTGCATTATACCTGAGCTCTTCCTTATGAACTACCATATTTCAGAATAGCGAAGGAAAGAATCAAGGTACAATACTTGGTAAATATCCGAACCCAATATGTATATCAGGTCAGAGGACACAATGATATTTGCCTTTACTCAAGATTACAAGTGATCAACCACAAAGGCTCCATCTAGTGAATCTTGAGGGCGGGTCTTCCAATATTTGTATCCCACAAATATCTATGAACTTTGGTTGCAACCTTGCACCACATTCATCCCGTGAATGTACACCAATCCAAGTTCATAATAGTCTAATCCTCACACTTTCTCCCACAAATGTGATCGACTACGGAATTTAGAATAATTACTTATTCATGGATAAAATATGCAAAATAGGAACATGACTCAAAATAAATTAATATCATAATTATATTAATGAGTTTGAACAATTTCGTTCCGATACAATACTTAAACAGATCATGACCAATCACTAGAATATCGAAGCCCTAATGCACATACATGTCCAGTATGTTTTGTTCCATGTAAGAGCTTCGTGAGAGGATCCACTATATTAAGATCTGTGTGAACTTTGCAAATACATATCTTTCCCTTTTCAACTTCATCCCTTATGTAGTTGAATCTCCGCTCAATGTGACGGGTCTTTTGGTGAGCACGAGGTTCCTTAATTTGAGCAATCACACCCTCGTTGTCACAAAAGATCTCAAGGGGGTCCTGAATGAAAGGGACTACTCCTAAGTCGTCGATGAATTTCTTCATCCATGCAGCTTCTTGAGCTGCCAATGAGGCGGCAATGTACTCCGACTCTGTAGTGGATAATGCAACAACATCCTGTTTTGAACTCTTCCAAGAGACTGCACCTCCATTTAATGTGAATACATAACCGGACTGTGATCGAGAATCATCTCGATCAGTTTGGAAACTCGCGTCCACGTAACCTTTTACAGCGAGTTCCTCCTCACCAGATCCATATATTAGAAACATATCCTTAGTCCTCCTAAGATATTTTAATATACTTTTAAACGCAATCCAATGACTGTTTCCTGGGTTATTCTGGTATCTACTTGTCAAGTTTAGGGCGCATGACACATCCGGTCTAGTGCATATCATTGCATACATGATTGACCCAATAGCAGATGCATAAGGAACTCTCTTCATTCTCTCTTGTTCATCTTTCATGGTAGGGCACTGAGATGAACTAAGAGGTGTTCCTCTTTTAATAGGTACCAAACCACTCTTAGAGTTCTCCATCTTGAACCTTTTCAATGTATGCACTTTGATTCAAACCTATCAGTTTCTTGGATCTATTCATGTAGATCCCAATCCCCAAAATGTATTGTGCTTCTCCAAGATCCTTAATGGAGAAGCATTTACTTAGCCAAGCTTTAACTCCTTGCATTGCCGGAATATCATTTCCAAATAACAATATATCATCCACATATAGTACAAGGAACATGATAGTGCTCCCACTAGCTTTCTTATATACACAAGCTTCATCACCATTTTTAATGAAGCTAAATTTCTTGGCTTCCTCATTAAAATAATGATTCCACATTCTAGATGCTTGTTTCAATCCGTAGATTGACTTCTTTAACTTGCATACCTTTTTAGGATATTTCAGATCAACAAAACCTTCAGGCTGAACCATATAGACATCTTCCACAAGATATCCATTTAGGAAAGCGGTCTTGACATCCATTTGCCATATTTCGTAATCATAATGAGCAGCAATGGCAAATAATATCCTAATAGACTTTAGCATTGCCACATGCGAAAAAGTTTCATCATAGTCAACCCTTTGAGTTTGAGTGAAACCTTTTGCTACAAGTCTAGCTTTATATGTATCCAAGTTTCCATGTATGTCGGTTTTTATTTTGAAAAGCCATTTACAATCAACTAGCCTTGAGCCAGCATGCTGTGTAACAAGTTCCCAAACTTGGTTGTCATACATGGATTGCATCTCAGCGTTCATGGCTTCCTGCCATTTATCCTTATCAATCCTTGATAAAGCATCTTGGTAGTTTGTTGGTTCATCCAAATCAACCACATAGCAACCATCCATGAGAAACCCATATCTCTCAGGAGGATTACTAATCCTACCAGATCTGCGAATGTCTTGTATATTTTGATCATCCATTTGATCACTTTCAACATTTCCACGTTGAGTGCTAGTGTCAACCAATTGTGTATCATCTGTTTGATCTTGAAACTCTTCAATATCTATCTTCCTTTCACTTTCGCCTTCCATTAGGAACTTAGTTTCAAGGAATTCAACCTTCCGAGCAACAAATACATTCTGCTCGGAAGGATCATAGAAATAATATCCCATATCATCCTTGGGATATCCTATGAAGATACACTTCGTGGATCGAGCATTCAACTTATTAGGGACGTAACGCTTAGGATAAGCTTCACATCCCCATACCTTTAAGTATGATAGAGATGGAGGTTTTCCAAACCACATCTCATGAGGAGTTCGTTCCACTTTCTTGGTTGGGGCCATATTTAAAATACGAGCCGTAGAGCATAGACAATAACCCCAAAATGATAGAGGTAACGTGCTTCTAGCCATCATAGATCGAACCATATCCATTAGGGTTAGGTTCCTCCTTTCGGAAACTCCATTTAGTTGGGGTGTTCCAGGAGGAGTAAGTTGTGAGATAATCCCACAACCTTTAAGATGATCTTGGAAAGCATCGCTTAGGTATTCACCTCCTCTATCGGTACAAAGTACCTTGATTGTCTTATTGAGTTGATTTTGACCTTCGTTTTGATATTCTTTGAATGCTCCAAAAGTTTCGTCCTTGTGTCTTAACAAGTAGACATATCCGAAATGACTGAAGTCATCAATGAAAGTAACAAAGTATCTTTCACCATTCCTAGTTATGGGCTTAAAGGGTCCACATACATTCGAATGTATTAATCCCAATAAGTCCTTAGCCCTTTCATATGTCCCTTTTAAAGGTGCTTTAGTGATTTTGCCTTGTAAACATGATTCACATACATCAAACGAGTCTAGTTCATTTGATTTCAAAAGTCCATTCTTTTGAAGTGTATGCATTCGGTTCTTGTTTATGTGACCAAGGCGACAATGCCATAAGTAGGAATCACTCAAATCCCTTTTGAGTTTTTTGGTGTTTGCATGGTATATTGAGCTGTTGTATGATGTGTCATCATGAACCAATTCATAAATACCATTTGAAGGTGAAGCCTTAAAATAGAACACATTATCTAAAGAAACATGGATATCATCATTAATGAAATTAAGATTAAAACCATATTGTTTCAAACGGGATACAGAAATAATGTTTCGAGATAAATCAGGTGCATACAAAACATTTTTCAAAATAAGCTCCAAACCACTTGGTAGCTTCAAAACAAAGTCTCCATGAGCTTTCACTTGCACCCTTGCTCCATTTCCCATGAAGAGACTTGTTGTTCCCGCTTCTCGATCACTTCTTTTGAACCCCTGCAAAGAATTGAAAATATGCGTTCCACATCCTGTGTCTAATACCCATGTATTAGAAGAAGTAATACTAAGCTCAATGTATACCATATATACATTACCTGAGGTTTACCCTGCATCCCTCTTTTCCTTCAAATCCTTTAGGTAGACCGGGCAGTTGCGTTTCCAGTGACCCATTTCACCGCAACCAAAACACGGATCTTCCTTGGGGTTAGCTTTACCTGCAACCTTTTGCTTCTTGTTATTGTTGGTTGGGGTAAACATCTTCCCCTTTCCCTTACCCTTGCCTTGGTAGGCGGGTCCTTTCCTCTTAGCCGCCTTTGGCTTAGAAGTGTTATTGTTTTTGGACCCGCCTTCATTGATCATAAACATGGGTGAAGCCCTTTTACCCATTCTCGCTTCGGCCGTCTTAAGCATGGCATGTAATTCGCCAATGCTTTAATTCCAACCATTCATGTTATAATTTAACACGAATGTGTTAAACCTCTTTGACAATGAGTTAAGGATAAGGTCCGTGGCTAATTCATTAGACACGTTGCAAATTAGATGGTTTGCTCGATCAATTAGGCTTTTCATCTTAAGGACATAAGATGAAACGGATTGGGTGTCGTCCATCCGACATGCATGAAGCGCTCGGACCGTTTCAAAGTGCTCGACACGAGCTTGTTGAAGGAACATCTCCTTCAACTGTGTGATCATGTCATATGCACTATGATGCTCAAAATCCTTTTGAAGTTCGGGTATCATAGTCCCAAGCATGAGGCAAGAAACTTGCAACGAATCGGTGCAATATTTCTCCCAATAAGCCATGCATTCCGTATCATGCTCGTCCGGCTGATTGGGAATGGGGTCTTCCAACACATACGCCCTATCCTCTAGTTTGAGGACAATTCTTAGATTGCGAAACCAATCCATGAAGTTCGTATGATTGAGTTTTTCTTTTTCGAGGATTGACCTCAACGATAGGTTGTTAAAGTTGATAGGTGCGTTAGGAATGTTGTTGTTGTTATTGGCGGCCATCTATAAAATTTAACAAAGTTGTTTAAGTATCAATTTTAATTTAACAATCAATAACCTTTAATCCAATTGATATTTTTAAATTTTAGAATCCAACGGTAAACCAAATTTCGATTAGGTGACCTTTATCCCGTCATTTGATTTAGCTAGGTAGTCATTAAATGACAATTGCAATCCTTTTGCAACTTTTAAGTTATGGAATCATGCAATCCTTTTGTATGGCATATTAATTCCATCAACGCCTATTTGTTCCTCATGCTTCGGTGACCCTAAGTTCATGATTTCCAAATCAAGTCGTCCTACTTGTGTAAACGTGTAAACTTAACATACATGTGGTTAGGTGACCTTTATCCCACAAGCATGCAAAATTCACCTTAATCATATTAGTTTGTTCATGACGGTTAGGTGACCTTTATCCCATCATGAGTTCCCTAATATGTCTAAGTGTCACACAAAAGGATGGCGTTTAACTTGTTTACCTTGTTTGTTAAAGGGATTTTAAGTTTTCATTATTTCTAGTTTGAGAAAACTTTTATGCCATACACCAACATGCATTTAGTGTATGGTACTTATGAAAATCCATTTTCATGTCATGTAATAAAACTATTTCATTACTTTGATATAAACCTTTTTATATGTGCAATCCGTTTCTTGTTCTTAATAACCATTTATCAGCGTCTTTTGCCATTTCAATTTAACCGATTAAATTGTAGTTTGGTAAATTTCATGTTGTTAATAATTTAACCAATTAAATTTCAGTTTTGCTTGTTATTAACTTGTGTGATAACTTGTTGTAGTAACATACACAATCCACAATCATACAAGAAATAAAACAACCACACATGCAAAACAAATGTGTTCACAATCAAGCTAATTTGGTAGACATTTGTTTAGCCGAAAACAAATGTCACCGGTTAAGGGTTATAGCACAAAGTAGGAGATTTCAAATCTCCCACTTAATCTTGCATCTTCCTTGTCTTCATCTTGCATCTTCATTTTTTTTAAAAATATATCCTAATACATTTTTCTAGAAAATGAAAATACAACCTAATCTATTTTACATACCAAATATAAAATAAATTACATAACCAAATGAATGAATATTACAACCAAATGAATGAATTAATTATTACATACCAAATGAATAATACAAATCATTCAACCATTCAACCATTCAAACACAAGGTCAAGGCTTGATTGTGAACAACAACATATGAACAAAATATGAACCAAATGGCAATCCAAAACCCTATTTTGGAACCCTCAAAATTCGGCCAAAACATAACCCACCCAAAACCAATGAATTTTTGCATTCTATATTCATGCATGTACATAAAATGCAAAGTCATGGTGAGTTTAATAACCATATAAGAAGCATAATCCATAGACTTCGGCTCTAGATACCATTGATGGAATTTAACAAGTTTTAAAACAACAAGTTCTTATAGTTAACTTGATCATTAAACCAATTGAATGTAGTCAAAACAAGCGGAAGCATTATGAAAAATTCTTGTTAACATGATAAGCTATTAAGTTAAATTCCATGATAACATCAAGTCTTGGGTAAATGCTTACAAATATAACAAGTAGAGAAGAGGTATTTACCTCCTCAAGCTAGTTGAGGGTTGTTTGAAACAAGAAGATGATGAACAAGTGTGTTAAAATCCCAAGCTTTTGATGCACCAACACCACCCTTGAACTTGATTATGTTTTAGACACTTAATCACCTTAAAACCAAGCTAGAAACCCACTTCCTTTAAACCCAAAATTCTGGACAGCAGCTAGTTGAAAGAATGATGATGAATGAAGCTTCAAAACTATGAAACCTCAAGAGATAATACCCCAAACTTTTACCCAACACCTAATACTATGGTTAGGATTTATTGACACTTGAATTTAACTTGAAAATTAACTAGAATAACCCTCTCCTTGCAGCTGAAACTCACGGCCAGAATGGGGTGGTAGAGAGCAGAATTTTCTAGCTATTTTTATGTGTGTTACTTGCATCTTCATGAGTCAATGCCTTGGTATACATGTTAAGCATGAACCTAGGAGTTGTGACCTCAAAAGTACCAAAAGGAATAAGCATGGGAGGGCATTTCTTGGGGCTCCAAAATCTGCCCACATTTACCCATTATTTTATACAAGATGTTAATTTTATAAAACTTGTATAAAATTTTATAAAACTTGTATAAAATAAACATGTATTTGCTACTTGCAATAATTTTATAAACCATTTTATAAAATATAACACAACATAATTATTTAAACCTATAAATAATTACATATAAATTATCCAAATAATTTGTCCCAAGTGATGATATTTTAGAAAACCGATTTTCTAAAGTTCAAGTGTCGCGTATTTATTTAACGATCCAACCGTTAAGATTAAATACTTATAAGGTGTCGGTAAGTTTGTTATTGGGTATGACCTGACTTGGATCATAACATATTAGCCACATTAATTTAATATGTCTCTCGGGCATATGAAATACCTTCAAAAAACACAAGTAAAAAAATGTGCAGTGAGTGTAATGTTTTCGAATTTTTTTATTAATGAACGGATACAGAACATAAACCGTAAGAAAACACAAATAATAGAAGATAGATAATAATATTCTTCATTCTTCATATGTAATATTACTCAAAGAATCATATATAGAAATCAGAAAAACACAAGTAAAAAAAATGTGCAGCGAGTGTAATGTTTTCAATTTTTTTTATTAATGAACAGATACACAGAACATAAACCCTAAGAAACAAATATACAACAGAATATATATAATAATATTCATCATATGTAATGTTAATAAAAAAATCATGAATGAAAATCTTAAAAAAACAAGTCAAAAACAAATATGCAGTGAATGTAATATTACTAAAATATTAATGAATACAGACAGATAAGTTAAAATATGAAACTGAACATTCATCGTAGAAGCATCATAATGTCCATAATTGAATGATGATAAGAATAAACTGAAAAACTTACATTCAGGATCAGAATGTCCAGAATCGAAGCCAGATTAAACAGCGAGAGAAGTAGAACCTTCGACACGAGAGGTAGAACCTTCAACACGAGGTAGAACCTAATTACACATAAAAAGGTAAAAACGAAACAGATAAGATGGTTATAACACTAAATTGAGCAAAAAAACGAAACATATACGAGGGTTATAACACTAAATTGAACAAAAAAAATGAAACATATGAACAAAAATAGAACCTTCAACACGAGAGGTAGCACCAACAATCAGGTAGAAACTTCAACACCAGAGGTAGAATCTGAAGCACAAATAGAACTGGAAGCCATCCCAAAACCTAATTACACATAAAAAGATACAAACGAATCAGATACGAGGGTTATAACACTAAATTGAGCAAAAAAAATGAAACATATGAACATATAGACCCTAACTCAAACGTTTATGATGAAGACGAAATCACTGAAAAAATTGTATGAAGAACCGTAAATGAATATTGACGAATAGAGAACGAAACCCTAATTTAATGATGATCGACGAAAAAATCATTGATATAAACTGATACTCGGTCTAAAAACATAATAACATTCAGTCAGAACAAATATATGAAATAAAACAGTCTAAAACATAAACATTCAATATAAGTAATAGTGCTATGTCTAAATATAATACTAGTAACATTCAGTGAAGGTAAACATATGATATATAGATGAAAACTTTAATGAGACTTCAAAATCGTCAAACTCCTCTTATTTAAATTAAAGAAACTTTGTGCGTTATCTAAACCAATCCTTATATTTTTCTTCATTTGGTTTCTATTAAGTACAAAAACCATCTTGTGGTTATGTCCTTCATAAAATTTATGAATAAGGACCTTATCACCAATTAACTTGCATCTAAGGCTAGCATGACAACCTGTCTTAATTGTCGACGACTTGCGATTAGACAATTTCTTATCACCTTTAGAACCTTCAACGGAACCTTCAACAGAACATTCAACAGAATCTTCAACGAAATGTAAACTAACATCTAATAGAGAATCTTAACCTAATTTCTTAGAAGTACCAGGTTGTTACACCTACACAATTATAAGTAATGACCCCATCTTCATTTCTATTTTGTGCCCATTTTTTGATGACAAATCCACAGCTCTCATGGAACAACAGAGCATGCATCATATGATGAAAAAAGCACTAATAACATCTTTCAAGTTATCGTCAACAACAGGTATTCATTCCTGTGAGCCATCAACATATTCTCTTATTATTGAAGAGCAAGTTTATCTGAATGAAACAGGTCCAGAACTCAAAAATAAAAAAATATTCATCATATTTAATGTTTTAATCAAAAAAATCATGTATGGAAATCAGAAAAACACGTCACATAAAAACATGCAATGAGTGTAATGTTATAAAATTATTTATTAATAAACAAATCCAGAACCTAAACCCTAAAAGACAAACAAATAACATAATATTAGCATTCTCCATTTTCAAAAACTATGCATTAGCATTATAATTCTTCAATCTGCAGACATCAAACGCTTTGACTATTCAAGTCAAACATTTCACAACTGTGAAACACGAAAAACTTTAAGCTTCTTACAAGTTTTAATGACAAAAAATGAATTTAACTCTTTGCCTCTACATGTGGTGATTTCAACCCATTCATTGTAGGTATATTGTTTGCCTACCGACCCATTTACATCAGTTAAACTAAAATAAATGTAGTCTACAAGCTTATAGATCAAGATTTGAGGATACAAATAAGCAGCTTTCATAAAAATAATAATAGTGTACCCTAACAGTCAGGCAATATCTGAAATTGTCAAACCAACAGTCAAAACTGCATGAAACAAATATATTTTTATAAATGATGTAGTGACCCGAACTTTTTCATGTTTATTTATATTAAATAAAATTGACATTTACATGATTAAGTGTTTCCAATATGTTAAGCAATCAAACTTGTTAAGACTTGATTAATTGAAATAAGTTTCATGTAGACAATTGACCACCCAAGTTGACCGGTGATTCACGAATGTTAAAAACTTGTAAAAACTACATGATGATATATATATGGATATATATATATATATATATATATATATATATATATATATATATATATATATATATATATATATATATATATATATATATATATATATATATATATATATATATATATATATATATATATATGGTTAACATGAGATTATGATAAGTAAGTATCTTACTAAGTGTATTAACAATGAGCGATATACATAAAAATGAGATTATTGAATTAAGAAACTTGAAACGATATATATTACGATTATCGTTATAACAACGTCTTACTAAATACATATGAATCATATTAAGATATAGATACACTATGTTTAACATGATAAAATGATAATTAAGTATATCATTAAGTGTGTTAACAATGAACTACATATGTAAAAACAAGACTACTAACTTAAGGATTTCGAAACGAGACATATATGTAACGATTATCATTGTAACGACATTTTATTGTATATATGTCATATTAAGATATATTCATACATCATAATATCATGATAATGTAATAATTTAACATCTCTTTAGATATAATAAACAATGGGTTAACAACATTAAATGAGATCGTTAACTTAAAGGTTTCAAAACAACACTTACATGTAACGACTAACGAAGACTTAACGACTCAGTTAAAATGTATATACATGTAGTATATTAAGATGTATTTGTACACTTTTGAAAGACTTCAAGACACATATCAAAGTACTTATACTTAACAAAAATGCTTACAATTACATCCTCGTTTATTTTCATCAACAATTCTACTCGTATGCACCCGTATTCGTAGTCGTACAATACACAGCTTCTAGATGTATATACTATTGGTATATACACTTCAATGATCAGCTCCTTAGCAGCCCATGTAATTCATTAAACATGTGGGAACCATCATTTGGCAACTAACATGAAATATCTCACAAAATTACAAAAAATATTATAAATCATTCATGAATTATTTACATGAAAACAAACTTACACATCCTTTATATCTAATCCATATACCAATGACCAAAAACACCTACAAACACTTTAATTCTTCAATTTTCTTCATCTAATTGATCTCTGTCAAGTTCTATCTTCAAGTTCTAAGTGTTCTTCATAAATTCTACAAGTTCTAGTTTCATAAAATCAAGAATACTCTCAAGTTTACAAGTCTACTTCCAAGCTTTCTAATCCATTTCAAGTGATCATCCAATCTCAAGAAATCTTTCTTATTTACAGTACGATATCTTTCTAATTCAAGGTAATATTCATATTCAAACTTTGGTTCAATTTCTATAACTATAACAATCTTATTTCGAGTGATAATCTTACTTGAAGTTGTTTTCGTGTCATGATTCTACTTCAAGAACTTTCAAGCCATCCAAAAATCCTTTGAAGCTAGATCAATTTTTATCACTTCTAGTAGGTTTACCTACTAAACTTGAGGTAGTAATGATGTTCATAGCATCATTTGATTCATATATATAAAACTATCTTATTCGAAGATTTGAACATGTAATCACTAGAACATAGTTTAGTTAATTCTAAACTTGTTCGCAAACAAAGTTAATCCTTCTAACTTGACTTTTAAAATCAACTATACACATGTTCTATATATATATATGATATGCTAACTTAATGATATAAAACCTGGAAACACGAAGAACACCGTAAAACCGGACATACGCCGTCGTAGTAACACCGCGGGCTGTTTTGGGTTAGTTAATTAAAAACTATGATAAACTTTGATTTAAAGGTTGTTCTTCTGGGAAAATGATTTTTCTTATGAACATGAAACTATATTCAAAAATCATGGTTAAAATCAAAGTGGAAGTATGTTTTTCAAAATGGTCATCAAGGCGTCGTTCTTTCGACTGAAATGACTACCTCTTACAATATTTGACTTGTAACCTGTATTTCTAACTATAAACTTATACTTTTTCTGTTTAATTTCATAAATTTCAGTTCATTATGAAACCATAGCAACTTGAATCACTCAAAATGGATTTAAAACGAAGAAATTATGGGTAAAACAAGATTGGATAATTTTGCTTGTTGTAGCTACGTGAAATTTGTAACAAATCTATACAAATCATAACTTAACTAACTTATATTGTATTATACATGTATTCTAACATATATTATGTAATCTTGGGATACTATAGACACGAATACAATGTTTTAACATATCATATCGACCCATCTATATATATATTTCGTAACAACCATAGACACTCTATATGCAGTAATATTTGAGTTAGCTATACAGAGTTGAGGTTGATTCCAAAATAATATATATACTTTGAGTTATGATCGAGTCTGAGACTTGTAGACACTAGGTCGTGGATTGATTCGAGATAATATATATTGCTTTATTTCTGTACATCTAACTGTGGACAACTAGTTGTAGGTTACTAACGAGGACTGCTGACTTAACAAACTTAAATCATTAAAACGTAATAAAAATATTGTAAATATATTTTGAACTTTGAACATACTTTGATATATATGTACATATTTGTTATAGGTTTGTGAATCGACCAGTGGCCAAGTCTTATTCCGACGAAGGAAAAATCTGTGAAAGTGAGTTATAGTCCCACTTTTAAATCTAATATTTTTGGGATGAGAATACATGCAGTTTTATAAAGGTTTTACAAAATAGACACAAGTACTTGAAATTACATTCTATGTTGAATTATGAATACCGAATATCACCCTTTTAGCTTGGTAGCCTAAGAATTAGGGAACAGACACCCTAATTGACGCGAATCCTAAAGGTAGATCTACGGGCACTAACTCCCCTCATACTGGAAAATGGTATGCTTTAGTACTTCGTGTTATTAATACATATGGATTTCTGTTTTGGGGATATTCTATATGCATTTTGTTAATGTCGGTTACTAAGTGTTCAACATATGAATGATTTTTATACAGATTGTATGTTATTGAAAGATGAAATCTTGTGGTCTATTATTACAATTTGATATATAGGTTAAATGAAAGGACCCGTTTATATACATTATAAACGATTCACAATAGTTGATTACATCGCGAGGTATTTTGACCTCTATATGATACATTTTACAAACATTGCATTCGTTTTTAAAAGACAAACTTTTTTTACAACGAAACTTGACGGCATGCACACCATTTCATAATACATCCAACTATAATTGACATAATAATAATTTTGATGAACTCAATGACTCGAATGCAACGTCTTTCAAAATATGCCATGAATGACTCCAAGTAATATCCTTAAAATGAGCTAATGCACAGCGAAAGATTTCTTTAATACCTGAGAATAAACATGCTTTAAAGTGTCAACCAAAAGGTTGGTGAGTTCATAGGTTTATCATAACAATCATTTCAATATATTAATAGACCACAAGATTTCCGTTTATAAATATATGTACACTCGCAAGTGTATAAAAGTATTCTATAAGTTGTAGGCACCCGGTAACAAGCATTAACGTTCATGTTTTACCCTCTGAAGTACACCAGATCAGGTGTGTTTAAAATAACCTCGAAGTACTAAAGCATCCCATAGTCAGGATGGGGTTTGTCAGGCCCAATAGATCTATCTTTAGGATTCGCGCCTACCGTACATAGACAAGTAGTTTAATGTTACCAAGCTAAGGGTATATTTCTAGTTTAAACCCACGTAGAATTAGTTTTAGTACTTGTGCCTATTTCGTAAAACATTTATAAAACAGCGCATGTATTCTCAGCCCAAAAATATATATTGCAAAAGCAATTAAAAAGGGAGCAAATGAAACTCACAATACTGTATTTCGTAGTAAAAATACATATAACGTCATTTAACAAGTGCAAGGTTGGCCTCGGATTCACGAACGTATCAATATTGAGATTCAATATTGCAGGAAAGTACGTAGACGCAACGGAGAT
Source organism: Rutidosis leptorrhynchoides (assembly GCF_046630445.1). Lineage (NCBI taxonomy): Eukaryota > Viridiplantae > Streptophyta > Magnoliopsida > Asterales > Asteraceae > Rutidosis > Rutidosis leptorrhynchoides. Next base: position 141,097,693 of record NC_092342.1, on the reverse strand, counting down.
GATAAACACTAGATTGACCTCACGAGCATACCCATGAACCATACCCATCACCTCCATAGATATAACCCATAATTTCCTTAGCTTCGACTCATTTAAAAAAACTATTTTGAAATCACTCGGACATCACTCCGTCGTAATATTTTATGTATACTAATAATATCTTGAAATAATATAGAGCAAATATATATATATATATATGTAAATCGATTGAGAGAGTTTAGAGAAATATATTTTCAAGTTTCTATGAAATAATGAAACCTATTGAATTCTATTTATAATAGATTTTTGAATTATTAAAGTGAATTATTAAAGTATGAATTATTAAAGTGAATTATTAAAGTATTAATTATTAAAGTGAATTATTAAAGTATGAATTATTAAAGTTAAAGTAAAGTAAAAGTAAAGTAAAGGTAAAGTTAAAGTATAGTAAAAGTATAAAAACTATGTATGTATAATACGCGTATAAATATATATAATATTAATTTAAATCGTTATATATATTTAATGAAATAAAATATAAATATTGTTATATTTATTATACTGGTTAAGTAATGAGTTATCAAAAGTGATTCTAGATATTTATAAAAGTTATATACGTTTTAATAATAAAGTTCCTTTTAAACTGAAAACGTTTTTGTACGTTTGAAAATAGATTAATAGAATATTATGGAAACCAATTCTCCACTAGCTTTTGTCTAACTTTCGTAAATGACACTTTTTATTTTTATTTATAAATAGCTTTACAAATTATTTCGAATATCGTTAAGAGGAATAGATTTCTCAAATCATAGTGGACCTCTCAACAGAGACTTGTAATCATAATTCAATGTTTCTGATAATTCAATCATTTAATATATTTTTTTTTAATTTCGTCGATAATCATATTGAAACAAATACGTCCATATAAAGCATTATACTTTTAAATACTTTGTTGACATTTTCAATTTATAACATATACACATATACATACATATTCATATATGTTCATTTAATGGTTCGTGAATCATTGGAATTTGGTCGAGGTTTAAATGAATGTATAAACATAGTTTAAAATCCTTGAGATTTAACTTAACAAGCATTGCTTATCGTGTCAGAATAATATAAAGATAAAGTTTAAATTTAGTCGGAAATTTCCGGGTCGTCACAGTACCTACCCGTTAAAGAAATTTCGTCCCCGAAATTTGATAGAGGTCGTTATGGCTAACAATGAGAATGTTATTAAGACGATTATGAAGTTTTATCATGTCTAAGAAGTATGGATAAAATAATTCGATTACTCAAAGCGTATGAGGGAAGTTATCGTAAATGAAGGAAATAAGATTATAGTGATTCGTCATATCTTTTGACGTCATTACAATTGATCTCCGAATTTAAAGAAAATCTTTATAATCTATGTTGGATTTGATGCTTCGGTGATTAAGGAGATTATGATTCTCTTCGAATTAATACGATAATCCATCTTGATTTCTCTGTCGGGTATTTCACTATAAATCCACCTCCTTCATTTCCTTACAACTCACACCTTCTATTCTTTCTCCCTCAACTCATATTTTAAAGTATTTGTCAATATGCTTCATCCAGTACTGATTCTCGTTATACTCCTCACTTTCATATCTGTCGTTCTTCTTTTTCATCTGCCTCCGGAAGAATCTATTTACTTCTACTGTACTCTCGATTTTATAGTGTTTTTAGTTCTTTCGTGTCTTTATATTGCTATATGCATCGATATATACGGTTTATAATTTTTGGGTGGTTGTTAGGTTTTATATCTTCCCTTATATTTCAAAGCCCCTGCTTTTGTCTTCTATAATCATTGACATCCACAGTTAATGCTCCCTTATATTTGCTGCGATTTATACTCCAATTTCTATTTTGGAGTTTTGTCCTTTCGTTTCTTCTTCTTGTGATTAAGCAACGTTTGTAATGGTCCAGTATTCGCAGATATGAATTTCAGAATGAACATAGTTAATGTTCTAAGAAGGAAATGGTAATGGCACGATCTTGATTTGTTAATTTACCAGAATACCCTGAAAAGACCGAATCATCAAGAAAATATATTCTTGATATTTTTAGAGATTAAATAGAATACAAGAGTTTTTTAACATGGAATATGATGATGGCATGGTCTGTGACTCGTCATGTCTCATTAGAAACTCAGCATGACTTACTGTAATATAATCACGTTGATCAAGTGTCATTATATTATACTAACTCATGCTTCAGTTCCCAACACTACTTCAAAACATTCATAATTTAAACTCGAAAGTTTATAGAATATAGAAACTAATAGTTTCTTATATGATGTAACACTGATAGCGCAAAGAGATAAATGACTTCAGATAAGATTAGTTGTGAAAATATCTTCAGAAATATCGCGGATATTTATGATGAAAGATATGATAATATCTTAGAATTTCTAATATTGATGGATGATGATGAAGATTTGTTTGTAAAGGTTTAGAATAAAGAGTAAGGTATTCGTTAATGACTTTAGCAGGCACTGAATCATTTGGATTCTTTGAAGGCAGATTTAGTCTTTGTGATTTGTCCACAGCCTCCTTCATAGTCTGTTCAATCCGTTTTCCAGTTCCAAACCTTCTCTTTTTCTCAGCTTTACCACCTTACTATTCTTTGTCATCAAACTTTTTACTGTTAAGATCGTTTACAGTTTTTGATGCTTCGTCAGCATTTCAAGAACTAGTTTGCAGTTCAAAATATTTTTCAGAACTTCACATTCAAAGTATGTAAGTCCAGGAGATAGACGTTTTACGTACACATGTAACTGTTGGCGTAGACATTCTGCGAGATTTCAAAATACTGGTTACTATTTTTCGATGATTCGTATGACAATTCTCGTTACAAGATGCGAATGAGTAAATGATGCGATTTCAATAAATATAATGATTTTTCGAAAATTCAAAGATAATTGAAGTTGTTGGTAAGTTTATTGCTAAGGTGGCGAGATATGAAAGGTCCCCAGTAACGATGACGAAAGGGCAACGTATCTATCGAGGTTATAATAAGACTAGTCCGACTGAAAAGTCGAAGTTGACTTGCTGGATCTGTGACAAAACTGTCTACTTTGAAAAGGAATTGAAAAGTCATTTTAGCTAATAAATGCCAAAGGGTCTGACACGGATACGCGTCGAACTATGACTTTGGCTTCGAGAGCTTTTTAGGTACATAAATGTGGGTAATATGTGGTTGGATCATCATCTCAATTGTTCATTGTTTGAAGTGTCTTCGAAAACTTCGGAGAGTTTAAACACAGTTTGTAATCGTTAATATACATATGATGTTCTAACACGGTTTTGAAGTCAAAGTATAGCTTTGAAAGATGTAGGAATCTAAGAGTGATGTCTTCTGTTAAATCATGACTTGGATTTTGATTTGTCAAAATCAGAATGCGTAATCAAATTTGGGTGAGAATGGTTGTTTTGATTTCTATACAAGAATGTATATTGTTGTGAGATTTTGAGAGTATAGTTGATGATTTGCTTAATCAGATTCAAAAAATGTAATATATTAATTGTGAATTTATATATCTCTCGGGTATTACCTACCCGTTAAAAAAAAATTTCACAATTAATATTTTTGTACAACAGAATTTTATTACAGTCTTTATGAAAATATATATGTGCAGATTTTCTTCAGATGTAACATAGATTTAATGAGTTAATATTAAATTAAACTCATTTGATTTACGGGTGAAACTAGAACTGAATAATCCCTAAAGACTTTAGAAATTACATAACTTTTACGGAGTATTTATTCAATAAAATTGAAATTATGAATTAATACTTCGTTATTTGTTGGTGTTTGTAACCCTTGCACCATATTCTCTAAAGCCACTACTCGAGCGCGAAGCTCGTTGACTTCTTCTATTACACCGGGGTGATTGTCGGTTCGAACGAGTGGATAAATAAAATCTAGAATTTGATGTAGTATATAATCGTGACTAGATACTCTGAAAATGAGAGAGAAAATGGTGTTTCGGACCGGTTCGCCGGTAAGTGCTTCAGGTTCATCGCCAAGAGGGCAATGTGGTGGATGGAAGGGATCACCTTCTTCTTGTCTCCAATTATTGAGGAGGCTACGAACCTATCCCCAATTCATTCATAATAGATGATGGCTAATTGGTTGATCCATTCCGGTCACACTGCTTTCGGAGCTTGAGTGGGATTCCATATCGGAATTCGAGGGACTTGAACTAATGACGAATTCCATTTCGTTCGATTGAATAAAGAATTTTTCGATATGAAATGATTTTTCGGCTATCGGGTGGTATTCTAATTACATAGAATATTTATATATATATAGCGCAAAAGATTTCGTAAATTACGGAGGAAATTACGGGATATGTCAGGCAAAGTTTACAGTAACAGATACGCTAAGATATGGATTAGCAGATACGCTAAGATATGAATTTTGTCTATACACTATTCATGCAATCAATGCAGTAAGACGTGTCTAGACTAAGAATGATAAGCAGGCAATTTCCGACAAAAATGATAAGCAAAACTTTTGACATGCAGTCACGGTCGAAGTCCAGGCTCATTAATGCATCCTAACAACTATCAGTTAGACACACTAATGTAGACCTGGTTCGCTAAGACCACCGCTCTGATACCAACTGAAAGGACCCATTCATATACATTATAAACGATTCACAATAGTTGATTACATCGCGAGGTATTTTGACCTCTATATGATACATTTTACAAACATTGCATTCGTTTTTAAAAGACAAACTTTCTTTACAACGAAAGTTGACGGCATGCACACCATTTCATAATACATCCAACTATAATTGACATAATAATAATTTTGATGAACTCAATGACTCGAATGCAACGTCTTTCAAAATATGCCATGAATGACTCCAAGTAATATCCTTAAAATGAGCTAATGCACAGCGAAAGATTTCTTTAATACCTGAGAATAAACATGCTTTAAAGTGTCAACCAAAAGGTTGGTGAGTTCATAGATTTATCATAACAATCATTTCAATATATTAATAGACCACAAGATTTCCGTTTATAAATATATGTACACTCGCAAGTGTATAAAAGTATTCTATAAGTTGTAGGCACCCGGTAACAAGCATTAACGTTCATGTTTTACCCTCTGAAGTACACCAGATCAGGTGTGTTTAAAATAACCTCGAAGTACTAAAGCATCCCATAGTTAGGATGGGGTTTGTCAGGCCCAATAGATCTATCTTTAGGATTCATGCCTACCGTACATAGACAAGTAGTTTAATGTTACCAAGCTAAGGGTATATTTCTGGTTTAAACCCACGTAGAATTAGTTTTAGTACTTGTGCCTATTTCGTAAAACATTTATAAAACAGCGCATGTATTCTCAGCCCAAAAATATATATTGCAAAAGCAATTAAAAAGGGAGCAAATGAAACTCACAATACTGTATTTCGTAGTAAAAATACATATAACGTCATTTAACAAGTGCAAGGTTGGCCTCGGATTCACGAACGTATCAATATTGAGATTCAATATTGCAGGAAAGTACGTAGACGCAACGGAGATGATAAACACTAGATTGACCTCACGAGCATACCCATGAACCATACCCATCACCTCCATAGCTATAACCCATAATTTCCTTAGCTTCGACTCATTTAAAAAAACTATTTTGAAATCACTCGGACATCACTCCGTCGTAATATTTTATGTATACTAATAATATCTTGAAATAATATAGAGCAAATATATATATATATATGTGTAAATCGATTGAGAGAGTTTAGAGAAATATATTTTCAAGTTTCTATGAAATAATGAAACCTATTGAATTCTATTTATAATAGATTTTTGAATTATTAAAGTGAATTATTAAAGTATGAATTATTAAAGTGAATTATTAAAGTATTAATTATTAAAGTGAATTATTAAAGTATGAATTATTAAAGTTAAAGTAAAGTAAAAGTAAAGTAAAGGTAAAGTTAAAGTATAGTAAAAGTATAAAAACTATGTATGTATAATACGCGTATAAATATATATAATATTAATTTAAATCGTTATATATATTTAATAAAATAAAATATAAATATCGTTATATTTATTATACTGGTTAAGTAATGAGTTGTCAAAAGTGATTCTAGATATTTATAAAAGTTATATACGTTTTAATAATAAAGTTCCTTTTAAACTGAAAACGTTTTTGTACGTTTGAAAATAGATTAATAGAATATTATGGAAACCAATTCTCCACTAGCTTTTGTCTAACTTTCGTAAATGACACTTTTTATTTTTATTTATAAATAGCTTTACAAATTATTCCGAATATCGTTAAGAGGAATAGATTTCTCAAATCATAGTGGACCTCTCAACAGAGACTTGTAATCATAATTCAATGTTTCTGATAATTCAATCATTTAATATATATTTTTTTAATTTCGTCGATAATCATATTGAAACAAATACGTCCATATAAAGCATTATACTTTTAAATACTTTGTTGACATTTTCAATTTATAACATATACACATATACATACATATTCATATATGTTCATTTAATGGTTCGTGAATCATTGGAATTTGGTCGAGGTTTAAATGAATGTATAAACATAGTTTAAAATCCTTGAGATTTAACTTAACAAGCATTGCTTATCGTGTCAGAATAATATAAAGATAAAGTTTAAATTTAGTCGGAAATTTCCGGGTCGTCACATTAAACCTCTAATTCACCAACATTTTTGTTGATGTTTAAAGCATGTTTATTCTCAGGTGATTATTAAGAGCTTCCGCTGTTGCATGCTAAAATATGGACAAGATTTGGTGTCAGCATGCTTGTATAATATTGTTTAAAACTGCATTCGAGATTTACTTTGTTGTAACATATTAATATTGTAAACCAATATGTATTGGTCGTGTGTAAGTGTGATATTTTTAGATTATCAAATTCTTGATAATCTAGGTGGTGTCCTTTTAACCTTGTAAATAAAATAAAGGTTATGGTTTGTTTTTAAAAACGAATGCAGTCTTTGAAAAACATCTCATATAGAGGTCAAAACCTCGCAAAGAAATCAATTAATATGAACGTTTATAATCGATATGAATGGGACATTTCAGTTGGTATCCGAGCATTCGTCTTAGAGAACCAAAAATTTGCATTAGTGTGTCTTATCGAGTTTGTTAGGATACATTAGTGAGTCTGGACTTCGACCGTGTTTTCCTTTAAAAACGATTGCTTAACACTTTTGTTGGAAACTATATATTATTAACATGAAAATATTATGTGATATATTAATCTCTTAACATCTTTGATATTGTGTGATAGATGTCTACCTATAGTACAAATCCCATCGACTCGCCTAATAATAATGAAGAGTCGAATATATTTTGGGAAGATTCACAAATTCCCGAAGAAGAACCAGAAGAGGAGGAACCGGAAGAGGAGGAACCGAAAGAGTAGGAACCGGAAGAAGAAGAACCAGAAGAAGAGGAGGTTCCGGAGGAAGAAATATTAATAACTACAGAAAAACGGTTAAATAAAAGAAAATCTTCAACCAATGGTCCAAAATTAATAATGTTCTATGGTGTTTCCGCCGAGGAAGCAAAATATTGGGAAGATTACCAATTTTTTGACGAATCAGATTCCGATGAGGATTCCGATGATGTTATAGAAATTACCCTAACCCAATTTGAAAGAGCAAAAGAAAACCATAAGGGAAAAGGTATCAAAATAGAAAAACCTGATTCCAACCCAGATGAACTTTATATGTATCGTTAACATCCGTATTTCCTAAATTGTAACAATAACCCATGAACTTCTAAACCACCAGGTTTTTCTAAACCATTGTGAAAAATGACGGCTCGTATTAAAGGAACATCGTATATCCCTAGAAAATTAGGAAAAAGAACCAAGTCCGAAGAAGAAGAAACCAGTGATTCAGATTAGAGAGTTGTAATCATGTTGTGTAATATATGTATTGTAGTGTGCTTGTATTTTCATGTTATGTAAAAATTGCTTGTATTGTTTGTTATTTATCTTTTACGAATCTAATCCTCGTCTATTTTACAGTATAAAAACACACAATGGACGTTAAGGATAGACAACCGAATATTCTAGAAGACCTACCCGGGGACATGATTGATGAAATCTTGTCTAGAGTCGGTCAGAGTTCATCGGCACAATTATTTATGGCGAAATTAGTTTGTCAAACATTTGAAAGACGTTCCAGGCATGCCTTAGTTTATAAAAGGCTTTCCTTTAATAGATGGGGTATATCACATTGGGGAGACCATAAGTTACGCTGTGTTTTCTTTAAAGCATTGAATGCGGGGAACCCAGATGCAATTTTACGCTACGGGTTGAGAGTCTATTTTGACTCTACCTATCCCAACATAGGACTTCGTTCTTTAGAAAGAGCTTCTAACATGAAACATAAAGAAGCATATTATGTCTACGGGTTAGTAATGTTCGCTTCTCACCAAATTGAGAAAAAGAACATAGGATTGCAACTACTAAATAAAACATTTCCACAAGTGACAGATTCAGTAGTTGGGGTGAGAAATGAGATTTTTAGATTATTACGGGGCTGTTGGGCATTACGAAACTCTCGTCCTTTTAACGACATTACAACATACTGCCTAGCCAACGGTTATAACGGTTATTTTTCACAAGACCAAGGATGGGAATTAGTCTTAGTAAAACCAGAACGTATGACTTGTTTCTGGACTTATGAATTACGTGTCTTTATTGCCTTTACTGAACGACTTGCGTACTAGCTAGAATTATCTTGTATCAAAGTTATTGTGTGCTATATTTCATGCTATATGTAAAATAGTGGTATTGTAAGTTTGTAAAATATTGTATAAGAGTTTGAACATGAAATATTATTATAAACAGTTTTTCATATAGAATTGTAGTAGTTGAATTGTATATTGGCTATTAAGTATGAACTTAACGGGTAGGTACTACCCGAATGAAAAATTATAAAATGCTAATATGAAGAAAAAGCATTTATAAATAAGTTCATATTATGCTACGAAATACTATTGACTACTCTTAATATTCTATATGATTAACTTAATTCTTTTGGCTATTTTTGAAGGAAATGGCACCGACTACTCGTCAGAACTTGAACATGAGCGAGGAAGACTTCCGTGTTTTCCTTGCAGCAAACGTAACCGCAGTACAGGCTGCGATGCAAAATAACAATAACTCTGAGTCTAGCAGTGGAACTAATTCCACAAGAAATTGTGTAGGATGCTCCTACAAAGAATTCACTGCCTGCAAACCTCTGGAATTCGATAGAACCGAGGGTCTAATTGGATTAAAATGGTGGACCGAGAAGGTCAAATAAGTGTTTACCATAAGTAAGTTCACTGAAGAAGATAAAGTAAAGTACACTACACATACCTTCAAAGGCACTGCGTTAACATGGTGGAATACCTATCTCGAGCAGGTGGGATAAGATACTGCCTACGCGTTACCTTGGTCAGCATTTAAGCACTTGATGAACGAGCAGTATCATCCCAGAAACGAGGTCAATAAGCTCAAGGTAGAGCTTAGAGGATTACGAATGCAAGGATTCGACATTACCACGTATGAACGACGATTCACAGAGTTGTGCCTATATGTCCAAGAGTGTTCGAAGATGAAGAAGAGAAGATCGACGCATTTGTTAAAGGGTTACTAGAAAGGATTCAAGAAGATGTGAGTTAACATGAGCCCGCCTCCATACAAAAGGCAAGCCGTATGGCTCACAAACTAGTAAACCAGATTGAGGGAAGGATTAAGGAGCAGGTGGCCGAAGAGGCCAACATGAAACAAGTCAAGAGAAAGTGGGAAGAAACCAGTGACAAGGGTCACCAATACAACAACAAAAATTACAACCACAATCACAACAACTATCCCAACAACCGCAACAACAATCGCAACAATAACCGCAATCCTAACAATAACTACAACAAACGTCCCAACAACAACAACAACCACAACAACAACCATCCCAACAATAATAACAAAAGGTAAAAACCATGTCAGAGGTGTGAAGGATACCATCTGTGACGATCACTCCAAATCCATATGGATGAACACGTCATTCATCGATTTCATTGCAAGGTATTTGACCTCTATATGATACGTTTTGCAAACATTGCATTCTTTTGAAAAGGCACACCATAAATGAATATTTAAATCAAAGGTTTTCGACATCTGATGATTTCTACATATAGACAATCACCGTAAATAATAGTTTACAATAGTACTTCCATTGACAATGCAGTCAAAATAAGATACATGGTGATGATTTGGTGAATGCAACGTTTCCTTGATAAATATGCCATGTAAGACTCCATGCACATAGCTTGTCTAACATATAAGCAAACAGCGGAAGACTTCTAGGGAACCTGAGAATAAACATGCTAACAAGTGTCAACACAAAGGTTGGTGAGTTCGTATTTTTAGTGTTTCGCATAATCTGTATATAAAGGTGGATCACAAGATTTTAGTTGTTTCATCCAGAAACGTTTATCAAAATATTCTACAAGATTGAGCACCCTGGTAACTAAACTTAACGTATATATAATTTGTACCCTTTGTATAATCATCTGAATAATACACGCAAACCAACGTGTACGCTTCTCAAATAGCATACGTTCGTTAAAAGGCTAGTGCTCTAGCTCGGACGAGGATATCAAGCCCTATGGATCCATATACTACTACTCGTGCCTACTAGTTCTTATAATTGGCAGTTACTAGTTACCAAAGCTAATGAATTTTCGGTTCAAACTCAGTGTAGAATTAAGTATGTACTTGTATCCACTGCGTTTAAAATAAATTGCATGTATTCTAAGCCCAAAATATTTAAAGCATTTAAAAAGGGATCTATAAACTCACCTTAGCAGCATATAAAATCATTCACCAAAATGTGACTGAAACTCGGATTACCAAATAACTGTAGATCTCAACCTAGAGAACATATGTTGGTCAATAAATGTCTATTAAGCTAGGTCAGGTCATAGTGTATCACAATCCTAATGCTCAAGATCAATATACAAAAGTTATCCAAAGTCGTTTTAAAAAGTTAATTTTGACAATAGTTCAACAAAACGAGACGTACCTTATATAAGGATTCATTTACTCGGTTGCTAAAATTCAAAAATCCAATTTATCAATCTTACAAACAAGTTGTTTAAATATTAATTGCAGATTCAAAAGCAATTCCAATTGTGATGACCCGGGAATTTCCGATCAAATTTAAACTTTAATCTTTATATGTTTCCGACACGATAAGCAAAGTCTGTAATGGTGAGTCTCAGAATTTTTAGAACTACATTCCTACAATCAATTTAACATTTGACTATTCCCGACGATTCACGAACATTTATGTGTATATAGATATGGTATAATAAATAGTAATATATTATATGTAATTACAAGTTAGAATTATAAATGCTGTATAAATATTAATATCATTACTTTCATTAATATTATTGTTAATATTAATATTTGTATTATTAATATTACTATAATAAGTATGTATATATACATATGAAATTTGATAAGAATAAGTTGTTATATTATTATTGTTAATATTATTTTTATCAATAAAATTAACAATTATTATAATAATATCATTCATACTATTAATAATATTAATATTTTTATTATCATTATTAAAATCAGTGTTAGATATATTATTATTATTATTAGATAATATATAGATATGAAAATTGATATACATATATGTATATATGTATAAATTGTTATATTATTGTTAAAATTAGTATAATTGTTATTAATATTAATATTTTACATTTTATTGTATTTAACATCATTATCATTCGAAATAGTATTATTATTATTACTATTATAGTGTATTACTATTATTTATAATATTAAAGAGTATTAATATTATATTTATAATTATTAATAAGATTAATTATAATCTATAAATATAAATATATAAATATAAGAGATATACAATTATGATATACATATCATATATAAATACTTATACCGATATATACACAAACTATCATATACGTATTTATATACGGATATATAAACATAAATCAGTATTATTATTGTATTACTAATTAGTAATATAATTGTACGTATATAGGAATAAAAGGATCAAATTAAATTTCATATTTCAATCAATTACTGTATCTAATTTTTGTTTGAATCCTCTAAATTCTAACACATCCCTATCGGTAGTACATATTAGTTGAGAGTCTCTATCTTCTTTTCATTTTCTATTTTCTTCTTCTTGGAACGATTCCATCTGTCGATCATCCCTATTCCATCTATTAGATATAAACACTTGGGTATAATCAAATGACTCTTACCTTCTTTAATAACACCCATTTCATTTTCATTCTTCTCTTTGAGTTCATTAACAATCATCCCAAGAACACTACCATCTATAATCGCTAATTCTCGCTGCTACTTTTGCTCCTTTGAGTACATCTCGAACAAGAACCATCACCACCACATTCAAACTACTCGTATTACTCAATTTCTATCTTGTTTTATCTTCATCACCACCCATTCCATCACCACCACTGTTACCATTGTTTTTCTGTTTCTTGAACCGTCACCTTTCACCCCATTGAACTACGATTGTATTAATATTGTTGCAGTCGTGTTTGAGTCGTGTCAGCCAGACCCAGACAAACCTCGAACTACTGCTGCAAGATTGATCGAACCATAAACACCACCTTATTTCATTTCTAAGTATTCGATCACCATCAAACTCCCAAACAAACAACCACCTTTTAACCACCTGCTACTACTATATTTTCCATTCTTCATTTCTGCTGCACCTTACCATTCTATATTTGTTTTATTTACAAGGCAAAAACCACTCAAGGTAAAATGAAATATTGAATTTTTTTTGTGAGCTAAATGCATGCGAATGAAATGCTACCATTGTGTATTTTATCCTTGGGTTGGGTGACAACTTTAAAGCTACAAATACCCCACTAATCTTTATACTCATTAGTGGGTTACAAGGAAAATATAATCACATAAAAGGAGTGTGAAATTTATTAAAACAATTTGAAAAGAAACGGCCAAAAGCAAGTCATAACTTGTTTTTTTTTTTTTTTTTTATTTTCGTGTATTATGGGGCCAAGATGATGAGTATTGGTGTCACAATGATGATAATTTTATAATGAAACGGTATACTTTGGTATCATGCTAAGATGAGCTGTAAAGTAGATAAAGATAGTGACTAATTGGGATTCTTTTACTCTAATGAATTTAGTAATTGTGGACCAAGACTTGAAAGTGCATAGGTTCTGTTTTTTTTTTGTTCGCTGTATATATCCGAGAACAGCATACCAGTTGATGACTATATGATGCTGCTACTTTGATCTTCTATTTTAAATCATTGAAGATGATATAATGATAAATGATGAGTTATATTATGATATACGATTGTGATGATGATGATGATAATTTGGGTTGTAAGTTAAGAAGGAAAAACAAAAACAGATTCGTATATGTTATATAATTTAAATTGCGAGTTTATTCAGAAAAAAATGGATGTAGCCATGGTTAAGGAGTGTTTGGGGTTAATGAGAGGTCGGGGGTTCGAGCCCGTGCGGTGGAAGTTCTTTACATATTTTTTTGAGACTTATTCTTTAAGGTAGTTTCTATTATTAATTTTCTTAATGTTATTATTATTGTCATTAAGTAAGATAAGTATTATTATTAACAACTATTTTTTTTATAAGTATTTGTATTATTATATAAGTAGTATTATTAACATTATAGTTATTAATATAAATATTAGTATTATTTTTATTAGTAAAATCATTATTTTATAATTATTATTATTAATATCCATTATTATTAAAAGTATCATTTTATAAAAATTATCATTTTTATTATTATAACTATTATTATTATTATTATAGGGTGAAACAACTTTTTAATTATTTTTATCAATATTACTTAATCAAATAACTATTAGTTATATAAACCAATATTTATTATATATAACATAACTAAATTAATATTTTTATTATAAATATTACTAAATGTAATTAATTAGGTTATTAATGAAACATATAATTTATTAATATAACAAGTATATCACTAATAATAATATATTAATTATTCGATTACTATTACGTGTGTTAATATATATATGAATGATATAGGTTCGTGAATCCGAGGCCAACCCTGCATTGTTCCGTTGTTCAATATAGTCATTTGTATTTTTATTACAAAATACATTAGGTGAGTTTCATTAATCCCTTTTTAAATGCTTTTGCAATATATATTTTTGGGACTGAGAATGCATGCGCTGCTTTTATAACTGTTTTACGAAATAGACACAAGTAATCGAAACTACATTCTATGGTTGAATTATTAAACCGAATATGCCCCTTTTTAGTCTGGTAATCTAAGAATTAGGGAACAGACACCCTAATTGACGCGAACTCTAAAGATAGATCTATCGGGCCCAACAAGCCCCATCCAAAGTACCGGATGCTTTAGTACTTCGAAATTTATATCATGTCCGAAGGAGGATCCCGGAATGATGGGGATATTCTTATATGCATATTGTGAATGTCAGTTACCAGGTGTTCAATCCATATGAATGATTATTTTTGTCTCTATGCATGGGACGTATATTTATGAGAAATGGAAATCTTGTGGTCTATTAAAATGATGGATATGATTATTTATGTTAAACTAATGAACTCACCAACCTTTTGGTTGACACTTGAAAGCATGTTTATTCTCAGGTACGAAAGAAATCTTCCGCTGTGCATTTGCTCATTTTAGAAACATTACTTGGAGTCATTCATGGAATATTTCAAAAGACGTTGCATTCGAGTCGTCGAGTTCATCAAGATTATTATTAAGTCAATTATAGTTGGATATATTCTGAAATGGTATGCATGCCGTCAATTTTCGTTGTAAAGAAAGATTGTCTTTTAAAATTGAATGCAATGTTTGTAAAACGTATCATATAGAGGTCAAATAACTCGCGATGTAATCAAATGTTGTGAATCATTTATAATCGATATGGACTTCGTCCGGATGGGTTAGGACGGGTCTTCACAGTTGGTATCAGAGCAGAGGTCTTAGCGAACCAGGTCTGCATTAGTGTGTCTAACTGATAAGTTGTTAGGAGGCATTAGTGAGTCTGGACTTTGACCGTGTCTGCATGTCAAAAGTTTTGCTTATCATTTTTGTCGGAAATCATCTGTTTATCATCCTTAGGAAATTACCTGCTTATCATTCTTAATCTAGACACATCTTACTGCAATGATTGCGTGAATAGTGTATAGACAAAATTCATATCTTAGCATATCTGTTACTGTAGACTTTGCCTGACAGATTCCGTAGATTCCTCCGTAACTTATAGGATTTTAGTATTATATATGCATATGTAAATTATGTATTGCAAGGTACTAATCTACATCCTATAATCTAATTCTTATCGAAAATCCTTCATCTAATCGTACGAGATGAATCCCTCAACCAGTTCGAGTCCCACAGATTTCGATAGCTATTCCGATAGTTATTCCGACAGCTATTCTGACATGGATATTCACCTAAGCTCTGAAAGCAGCGTCACCAGAATGAATCAGCCAATCAGTCATCCCCAATTCATCTGATGGGTTCGTAGTCTACTTAATCATTGGAGACAAGAAGAAGGTGATCCTTTCCGTCAACCGAATTCACCTCTTGACAATGAACCTGAAGCACTTACCGGTGAACCTGTCCGAAACACCATATTCACTCTCATTGCCAGAATATTCCATAACGATTATATGATATCCCAAATTCTGAACCTTATTCGTCCGCTCGTTCCAACCGTCAATCATTCATGGGTAATAGAAGAAGTCAACGAACTTCGCACTCAAGTAATTAATTTGGAGAATATGGTGCAAAACGTACCAGCTTCAGCAACATCACCGACACCAACAGTACCATCAATAACGGCACCAGTACCATCAACAATCTATACCTCAACATCTCATTATGTACCTCGAGCTTAATCATCAATCTACGAATCGTTCTACATCATTTATCTTCGTTTGACATGACGATTATATAATCTCTAATGTTTTAGAGATTATATATTCTTATTCTAACGGTAAATCAAATGAGTTTAATATCATATTGACTCATTAAATCCATGATTATATCTGAAGAAAATATATATGTATATATATTTTCATAAAGATTGTAATTAAAAATTCTTTTGAACAAACTGTTAATGGTAAAAATATTTTAACGGGTAGGTAATACCCGAGGAATATTTAGATTTCACATTAATAAGTTACACTGTACATTCTTCGAATTTGATTCAACAATCATTTACTATCCTATTTACAACCACCGATATACGTATCCGTTCACCAAAGAATAACTATTTTTATTCAAATTCAATTTCATATTTAGATTTTGACCTATCAGAATCTAACAAGTGGCATAATGAAGAAATAATGGACACAATAAAAAAAATTGATTAGAAACAGACTAATTGACAATATGAAATTTTGTTAAGAAATCACGCTAATAAAAATCCTAGCTAACTGTTCCTAGCTAACTGTTAATTCCATATTACAATTTATTTATCGCAATTTATTTTATCTCAATTTTAATTCTCGCAATTTTATTTAACGTCATTTAATTTCTGTTATTTACTTTACGCACTTTAATTATCGTCATTTATTTTTGTTATTTATTTTACGCATTTTAAATATGAGGACACGTATACAAGGTTTTGACATATCATATCGACGCATCTATATATATTATTTGGAATCGCCATAGACACTCTATATGCAGTAATGATCGAGTTCTCTATACAGGGTTGAGGTTGATTTTATAATAATATATATACTTTGAGTTGTGATCGAGTCTGAGACGTATACGGGTCACGACACGTATTAATTAATTCGAATATTATATATTAAACTATATATGAATTATTGGACTGTCAACTGTGGACTATCGACTGTAGACTAATAACATTGGACAATTAAAATGAATTAAAATATTAATTATAACATATGAAACTAAACAATTCTTCAAATTGCCACTTGATTTCGTCTTAAACATCATTTGTATCTTCACGATTACATTCTGCGTTCAAACCTTTCATAATTCTTGAAAACACCTCAATCGAGAGGATGAACCAACCGCACTTCATTTACGGGAGAAAAGATTGATGCATATAGTTATGCACCTAAAAACACTCGGAACCTGAGTAAACGTTTAACACGTAGCTGTGCCAATTCCTTTGGTATTATTATTACCCAAAATAACTCTACAGTTTTTTTCAAAATAGCCAATTTTGTCACAGCTCCAGCAAATCAACTTCGACTTTTCATTCGAATTAGCCTTATTATAATCGTGATATAAAAGTTTGCCTTTCGTTATCGTTATCGGAGTACCATTTATATCTCATTACATTAGCAGTAAAATTACCTGCAACTTCAATGAATTTGGACTTTCCGAAAAATCATTATATTCATTGAAACCCCATCTTGTATTCATCTATACCCTGTAACAATAATTGCCATACCAATTACCGGGAATCAGCAATCAGTATTTCGAATCTTGTAGCATTTCTACATCAATAGTTATATGTATACATATAACAATTATCTCTTAAATTACGATCTTCAATTCTGAAATTTTGAAGAGGCACCCAGTTTACGAATCGATACTCTGAATGTTGAAAAAGCTGAATGAAGCAGCAGAAACTGTAGGCAACCGTAAACGACCTTAGTCGTCGGAAATTTGATGATAAAGAATAATATGTTGGAAAAGCTCAGAAACGTTGGAACTGGAAAACGGATAGAGTTAACCATGAAGGAGACCAAGGACAAATACAAGGACCATACCCTATATTCAAAGAATCCAGATAATTCTGGATCCGTTGAAATCTTTAGAGAATATCTTGCTCCGAAGTCATGTTAAAATCTTGCGGAAAAATCTTTCTCCATCAACCATCGAACTTAGAAATTCCAAAATATCATCATAAATATCTTCGATATTTCTGAGGATATTTTTATAAATATTCTTGTCCGAAATTATCTACCTCTTCGTGTTTTCTATATTCCATTATATTGAAAACTTCCATAAAAATCTAAGTATGAATTATGAATGAATTATGGAGAAATGTTGGGAATTGAAGCATGGGTTAGTATAATATAATGACGCCCGGCCAACGTGATTATATTACAGTAAGTCATGCTGAGTTTCTAATGAAACGTGATGATGGTTCACAGTAGATCATACCATCGTCATGTGCCATGTTACATAACTCTGTCATTCTAATTAACCTCTGAACATATCAAGAAAATATATTCTTGATAGTTCCATCCTCAGGGATTCTGGTAATTTGACAAATCAAATCGTGCCATTACAATTTCTTTCTTAGAACATTAACTATGTTTATCCAAAACTCCATACCTACGAATTCTGGACCATTATTCGCTTGACTTGAAGTCGGAAAGAAGAGACAAAAGTATAGAACTCTTGAATATAAAAGAAAATATAAAGTTCGACAACAACATATAAATTACGAACCGTGCATATCAATACATATTGCTACGTAAAGGCACGAGAGAATTAAAATTACTATAACCCCAAGGTAATAGTAAAAATAAATAAAATCCTCTAGTGGTAAATGAAAAAGAAAAATGACAGATATGAAAGTTAAGAGTATATCGAGAATCAGTACTGGATGGAGCATATTAATGGATGCTTTAAAGTATGAGTTAAAGGAGAAAGAATAGAAGGAGTGAGTTTTACGGAAACGACGGGAGTGGATTTATAGTAAAATATCCGACAGAGCAATCGAAACAGATTATTGCATTTGATCAAAGAAGATCCTGATTTCCTTAATCGCTGAAAAATCGAATCTTATTACGAAGATTTTCTTTAAATCCCATGAATTCCAGAAATCAATCATAACTACGTCATCGGTTAAAACGAATATACATTTACTCATCTCACTCTCTTGCGATAGCTTCACTTATACTCTTCGAGTAATCAAATTGTTTTACCTATATTACTCAATGATGATAAAACTCTATTTATCAACTCATATTCGTCATGAAAATATTTTTATTGTTAGCCATGACAACCTCACTCAAATTTCGGGACGAAATTTCTTTAACGGGTAGGTACTGTGATGACCCAAGAATTTCCGATCAAATTTAAACTTTAATCTTTATATGTTTCCGACACGATAAGCAAAGTCTGTAATGGTGAGTCTCAGAATTTTTGGAACTAAGTTCCTACAATCAATTTAACATTTGACTATTCCCGATGATTCACGAACATTTATGTGTATATAGATATGGTATAATAAATAGTAATATATTATATGTAATTACAAGTTAGAATTATAAATGCTGTATAAATATTAATATCATTACTTTCATTAATATTATTGTTAATATTAATATTTGTATTATTAATATTACTATAATAAGTATGTATATATACATATGAAATTTGATAAGAATAAGTTGTTATATTATTATTGTTAATATTATTTTTATCAATAAAATTAACAATTACTATAATAATATCATTCATACTATTAATAATAGTAATATTTTTATTATCATTATTAAAATTAGTGTTAGATATATTATTATTATTATTAGATAATATATAGATATGAAAATTGATATACATATATGTATATATGTATAAATTGTTATATTATTGTTAAAATTAGTATAATTGTTATTAATATTAATATTATACATTTTATTGTATTTAACATCATTATCATTCGAAATAGTATTATTATTATTACTATTATAGTGTATTACTATTATTTATAATATTAAAGAGTATTAATATTATATTTATAATTATTAATAAGATTAATTATAATCTATAAATATAAATATATAAATATAAGAGATATACAATTATGATATACATATCATATATAAATACTTATACCGATATATACACAAACTATCATATACGTATTTATATACGGATATATAAACATAAATCAGTATTATTATTGTATTACTAATTAGTAATATAGTTGTACGTATATAGGAATAAAAGGATCAAATTAAATTTCATATTTCAATCAATTACTGTATCTAATTTTTGTTTGAATACTCTAAATTCTAACACATCCCTATCGGTAGTACATATTAGTTGAGAGTCTCTATCTTCTTTTCATTTTCTATTTTCTTCTTCTTGGAACGATTCCATCTGTCGATCATCCCTATTCCATCTATTAGATATAAACACTTGGGTATAATCAAATGACTCTTACCTTCTTTAATAACACCCATTTCATTTTCATTCTTCTCTTTGAGTTCATTAACAATCATCCCAAGAACACTACCATCTATAATCGCTAATTCTCGCTGCTACTTTTGCTCCTTTGAGTACATCTCGAACAAGAACCATCACCACTACATTCAAACTACTCGTATTACTCAATTTCTGTCTTGTTTTATCTTCATCACCACCTATTCCATCACCACCACTGTTACCATTGTTTTTCTGTTTCTTGAACCGTCACCTTTCACCCCATTGAACTACGATTGTATTAATATTGTTGCAGTCGTGTTTGAGTCGTGTCAGCCAGACCCAGACAAACCTCGAACTACTGCTGCAAGATTGATCAAACCATAAACACCACCTTATTTCATTTCTAAGTATTCGATCACCATCAAACTCTCAAACAAACAACCACCTTTTAACCACCTGCTACTACTATATTTTCCATTCTTCGTTTCTGCTGCACCTTACCATTCTATATTTGTTTTATTTACAAGGCAAAAACCACTTAAGGTAAAATGAAATATTGAATTTTTTTTGTGAGCTAAATGCATGCGAATGAAATGCTACCATTGTGTATTTTATCCTTGGGTTGGGCGACAACTTTAAAGCTACAAATACCCCACTAATCTGTATACTCATTAGTGGGTTACAAGGAAAATATAATCACATAAAACGAGTGTGAAATTTATTAAAACAATTTGAAAAGAAACGGCCAAAAGCAAGTCACAACTTGTTTTTTTTTTTTTTTAATTTTCGTGTATTATGGGGCCAAGATGATGAGTATTGGTGTCACAATGATGATAATTTTATAATGAAACGGTATGCTTTGGTATCATGCTAAGATGAGCTGTAAAGTAGATAAAGATAGTGACTAATTGGGATTCTTTTACTCTAATGAATTTTGTAATTGTGGACCAAGACTTGCAAGTGCATAGGTTCTGTTTTTTTTTTTGTTCGCTGTATATATCCGAGAACAGCAGACCAGTTAACGACTATATGATGCTGCTACTACCGCCGTTGATCTTCTGTTTTAAATCATTGAAGATGATATAATGATAAATGATGAGTTATATTATGATATACGATTGTGATGATGATGATGATAATTTGGGTTGTAAGTTAAGAAGGAAAAACAAAAACAGATTCGTATATGTTATATAATTTAAATTGCGAGTTTATTCAGAAAAACATGGATGGAGCCATGGTTAAGGAGTGTTTGGGGTTAATGAGAGGTCGGGGGTTCGAGCCCGGGCGGTGGAAGTTCTTTACATATTTTTTTGAGACTTATTCTTTAAGGTAGTTTCTATTATTAATTTTCTTAATGTTATTATTATTGTCATTAAGTAAGATAAGTATTATTATTAACAACTATTTTTTTTATAAGTATTAGTATTATTATATAAGTAGTATTATTAACATTATAGTTATTAATATAAATATTAGTATTATTTTTATTAGTAAAATCATTATTTTATAATTATTATTATTATTAATATCCATTATTATTAAAAGTATCATTTTATAAAAAGTATCATTTTTATTATTATAACTATTATTATTATTATTATAGGGTGAAACAACTTTTTAATTATTATTATCAATATTACTTAATCAAATAACTATTAGTTATATAAACCAATATTTATTATATATAACATAACTATATTAATATTTTTATTATAAATATTACTAAATGTAATTAATTAGGTTATTAATGAAACATATAATTTATTAATATAACAACTATATCACTAATAATAATATATTAATTATTCGATTTCAATTACGTGTGTTAATATATATATATGAATGATATAGGTTCGTGAATCCGCGGCCAACCCTGCATTGTTCCGTTGTTCAATATAGTCATATGTATTTTTACTACAAAATACATTAGGTGAGTTTCATTAATCCCTTTTTAAATGCTTTTGCAATATATATTTTTGGGACTGAGAATGCATGCGCTGCTTTTATAACTGTTTTACGAAATAGATACAAGTAATCGAAACTACATTCTATGGTTGAATTATTAAACCGAATATGCCCCTTTTTAGTCTGGTAATCTAAGAATTAGGGAACAGACACCCTAATTGACGCGAACTCTAAAGATAGATCTATCTAGCCCAACAAGCCCCATCCAAAGTACCAGATGCTTTAGTACTTCGAAATTTATATCATGTCCGAAGAAGGATCCCGGAATGATGGGGATATTCTTATATGCATATTGTAAATGTCGGTTACCAGGTGTTCAATCCATATGAATGATTATTTTTGTCTCTATGCATGGGACGTATGTTTATGAGAAATGGAAATCTTGTGGTCTATTAAAATGATGGATATGATTATTTATGTTAAACTAATGAACTCACCAACCTTTTGGTTGACACTTGAAAGCATGTTTATTCTCAGGTACGAAAGAAATCTTCCGTTGTGCATTTGCTCATTTTAGAAACATTACTTGGAGTCATTCATGGCATATTTCAAAAGACGTTGCATTCGAGTCGTCGAGTTCATCAAGATTATTATTAAGTCAATTATAGTTGGATATATTCTGAAATAGTATGCATGCCGTCAATTTTCGTTGTAAGGAAAGATTGTCTTTTAAAATTGAATGCAATGTTTGTAAAACGTATCATATAGAGGTCAAATACCTCGCGATGTAATCAACTGTTGTGAATCGTTTATAATCGATATGGACTTCGTCCGGATGGATTAGGACGGGTCTTCACACCAATTAATGTCAATCATAATTCTGGTGACCATATCTTTTAATTCGTTCATTGAAATTACGCGATTTCTAAATGAAAAGTTATTGATTTTTCGCCAGCTTTCCAAAAACATGTATATCATATACCTTTTACCAGTAATATATGTATTTAATTCGTGATTCATTATAAACTGTTTAACGATGAAATTTAGCATACAAGCATGCGTAAATATATATACTCGAGCACTAGATATGGATACACAATTAATATATAAAAGATAAGATATGAATGCTCACGTATCAATATTGTGATTCAATATTGCAGGGAAAGTATGTAGACGCAACAGAGATGATAAACACTAGGTTAGACTTGCGAATAATACCCACATACATTACCCATAACCTCCATAGCTATAGCCCATAGTTTCCTTAGCTTTGACTCATTTGAAAATTCGGTTTGAAATTATTTGGACATGACCTCGTCGTAGTATTTTATGTATAATACTAATAATATTACTAATAATAATTAGATTAATAATAATATTAATCTTAATCTTAATAATAATAATAATAATTATAATTATAATAAATAAATATTATGGAGTATATATCTATATCTGTGTAAATATGTGTGTGTGATATTCGTTCGAGCAAAAACACTTGAATTTATAGTACCTGGCCAGTTGTTTAGCCCCATGCGATCGCATGGGTTTTCAGTGCTTTTTCCATGTGACCGCATGGCCGCCTGATCCGCTTTTGTTTGCTAGTTTGTCGACATCAAATAGTGTTTACTGTAGCAAATAGTGTTTACTGTAGCAAATAGCGTTTTACTGTAGCAAATAGTGTTTAATGTAGCAAAGTCGTTTTTAATGTAGCACTGTAGCAAATAGTGTTGTACTGTAGCAAAGTCGGTTTCACTGTAGCAAATAGTGATTTTTGAAAACACTGTAGCTTTTCGGGTACTGTAGCAATTCGAAAATTCTGTAGCAAATTAGTGTTTTACTGGTTCATCTTAAACGTTTTAGTTAACTTATCTAAATATCAATCGAATCAATAATCAAATGTTACTATCTTTTACTAAATAACTTGAAATCGTATATATATATATATATATATATATATATATATATATATATATATATATATATATATATATATATATATATATATATATATATATATATATATATATATATATATATATATATATATATATATATATATATATATGCACATTAAGTTATATATATATTGTTCGTGAATCTTCGAAAACAGTCAAAGAATAATTGATTACATGAATATATTTCCAAAACTTTCGTGACTCAACATTACAGACTTTGCTTATCGTGTCGAAAACATTAAATCATTTAAAGATAAAGTGTAAATTTGGTCAAAAATTTCCGGGTTGTCACAGTACCTACCCGTTAAAGAAATTTCGTCCCGAAATTTGATTGGGATGGTCATGGATGACAATTAGTATGTTTTCATGACTCATACGAGTTGAAAATTAGAGTTTTATCATCATTGAGTAATATGGATAAAACAATTTGTTTAAGTGAAGTGTACGAGTGAAGTTATCACAAAAGAGTGAAATGAGAAAAAGTAAGTTTCGTTATATCTTTTGACGTAGATGGGTTGATTTTCGGAGTTCAAGAGATTTGGAGAAAATCTTCATAATAAGATTTGATTCTTCGGTAATTAAGGAAATTATGATTCTTTTCGATTTAATGCGATGATCTGTCTCGATTTTCCTGTCTGATATTATACTATAAATCTACCCCCTTCGTTTCCTTATTTTCTACAGCTCATACCTTTTATTCTTTCTCCCTCAATTCTTATTTTAAAGCATTCGTCAATATGCTCCATCCAGTTCTGATTCTTGATATACTTCTAACCTTCATATCCGTCATTCTTCTTTTCCATCTGCCACCAGCAGAATCTATTCACTTATACTATACTCTTGGTTTTATAGTGTTTTTAGTCCTCCCTTGTCTTTATATTGCTATATTCATCGATATATACGGATTATAATTTCTGGTTGGTTGTTGGGTTTTATATCTTTCCTCATATTTCGATGTCTCTGCTTCTGTCTTTTCATAATCATTAACATCCACAGTTAATACTCTCTCCAATTTACTGTGATTTATATATACTCCCATTGATATTTTGAAGCTTTATGCTTTTGTTTTATCTTCCTGACTTTAAATCAAGCGAATAATGGTCCAGAATTCGTAGGTATGAATTTCGGAATGAACATAATTAATGTTCTAAGAAAGAAACGGTAATAGCACAATCTGACTTGTCAAATTACCAGAATACCTCGAAAAAAAGACCGAATCATTAAGAAAATATTTTCTTGATAGTTTAGAGGTTAAATAGAATGAAAGGGTTATGTAACATGGTTCATGATGAGGGTATGATCTGTGAACCTATATCACGTTCCATTAGAAACTCAGCATGACTTACTGTAATATAATCACGTTGATCAAGTGTCATTATATTATACTAACTCATGCTTCAATTCCCAACATTACTTCAAAACATCTATTTTTCGAATTTTTCAGATTTTAGAAACTAAAATAGTTTCTTTTATGATGTAACACATATAGCGCGAAGAGATGAATGATTTCAGATAAGAATGGGTATATAAAAAAATATCTTTAGAAATATTGAGGATATTTATAATGAAAGATACGATGACATCTTAGAATATTCAAGATAAGATGATGATGAAGAATATTATCCGTAAAGGTTTTAGAGTAAGGAGCAATGTATTTGCTAAGGATTTCAGTAGACACCTAATCATTTGGATTCTTTGAAGACAGGTTCAGTTTTTGAGATTTATCCACAGCCTCATTCATACTTTGCTCAATCCGTTTTCCAGTTCCAAACTTTCTCTTTTTCTCAGCTTTACCACCATACTATTCTTTATCATCAAACTTTTAACTGTTAAGGTCGTTTACAGTTTTTGCTACTTCATCAGCATTGTTCCAATTTCAGAGAACTAGTTCGTAGTTTAGGGTGTTTTTCAGAAACTTCACATTCGAAGTCTGTAAGTCTTGAAGGTAAACGTTATATGTATATATATAACTGTTGGCGAAAAATTGCTATGAAATTCAAAATACTGATTGCTAATTCTCGGTAGTTGGTATGGCAATTATTGTTACAAGTTGTGGATGAGTACATGATAGGGTTTCAATGAGTATAATGATTTTTCAGAAGGTCAAAGATCATTAAAGTTGTTGGTAAACTTACTGCTAATGTGGTGGAACATGAAAGGTTCCCCAGTAACAAGAACATATATGTCAAAGTTATAATAAGGCTAATCTGAAAAGTCGAAGTTGACTGGTTGGAAGTGTGGTAAAACTGGATACTTTGAACAGGGATTGCAATATTATTTTCAGTAATAACAATGCTAAAGGATCTTTCACATTTTTGAAGTCAAAGTATAGCTTTGAAAGACGTAGAGATCTAAGAATGATGTCACCCGTTAAATCTTGACTTGGATTCTGATCCGTCAATATCAGAGTATGTAATTGAATTTATATGGAAACGATTGTATATCGCTGTGAGCATAGTTAATAATTTTTTTTAATCAAAGTTGAAGAATGTACAGTATAACATATTAATTGTGAACTTATATATTTCCCGGGAATTACCTACCCGTTAAAGATTTCACAAGTAATATTTTGTACAAAAGAATTTTCATTACAGTCTTTATGAAAATATATGTATGTATATTTTCTTCAGATGTAATACAGATTTAATGAGTTAATATCATATTAAGCTCCTTTGATTTTTGGCTTGAATTAGAATTGAATAATCTCTAAAACATTAGAGATTACATAATCTTTGCGGAGTATTTTATTAATGTAATCAATACTTCGTTATTCAGTTTTATTGATATTTCCTCAGTGAATTATGTTGGTGCTTATGGAACTCTTGCTAACTTCGCAAGGTACGAATGATGTTTTCTGGAAAGTTTCAAGTACATCGAAAATGAAAGTGTTAAAATCAATCATGTATTTGAATAATACACTTGATTTATTATGAAATGGAATCTATTAAGTCGAAGCAGAGATTATAGTTAACGATTGTTAAGTCATTAACGAAGGATGTATAGCATATTAGTAACATGAACTAACCGAGTAGTACCTACCAGTTATGATTCACATGTAATAGCTTAGTACGAAAAGATTTATTTTGATTTCAAAATTCATATATATTAAATATACATAAAATTTCTTCAGGGGAAATGAGTTAATACTTCATCGGTTATTGTTGCTGGTATTTTTTGGTAACTACGGTGCGTATGACGCTGATGCTCGTGGAACAGATTGTGAAGTTGAGGTTTGTGATGCGGATGTTGTTGGTGGTGGTAATGGTACTATTGGTGTTGTTGTCGGTGGTACTGTTGATGTCGGTGATGCTGCTGGTGCTTGTAACCTTTGCACCATATTCTCCAAAGCCACTACCAGAGCGCGAAGCTCGTTGACTTCTTCTACTACACCGGGATGATTGGCGGTTCAGACGAGCGAATGAATAAGATCCAGAATTTGAGATAGTATATTATCGTGACGAGATACTCTGGAAATGAGAGAGAAAATGGTGTCTCGAACAGGTTCGCCGGTAAGTGCTTCAGGTTCTTCGCCAAGAGGGCAATGTGGTGGATGGAAGGGATCACCTTCTTCTTGTCTCCATAGATTAAGTAGACTACGAACCCATCCCCAATTCATCCAGAATAGATGATGGCTAATTGGTTGATCCATTCCGGTTACACTGTCTTTGGAATTCAGGTGAATATCCATATCGGAATAGCTGTCGGAGTTTAAGGAATTTGAACTAGATACGGGATCCATCTTGTATAATTAGGGAGATAATTTTTGATATGAATTAGATTATTGAATTTAGTTTGGTATTCTTCAATACATAATTTACATATGTATATATAATATCAAATTCCATAAATCAAGGAGAAATTTTCGGAAGGTGTCAGGAAAAGTTTACAGTAACAGATACGCTAAGATATGAATTTTGTCTATACACTATTTATGCAATAAATGCAGGAAAACGTGTCTAGACTTAAGAATGATAAGCATGTAATTTTCGACAAGAAATGATAAGCAAAACTTTTAACATGCAGACACGGTCGAAGTCCAGACTTACTAATGCATGTTAACAACTATCAGTTAGACACACTCATGCAAGACCTGGTTCGCTAGGACCAACTCTCTGATACCAACTGTAACGATCGCTCCAAATCCATATGGATGAACACGTCATTCATCGATTTCATTGCGAGGTATTTGACCTCTATATGATAGGTTTTGTAAACATTGCATTCTTTTGAAAAGGTACACCATAAATGAATATTTAAATCAAAGGTTTTCGACATCTGATGATTTCTACATATAGACAATCACCGTAAATAATAGTTTACAATAGTACTTCCATTGACAATGCAATCAAAATAAGATACATGGTGATGATTTGGTGAATGCAACGTTTCCTTGATAAATATGCCATGTAAGACTCCATGCACATAGCTTGTCTAACATATAAGCAAACAGCGGAAGACTTCTAGGGAACCTGAGAATAAACATGCTAACAAGTGTTAACACAAAGGTTGGTGAGTTCATAGTTTTAGTGTTTCGCATAATCTGTATATAAAGGTGGATCACAAGATTTTAGTTGTTTCATCCAGAAACGTTTATCAAAATATTCTATAAGATTGAGCACCCTGGTAACTAAACTTAACGTATATATAATTTGTACCCTTTGTATAATCATCTTAATAATACACGCAAACCAATGTGTACGCTTCTCAAATAGCATACATCTGTTAAAAGGCTAGTACTCTAGCTCGGACGGGGATATCAAGCCCTATGGATCCATATACTACTACTCGCGCCCACCAGTTCTTATAACTGGCAGTTACTAGTTACTAAAGCTAAGGGATTTTCGGTTCAAACTCAGTGTAGAATTAAGTATGTACTTGTATCCATTGCGTTTAAAATAAATTGCATGTATTCTCAGCCCAAAATATTTAAAGCATTTAAAAAGGGATCTATAAACTCACCTGAGCAGCATAAAAAATCGTTCACCAAAATGTGACTGAAACTCGGATTACCAAATAACCGTAGATCTCAACCTAGAGAACATATGTTGGTCAATAAATGTCTATTAAGCTAGGTCAGGTCATAGTGTATCACAATCCTAATGCTCAAGATCAATATACAAAAGTTATCCAAAGTCGTTTCAAAAAGTTAATTTTGACAACAGTTCAACAAAACGAGACGTACCTTATATAAGGATTCATTTACTCGGTTGCTAAAATTCAAAAATCTAAATTATCAATCTTACAAACAAGTTGTTTAAATATTAATTGCAGATTCAAAAGCAATTCCAATTAACGTCAATCAAAATTCAGTTGACCATATCTTTTAATTCGTTCATCGAAATTACGCGATTTCTAAATGAAAAGTTATTGATTTTTCGCCAGCTTTCCAAAAACATGTATATCATATACCTTTTACCAGTAATATATGTATTTAATTCGTGATTCATTATAAACTGTTTAACGACGAAATTTATCATACAAGCATGCGTAAATATATATACTCGAGCACTAGACATGGATACACAATTAATATATAAAAGATAAGATATGAATGCTCACGTATCAATATTGTAATTCAATATTGCAGGGAAAGTATGTAGACGCAACAGAGATGATAAACACTAGGTTAGACTTGCGAATAATACCCACATACATTACCCATAACCTCCATAACTATAGCCCATAGTTTCCATAGCTTTGACTCATTTGAAAATTTGGTTTGAAATTATTTGGACATGACCTCGTCGTAGTATTTTATGTATAATACTAATAATATTACTAATAATAATTAGATTAATAATAATATTAATCTTAATCTTAATAATAATAATAATAATAATAATAATAATAATAATAATAATAATAATAATTATTATTATTATAATAAATAAATAAATATTATGGAGTATATATCTATATCTGTGTAAATATGTGTGTGTGATATTAGTTAGAGCAAAAACACCTGAATTTATAGTACCTGTCCAGTTATTTAGCCCCATGCGATCGCATGAGTTTTCAGTGCTTTTGCCATGCGATCGCATGGCCGCCTGATCTGCTTTTGTTTGCTAGTTCGCCGACATCAAATAGTGTTTTACTGTAGCAAATAGTGTTACTGTAGCAAATAGTGTTTTACTGCAGCAAATAGTGTTTACTGTAGCAAATAGTGTTTACTGTAGCAAATTTTGTCTCACTGTAGCAAAGTCGTTTTCAATGTAGCACTGTAGCAAAGTCGGTTTCACTGTAGCAAATCGTGTTGTACTGTAGCAAAGTCGGTTTCACTGTAGCAAATAGTGATTTTCGAAAACACTGTAGCTTTTCGGGTACTGTAGTAATTCGAAAATTCTGTAGCAAATTAGTGTTTTACTGGTTCATCTTAAACGTTTTAGTTAACTTATCTAAATATCAATCGAATCAATAATCGAATGTTACTATCTTTTACTAAATAACTTGAAATCATATATATATATATATATATATATATATATATATATATATATATATATATATATATATATATATATATATATATGCACATTAAGTTATATATATATATATTGTTCGTGAATCTTCGAGAACAGTCAAAGAATAATTGATTACATGAATATAGTACCAAAACTTTCGTGACTCAACATTACATACTTTGCTTATCGTGTCGAAAACATTAAATCATTTAAAGATAAAGTTTAAATTTGGTCAAAAAATTTCTGGGTTGTCACACCATCCAACTGGGTTCTGCACGACAACGTGTACTAAGTGTAATAGAGGTGGTCATAGCGCGACAAAGTATGAAATCTACGAACCGGTGATTAACAAAAATAATGCAACCAGTAATGTCAGGACAAGTAATGCCGCCTTTATTTGTTATGGATGTGGAAAACCGGGCCACATCAAGAGTAAATGCCCAAACCAAGGAAATACAAATGGGCAAAGCCGTGGAAGAGTCTTCAACATTAATTCGGCAGAAGCGCATGAAGACCCGGAGCTTGTTACGGGTACGTTTCTTATTGACGATAAATCTGCTTATGTTTTATTTGATTCGGGTGCGGATAGAAGCTATATGAGTAGAGATTTTTGTGCTAAATTAAGTTGCTCATTGATGCCTTTGGATAATAAATTTTTACTCGAATTAGCAAACGGTAAATTAATTTCAGCAGATAATATATGTCGGGATAGTGAAATTAAACTGGGTGATGAAACGTTTAAGATTGATTTAATACCAGTCAAGTTAGGGAGTTTTGATGTAATAATTGGTATGGATTAGTTGAAAAAGGTGAGAGCAGAGGTCGTTTGTTACAAAAATGCGATTCGTATTATGCGCGAAAAAGAAAAACCTTTAATGGTGTACGGAGAAAAGAACAACGTGAAGTTAAATCTTATTAGTAGTTTGAAGGTGC
This sequence comes from Rutidosis leptorrhynchoides, assembly GCF_046630445.1. Lineage (NCBI taxonomy): Eukaryota > Viridiplantae > Streptophyta > Magnoliopsida > Asterales > Asteraceae > Rutidosis > Rutidosis leptorrhynchoides. The sequence continues at coordinate 141,066,190 of NC_092342.1, read as the reverse complement.
AAAAACTAATAAGAAAAGGTTGTTACGTCATTCTAGCACACATCGAGGAAGTTAAACCTGAAGAAAAGAAATCAGTGATGTTCCCGTCGCAAAAGAATTTCCCGATGTATTTCCGAAAGAATTACCGGGATTACCCCACATCGATCCGTTGAATTTCAAATAGACCTTATACCAGGAGCTGCACCAATAGCTGGTGCTCCATACAGACTTGCACCCAGCGAAATGAAAGAATTACAAAGTCAGTTACAGGAACTTTTGGAGCGTGGCTTCATTCGACCAAGTACATCACCATGGGGAGCTCCTATTCTGTTTGTCAAGAAGAAAGATAGTACATTCAGGTTGTGTATCGACTACCGAGAGTTGAACAAACTTACCATCAAGAACCGTTACCCATTACCAAGAATCGACGACTTATTTGATCAACTACAAGGCTCGTCGGTTTATTCGAAGATCGATTTACGTTCTGGATATCATCAAATGCGGGTGAAGGAGGATGATATTCCGAGACTACTTTTAGGATGCGTTACGGTCATTATGAGTTTATGGTTATGCCGTTTGGATTGACTAATGCACCAGCTGTATTCATGGACCTCATGAATCGTGTATGTGGGCCATATCTCGATAAGTTTGTCATAGTTTTCATCGATGACATACTTATCTACTCAAAGAATGATCAAGAGCACGAAGTACATTTAAGAAAAGTGTTAGAATTGTTGAGGATGGAAAAACTGTACGCTAAGTTTTCAAAGTGTGCATTTTGGTTGGAAGAAATTCAATTTCTCGGTCACATAGTGAACAAAGAAGGTATTCAGGTGGATCCGGCACAGATTGAAACCGTTGAAAAGTGGGAAACCCCGAAAACTCCCAAACACATACGCCAATTTTTAGGGCTGACTGGTTATTACAGGAGATTCATCCAAGAATTTTCAAAAATAGCAAAACCCTTGACTGCATTAACGCATAAAGGGAAGAAATTTGAATGGAAGGATGAGCAGGAAAAAGCGTTTCAATTGTTGAAGAAAAAGTTAACTACGACACCTATATTATCATTACCTGAAGGTGAAATGTCCCGTTCATATTGATTATAAACGTTCCATATTAATTGATTTCGTTGCGAGGTTTTGACCTCTATATGAGACGTTTTTCAAAGACTGCATTCATTTTTAAAACAACCATAACCTTATTTTATCAATAAAGGTTTCAAAAGCATTATGTAGATTATCAAATAATGATAATCTAAAATATACTGTTTACACACGACCATTACATAATGGTTTACAATAGAAATATATTACATCGACATATGTTTCTTGAATGCAGTTTTTACATAATATCATACAAACATGGACTCCAAATCTTGTCCTTATTTTAGTATGCAACAGCGGAAGCTCTTAATATTCACCTGAGAATAAACATACTTTAAACGTCAACAAAAATGTTGGTGAGTTATAGGTTTAACCTATATATATATATCAAATTGTAACAATAGACCACAAGATTTCATATTTCAATATACATCCCATACATAGAGATAAAAATCATTCATATGGTGAACACCTGGTAACCAACATTCACAATATGCATATAAGAATATCCCCATCATTCCGGGATCCTCCTTCGGACATGATATAAATTTCGAAGTACTAAAGCATCCGGTACTTTGGATGGGGCTTGTTGGGCCCGATAGATCTATCTTTAGAGTTCGCGTCAATTAAGGTGTCTGTTTCCTAATTCTTAGATTACCAGACTTCATAAAAAGGGGCATATTCGATTTCGATAATTCAACCATAGAATGTAGTTTCACGTACTTGTGTCTATTTTGTAAATCATTTATAAAACCTGCATGTATTCTCATCCCAAAAATATTAGATTTTAAAAGTGGGACTATAACTCGCTTTCACAGATTTTTACTTCGTCAGGAAGTAAGACTTGGCCACTGGTCGATTCACGAACCTATAACAAATATGTACATATATATCAAAGTATATTCAAAATATATTTACAAAACTTTTAATACATTATGATGTTTTAAATTTATTAAGTCAGCTGTCCTCGTTAGTAACCTACAACTAGTTGTCCAACGTTAGATGTACAGAAAAAAATTTGATATATATTATCTTGAATCAATCCACGACCCAGTGTATACACGTCTCAGGCTAGATCGCAACTCAAAGTATATATATTTTTAGAATCAACCTCAACCCTGTATAGCTAACTCCCACATTACTGCATATAGAGTGTCTATGGTTGTTCCAAATAATATATACACATGGGTCGATATGATATGTCAAAACATTTGCATACGTATCTATGGTATTCCAAAATTAAATAGTATATTAGAATACATGTATAATACAATATAAGTTAGCTAGGATATGATTAATATAGATTTGTTACCAATTTTCACGTTGCTACAACAAGAAAAATTATCCAATCTTGTTTTACCCATAACTTCTTCATTTTAAATCCGTTTTGAGTGAATCAAATTGCTATGGTTTCATATTGAACTCTATTTTATGAATCTAAATATAAAAAGTATAGGTTTATAGTCGGAAATATAAGTTACAAGTTATTTTTGTAAAGGTAGTCATTTCAGTCGAAAGAACGACGTCTAGATGACCATTTTAGAAAACATACTTCCACTTTGAGTTTAACCATGATTTTTGGATATAGTTTCATGTTTATAAGAAAAATCATTTTCCCAGAAGAACAACTTTTAAATAAAAGCTTATCATAGTTTTTAATTAACTAACCCAAAACAGCCCGCGGTGTTACTACGACGGCGTAAATTCGGTTTTACGGTGTTTTTCGTGTTTCCAGATTTTAAATCATTAAGTTAGCATATCATATAGATATAGAACATGTGTTTAGTTAATTTTAAAAGTCAAGTTAGAAGGATTAACTTTTGTTTGCGAACAAGTTTAGAATTAACTAAACTATGTTCTAGTGATTACAAGTTTAAACCTTCGAATAAGATAGCTTTATATGTATGAATCGAATGATGTTATGAACATCATTACTACCTAAAGTTTTCTGGATAAAGCTACTGTAAATGAGAAAAATGGATCTAGCTTCAAAGGATCCTTGGATGGCTTGAAAGTTCTTGAAGCAGAATCATGACACGAAAACAGTTCAAGTAAGATTTTAACTCGAAATAAGATTGTTATAGTTATAGAAATTGAATCAAAGTTTGAATATGAGTATTACCTTGTATTAGAAAGATATATTACTGTAAATAAGAAAGATTTCTTGAGGTTGGATGATCACTCTACAAGATTGGAAGTAGACTTGCAAACTTGGAAGTATTCTAGATTTTATGAAACTAGAACTTGTAGAATTTATGAAGAACACTTAGAACTTGAAGATAGAACTTGAGAGAGATCAATTAGATGAAGAAAATTGAAGAATGAAAGTGTTTGTAGGTGTTTTTGGTCGTTGGTGTATGGATTATATATAAAGGATATGTAATTTTATTTTCATGTAAATAAGTCATGAATGATTACTCATATTTTTGTAATTTTATGAGATATTTCATGCTAGTTGCCAAATGATGGTTCCCACATGTGTTAGGTGACTCACATGGGCTGCTAAGATCTAATCATTGGAGTGTATATACCAATAGTACATACATCTAAAAGCTGTGTATTGTACGAGTACGAATACGGGTGCATACGAGTAGAATTGTTGATGAAACTGAATGAGGATGTAAATGTAAGCATTTTTGTTAAGTAGAAGTATTTTGATAAGTGTCTTGAAGTCTTTCAAAAGTGTATGAATACATATTAAAACACTACATGTATATACATTTTAACTGAGTCGTTAAGTCATCGTTAGTCGTTACATGTAAGTGTTGTTTTGAAACCTTTAGGTTAACGATCTTGTTAAATGTTGTTAACCCAATGTTTATAATATCAAATGAGATTTTAAATTATTATATTATCATGATATTATGATGTAAGAATATCTCTTAATATGATATATATACATTAAATATCGTTACAACGATAATCGTTACATATATGTCTCGTTTCAAAATCATTAAGTTAGTAGTCTTGTTTTAACATATGTAGTTCATTATTAATATACTTAATGATATGTTTACTTATCATAATATCATGTTAACTATATATATAACCATATATATGTCATCATATTGTTTTTACAAGTTTTAACGTTCGTGAATCACCGGTCAACTTGGGTGGTCAATTGTCTATATGAAACCTATTTCAATTAATCAAGTCTTAACAAGTTTGATTGCTTAATATGTTGGAAACACTTAATTATGTAAATAACAATTTCATTTAATATATATATAAACATGGAAAAGCTCGGGTCACTACAGTACCTACCAGTTAAATAAATTTCGTCCCGAAATTTTAAGCAGTTGGAGGTGTTGACGTATCTTCTGGAAATAAATGCGGGTATTTCTTCTTCATCTGATCTTCTCATTCCCAGGTGAACTCAGGTCCTCTACGAGCATTCCATCGAACTTTAACAATTGGTATCTTGTTTTGCTTAAGTCTTTTAACCTCACGATCCATTATTTCGACGGGTTTTTCGATGAATTGAAGTTTTTCGTTGATTTGGATTTTATCTAACGGAATAGTGAGATCTTCTTTAGCAAAACATTTCTTCAAATTCGAGACATGGAAAGTGTTATGTACAGCCGCGAGTTGTTGAGGTAACTCAAGTCGGTAAGCTACTGGTCCGACACGATCAATAATCTTGAATGGTCCGATATACCTTGGATTTAATTTCCCTCGTTTACCAAATCGAACAACACCTTTTCAAGGTGCAACTTTAAGCAAGACCATATCTCCAATTTCAAATTCTATATCTTTTCTTTTAATGTCAGCGTAGCTCTTTTGTCGACTTTGGGCGGTTTTCAACCGTTGTTAAATTTGGATGATCTTCTCGGTAGTTTCTTGTATTATCTCTGGACCCGTAATCTGTCTATCCCCCACTTCACTCTAACAAATTAGAGACCTGCACTTTCTACTATAAAATGCTTCAAACGGCGCCATCTCAATGCTTGAATGTAACTGTTGTTGTAGGAAAATTCTGCTAACAGTAGATGTCGATCCCAATTGTTTTCGAAATCAATAACACATGCTCGTAGCATGTCTTCAAGCGTTTGTATCATCCTTTCACTCTGCCCATCAGTGTGTGGATGATAGGTAGTACTCATGTCTAGACGAGTTCCCAATGCTTACTGTAATGTTGCGATTATTGTTGTAATTGCTGTTGTTGTTGTATTGGTGATTCTTATCACCGTTTTCCTCCCACTTTCTTTTGACTTGCTTCACATTGGCCTCTTCAGCAGTCTGTTCTTTAATTCTTTCTTCAATCTGGTTCACTAGTTTGTGAGTGATAATGCTAAAAACGAACATATATTTCATAGCATTATTCCTCAAGAAAGACAAGCTTTTAGTTGCAATTGTTCTATTTACAAGTGATATTCGTTTAAATAATAAAAGGTGAAGACAGAAGACAGATTCGACGATTTGAAGACGCAAACGACCAAAAAGCTCAAAAGAACAAAAGACAATCAAAAAGGTTCCAATTATTGATAAGAAACGTCTCGAAATCACAAGAGTACAAGATTCAAAACGCAAAGTACAAGATATTAAATTGTACGCGAGGACGTTCGAAAATCCGGAACCGGGACCAGAGTCAACTCTTAACGCTCGACGCAATGGACTAAAAATTACAAGTTAACTATGTATATAAATATAATATAATATATAATTAATTATATTAATTATATATATATTATATATATATATTAAAAACCGTCGGCAGCAAGAAACTCCAAGGGTGTGAGCTGTAAATATATCTCCGCGACTCGCGGAGTTTGAAGGGCATTTTGCCGCGAGTCGCGGAGCCCCAATTTTCAACTCTGGCTATAAAGCCAACCGAATTCTGATCAAATTTGATCATCTTTTTTTCTTCCTCTTCATACGTAAAATTTATATTTATATTTATAATTTATATTTTAATTTTAATTATAATTCTAATAATAAGGGTATGTTAGCGAATGTTGTAAGGGTGTAAGTCGAAATTCTGTCCGTGTAACGCTACGCTATTTTTAATCATTGTAAGTTATGTTCAACCTTTTTATATTAATGTCTCGTAGCTAAGTTATTATTATGCTTATTTAAAACGAAGTAATCATGATGTTGGGCTAATTACTAAAATTGGGTAATTGGGCTTTGTACCATAATTGGGGTTTGGATAAAAGAACGACACTTGTGGAAATTAGACTATGGGCTATTAATGGGCTTTATATTTGTTTAACTAAATGAAAGTTTGTTAATGTTAATATAAAGATTTACAATTGGGCGTCCCTATAAATTACCATATACACTCGATCGGACACGATGGGCGGGGTATTTATATGTACGAATAATCGTTCATTTAACCGGACACGGGAATGGATTAATAGCCACTAGAATAATCAAAACAAGGGTGAAATTACATTCAAGGGTAATTGGTGTAATTGTTAACAAAGTAGTAAAACCTTGGTTTACACGCAGTCGATAACCTGGTGTATTCATTAAACAAAGTATTAAAACCTTGTTACAATTCGAATCCCCAATTAGTTGGAATATTTAACTTCGGGTATAATAATAATTTGACAAGGACACTTGCAATTTATATTTATGACTGATGGACTGTTATGGACAAAAACCAGACGGACATATTGAATAATCCAGGACAAAGGACAATTAACCCATGGGCATAAAACTAAAATCAACACGTCAAACATCATGATTACGGAAGTTTAAATAAGCATAATTCTTTTGTTTCATATTTAATTTCCTTTATTTTATATTTAATTGCACTTCTAATTATCGCACTTTTATTTATTGTTATTTAATCGCACTTTTAATTATCGTACTTTTTAATTATCGCAATTTTATTATTCGCAATTTCATTATCGTTATTTACTTTATGCTTTAATTTAAGTCTTGTATTTATTTTATATTTTACATTAGGTTTTAACTGCGACTAAAGTCTTAAAATCGACAAACCGGTCATTAAACGGTAAAAACCCCCCTTTATAATAATAATATTACTTATATATATATTTGTATTTTTATAAAAGTAAACTAATATAGCGTTGAGCTTTGTTTAAAGATTTCCCTGTGGAACGAACCGGACTTACTAAAAACTACACTACTGTACGATTAGGTACACTGCCTATAAGTGTTGTAGCAAGGTTTAAGTATATCCATTCTATAAATAAATAAATATCTTGTGTAAAATTGTATCGTATTTAATAGTTTTTCCTAGTAAAATATAAACTATTTTATATACACCTCGCTTCGCATCAAGTATTTTTGGTGCCGCTGCCTGGGAACTATCTTAAAAGCCGGAAGCGCAACGCTAATATAAAAAAAAAAAAATTTTTAGTTACTTTTATTAAAAATTCGCTTTTGTAGAAATACGTTTTAATTATTCAAAAATATAAAAAGAAAAACAAAAATATATGTATTTTTAAGATTTTGTAAATATTTAAGTTTTATAAGTTTCTTTATTTCTATTTTAGTTTATAAAAATATAAGTTTTATTTTAAAATCGTTTATTTAAATTAAAAACAGAAAATAAAAAAAAAATAAAAAAAATAAAAATAAAGAAAACGCGTAAAAATTATCAGCTGTCAACAGAATTTCTGAACCCCGCGACTCGCGGGGTTTTCTTCTTTAATTGCCGCGACTCGCGGAGGGTTTCTGACAGGCGACAAGGAAGCCCTAATCGAGCATTAATTACGGGATATTATTAATTATTATTATTTTAAACCTTAATTATTATTATTATTATTATTAGTTTTATTTTTATTTTTACTTTTTATTTTATTTATATATTTTAGTTAAAGTAGTTTTATTAAAATTGTAAAATTAGTAGTTTTATTAAAAAATAAATAATATAAAAATAATATTTTTATAAAAATTGTACTTTTTACAACTTTTTATATATTTTTATATTTTGTCCCTTTTTAATCGTTGTAGCGTAATATTTGTATTTTTTTAGCTCATATTTAATTTTAAACTTAGTTTTTGCTATAGTTATTTTTACTCCTAGATTTTTAGGCTTTGCCGTAGAATTCCTTAAGTGCTTTTTCTTTAGACTAAGATTTAGGTGCTTTAGAATTTTGCGACGCCTTTTTAAGTTTTAGTTTCTTTTTAAGTTATTTCCATTTGGGATTTAGTTTTTCCTTGTAAGCTTTAATATTTTTAGACACCTTTTACTATGTATCAATTATCATTTCAATTAGTAATTTCAATTTGCGATTATAATTTTAAGTTAGTTGTAGTAATAAGGTTAGGTTAGTTAAGTATTTTTTAAGTTTTTATAAGTTTTTTTTTTTTTTCGTCACTTTTTATTTTTCAACCATTTTTTCTTTTTCAACCTTTTTCGACAAACTCTTTTTCTCTCTTATTTCTCGCTATTCTAGTTTTAGGACATAGATTTTTATTCTACTTCTTATCTAAATTTCTTAAAATTACGAAAATTTATTTTAAGTGGTTAAATTAATAGACATCAAAATTTTCTGGTTCGTAGTAATAGTTGGATTTGTACGTGGACCGGGTTATTGGAGCCAAACAGTCCTCAATTATATTGAGACCAAACGAATCCTGCCCCTCTGCTGCATCTTTTGGCTATTCGAAAAGTGGGCAAAATCAGAAAAGTCTATTGATTGGATAACTTATTATAATTTTTCTTTCCTTTTTAAAACTAATAGGATATTCAGTGAATGCACCGAGCAAGACTTTCATCACCTTTTGTACGTTCACCACCTGTAACTCGATCAAGACATCGTTTAACAAATATAACCGCCGTTGATTTTTCTTTAGAATCGTCATCCAGTCGACCAAGTACTTCAGTTCAAATTACCGATAATCCATTTTTTGAACCCGACCTCACAATTGAGAATCCGGAAAATATTCAGGAAAGGTTCATAGATCCTGAACCACTAAACTTTCCTCCGGAACCACCAATCATTCAAACAGAGATTGTTGAGGAACGAACCATTAAATCAGAACCATCTAGTGATACCGATTCAACAAATTCAATTATGGAGAATCTGGAACCTTTAAGTATGGAAGACCGAATGAGAGCTAAACGCACTGGCCAAGGTCACGCAATTACCCATCCAGACATTAATGCGCCAGATTATGAAATCAAAGGACAAATTCTACACATGGTGACTAATCAATGCCAATTTAGTGGTGCACCGAAGGAAGATCCAAATGAACATCTACGTACCTTTAATAGGATCTGCACACTATTTAAGATCCGAGAAGTGGAGGATGAACAGATATATCTCATGTTATTTCCCTGGACTTTAAAGGGAGAAGCCAAAGATTGGTTGGAATCGTTACCTGAAGGGGCGATTGATACATGGGACGTTTTAATTGACAAATTTCTTAAACAATTCTTTCCTGCATCTAAAGCCGTAAGACTTCAAGCAGAAATTGTTACGTTCACACAGAAGCCAAATGAAACTCTATATGAGGCGTGGACAAGATATGGAAAGTTATTAAGAGGATGTCTGCAACATGGTTTAGACACCTGTCAAATAGTACAAATATTTTACCGAGGATGCGACATCACTACAAGAAAAGACATAGATATAGCAGCTGGTGGTTCTATTATGAAGAAAACCGAAACTGATGCTTACAAAATTATTGATAATACTACTTCCCACTCGCATGAGTGGCACCAAGAAAAAGATATCATTAGATCATCTAAAGCAGCTAGAGCCGATTCTAGCCATGACTTAGATTCCATTTCAGCAAAGATAGATGCTTTCGAGAGACGAATGGAAAAGATGACTAAGGATATTCACTCTATACGAATTAGTTGTGAGCAGTGTGGAGGACCACATTTGACAAAAGATTGTCTCAGTATTGAATTAACAATGGAACAAAGAGAGAATATTTCATACATAAACCAAAGGCCTGGAAATAATTATCAGAATAATTATCAACCGCCAAGACCGATTTACAATCAAAACCAGAATTATAACCGAAATATTCCATACAACAACCAACAAGGTCCTAGCAATCAACAAGTATCCAATAATACTTACAATCAGCAAAGACCGAATTTTCAAAACAAACCACCGCAACAAACCGATGATAAAAAGCCGAATTTAGAAGATATGATGACGAAGCTAGTTGAAACTCAAACACAGTTTTTCACATCTCAAAAACAAACAAATGAACAAAATGCTCAAGCATTTAGAAATCAACAAGCTTCTATTCAAAATCTGGAACAAGAAGTAAGTAACCTAGCAAGGTTAATAGGTGAAAGAAAACCGAGAAGTCTACCAAGCGATACAAATGCTAACCCCCGGAATGAAACAGCTAAAGCTATTACCACAAGAAGTGGTACAACACTTAAACCACCTGAAATACCTGTAACTTCTGATGAAACTATTCCTACTCCACAAGAACCACAACCTGATCAAGATAAGGAAAAAGAACCGGTAGTTGAAAAGGTTAATGAAGATAACACAGTTAAGGATAAACCTTATGTTAAACCATACCAACCACCACTTCCTTACCCGAGTAAAATGAAGAAAGAAAAACTTGAAGCCGAGCAATCCAAATTCTTGGATATGTTTAAACAGATAAATGTAAATCTTCCTTTCATTGATGTGATTTCAGGAATGCCAAGATATGCTAAATTCTTGAAAGATCTAATCACGAATAGAAAGAAAATGGAAGAACTCTCGGCTGTTACTATGAATGCTAATTGTTCAGCAGTGCTGTTGAATAAGATACCAGAAAAACTATCTGATCCAGGAAGTTTCACAATTCCATGTTTTCTGGGTAGTCTTAGTTCAATAGAAGCATTGGCAGACTTAGGTGCTAGTATAAATCTAATGCCGTATTCACTATACGCTAAACTAGACCTTGGAGAATTGAAACCAACCAGAATAAGCATACAACTAGCCGATAGATCAATAAAATATCCTAGAGGGATAATGGAGAACATGCTAGTTAAAGTTGGTACTTTAGTATTTCCAGTAGATTTTGTTATTTTGGACATGGAAGAAGATTCTCAAGTTCCTCTCATATTAGGAAGACCATTCTTAAACACGGCTAAAGCAATGATAGACGTGTTCGGTAAGAAACTGACCCTAAGTATAGAGGATGAGAGTGTTACCTTTTCAGTTGATAGAGCAATGCAACAACCACAATCTGCATATGATACATGTTATTATATTCAAACTATAGATGCACATGCAGAATTATTAGAAGAATTTCCAGAATTACAAGGAACAGGAGAATGTTCTTTAGGAGAAGGTAATGAACCAATTGATGAAGCTGAAATGTTAGCTACACTTATAGCTAATGGATATGAACCAACAACAGAAGAAATTCAAATGCTAAAAGAAGAAGACAGATATCGATATAAATCATCGATAGAAGAACCTCCGAAATTAGAGTTAAAGCCACTTCCAAACCATTTGGAATACGCTTATTTACATGGTGAATCTGAATTACCTGTAATAATATCGTCTTCTCTTACTGAAAATGAGAAATCACAACTCATTTCTATGTTGAAAGCTCATAAACCAGCCATTGCATGGAAGATTCATGATATTAAAGGAATAAGTCCTTCGTATTGCACACATAAAATCCTTATGGAAGAAGGTCATAAAACGTATGTGCAACGCCAACGAAGACTAAATCCTAAAATGCAAGATGTAGTTAAGAAAGAGATTATTAAACTTCTAGATGCAGGTTTGATATATCCAATTTCTGATAGTCCATGGGTAAGCCCAGTTCAATGCGTGCCTAAGAAGGGTGGCATGACTGTCATTACAAATGAGAAAAATGAGCTTATTCCTACTAGGACTGTAACAGGATGGCGTGTATGTATTGATTATAGAAAATTAAATGACGCCACCAGAAAAGATCACTTTCCCTTACCTTTCATAGATCAAATGTTGGAAAGATTAGCCGGAAATAGTTACTATTGTTTTCTAGATGGATTTTCCGGATATTTTCAAATTCCAATAGCACCCGAAGATCAAGAGAAAACCACATTCACGTGCCCTTATGGTACTTTTGCTTACAAACGCATGCCATTTGGACTTTGTAACGCCCCTGCAACCTTTCAAAGGTGTATGATGGCGATTTTTCATGACATGATAGAAGAATGCATGGAAGTATTCATGGATGACTTTTCAGTCTTCGGTGATACATTTAAATCATGTCTAGTTAATCTGGAACGAATGCTAATTAGATGCGAAAAATCAAATCTAGTACTTAATTGGGAGAAATGCCATTTCATGGTTAAAGAAGGCATCGTTCTTGGACATAAAATTTCAAAAGAAGGAATTGAAGTGGATAGAGCTAAAGTAGATGTAATTGCTAAACTTCCACATCCCACCAATGTTAGAGGAGTTAGGAGTTTTCTAGGGCATGCCGGTTTTTACCGACGTTTTATAAAAGATTTTTCTAAAATTGCCACTCCTATGAATAAACTCCTAGAAAAGGATGCGCCATTCATCTTTTCAGATGAATGTATCAAATCTTTTAATATTCTTAAAGAAAAACTCACTAATGCACCGATCATGATAACACCAAATTGGAATCTACCATTTGAACTAATGTGCGATGCAAGTGATTTTGCAATGGGAGCCGTTTTAGGACAAAGGATTGAAAAATGATTTCAACCTATATATTATGCTAGCAAGACATTACAAGGAGCACAAACGAATTATACAACTACTGAAAAAGAACTCCTTGCTATTGTCTTTGCTTTTGACAAATTTCGATCATATCTCGTTCTAGCAAAAACGGTGGTCTATACCGACCATTCTGCTCTTAGATACCTATTTTCAAAACAAGATGCTAAACCAAGATTAATCCGTTGGATCTTACTCTTACAAGAGTTTGATATTGAAATCCGAGATAAAAGAGGAGCAGAAAATCTCGCCGCTGATCATCTTTCTCGTCTTGAAAATCCCGAATTAGAAGTTCTGAATGAATCAGCCATACAAGACAACTTTCCTGATGAATATCTATTGAAGATAGATTATAAAGAAATCCCATGGTTTGCAGACTATGCAAACTACTTAGTTTGTGGATTCCTTGAAAAAGGATTATCATACCAAAGACGAAAGAAATTCTTCAGTGATATAAAACACTATTTCTGGGAAGATCCACATCTGTTTAAAAGTTGTCCCGATGGAATAATACGCCGATGTGTATTTGGAGATGAAGCTAGTAAAATTTTAAACCATTGTCACACAGGACCAACAGGAGGGCATTATGGGCCTCAACTAACAGCAAGAAAAGTTTATGAAGCTGGATTCTATTGGCCTACAATTTACAAAGACGCACACCTTCTTTGCAAATCCTGTGATGCATGTCAAAGGGCCGGAAAAATAAGTCAACGTGATGAAATGCCACAAAATGTCATCCAAGTATGTGAAGTATTTGACATTTGGGGTATTGACTTTATGGGTCCATTTCCAAAATCTCATAATAATCTATATATACTCGTAGCCATTGATTATGTATCTAAATGGGCGGAAGCACAAGCTCTCCCAACTAACGATGCACGAGTTGTAGTCAACTTTTTAAAACGTCTTTTTGCAAGGTTTGGAACACCGAAAGCTTTAATAAGTGATCGGGGTACTCATTTCTGTAATAATCAACTTGAGAAAGTTCTTAAAAGATATGGAGTAACTCATAAAATCTCCACCGCATATCATCCACAAACAAGTGGACAAGTTGAAAATACCAACCGAGCTTTAAAACGTATTCTAGAGAAAACCGTAGGATCAAATCCAAAGGAATGGTCCATTAAATTGGAGGATGCACTCTGGGCTTTTAGAACAACCTACAAAACTCCAATTGGAACCACACCTTTTAGACTTGTTTATGGAAAAGCATGTCATCTTCCAGTAGAAATTGAACACAAAGCATTTTGGGCTTTGAAGACATGTAATCTTGATTTACATGAAGCCGGACGTTGAAATGTCCCGTTCTTATTGATTAAAAACGTTCCATATTAATTGATTTCGTTACGAGGTTTTGACCTCTATATGAGACGTTTTTCAAAGACTGCATTCATTTTTAAACAAACCATAACCTTTATTTCATCAATAAAGGTTTAAAAAGCTTTACGTAGATTATCAAATAATGATAATCTAAAATATCCTGTTTACACACGACCATTACATAATGGTTTACAATACAAATATGTTACAACAAAATAAGTTTCTTGAATGCAGTTTTTACACAATATCATACAAGCATGGACTCCAAATCTTGTCCTTATTTAAGTATGCGACAGCGGAAGCTCTTAATAATCACCTGAGAATAAACATGCTTAAAACGTCAACAAAAATGTTGGTGAGTTATAGGTTTAACCTATATATATCAAATCGTAACAATAGACCACAAGATTTCATATTTCAATACACATCCCATACATAGAGATAAAAATCATTCATATGGTGAACACCTGGTAACCGACAATAACAAGATGCATATATAAGAATATCCCCATCATTCCGGGACACCCTTCGGATATGATATAAATTTCGAAGTACTAAAGCATCCGGTACTTTGGATGGGGTTTGTTAGGCCCAATAGATCTATCTTTAGGATTCGCGTCAATTAGGGTGTCTGTTCCCTAATTCTTAGATTACCAGACTTAATAAAAAGGGGCATATTCGATTTCGATAATTCAACCATAGAATGTAGTTTCACGTACTTGTGTCTATTTTGTAAATCATTTATAAAACCTGCATGTATTCTCATCCCAAAAATATTAGATTTTAAAAGTGGGACTATAACTCACTTTCACAGATTTTTACTTCGTCGGGAAGTAAGACTTGGCCACTGGTTGATTCACGAACCTATAACAATATATACATATATATCAAAGTATGTTCAAAATATATTTACAACACTTTTAATATATTTTGATGTTTTAAGTTTATTAAGTCAGCTGTCCTCGTTAGTAACCTACAACTAGTTGTCCACAGTTAGATGTACAGAAATAAATCGATAAATATTATCTTGAATCAATCCACGACCCAGTGTATACGTATCTCAGTATTGATCACAACTCAAACTATATATATTTTGGAATCAACCTCAACCCTGTATAGCTAACTCCAACATTCACATATAGAGTGTCTATGGTTGTTCCGAAATATATATAGATGTGTCGACATGATAGGTCGAAACATTGTATACGTGTCTATGGTATCTCAAGATTACATAATATATAATACAAGTTGATTAAGTTATGGTTGGAATAGATTTGTTACCAATTTTCACGTAGCTAAAATGAGAAAAATTATCCAATCTTGTTTTACCCATAACTTCTTCATTTTAAATCCGTTTTGAGTGAATCAAATTGATATGGTTTCATATTGAACTCTATTTTATGAATCTAAACAAAAAAAGTATAGGTTTCTAGTCGGAAAAATAAGTTACAAGTCGTTTTTGTAAAGGTAGTCATTTCAGTCGAAAGAACGACGTCTAGATGACCATTTTAGAAAACATACTTCCACTTTGAGTTTAACCATAATTTTTGGATATAGTTTCATGTTCATAATAAAAATCATTTTCTCAGAATAACAACTTTTAAATCAAAGTTTATCATAGTTTTTAATTAACTAACCCAAAACAGCCCGCGGTGTTACTACGACGGCGTAAATCCGGTTTTACGGTGTTTTTCGTGTTTCCAGGTTTTAAATCATTAAGTTAGCATATCATATAGATATAGAACATGTGTTTAGTTGATTTTAAAAGTCAAGTTAGAAGGATTAACTTTTGTTTGCGAACAAGTTTAGAATTAACTAAACTATGTTCTAGTGATTACAAGTTTAAACCTTCGAATAAGATAGCTTTATATGTATGAATTGAATGATGTTATGAACATCATTACTACCTTAAGTTCCTTGGATGAACCTACTGGAAAAGAGAAAAATGGATCTAGCTTCAATGGATCCTTGGATGGCTCAAAGTTCTTGAAGCAAAATCATGACACGAAAACAAGTTCAAGTAAGATCATCACTTGAAATAAGATTGTTATAGTTATAGAAATTAAAACAAAGTTTGAATATGATTATTACCTTGTATTAGAATGATAACCTACTGTAAGAAACAAAGATTTCTTGAAGTTGGATGATCACCTTACAAGATTGGAAGTGAGCTAGCAAACTTGAAAGTATTCTTGATTTTATGAAACTAGAACTTTTGGAATTTATGAAGAACACTTAGAACTTGAAGATAGAACTTGAGAGAGTTCAATTAGATGAAGAAAATTGAAGAATGAAAGTGTTTGTAGGTGTTTTTGGTCGTTGGTGTATGGATTAGATATAAAGGATATGAAATTTTGTTTTCATGTAAATAAGTCATGAATGATTACTCATATTTTTATAATCTTATGAGATATTTCATGCTAGTTGCCAAATGATGGTTCCCACATGTGTTAGGTGACTCACATGGGCTGCTAATAGCTGATCATTGGAGTGTATATACCAATAGTACATACATCTAAAAGCTGTGTATTGTACGAGTACGAATACGGGTGCATACGAGTAGAATTGTTGATGAAACTGAACGAGAATGTAATTGTAAGCATTTTTGTTAAGTAGAAGTATTTTGATAAGTGTATTGAAGTCTTTCAAAAGTGTATAAATACATATTAAAACACTACATGTATATACATTTTAACTGAGTCGTTAAGTCATCGTTAGTCGTTACATGTAAGTGTTGTTTTGAAACCTTTAGGTTAACGATCTTGTTAAATGTTGTTAACCCAATGTTTATAATAACAAAAGAGATTTTAAATTATTATATTATCATGATATTATGATGTACGAATATCTCTTAATATGATATATATACATTAAATGTCGTTACAACGATAAACGTTACATATATGTCTCGTTTCAAAATCATTAAGTTAGTAGTCTTGTTTTTACATATGTAGTTCATTGTTAATATAATTAATGATATGTTTACTTATCATAATATCATGTTAACTATATATATAACCATATATATGTCATCATATAGTTTTTTTTACAAGTTTTAACGTTCGTGAATCACCGGTCAACTTGGGTGGTCAATTGTCTATATGAAACCTATTTCAATTAATCAAGTCTTAACAAGTTTGATTGCTTAACATGTTGGAAACATTTAATCATGTAAACATCAATCTCAATTAATATATATAAACATGGAAAAGTTCGGGTCACTACAGTACCTACCCGTTAAATAAATTTCGTCCCGAAATTTTAAGCTGTTGAAGGTGTTGACGAATCTTCTGGAAATAGATGCGGGTATTTCTTCTTCATCTGATCTTCACGCTCCCAGGTGAACTCGGGTCCTCTACGAGCATTCCATCGAACCTTAACAATTGGTATCTTGTTTTGCTTAAGTCTTTTAACCTCACGATCCATTATTTCGACGGGTTCTTCGATGAATTGGAGTTTTTCGTTGATTTGGATTTCATCTAACGGAATAGTGAGATCTTCTTTAGCAAAACATTTCTTCAAATTCGAGACGTGGAAAGTGTTATGTACAGCCGCGAGTTGTTGAGGTAACTCAAGTCGGTAAGCTACTGGTCCGACACGATCAATAATCTTGAATGGTCCAATATACCTTGGATTTAATTTCCCTCGTTTACCAAATCGAACAACGCCTTTCCAAGGTGAAACTTTAAGCATGACCATCTCTCCAATTTCAAATTCTATATCTTTTCTTTTAATGTCAGCGTAGCTCTTTTGTCGACTTTGGGCGGTTTTCAACCGTTGTTGAATTTGGATGATCTTCTCGGTAGTTTCTTGTATAATCTCCGGACCCGTAATCTGTCTATCCCTCACCTCACTCCAACAAATCGGAGACCTGCACTTTCTACCATAAAGTGCTTCAAACGGCGCCATCTCAATGCTTGAATGGTAGCTGTTGTTGTAGGAAAATTCTGCTAACGGTAGATGTCGATCCCAACTGTTTCCGAAATCAATAACACATGCTCGTAGCATGTCTTCAAGCGTTTGTATCGTCCTTTCGCTCTGCCCATCAGTTTGTGGATGATAGGCAGTACTCATGTCTAGACGAGTTCCTAATGCTTGCTGTAATGTCTGCCAGAATCTTGAAATAAATCTGCCATCCCTATCAGAGATAATAGAGATTGGTATTCCATGTCTGGAGACGACTTCCTTCAAATACAGTCGTGCTAACTTCTCCATCTTGTCATCTTCTCTTATTGGTAGGAAGTGTGCTGATTTGGTGAGACGATCAACTATTACCCAAATAGTATCAAAACCACTTGCAGTCCTTGGCAATTTAGTGATGAAATCCATGGTAATGTTTTCCCATTTCCATTCCGGAATTTCGGGTTGTTGAAGTAGACCTGATGGTTTCTGATGCTCAGCTTTGACCTTAGAACACGTCAAACATTCTCCTACGTATTTAGCAACATCGGCTTTCATACCCGGCCACCAAAAATGTTTCTTGAGATCCTTGTACATCTTCCCCGTTCCAGGATGTATTGAGTATCTGGTTTTATGAGCTTCTCTAAGTACCATTTCTCTCATATCTCCAAATTTTGGTACCCAAATCCTTTCAGCCCTATACCGGGTTCCGTCTTCCCGAATATTAAGATGCTTCTCCGATCCTTTGGGTATTTCATCCTTTAAATTTCCCTCTTTTAAAACTCCTTGTTGCTCCTCCTTTATTTGAGTAGTAATGTTATTATGAATCATTATATTCATAGATTTTACTCGAATGGGTTCTCTATCCTTCCTGCTCAAGGCATCGGCTACCACATTTGCCTTCCCCGGGTGGTAACGAATCTCAAAATCGTAATCATTCAATAATTCAATCCACCTACGCTGCCTCATATTCAGTTGTTTCTGATTAAATATGTGTTGAAGACTTTTGTGGTCCGTATATATAATACTTTTGACCCCATATAAGTAGTGCCTCCAAGTCTTTAATGCAAAAACAACCGCGCCTAATTCCAAATCATGCGTCGTATAATTTTGTTCGTGAATCTTCAATTGTCTAGACGCATAAGCAATCACCTTCGTTCGTTGCATTAATACACAACCGAGACCTTGCTTTGATGCGTCACAATAAATCACAAAATCATCATTCCCTTCAGGCAATGACAATATAGGTGCCGTAGTTAGCTTTTTCTTCAATAACTGAAACGCTTTCTCTTGTTCATCATTCCATTCAAATTTCTTCCCTTTATGCGTTAATGCAGTCAAGGGTTTTGCTATTCTGGAAAAGTCTTGGATGAACCTTCTGTAGTAACCAGCTAGTCCTAAAAACTGGCGTATGTGTTTCGGAGTTTTCGGGGTTTCCCACTTTTCAACAGTTTCTATCTTTGCCGGATCCACCTTAATACCTTCTTTGTTCACTATGTGACCGAGGAATTGAACTTCTTCCAACCAAAATGCACACTTTGAAAACTTAGCGTACAATTCTTCCTTCCTCAATACTTCTAACACCTTTCTCAAATGTTCACCGTGTTCTTGGTCATTCTTTGAGTAAATAAGTATGTCATCAATGAAAACAATGACAAACTTGTCAAGGTATGGTCCACACACTCGGTTCATAAGGTCCATGAACACAGCTGGTGCATTAGTTAAACCAAACGGCATGACCATAAACTCGTAATGACCGTAACGTGTTCTGAAAGCAGTCTTTGGAATATCATCTTCTTTCACCCGCATTTGATGATACCCGGAACGTAAGTCAATCTTTGAATAAACAGACGAGCCTTGTAGTTGATCAAATAAGTCGTCGATTCTCGGTAGTGGGTAGCGGTTCTTGATGGTAAGTTTGTTCAACTCTCGGTAGTCGATACACAACCTGAATGTACCATCTTTCTTCTTGACAAACAAAACAGGAGCTCCCCACGGTGATGTGCTTGGTCGAATGAAACCACGCTCTAAAAGTTCTTGTAATTGGCTTTGCAGTTCTTTCATCTCGCTGGGTGCGAGTCTGTAAGGAGCACGAGCTATTGGTGCAGCTCCTGGTACAAGATCTATTTGAAATTCAACGGATCGATGTGGGGGTAATCCCGGTAATTCTTTCGGAAATACATCGGGAAATTCTTTTGCAATGGGAACATCATTGATGCTCTTTTCTTCAGTTTGTACTTTCTCGACGTGTGCTAGAACAGCATAGCAACCTTTTCTTATTAGTTTTTGTGCCTTCAAATTACTAATAAGATGTAGCTTCGTGTTGCCCTTTTCTCCGTACACCATTAAGGGTTTTCCTTTTTCTCGTATAATGCGAATGGCATTTTTGTAACAAACGATCTCCGCTTTCACTTCTTTCAACCAGTCCATACCGATTATCACATCAAAACTCCCTAACTCTACTGGTATCAAATCAATCTTAAATGTTTCGCTAACCAGTTTAATTTCTCGATTCCGACATATATTATCTGCTGAAATTAATTTACCATTTGCTAATTCGAGTAAAAATTTACTATCCAAAGGCGTCAATGGACAACTTAATTTAGCACAAAAATCTCTACTCATATAGCTTCTATCCGCACCCGAATCAAATAAAACGTAAGCAGATTTATTGTCAATAAGAAACGTACCCGTAACAAGCTCCGGGTCTTCCTGTGCCTCTACCGCATTAATATTGAAAACTCTTCCACGGCCTTGTCCATTCGTGTTCTCCTGGTTCGGGCAATTTCTAATAATGTGACCTGGTTTTCCACATTTATAACAAACTACATTGGCATAACTTGCTCCGACACTACTTGCTCCGCCATTACTCGTTCCGACACCATTTGTTCCTTTCGTTCTATTAACCCCTGGTCCGTAGACCTCACACTTCGCCGCGCTATGACCATTTCTTTTACACTTGTTGCAAAATTTGGTGCAGAACCCCGAGTGATTCTTTTCACACCTTTGGCATAGTTGCTTCTGATTGTTGTTGTTGTTGCGGTTATTATTGTTGTTGGGATGATTGTTGTAGTTGCTGTTGTTGTTGTTGTTGTTGTTGTTGGGCCGTTTGTTGTAGTTGCGATTGATGTTGCGATTGTTGGGATAATTGTTGCGATTGTTGTTGTAATTGCTGTTGTTGTTGTATTGGTGATTCTTATCACCGTTTTCCTCCCACTTTCTTTTGACTTGCTTCACATTGGCCTCTTCAGCAGTCTGTTCTTTAATTCTTTCTTCAATCTGGTTCACTAGTTTGTGAGCCATTCTACATGCCTGTTGTATGGAGGCGGGCTCGTGTGAACTTATATCTTCTTGGATTCTTTCCGGTAATCCTTTCACAAACGCGTCGATCTTCTCTTCCTCATCTTCGAATGCTCCGGGACACAATAGGCACAATTCTGTGAATCGTCTTTCGTACGTGGTAATATCAAATCCTTGGGTTCGTAACCCTCTAAGTTCTGTCTTGAGCTTATTGACCTCGGTTCTGGGACGGTACTTCTCGTTCATCAAGTGCTTGAATGCTGACCACGGTAGTGCGTACGCATCATCTTGTCCCACTTGCTCTAGATATGTATTCCACCATGTTAACGCAGAACCTGTGAAGGTATGCGTAGCGTACTTCACTTTGTCCTCTTCAGTACACTTACTTATGGCAAACACCGATTCAACCTTCTCGGTCCACCGTTTCAATCCGATCGGTCCTTCGGTTCCATCAAATTCCAAAGGTTTGCAGGCAGTGAATTCTTTGTAGGTGCATCCTACACGATTTCCTGTACTGCTAGATCCAAGGTTATTGTTGGTATGTAGCGCAGCCTGTACTGCGGCTATGTTTGAAGCTAGAAAAGTACGAAATTCCTCTTCATTCATATTCACGGTGTGTCGAGTAGTCGGTGCCATTTCCTTCAAAATAGTTAAATGGAACAAGTTAATCATACAGAATATTAAGAGTAGTTAATAGTATTTCGTAGCATAATATGAACTCATTTATAAAAGCTTTTTCTTCATATTAGCTTTTTATAAGTTTAAATTCGGGTAGTACTTACCCGTTAAGTTCATACTTAGTAGCTAATATACAATTCAACTACTACAATTCTATATGAAAAACTGATTATAATAATATTTCGCGTTCAAACTTTTATACAATATTTTACAAACTTACAATACCGCTTATTTTACATAAAGCATGAAATATAGCACACAATAACTTTGATACAAGATAGTTGTGAAGACAATTCTAGCTAGTACACAAGTCGTTCAGCAAAGGCAATAAAGACACGTAATTCATACGTCCAGAAACAAGTCATGCATTCTGGTTTTACTAGGACTACTTCCCATCCTTGGTCTTGTGCAACATAACCGTTATGGCCATTGATAAGACAGCGTGTTGTAACGTCATCAAAGGGACGAGGGTTACGTAATGTCCAACAGTCCCGTAATAATCTAAAAACCTCATTTCTTACCCCAATTACCGACTCCGTCACTTGTGGAAACGTTTTGTTTAATAGTTGTAGCCCGATGTTCTTGTTCTCACTTTGGTGAGAAGCGAACATTACTAATCCGTAAGCATAACATGCTTCTTTATGTTGCATGTTAGCCGCTTTTTCTAAATCACGAAGTCCAATATTCGGATATATTGAGTCAAAATAATTTCTTAACCCGTTGCGTAAAATAGCATTTGGGTTCCCCGCAATATATGCGTCAAAGTAAACACATCGTAACTTATGGGTTTCCCAATGTGATATCCCCCATCTTTCAAACGAAAGTCTCTTATAAACCAAGACATTCTTGGAACGTTCTTTTTATGTCTTACAAACTGATCTCGCCTTAAATAGTTGTGCCGAAGAATTCTGGCCGACTCTAGACAAGATTTCATCAATCATGTCTCCGGGTAGGTCTCTTAAAATATTGGGTTGTCTATCCATTTTGTGTTTTTAAACTGTAAAATAGACAAGAGTTAGATTCATAAAAAAAAATACTTATTAATACAAGCAATTTTTACATATATCATAAAGCATAAGAACACTATATTCCATATATTACACCACACGAATACAACTATCTTATTCCGACTCGCTCGTTTCTTCTTCTTCGGTTTTGGTTCGTTTTGCCAAGTTTCTAGGGATATATGATGTTCCCCTAATACGAGCCGTCGTTGTCCACATTGGTTTAGAAAAACCTGGTGGTTTAGAGGTTCCCGGGTCATTGTTACAACTTAAGGACTTCGGGGGTTGACGATACATATAAAGTTCATCGGGGTTGGAATTAGATTTCTCTATTTTTATGCCCTTTCCCTTATTATTTTCTTTTGCCTTTTTAAATTCAGTTGGGGTAATTTCTATAACATCATCGGAATTCTCGTCGGAATCCGATTCATCGGAGAATTGGTAATCCTCCCAATATTTTGCTTCCTTGGCGGAAACACCATTGACCATAATTAACTTTGGTCGGTTGGTTGAGGATTTTCTTTTACTTAACCGTTTTATTATTTCCCCCACCGGTTCTATTTCTTCATCCGGTTCCGATTCTTCTTCCGGTTCCGATTCTTCTTCCGGTTCCGACTCTTCTTCCGGTTCCTCTTCGGGAACTTGTGAATCAGTCCACAAATCATTCCAATTTACATTTGACTCTTCATTATTATTAGGTGAGTCAATGGGACTTGTTCTAGAGGTAGACATCTATCACATAATATCAAACACGTTAAGAGATTAATATATCACATAATATTCATATGTTAAAAATATATAGTTTCCAACAAAAATGTTAAGCAATCATTTTTAAAGAAAACACGGTCGAAGTCCAGACTCACTAATGCATCCTAACAAACTCGATAAGACACACTAATGCAAATTTTCTGGTTCTCTAAGACCAACGCTCGGATACCAACTGAAATGTCCCGTTCTTATTGATTAAAAACGTTCCATATTAATTGATTTCGTTGCGAGGTTTTGACCTCTATATGAGACGTTTTTCAAAGACTGCATTCATTTTTAAACAAACCATAACCTTTATTTCATCAATAAAGGTTTAAAAAGCTTTACGTAGATTATCAAATAATGATAATCTAAAATATCCTGTTTACACACGACCATTACATAATGGTTTACAATACAAATATGTTACAACAAAATAAGTTTCTTGAATGCAGTTTTTACACAATATCATACAAGCATGGACTCCAAATCTTGTCCTTATTTAAGTATGCGACAGCGGAAGCTCTTAATAATCACCTGAGAATAAACATGCTTAAAACGTCAACAAAAATGTTGGTGAGTTATAGGTTTAACCTATATATATCAAATCGTAACAATAGACCACAAGATTTCATATTTCAATACACATCCCATACATAGAGATAAAAATCATTCATATGGTGAACACCTGGTAACCGACAATAACAAGATGCATATATAAGAATATCCCCATCATTCCGGGACACCCTTCGGATATGATATAAATTTCGAAGTACTAAAGCATCCGGTACTTTGGATGGGGTTTGTTAGGCCCAATAGATCTATCTTTAGGATTCGCGTCAATTAGGGTGTCTGTTCCCTAATTCTTAGATTACCAGACTTAATAAAAAGGGGCATATTCGATTTCGATAATTCAACCATAGAATGTAGTTTCACGTACTTGTGTCTATTTTGTAAATCATTTATAAAACCTGCATGTATTCTCATCCCAAAAATATTAGATTTTAAAAGTGGGACTATAACTCACTTTCACAGATTTTTACTTCGTCGGGAAGTAAGACTTGGCCACTGGTTGATTCACGAACCTATAACAATATATACATATATATCAAAGTATGTTCAAAATATATTTACAACACTTTTAATATATTTTGATGTTTTAAGTTTATTAAGTCAGCTGTCCTCGTTAGTAACCTACAACTAGTTGTCCACAGTTAGATGTACAGAAATAAATCGATAAATATTATCTTGAATCAATCCACGACCCAGTGTATACGTATCTCAGTATTGATCACAACTCAAACTATATATATTTTGGAATCAACCTCAACCCTGTATAGCTAACTCCAACATTCACATATAGAGTGTCTATGGTTGTTCCGAAATATATATAGATGTGTCGACATGATAGGTCGAAACATTGTATACGTGTCTATGGTATCTCAAGATTACATAATATATAATACAAGTTGATTAAGTTATGGTTGGAATAGATTTGTTACCAATTTTCACGTAGCTAAAATGAGAAAAATTATCCAATCTTGTTTTACCCATAACTTCTTCATTTTAAATCCGTTTTGAGTGAATCAAATTGCTATGGTTTCATATTGAACTCTATTTT
This sequence comes from Rutidosis leptorrhynchoides, assembly GCF_046630445.1. Classification (NCBI taxonomy): domain Eukaryota; kingdom Viridiplantae; phylum Streptophyta; class Magnoliopsida; order Asterales; family Asteraceae; genus Rutidosis; species Rutidosis leptorrhynchoides. The sequence continues at coordinate 141,040,911 of NC_092342.1, read as the reverse complement.
ATGAATCTAAACAAAAAAAGTATAGGTTTCTAGTCGGAAAAATAAGTTACAAGTCGTTTTTGTAAAGGTAGTCATTTCAGTCGAAAGAACGACGTCTAGATGACCATTTTAGAAAACATACTTCCACTTTGAGTTTAACCATAATTTTTGGATATAGTTTCATGTTCATAATAAAAATCATTTTCTCAGAATAACAACTTTTAAATCAAAGTTTATCATAGTTTTTAATTAACTAACCCAAAACAGCCCGCGGTGTTACTACGACGGCGTAAATCCGGTTTTACGGTGTTTTTCGTGTTTCCAGGTTTTAAATCATTAAGTTAGCATATCATATAGATATAGAACATGTGTTTAGTTGATTTTAAAAGTCAAGTTAGAAGGATTAACTTTTGTTTGCGAACAAGTTTAGAATTAACTAAACTATGTTCTAGTGATTACAAGTTTAAACCTTCGAATAAGATAGCTTTATATGTATGAATTGAATGATGTTATGAACATCATTACTACCTTAAGTTCCTTGGATGAACCTACTGGAAAAGAGAAAAATGGATCTAGCTTCAATGGATCCTTGGATGGCTCAAAGTTCTTGAAGCAAAATCATGACACGAAAACAAGTTCAAGTAAGATCATCACTTGAAATAAGATTGTTATAGTTATAGAAATTGAACCAAAGTTTGAATATGATTATTACCTTGTATTAGAATGATAACCTACTGTAAGAAACAAAGATTTCTTGAGGTTGGATGATCACCTTACAAGATTGGAAGTGAGCTAGCAAACTTGAAAGTATTCTTGATTTTATGAAACTAGAACTTTTGGAATTTATGAAGAACACTTAGAACTTGAAGATAGAACTTGAGAGAGTTCAATTAGATGAAGAAAATTGAAGAATGAAAGTGTTTGTAGGTGTTTTTGGTCGTTGGTGTATGGATTAGATATAAAGGATATGAAATTTTGTTTTCATGTAAATAAGTCATGAATGATTACTCATATTTTTGTAATCTTATGAGATATTTCATGCTAGTTGCCAAATGATGGTTCCCACATGTGTTAGGTGACTCACATGGGCTGCTAAGAGCTGATCATTGGAGTGTATATACCAATAGTACATACATCTAAAAGCTGTGTATTGTACGAGTACGAATACGGGTGCATACGAGTAGAATTGTTGATGAAACTGAACGAGAATGTAATTGTAAGCATTTTTGTTAAGTAGAAGTATTTTGATAAGTGTATTGAAGTCTTTCAAAAGTGTATAAATACATATTAAAACACTACATGTATATACATTTTAACTGAGTCGTTAAGTCATCGTTAGTCGTTACATGTAAGTGTTGTTTTGAAACCTTTAGGTTAACGATCTTGTTAAATGTTGTTAACCCAATGTTTATAATAACAAAAGAGATTTTAAATTATTATATTATCATGATATTATGATGTACGAATATCTCTTAATATGATATATATACATTAAATGTCGTTACAACGATAAACGTTACATATATGTCTCGTTTCAAAATCATTAAGTTAGTAGTCTTATTTTTACATATGTAGTTCATTGTTAATATAATTAATGATATGTTTACTTATCATAATATCATGTTAACTATATATATAACCATATATATGTCATCATATAGTTTTTTTTACAAGTTTTAACGTTCGTGAATCACCGGTCAACTTGGGTGGTCAATTGTCTATATGAAACCTATTTCAATTAATCAAGTCTTAACAAGTTTGATTGCTTAACATGTTGGAAACATTTAATCATGTAAACATCAATCTCAATTAATATATATAAACATGGAAAAGTTCGGGTCACTACAGACGTCTACGATTAAGTCAACTAAACGAATTAGAAGAATTAAGACATGAAGCATACGAAAATTCGTTAATCTATAAAGAAAGAACGAAGAAATGGCATGATAAAAGAATCAGAAGTTCAAAAGAATTTAAAGAAGGAGACAGAGTTCTTCTTTTCAATTCACGATTCAAGCTATTTCCTGGAAAATTGAAATCAAGATGGTCTGGACCATTCATAGTCAAAAGAGTTTTCCCATACGGAACGATAGAATTAATAAATTCAAATGGGATTGAATTTAAAGTTAATGGTCACAGAGTTAAACATTACATACATGGTCCGATGGAAGTCGACAACGAAGTTAATCACAATTTCGACACCACAGCTAACTAAGTGTGGGGATAATCAAGTCTTTAAAGGATAATATGTATTTCTGTTAGAGTTAGATTGTCTATTTTCGTGTAGTTCTCGAAAATGGAACACGTATGGTCTTTCCCTAGCAGACCCTAAAGAACTAGTCTTCTCCCCCCATTCTGAATTTTTATTTTTTTTAGGTTTTTACGAAATGAAGACTGCCTGTGAACTAAACCATGGTCTAATGCTACACGCTTTGATCACTAAACGTAATAATGACATACTACCAAGTGAATTAGTATCAGTAATCAGAGAAAGAATGGACGGAGTTAGAAAAGGATCCAGATGCGAAGATAATAAGTTACAATTTGGTAAAGGAAAATCAAAATCCGCAGCGAAAAGAAGAGCACGACACCTAGAAAGATGTCACAAATGCGGAAAATGGTCACATGGAGGTAAATGTTCAAATAATCAAACCTATTCAAATACCGAATTTGTTACTTTATGCAGAGACGGACCGTTCATATGTTTAGAAGAAAAGACAATGAATGCTCGAGGTTACGCCTATGCAGCCATGGAAAACCAATTAAACCGACTATCTTATGAATATAATAGATCATATAACTAAGAAATCTATTTCACAGGTATGTCTGTACAGTTTTTATTTTTATTTATTTTTAACCTTTTGATAATAAACGCTAATTTGTTCGCTAAAAAGTATTAAATTGGTATTAAATAAAATTAGGTTTGGCGACCGAAATTATTGATATCATTCAAAAATTTATTACATCACTGCGAAATTTAACGTTTATTCTTAAGGTATAAATATCTTTAATCAATCAACCCAAAATATTTCAAAAATTCGTCATGAGTTAAATTAGGTCTTTGAACCGAAATTACTTTACCGAAAAGAGGGGCGCATATTTTTGATAATATTTGACTGATTAAAGTGGGATAAAAAGACAAAAAGATTTTTAATTTTATTTTTACCATGTTTTTAAAATTAATATTTAAACCTTAAATTAATATTGTAAACTTTATAAAAACAATATATTTAAAATTGTAAATATTTGAAAAATTAATATAAGTTTGATATGAATTTATAAATTTTTAAATTAAGTTTGGTGTGAATTTTTAATTTTTAAAATATGAATTTTTAATTTTATGCATTTCAAATTTTGAGTTTGGTGTGAATTTTTAATTTTGAATTTTATATTTAAGTTGTGTGAATTTAAAAACAAAAATTTACTTTATCTCATTAAGTTAAAAATATGATTTTTAAAAATTCGTCGTAAGTTGAAGACTAGGTCTTTGAACCGAAATTGCTTTACCCGAGGGAGGGACGAGAACTTTTATTATCATTATTTTTAATCTTATTGATTTAAAGTATGCCAAAAAAAATTAAAAAAACAAAAAAATCTTAGCTTTTAAAACAATCGCTACTAAAAGACAAATTTTAAAATTTTGTCGAGGGACGGACTAGGACATCGATCCGAAACGACCTCGTCCTAGATAACAAGGGAAACAAAATTTTAAAATTAATTTCTTAATTGTTTTCAAAAGTTAATGATTATAAAAAAAAAAAAAAAAAATACCAAACTCCGCGAGTCGCGGAGTTTGGAGGGTAAATCCCCGCGACTCGCGTAGGGTCCAAAACCCAGAAAAAAAAAATAAAAGAGCTGCTCGATCAGTCACTCCCCCACACACAAAACACAGCAAAAATACTGCGAAACTACACCCGAAAACCACCGAAAATCACCCCCAAAAATCTCAATTTTTAACCGTTAATCACCAAATTTTTTGCTAAAATCATGTTGAGAAGGATGATATCTAAGAATTACTCAAGAAAAACGGTAAATTTCTACACCTAAACACCATTTAATTCGAATTTTAGTGTTCTTGAGCTATTTTTCCCCAATTTGATTTTGATGCTTTTTAGTGTAATTAGACTTAAATTGTTTTTGTATTATGCTTGTATAACCTAGATTGATGCTGTTTAACATGATTAGAAGCCTTAAACTTCAAATTTTGAATAATCTAGGGTTTGTGTTCTTGAGCAATTTGGGGCTTTTTGATATAAACAGGTTATGGCCGATTTTTGTCATGAATTGTTGCTAAATTGAGTAGTGTAACATGTCTAGGTAGTTAAATGATCCAAACTTTGAGCCTAAACATGATTTTGAGAATTAAAGTGGACTTTTTCAAGTCCAAAATTCATGAACTTGATTTTTGAAAGATAATGCCATTTGAGACTTGTTTAATTGCTAGTAATGATTATTTTGACATGTTATTTGAGTTGAATGCTTATGAACTTGGCGAAAATTTTCGTATATGCTTATTTGAAAAAGTGTAGATTTGATAAAAATGTGAAAATAAGCTTAAGTTTGATATAAATTGATAATGTCATTGTAATTATTTTGATTGATGATTTTGCTGACACTAATGCATATTTGGATGCACAAAATTTGTGTTTGATGTGTTTTGCAGAATGAAAGGGGTGAATCTTCATCCCAAGCCCGCCATGCTCCTGCTGAGAATTTGGACCAACAGGAGGTAGATAACTACTACAAGCAGGATGTACCTCATCCAGTCATGACCTTTTCCGATATGCATTTGGAAGAGTTGCACCCGAACCTGAGATTTGACAGACTTTGGATAGATTATCCAAAATATCAACGGGGTTTGCATACTCTTCATTCCAAGGTTGTTGAGGTACCGAGGGTCATAGAATGGGGACCCTTAGAAGCTGTAGAATTGGCTGGGCCAATTAGGGAATTACTTGTACAGAGGTATGGTAATTCTTCTTTTAATGACTGGATATGTTTATTCACCATACGCAGACCTGTATATAAAGTATGGTGTGAAGAGTTGTTATGTAGTATAGAGTTGAATGATCGGGTAGCTAGTTTAACCGATCGTTCTTTTATTAGATTTTTGTTAGGCGGTTCGATGCGCCACATGTCTTTACTGGACATGGCTCAGGCTTTACGTATATATACGCCTGAGGAATTAGCGTCTGCCGATTGTAGAGGATTGATACTAAACGGTAGAAAGATAGATGAGAATTTTGATACACACGGTGTGTGGAGTCAAATGACAAGCCATCACCGTTTCAAAGGGGGAAACTACTCTTATTTGGATATAGATAGAGCCGAATTAAGAGTGATACATAGGTTTTTAGCTAATTCGATTACACAAAGGGGTAAGAACAAAGAAAAAGTAAATGAACAGGATTTGTTTTACCATATGTGTATTCGAGACCCACACAGCGCTGTAAGTATACCATATTGTGTGGGTTATTATTTATCAGCTATGGTTCGGGGGATGCGTCCACATAGCATAATAGGAGGTGGTATTTTTATTACTTTGATTGGTGAATATCTCGGTGTGGATATAAGTCGGGGGGGATTATTAGTAGAAGAGCCGGAACCCCGCGACACTATAGGTTTAAATGTATACCATGGTGCGAAAGTTTTGAAGCGGCGAAATAACGCCGCAGTACGATACAATGGTAGACATCCACAGGTGGAGAGAAACCAGGAGCAAGGTAATGTAGGAGGGGGGAATGAGATGCAAGAAATGCATAGGTTTATAGCTTCTCAGGAATACGAAAATGCTAGACAGAGAGCATTTGAAGATTGGCAAGTTCATCAGAACCAGATCATAGCGCATTGCCAACATATAGGTAGAAACTATATTCCTACACCGAAACCCGTCTTCCCTCCTTGGTCGATAGAGATGCAGCCACCATATCCTACGTATGACCCTGCCGAAGCATTCTATAGCACTTATGGTTATGCGTGGAACCCCTATTGGTACCAATATCATCCTTAGTTTACTTTTTATTTTTTTATTTTGTAATTTGTAATTATTGATACATTTAATATTTTTGTTAATATTGTAATCATTTTTATAATTATCTAACTTTTATTCTTAGATTTTAATAATTTTTGAATGTGGGGTAATATACCAAACTTCAAAAATATGTATATATGTTTGCAGTTTATCTTATGTACACAACAGGGTAAAACAACGCATTTTCAAAGACTGGCATTAAGTTCAGCAAAAGCAACTAATTTTGACGACAAGATGCAAAATATATGTGAAATAACAACAAGACGGAATGAACAAATGATGTGCACCATTTATCATTCAGCAAACAAACGCCAATATATTTGGAAACTTTGGTAAAAATTTAATCATTTTCACACAAATCACCCTCAATAATTTAAATTGTTACTGATTTCTTGCAAATGAGGGCATTGCAAGATCTTAAGTGTGGGAAGGGGTTAAATTCTTTCGGATTTTAAAAATTTTTACTTTATACACTTGGTTACCATTAAAAATACTAGTAAAGCAGTAGTTGTATTAGAATCTAGTGCTCTCTGATAAAAAAGAACAGCCCTAGTCTTATATACTGACTACCCAATTCTAGTAAAATTTTTCAATTAAATGAATTCAAATCATGTTTATACATATTTATGAACGATAAAACTAGGTTTTAACACCGAAATTATTGTTACCTCGGAAAGGACATAAATTGAGAAACAAACTAAAATGTTAAAATTCATTTAAAATGGAATAGAGGACGATAAAAAGGAAAATAAAAAGCCAAGTGTGGGAAAATTTACCAAGTTATCTTAAACATATGTCACATATATCTGTAACAAATAACTGAAAATACTTTTGCTTTGGACTAAACTAAACTGTTTTACCCGATGAAAGAAAAGAAGAGATGGATCTACACGATGAATCAATTCCATCATTAAAAGGAAGTAAAGTCTTCCGAAAAAGACACGCGCTTCTTGATTTAGGTCATGAAGTTGTCGTCCAGACCAGCTGTAGGTTGACGAAAAATCTAGAAAAGTCATCACTAAAATCAGCAGGAAATCCACGGACCTCAGCATTAAACAGGGTCGCCATGTGGTCAGATTTATCCTAACCATGAGAAGGATTTATCTCGTACAATGGGGGGGCACCATGCAAATTAGCTGGATAAGACTAATGAATCAGATCCCCAGAAAGGATAATCTCCTTAAAGATTAAAAATCAGCTTTTAAGACTGATATTACTCAATCCTAGAGATTGACCTTAAAGATTGAGAATTCAAACTCATGGAATTCGATGATATCTAAACTCGAGCTTAAACGAGAAAATATTTTGATCAAAAATTACAAACCGATTTGTTTTCTGAAAACCCTATTTTCAATGCGTTCATTACCATTGAACGTAAAATCCTAGGAATTCACCTGGAATTCATTAGGTCACCTGAACTAAATCGGGTGTCAACCGTAAGAACGGTGGTTGCATAGCATGGTCAAAGACAGGACCTTGTGCCAGACTGAAAAATTATAAGGGTGAGCTTTACTATTGCTCCTACCGAGGATAGTAATTGCGTCCGACACGTTATAGACCATAATCAAAAGCATGTCACGGGACATTGCCTTAACAGTTGCTTTTTCAACGCTTTCCTTTACAACCGGACGGTAGTTTGCCGAAAGGTAATATACGGAACAAGTAAACTGGACGTGTTGCTTTCCAAATACAAGGTTAGCAAGTGGGTGACACAAAACCGCAAGTTTTGAGCTAAAATTTTCAAATCTGAAACCCACCAAACCCACAAAAATATTTTGCAAACACCGGTAAAGGGTTATTCCGGAAAACTAATCTAGGGTAAAAACTAGATTTCAAAAGATCAAATGTTTTCATAAAGATCCAATTTCCTTAATGGATCTAAATTTTTATAGTCATGTGGGACTGTAAACCATATCGTTACTACCATTGTTTATACCACCGTATAGAAATCACTGATGTACAAAGTGTGAAGAATAAAGAAGTGATTCTAGTATTTCAAGACAATATTGCTTGAGGACAAGCAACGCTCAAGTGTGGGAATATTTGATAATGCTAAAAACGAACATATATTTCATAGCATTATTCCTCAAGAAAGACAAGCTTTTAGTTGCAATTGTTCTATTTACAAGTGATATTCGTTTAAATAATAAAAGGTGAAGACAGAAGACAGATTCGACGATTTGAAGACGCAAACGACCAAAAAGCTCAAAAGAACAAAAGACAATAAAAAAGGTTCCAATTATTGATAAGAAACGTCTCGAAATCACAAGAGTACAAGATTCAAAACGCAAAGTACAAGATATTAAATTGTACGCGAGGACGTTCGAAAATCCGGAACCGGGACCAGAGTCAACTCTTAACGCTCGACGCAACGGACTAAAAATTACAAGTTAACTATGTATATAAATATAATATAATATATAATTAATTATATTAATTATATATATATTATATATATATATTAAAAACCGTCGGCAGCAAGAAACTCCAAGGGTGTGAGCTGTAAATATATCTCCGCGACTCGCGGAGTTTGAAGGGCATTTTGCCGCGAGTCGCGGAGCCCCAATTTTCAACTCTGGCTATAAAGCCAACCGAATTCTGATCAAATTTGATCATCTTTTTTTCTTCCTCTTCATACGTAAAATTTATATTTATATTTATAATTTATATTTTAATTTTAATTATAATTCTAATAATAAGGGTATGTTAGCGAATGTTGTAAGGGTGTAAGTCGAAATTCTGTCCGTGTAACGCTACGCTATTTTTAATCATTGTAAGTTATGTTCAACCTTTTTATATTAATGTCTCGTAGCTAAGTTATTATTATGCTTATTTAAAACGAAGTAATCATGATGTTGGGCTAATTACTAAAATTGGGTAATTGGGCTTTGTACCATAATTGGGGTTTGGATAAAAGAACGACACTTGTGGAAATTAGACTATGGGCTATTAATGGGCTTTATATTTGTTTAACTAAATGAAAGTTTGTTAATGTTAATATAAAGATTTACAATTGGGCGTCCCTATAAATTACCATATACACTCGATCGGACACGATGGGCGGGGTATTTATATGTACGAATAATCGTTCATTTAACCGGACACGGGAATGGATTAATAGCCACTAGAATAATCAAAACAAGGGTGAAATTACATTCAAGGGTAATTGGTGTAATTGTTAACAAAGTAGTAAAACCTTGGTTTACACGCAGTCGATAACCTGGTGTATTCATTAAACAAAGTATTAAAACCTTGTTACAATTCGAATCCCCAATTAGTTGGAATATTTAACTTCGGGTATAATAATAATTTGACAAGGACACTTGCAATTTATATTTATGACTGATGGACTGTTATGGACAAAAACCAGACGGACATATTGAATAATCCAGGACAAAGGACAATTAACCCATGGGCATAAAACTAAAATCAACACGTCAAACATCATGATTACGGAAGTTTAAATAAGCATAATTCTTTTATTTCATATTTAATTTCCTTTATTTTATATTTAATTGCACTTCTAATTATCGCACTTTTATTTATTGTTATTTAATCGCACTTTTAATTATCGTACTTTTTAATTATCGCAATTTTATTATTCGCAATTTCATTATCGTTATTTACTTTATGCTTTAATTTAAGTCTTGTATTTATTTTATATTTTACATTAGGTTTTAACTGCGACTAAAGTCTTAAAATCGACAAACCGGTCATTAAACGGTAAAAACCCCCCTTTATAATAATAATATTACTTATATATATATTTGTATTTTTATAAAAGTAAACTAATATAGCGTTGAGCTTTGTTTAAAGATTTCCCTGTGGAACGAACCGGACTTACTAAAAACTACACTACTGTACGATTAGGTACACTGCCTATAAGTGTTGTAGCAAGGTTTAAGTATATCCATTCTATAAATAAATAAATATCTTGTGTAAAATTTTATCGTATTTAATAGTTTTTCCTAGTAAAATATAAACTATTTTATATACACCTCGCTTCGCATCAGTGAGCCATTCTACATGCCTGTTGTATAGAGGCGGGCTCGTGTGAACTTATATCTTCTTGGATTCTTTCCGGTAATCCTTTCACAAACGCGTCGATATTCTCTTCCTCATCTTCGAACGCTCCCGGACACAATAGGCATAATTCTGTGAATCGTCTTTTGTACGTGGTAATATCAAATCCTTGGGTTCGTAACCCTCTAAGTTCTGTCTTGAGCTTATTGACCTCGGTTCTGGGACGGTACTTCTCGTTCATCAAGTGCTTGAATGCTGACCACGGTAGTGCGTAAGCATCATCTTGTCCCACTTGCTCTAGATAGGTATTCCACCATGTTAACGCAGAACCTGTGAAGGTATGCGTAGCGTACTTCACTTTGTCCTCTTCAGTACACTTACTTATGGCAAACACTGATTCGACCTTCTCGGTCCACCATTTCAATCTGATCGGTCCTTCGGTTCCATCAAATTCCAAAGGTTTGCAGGCAGTGAATTCTTTGTAGGTGCATCCTACACGATTTCCTGTACTGCTAGATCCAAGGTTATTGTTGGTATGTAGCGCAGCCTGTACTGCGGCTATGTTTGAAGCAAGAAAGGAACGAAATTCCTCTTCGCTCATATTCAAGGTGTGTCGAGTAGTCGGTGCCATTTCCTTCAAAATAGTCAAATGAAACGAGTTAATCATATAGAATATCAAGAGTAGTCAATAGTATTTCGTAGTGTAATATGAACTTATTTATAAAAGCTCTTTCTTCATATTAGCATTTTATACTCTTTAATTCGGGTAGTACCTACCCGTTAAGTTCATACTTAGTAGCTAACATACCATTTCAACTACTACAATTCTATATATAAAAAAAATCATATTCAAACCTTTATACAATAACTTGCAAACTTACAATACCGCTTTTTTTTACATATAGCATGAAATATAGCACATAAAACTTTGATACAAAGTAGTTGAGAAGATAATTCTAGTTAATAAATAAGGCGTTCAGCAAAGGCAATAATGACATGTAATTCATACGTCCAGAAACAAGTCATGCATTCTGGTTTTACTAATACCACTTACCATCCTTGGTTTTGTGGAACATAACCGTTGTGACCGATAGTAAGACAATGTGTTGTAACGTCGTCAAAAGGATTAAGGTTACGTAATGACCAACAGTCTCGTAATAACCTAAAAACCTCATTTCTTACCCCAATTACCGACTCCGTCACTTGTGGGAACGTTTTGTTTAATAGTTGTAGCCCGATGTTCTTGTTCTCACTTTGGTGAGAAGCGAACATTACTAACCTGTAAGCATAACATGCTTCTTTATGTTGCATGTTAGTCGCTTTTTCTAAATCACGAAGTCCTATATTCGGATATATTGAGTCAAAATAATTTCTTAACCCGTTGCGTAAAATAGCATTTGGGTTCCCCGCAATATATGCGTCAAAGTAAACACATCGTAACTTATGGATTTCCCAATGTGATATCCCCCATATTTCGAACGAAAGCCTTTTATAAATCAAGGCATTCTTGGAACGTCCTTTGAATGTCTTACAAACTGATCTCGCCTTAAATAGTTGTGCCGAGGAATTCTGACCGACTCTAGACAAGATTTCATCAATCATGTCTCCGGGTAGGTCTCTTAAAATATTGGGTTGTCTATCCATTTTGTGTTTTTATACTGTAAAATAGACAAGAGTTAGATTCATAAAAAAAATACTTATTAATACAAGCAATTTTTACATATATCATAAAGCATAAGGACACTATATTACATATATTACACCACACGAATACAACTATCTTATTCCGACTCGCTCGTTTCTTCTGAAGGTTTTTCATATGCCCGAGAGACATATCAAATTAACGTGGCTAATATGTTTTGATCCAAGTCGGGTCATACCCAATAACAAGCTTACCAACACCTTATACGTATTTGATCTTAATGATTGGATCATTAAACAAATACGCGACACTTAGATTTTAGAAAATCGAGTTTCTAAAATATTATCACTTGAGATAAATTATTTGGATAATTTATATATAATTGTTTATGGGTTTAAATAATTATATTGTGTTATATTTTATAAAAGGTTTTATAAAATATATAAGTAACAAAATAATACATAAGTTTATAACAAGTTTATAAACTTTTATAAACTTACAAGTATTATTATTAAACATTATAAGTGTGCAGATTTTGGGACTCCAAGGAGACACCCCATGCTTATTTTGGTTACTTTAAAGTTGACACAACTCCTAAGGAACATGCCTAACTAGTTTACCAAGGCTTGACTCAAGTGATACATAAAAAATACACAAAAATAGCAAGTGAAATTCAGCTCCTTTTGCTGATTTTTGGCTGATTTTTTGTTGTCCAAGAGGGAGTTCTTGAGTTTATTTGGAAGATTATTTTCAAGTGTCAAAAAAATCCTAACCATTGTACAAGGTGTTGGTGTCTAGTTTGGGGTATAATCTCTTGAGGTTTCATCACTTTGAGGCTTGCATTCATCATCATCTTCATCATCATCTTGCAACTTTAAAAACAACCCTCAACTAGCTTGAGGAGGTATAATCTCTAAACCCACTCTTAGTTTGTAAGTATGTTTCACAACTTGATCCTATTTGGGATTTAACTTTAAATGGTTAAAGATTTACAAGTTTTAAAATGGAAATTTATACGCTTCCGCAAATCTTATTTCTTGAATGATTATAAGTATTATGAAACTTGTTAAATCCCAACAATGGTATCTAGAGCCGAAGTTGTTGAAATATGCTTCGAGATGGTTATTAAACCCACTATAATTTTGCATTTTATGAACATGCATGAAGTAGAATGTAAAATTTTCGGTTTTGAGTGGTTTGTCATTTTGGCCAAAATCACTTGGGATTCTGCATTCTGTGTTGCCGATCACTTGTGATTCTGTATTGCCAATCACTTGTGATTCTGTGTTGCAAATCACTTGTGATTCTGTGTTGCTGATCACTTGTGATTCTGTATTGCCAATCACTTGTGATTCTGTGTTGCAGATCACTTGTGATTCTGTGTTTCCAATCACTTGTGATTCTGTATTGCCTATCACTTATGTTGATGTTGTTCACAATCTAAGCCTTGACCTTGTGTTTGGTTGCATGTTTGGTTGATTTAATATTTATTCATTTGGTATGTAATAATATTATTTTGGTTATGTAATTTATTTTATATTTGGTATGTAAAATAGATTAGGTTGTAATTTCACTTTTTTAGACAAAATGTATTAGGATATATTTTGTAAAAAGATGAAGATGATGAAGACTTGAAGAATACAAGAAGAAGCATTTGGATGCAAGATTAAGTGGGAGATTTAAAATCTCCTACTTTGTGTTATAACCCCTTATCCGGTGGCATTTGTTTTCGGCAAAACAAATGTCTACCAAAATGGCTTGATTGTGAACATATTTGTTTTGCATGCATGGTTGTTTATTGTATGATTGTGGATTGTATGTTTGTATGCTACAAGTTAATCACACAAGTTAACAACAAGCAAAATGGCAATTTAATTGGTTAAATTATACATTAATTAACGACATGCAATACGACAATTTAATTGGTTAAATTAAAAATGGCTAAAAGGACATTAATAAACGGTTATTAAGAACATGATTAGGATCATATATATAAAATGGTTTATAGACATGAAAATGGATTTCAAATGAACCATACACTAAATGCATGTTGGTGTATGGCATAAAAGTTTTCTCAAACTAGAATTAATGAAAACTTAAAATCCCTTATTAACAAGGCAAACAAGTTAAACTCCATCCTTTTGTGCAACACTTAAAAATATTAGGGAACTCACAATGGGATAAAGGTCACCTAACCGTTATGAGCAAACTAATATGATTAAGGTGAATTTTGCATGCTTGTGGGATAAAGGTCACCTAACCACTTGTATGTTAAGTTTACACGTTTACACAAGTAGGACGACTTGATTTGGAAATCATGAACTTAGGGTCACCGAAGCATGAGGAACAAATAGGCGTTGATGGGATAAATATGCCATGCAAAAGGATTGCATGATCCCATAACTTAGAAGTTGCAAAAGGATTGCAATTGTCATATAATGACTACCTAGCTAAATCAAATGACGGGATAAAGGTCACCTAACCGAAATTTGGTTTACCGTTGGATTCTAAAATTTAATAAATATTAATTGGATTTAAAGGGTATTGATCGTTAAATTAAAATTGATACTTAAACAACTTTGTTAAATTTTGTAGATGGCCGCCAATAACAACAACATTCCGAACGCACCAATAAACTTTAACAACCTATCGTTGAGGTCAATCCTCGAAAAGGAAAAACTCAACCATACGAACTTCATGGATTGGTTCCGCAATCTAAGAATTGTCCTCAAACTAGAGGACAGGGCGTATGTGTTGGAAGACCCCATTTCCGATCAACCGGACGAGGATGATACGGAAGGCATGGCTTATTGGGAGAAATATTGCACCGATTCGTTGCAAGTTTCTTCCCTCATGCTTGGGACTATGATACCCGAACTCCAAAAGGATTTTGAGCATCATAGTGCATATGACATGATCACACAGTTGAAGGAGATGTTCCTTCAACAAGCTCGTGTCGAGCGCTTCGAAATGGTTCGAGCGCTTCATGCATGTCAGATGGACGACTCCCAATCCGTTTCATCTTATGTCCTTAAGATGAAAAGCCTTATTGATCGAGCGAACCGTCTAAATTGCAACGTGTCTAATGAATTAGCCACGGACCTCATTCTCAACTCATTGTCAAAAAGGTTTGACACATTTGTAATGAATTACAACATGAATGGTTGGGATAAAAGCATTGGTGAATTACATGCCATGCTTAAGACGGCAGAAGCAAGCATGGGTAAAAGGGCTTCACCCGTGTTTACGATCAATGAAGGCGGGTCAAAAAACAATAACACTTCTAAGCCAAAGGTGGCTAAGAGGAAGGGACCCGCCTACCAAGGCAAAGGCAAGGGAAAAGGGAAGATGGTTACCCCAACCAACAACAACAAGAAGCAAAAGGTTGCTGGTAAAGCTAACCCCAAGGAAGATCCGTGCTTTGGTTGCGGTGAGATGGGTCACTGGAAACGCAACTGCCCGGTCTACCTAAAGGAGTTGAAGGAAAAGAGGGATGCAGGGCAAACCTCAGGTAATGTATATATGGTATACATTGAGCTTAGTATTACTTTTTCTAATACATGGGTATTAGACATAGGATGTGGAACTCATATTTTCAATTCTTTGCAGGGGTTCAAAAGAAGTAATCAAGATGCGGGAACAACAAGTCTCTTCATGGGAAATGGAGCAAGGGTGCAAGTGAAAGCTCATGGAGACTTTGTTTTAAAGCTTCCAAGTGGTTTGGAGCTTATTTTGAAAAATGTTTTGTATGCACCCGATTTATCTCGAAACATTATTTCTGTATCCCATTTGAAACAATATGGTTTTAATCTTAATTTTATTAATGATGATATCCATGTTTCTTTAGATAATGTGTTCTATTTTAAGGCTTCGCCTTCGAATGGTATTTATGAATTGGTTCATGATGACACATCATACAATAGCTCAATATACCATGCAAACACCAAGAAACTCAAAAGGGATTTGAGTGATTCCTACTTATGGCATTGTCGCCTTGGTCACATAAACAAGAATCGAATGCATACACTTTAAAAGAATGGACTTTTGAAATCAAATGAACTAGACTCGTTTGATGTATGTGAATCTTGTTTACAAGGAAAAAATGACTAAAGCACCTTTCAAAGGGACCTATGAAAGGGCTAAGGACTTATTGGGATTAATACACTCTGATGTATGTGGACCCTTTAAGCCTATAACTAGGAATGGTGAAAGATACTTCGTTACTTTCATTGATGACTTTAGTCATTTCAGATATGTCTACTTATTAAGACACAAGGACGAAACTTTTGAAGCATTCAAGGAATATCAAAACGAAGTACAAAATCAACTCAATAAGACAATCAAGGTACTTCGTACCGATAGAGGAGGTGAATACCTAAGCGATGCTTTCCAAGATCATCTTAAAAGTTGTGGGATTATCTCGCAACTCACTCCTCCTGGAACACCCCAACTTAATGGAGTTTCCGAAAGGAGGAACTGAACCCTAATGGATATGGTTCTATCTATGATGGCTAGAAGCTCGTTGCCTCTATCATTTTGGGGTTATAATCTATGCTCCGCGACTCGTATTTTAAATATGGCCCCAACCAAGAAAGTGGAACGAACTCCTCATGAGATGTGGTTTGGAAAACCTCCATCTCTATCATACTTAAAGGTATGGGGATGTGAAGCTTACCCTAAGCGTTACGTCCCTAATAAGTTGAATGCTCGATCCACGAAGTGTATCTTCATAGGATATCCCAAGGATGATATGGGATATTATTTCTATGATCCATCCGAGCAGAATGTATTTGTTGCTCGAAAGGCCGAATTCCTTGAAACTAAGTTCCTAATGGAAGGAAATAGTGAAAGGAAGATAGATCTTGAAGAGGATCAAGATCAAGTAGATGATACACAATTGGTTGACACTAGCACTCAACATGAAAATGTTGAGAGTGATCAAATGGATGATCAAAATACACAAGATGTTCGCAGATCTGGTAGGATTAGTAATCCTCCTGAGAGATATGGGTTTCTCATGGATGGTTGCTATGTGGTTGATTTGGATGAACCAATAAACTACCAAGATGCTTTATCAAGGATTGATAAAGATAAATGGCAGGAAGCCATGAACGCTGAGATGCAATCCATGTATGAAAACCAAGTTTGGGAACTTGTTACACAACCTGCTGGCTCAAGGCTAGTTGATTGTAAATGGCTTTTCAAAATGAAAACCGACATACATGGAAACTTGGATACATATAAAGCTAGACTTGTAGCAAAAGGTTTCACTCAAACTTAAGGGGTTGACTATGATGAAACTTTTTCGCCCGTGGCAATGCTAAAGTCTATTAGGATATTACTTGCCATTGCTGCTCATTATGATTATGAAATATGGCAAATGGATGTCAAGACCGCTTTCCTAAATGGACATCTTGAGGAAGATGTCTATATGGTTCAGCCTGAAGGTTTTGTTGATCCGAAATATCCTAAAAAGGTATGCAAGTTAAAGAAGTCAATCTACGGATTGAAACAAGCATCTAGAATGTGGAATCATCAATTTAATGAGGAGGCCAAGAAATTTGGCTTCATTAAAAATGGTGATGAAGCTTGTGTATACAAGAAAGCTAGTGGGAGCACTATCATGTTCCTTGTACTATATGTGGATGATATATTGTTATTTGGAAACGATATTCTGGCAATGCAAGGTGTTAAAACTTGGCTAAGTAAATACTTCTCCATTAAGGATCTTGGAGAAGCACAATACGTTTTGGGGATTGGGATCTACAGGGATAGATCCAAGAAACTGATAGGTTTGAATCAAAGTGCATACATTGAAAAGGTCTTGAAAAGGTTCAAGATGGAGAACTCTAAGAAAGGTTTGGTACCTATTCAAAGAGGAACGCTCCTTAGTTCATCTCAGTGCCCCACCACGAAAGATGAACAGGAAAGAATGAAGAATGTCCCATATGCGTCTGCTATTGGGTCAATCATGTATGCAATGATATGCACTAGACCGGATGTGTCATGCGCTCTAAGCTTGACAAGTAGATACCAGAATAACCCAGGAAACAGTCATTGGATTGCTGTTAAAAGTATATTGAAATACCTTAGGAGGACTAAGGATATGTTTCTAATATATGGGTCTGGTGAGGAGGAACTCGCTGTAAAAGGTTACGTGGACGCGAGTTTCCAAACTGATCGAGATGATTCTCGATCACAATCCGGTTATGTCTTCACGTTAAATGGAGGTGCGGTCTCTTAGAAGAGTTCAAAACAGGATGTTGTTGCATTATCCACTACAGAGTCGGAGAACATTGCCGCCTCATTGGCAGCGCATGAAGCTGCATGGATGAAGAAATTCATCGACGAATTAGGAGTAGTCCCTTCCATTCAGGACCCTCTTGAGATCTTTTGTGACAACGAGGGTGCGATTTCTCAATTCAAGGAACCTCGTGCTCACCAAAAGACCCGTCACATTGAGCAGAGATTCAACTACATAAGGGATGAAGTTGAAAAGGGAAAGATATGTATTCGCAAAGTTCACACAGATCTTAATATAGCGGATCCACTCACGAAACTCTTACATGGTGCAAAACATCAAGGGCATGTTAGTGCATTAGGGCTTCGATATTCTAGTGATTGGTCATGATCTGTTTTAAGTATTGTAACGGAACGAAATTGTTCAAACTAGTTAATATAATTATGGTATTAATTTATTTTGAGTTATGTTCCTATTTTGCATATTTTATCCATGAATAAGTAATTGTTCTAAATTACGTAGTTGATCACATTTGTAGGAACAAGTGTGAGGTTTAGACTATTGTAAACTTGGATTTGTATACATTCACGGGATGAATGTGGGGCAAGGTTGCAACCAAGGTTCATAGATATTTGTGGGATACAAATATTGGAAGACCCGCCCTCAAGATTCATTAAATGGAGCCTTTGTGGTTGATCACATGTAATCTTGAGTAAAGGTGAATATCATCGTATCCTCTGACCTGAGATACATATTGGGTTCGGATATTCACTAAGTATTGTGCCTTGATTCTTTCCTTCGCTATTCTGAAATATGGTAGTTCATAAGGAAGAGCTCAGGTATAATGCATAGTGTATATCTAGGACATATGTAGTCAAGATGGAATTTGTCCCTCTTATTCATTGAGAGTCAGATGTCTAAGGCCTGATAAAGTTAAATCTAGAAGAGAGTGATCACTCTATGTCTCTTGGATTTAACATGACATCTAGGATGAAAGGATATAATGAAAAGATTTACCTAATCATATTCGAGATGGGAACTCGAAAGGGATGATGTTATTGAATGGCACTAAGTCATAACATATTGGGGGTGATGGACGGTCGTTAGGTGGTATCCGTCACTTGCATTAATTTCTTATGTTTCTCGTGCAAGTGGGAGATTGAAGGTTTTTCGTATGCCCGAGATACATATCAAATTAACGTGGCTAATATGTTTTGATCCAAGTCGGGTCATACCCAATAACAAGCTTACCGACACCTTATACGTATTTGATCTTAACGATTGGATCATTAAACAAATACGCGACACTTAGATTTTAGAAAATCGTGTTTCTAAAATATTATCACTTAAGATAAATTATTTGGATAATTTATATATAATTGTTTATGGGTTTAAATAATTATATTGTGTTATATTTTATAAAAGGTTTTATAAAATATATAAGTAACAAAATAATACATAAGTTTATAACAAGTTTATAAACTTTTATAAACTTACAAGTATTATTATTAAACATTATAAGTGTGCAGATTTTGGGACTCCAAGGAGACACCCCATGCTTATTTTGGTTACTTTAAAGTTGACACAACTCCTAAGGAACATGCCTAACTAGTTTACCAAGGCTTGACTCAAGTGATACATAAAAAATACACAAAAATAGCAAGTGAAATTCAGCTCCTTTTGCTGAATTCTGGCTGATATTCTGCTGTCCAAGAGGGAGTTCTTGAGTTTATTTGGAAGCTTATTTTCAAGTGTCAAAAAAATCCTAACCATTGTACAAGGTGTTGATGTCTAGTTTGGGGTATAATCTCTTGAGGTTTCATCACTTTGAGGCTTGCATTCATCATCATCTTCATCATCATCTTGCAACTTTGAAAACAACCCTCAACTAGCTTGAGGAGGTATAATCTCTAAACCCACTCTTAGTTTGTAAGTATGTTTCACAACTTGATCCTATTTGGGATTTAACTTTAAATGGTTAAAGATTTACAAGTTTTAAAATGGAAATTTATACGCTTTGCAAATCTTATTTCTTGAATGATTATAAGTATTATGAAACTTGTTAAATCCCAACATCTTCTTCTTCAGTTTTGGTTCGTTTTACCAAGTTTCTAGGGATATATGATGTTCCCCAAATACGAGCCATCGTTTTCCACATTGGTTTAGAAAAACTGGGTGGTTTAGAGATTCCCGGGTTATTGTCACAACTTAAGAAATACGGGTGTTGATGATACATATAAAGTTTATCGGGTTTGGAATCAAATTTCCCTATTTTTATGCCCTTTCCCTTATTGTTCTCTTTTGCCTTATTAAATTGTGTTGGGGTAATTTCTATAACATCATCGGAATCCTTGTCGGGATCCGATTCATCAGAGAATTGGTAATCCTCCCAATACTTTGCTTCCTTGGCGGAAACACCATTGACCATAATTAACTTTGGTCGGTTGGTTGAGGATTTCTTCTACTTAACCGTTTTATTATTTCCCCCACTGGTTCTATTTCTTCTTCCGGTTCCGATTCTTCTTCCGGTTCCGATTCTTCTTCCGGTTCCGACTCTTCTTCTGGTTCCTCTTCGGGAACTTGTGAATCAGTCCACGAATCATTCCAATTTACATTTGACTCTTCATTATTATTAGGTGACTCAATGGGACTTGTTCTAGAGGTAGACATATATCACATAATATCAAACGCGTTAAGAGATTAATATATCACATAATATTCACATGTTAAAAATATATAGTTTCCAACAAAATTTGTTAAGCAATCATTTTTCAAGTAAACACGGTCGAAGTCCAGACTCACTAATGCATCCTAACAAACTCGATAAGACACACTAATGCAAAATTCTGGTTCTCTAAGACCAACGCTCGGATACCAACTGAAATGTCCCGTTCATATTGATTATAAACGTTCCATATTAATTGATTTCGTTGCGAGGTTTTGACCTCTATATGAGACGTTTTTCAAAGACTGCATTCATTTTTAAAACAACCATAACCTTTATTTTATCAATAAATGTTTCAAAAGCATTACGTAGATTATCAAATAATGATAATCTAAAATATACTGTTTACACACGACCATTACATAATGGTTTACAATAGAAATATATTACATCGACATATGTTTCTTGAATGCAGTTTTTACATAATATCATACAAACATGGACTCCAAATCTTGTCCTTATTTTAGTATGCAACAGCGGAAGCTCTTAATATTCACCTGAGAATAAACATGCTTTAAACGTCAACAAAAATGTTGGTGAGTTATAGGTTTAACCTATATATATCAAATCGTAACAATAGACCACAAGATTTCATATTTCAATATACATCCCATACATAGAGATAAAAATCATTCATATGGTGAACACCTGGTAACCGACATTCACAATATGCATATAAGAATATCCCCATCATTCCGGGATCCTCCTTCGGACATGATATAAATTTCGAAGTACTAAAGCATCCGGTACTTTGGATGGGGCTTGTTGGGCCCGATAGATCTATCTTTAGAGTTCGCGTCAATTAGGGTGTCTGTTTCCTAATTCTTAGATTACAAGACTTAATAAAAAGGGGCATATTTGATTTTGATAATTCAACCATAGAATGTAGTTTCACGTACTTGTGTCTATTTTGTAAATCATTTATAAAACCTGCATGTATTCTCATCCCAAAAATATTAGATTTTAAAAGTGGGACTATAACTCACTTTCACAGATTTTTACTTCGTCGGGAAGTAAGACTTGGCCACTAGTCGATTCACGAACCTATAACAAATATGTACATATATATCAAAGTATATTCAAAATATATTTACAACACTTTTAATACATTTTGATGTTTTAAGTTTATTAAGTCAGCTGTCCTCGTTAGTAACCTACAACTAGTTGTCCTCGTTAGTAACCTACATCTTGAATCAATCCACGACCCAGTGTATACACGTCTCAGGCTAGATCACAACTCAAAGTATATATATTTATGGAATCAACCTCAACCCTGTATAGCTAACTCCCACATTACTGCATATAGAGTGTCTATGGTTGTTCCAAATAATATATACACATGGGTCGATACGATATGTCAAAACATTTGCATACGTGTCTATGGTATTCCAAGATTAAATAATATATTAGAATACATGTATAATACAATATAAGTTAGGTAGGATATGATTAATATAGATTTGTTACCAATTTTCACGTTGCTACAACAAGAAAAATTATCCAATCTTGTTTTACCCATAACTTCTTCATTTTAAATCCGTTTTGAGTGAATCAAATTGCTATGGTTTCATATTGAACTCTATTTTATGAATCTAAACAGAAAAAGTATAGGTTTGTAGTCAGAAATATAAGTTACAAGTTGTTTTTGTAAAGGTAGTCATTTCAGTCGAAAGAACGACGTCTAGATGACCATTTTAGAAAACATACTTCCACTTTGAGTTTAACCATGATTTTTGGATATAGTTTCATGTTCATAAAAAAAATCATTTTCCCAGAAGAACAACTTTTAAATAAAAGTTTATCATAGTTTTTAATTAACTAACCCAAAACAGCCCGCGGTGTTACTACGACGGCGTAAATCCGGTTTTACGGTGTTTTTCGTGTTTCCAGGTTTTAAATCATTAAGTTAGCATATCATATAGATATAGAACATGTGTTTAGTTGATTTTAAAAGTCAAGTTAGAAGGATTAACTTTTGTTTGCGAACAAGTTTAGAATTAACTAAACTATGTTCTAGTGATTACACGTTTAAACCTTCGAATAAGATAGCTTTATATGTATGAATCGAATGATGTTATGAATATCATTACTACCTCAAGTTTTCTGGATAAAGCTACTGGAAATGAGAAAAATGGATCTAGCTTCAAAGGATCCTTGGATGGCTTGAAAGTTCTTGAAGCAGAATCATGACACGAAAACAGTTCAAGTAAGATTTTCACTCGAAATAAGATTGTTATAGTTATAGAAATTGAATCAAAGTTTGAATATGAGTATTAAATTGTATTAGAAAGATATCTTACTGTAAATAAAAAAGATTTCTTGAGGTTGGATGATCACTCTACAAGATTGGAAGTAGACTTGCAAACTTGGAAGTATTCTTGATTTTATGAAACTAGAACTTGTAGAATTTATGAAGAACACTTAGAACTTGAAGATAGAACTTGAGAGAGATCAATTAGATGAATAAAATTGAATAATGAAAGTGTTTGTAGGTGTTTTTGGTCGTTGGTGTATGGATTAGATATAAAGGATATGTAATTTTGTTTTCATGTAAATAAGTCATGAATGATTACTCATATTTTTGTAATTTTATGAGATATTTCATGCTAGTTGCCAAATGATGGTTCCCACATGTGTTAGGTGACTCACATGGGCTGCTAAGAGCTGATCATTAGATTGTATATACCAATAGTACATACATCTAAAAGCTGTGTATTGTACGAGTACGAATACGGGTGCATACGAGTAGAATTGTTGATGAAACTGAACGAGGATGTAATTGTAAGCATTTTTGTTAAGTAGAAGTATTTTGATAAGTGTATTGAAGTCTTTCAAAAGTGTATGAATACATATTAAAACACTACATGTATATACATTTTAACTGAGTCGTTAAGTCATCGTTAGTCGTTACATGTAAGTGTTGTTTTGAAACCTTTAGGTTAACGATCTTGTTAAATGTTGTTAACCCAATGTTTATAATATCAAATGAGATTTTAAATTATTATATTATCATGATATTATGATGTACGAATATCTCTTAATATGATATATATATATACATTAAATGTCGTTACAACGATAATCGTTACATATATGTCTCGTTTCAAAATCATTAAGTTAGTAGTCTTATTTTTACATATGTAGTTCATTATTAATATACTTAATGATATGTTTACTTATCATAATATCATGTTAACTATATATATAACCATATATATGTCATCATATAGTTTTTACAAGTTTTAACATTCGTGAATCACCAGTCAACTTGGGTGGTCAATTGTCTATATGAAACCTATTTCAATTAATCAAGTCTTAACAAGTTTGATTGCTTAATATGTTGGAAACACTTAATCATGTAAATAACAATTTCATTTAATATATATATATATATATATATATATATATATATATATATATATATATATATATATATATATATATATAAACATGGAAAAGTTCGGGTCACTACAGAAGGGAATGATGATTTTGTGTTATATTGTGACGCCTCAAAGCAAGCTCTTGGTTGTGTATTAATGCAACGAACGAAGGTAATTGCTTATGCTTCTAGACAATTGAAGATTCACGAGCAGAATTACACGACACATGATTTTGAATTAAGCGCGGTTGTTTTTGCATTAAAGACTTGGAGGCACTACTTATATGGGGTCAAAAGTATTATATATACCGACCACAAAAGTCTTCAACACATATTTAATCAGAAACAACTGAACATGAGGCAGCGTAGATGGATTGAATTGTTGAATGATTATGACTTTGAGATTCGTTACCACCCGGGGAAGGCGAATGTGGTAGCTGACGCTTTGAGTAGAAAGGACAGAGAACCTATACGGGTAAAAGCTATTAATATAATTATTCGTACTAACCTTACTACTCAAATAAAGGAGGCACAACAGGGAGTTATAAAAGAAGGAAATTTAAAGAATGAAATACCCAAAGGATCAGAGAAACATCTTAATATTCGGGAAGACGGAACCCAGTATAGGGATAACAGAATTTGGATACCAAAGTTTGGGGATGTGAGAGAAATGGTATTTGGGGAAGCACATAAAACGAGATATTCAATACATCCCGTAGCGGGGAAGATGTACAAAGATCTCAAGAAACACTTTTGGTGGCAGGGTATGAAAGCCGATATTGCTACATACGTAGGAGAATGTGTGACTTGTTCTAAAGTCAAAGCTAAACATCAGAAACCATCAGGCCTACTTCAGCAACCTGAAATCCCGGAATGGAAATGGGAAAATATTACCATGGATTTCATTACTAAATTGCCAAGGACTGCAAGTGGTTATGATACTATTTGGGTAATAGTCGATCGTCTCACCAAATCAGCACACTTTTTACCAATGAGAGAAGATGATAAAATGGAAAAGTTAGCACGTTTATACTTGAAGGAAGTCGTCTCCAGACATGGAATACCAGTCTCTATTATCTCTGATAGGGATGGCAGATTTGTTTCAAGGTTTTGGCAGACATTACAGCAAGCATTGTGAACTAATCTAGACATGAGTACTGCCTATCATCCACAAACAGATGGGCAGAGCAAAAGGACGATACAAACGCTTGAAGACATGCTACGAGCATGTGTTATTGATTTCAAAAACAATTGGGATCGACACCTACCGTTAGCAGAATTTTCCTACAACAACAGCTACCATTCAAGCATTGAGATGGCGTCGTTTGAAGCACTTTATGGTAGAAAGTGCAGGTCTCCGATTTGTTGGAGTGAAGTGGGAGATAGACAGATTTCGGGTTCGGAGATAATACAAGAAACTACCGAGAAGATCATCCAAATTCAACAACGGTTGAAAACCGCCCAAAGTTGACAAAAGAGCTACGCTGACATAAAAAAAAAAGATATAGAATTTGAAATTGGAGAGATGGTCATGCTTAAAGTTGCACCTTGGAAAGGCGTTGTTCGATTTGGTAAACGATGGAAATTAAATCCAAGGTATATTGGACTATTCAAGAATATTGATCGTGTCGGACCAGTAGCTTACCGACTTGAGTTGCCTCAACAACTCGCGGCTGTACATAACACTTTCCACGTCTCGAATTTAAAGAAATGTTTTGCTAAAGAAGATCTCACTATTCCGTTAGATGAAATTCAAATCAACGAAAAACTTCAATTCATCGAAGAACCCGTCGAAATAATGGATCGTGAGGTTAAAAGACTTAAGCAAAACAAGATACCAATTGTTAAGGTTCGATGGAATGCTCGTAGAGGACCTGAATTCACCTGGGAGCGTGAAGATCAGATGATGAAGAAATACCCGCACCTATTTCCAGAAGATTCGTCAACACCTTCAATAGCTTAAAATTTCGGGACGAAATTTATTTAACGGGTAGGTACTGTAGTGACCCAAACTTTTCCATGTTTATATATATTAAATGAATTTGACATTTACATGATTAAGTGTTTCCAACATGTTAAGCAATCAAACTTGTTAAGACTTGATTAATTGAAATGAGTTTCATGTAGACAATTGACCAGCCAAGTTGACCGGCGATTCACGAACGTTAAAAACTTGTAAAAACTACATGATGATATATATATATAGATATATATATATATATATATGGTTAACATGAGATTATGATAAGTAAGTATCTTACTAAGTGTATTAACAATGAGTCATATACATAAAAATGAGATTATTGAATTAAGAAACACGAAACGATATATATAACGATTATCGTTATAACAACGTCTTACTAAATACATATGAATCATATTAATATATATATACACTATGTTTAACATGATAAAATTATAATTAAGTATATCATTAAGTGTGTTAACAATGAACTACATATGTAAAAACAAGACTACTAACTTAAGGATTTCGAAACGAGACATATATGTAACGATTATCGTTGTAACGACATTTTAATGTATATATATCATATTAAGATATATTCATACATCATAATATCATGATAATGTAATAATTTAATGTGATGACCCGTACAAAACCATCGTGTACGATATGTCGTCAACAACAAGATCTTTACACGGTCAAATACTATATGCTGTTTGAAAACCAGTTTGCATTCATAAAAAGATAGCGTTTTACAAAAGATAACGTGACACAAAGGTCATTACAAAGCCATTATTCAAATAACATAAGTTGCGAATGCAAAATAAAAGTTTCATGATTGAGACATCTCTAAGTAATGCAGCGGAAATCTAACACGGCAGGTCCTTAACAGCAATCAATAACACCAAGACAGCAAGTCTAACAGTGGAAGCAACAAACCTCTAAGCACCTGAGAAAACATGCTTAAAACGTCAACAATAATGTTGGTGAGCTATAGCTTAAGTTGTAACAGTAATATAAGATTGACCATGAGATTTCAATGTTTCAAAACAGTATGAAAAGTATATGTATAACCGTGGGCACATGGTAACTAGACTTAACGTAAATATAAATATCACCCCCTAAAAGTACACCTGGAGAGTGCGTATGTCCTCGAAGTATTAAACACCCGTTAAATGCTAGTGCGACTAGCCCGAGTGGGGATGTCAAACCCTATGGATCCATATCTAATATTCGCGTTTACCGGTTCAAAAACCAATAGTTAACGTTACCGTGCTAAGGGGAATCTTTATGCCATTGTATAACCCACACATATGTAAAGTTTAAGTACTCGTGTCAAGTGAGTAAAACATAAAAAGCGCATGTATTCTCAGTCCCAAAAATAGTATAAGTAAAAAGGGATGCTATAACTCACAGTGAATAAGCAATACAAGTTGATACGAAAGTGTGCAAATAGTAAGTCGGTCTGAAAAGTCGTCAACTTAAATCAAAGGTTACTAGGTCAGTAGGTTGTCTTTATAAGTTCTATTAGTGCATAAAATAAGTTTAAGTGTCATCATCATCATCGTTCATCATCATAAAAGCTAAGTAAGTATGACAAGAATAGAGATCGAAACAATAGGCTGACTTCGGTCAGCTGCTACAACCGCTACGTAAATTGAAAAGACGCGTAATCGGTGGCTATGGCTCCGTATATGAGTCCCCTAACCGCTGACCAATTTTCAGAACCTAACTCGTCTTCGTTTGACCCTGGCGACGGTTTAAGTGTGAGTAGGTCAGAAATTTCAGCACAACGTTACAACGGCGTAGTGACTTTCGGAGGGCCGTAAATCCTAAAACGTAACTCGGATTAAGACGAGGCCTAAATGGAAAATCATCTCCTCGAAAGGAACTAACTAAAAATTAACTTTCCAGTAGCCCATGTGGTCTGATCAGATCCCGAAAACAGTAAGCAAGGTGCTCCGGTGGGGTTCTTAGTGCTTGATGCTCATCACGGTTCTCATCCTTGATGCTTGTAGCTTCAAGTGTACAACTCGTTGATGGTTTAGCATCACCTTGACCAAGATTATACCATCAAAATACAATATGTTAAGACCAAGTAAGAACATAACTCATTTAAGAGTCTTGGAAGATGAACCAAGGTTACATCATATCCTTAGTCTTAACACAATTACAAGTTACATTTACAACTAAAGCTACAAACTTTACTTCAATCAAGCAAATATGAACATAATCTATGTCAAATGAAGTGATGGAACCCTAAGCTAGAGAGCTTGGATCCCTTTCACACAAGTTTTAAGGTTACAAAGCTAGAAAGCTTGAACCTTTAGTGTTCTTGAAGATCTTGAAGCATAAAGCTTAGATCTTTAAGTTATATGAAGACCATAAACACAAGTTTTGATCATTATAACAAAATAATGAGATCATAAGTTAGGAAACTTAGATCCAACAAAAGATATGAAGATTCAAGCTAGAAAGCTTGGATCTTGGTTGTTCTTGAAGATCTTGAAGCATAAAGCTTGGATCTTTAAGTTACATGAAGATTACAAACACAAGTTTGAATCTTTATAACAAAATAACAAGATTTAAAGTTAAAAGATATAGATCTACAAAGTGGGTGAAGATTCAAATCTAGAAAGCTTGAATCTTCTATGTTCTTGAAGGATTCAAATCCATATTTGAATCTACAAGATGTAATCAATATCAAAGCTAAAAAGCTAGACCCATGATGATGATGATGATGAATTCGTGAAGATGAGAAGGAGAAGAAGAAGAAGAGAAATTCAAAATACTTACAGAGAGAGAAAGACTAGAGAGAGAATTAGAGAGTGAGTGTGTGTGAATTACAAATGAAAGCAAGTGTAAAATGGATTGATTAAGGCTTGTATTTATAGATGGTGAGGAGGTGGTGGTGGTGTTAAAAACGTGGGAACATGGGGGGAACAAGGGGGAAAACTTTTTGCTTTATGGTTAATGGTTGTCTAAAGTTGGTGCTTATGTTAGGATCCCATGCAATATTAAGGATAATACTTGACAAAAATGCTAGCATGTTCCCTCTAATAAATGGACATTTGTCTTACTTATTAATGGGTCACTAGCTATTAATAATTGGGCTAATTAAATAGTCCACTAACTAGTGTAGGGTGGGCTAAGGTCCAATAAGGTAGAAAGTCCAACAAGACTAACTAGTAAGCATAAGTAAATTACTAAGCGTAATTAAGCATCCAAAAACCCAAGTAATTATTATTATAAAATAATAATTAATATTTTGTAGTCATAATATTCCGATTACGACAAAAGTTAAACGTGTACACAGTACGCAGTTCGTTAAAAACGTCAAGTGACACTAACGGTCATAAAGGCTTCCGGTGATCAAGTTAAGTATCCTTCGTACTTAAAGGCACGTTTTAACACATAAATGAAAGTAGGCCATGTGTAGTAAGATTTCAGAGTATAAAGTAGCATTGTGCGCACAAATATGCAGTTTTGCTAAAATCACAAGGCACAGAAACAAGTCGAAAAAGTCGGGACGTTACATTACCCACCTGTTAATGGAAATTTCATCCCGAAATTTGAGGAGTGACTAAGAATTGTACCGTATTTAAATAAGAAGTAGCGTATCAAAGTTCTGAAAGATTCGTGGGCTCAAAAGTGAGCTATTTACCTTGAAAGGTACTCGGGAGTATAAAAGTTAGAATAGGTATATGCCATTAATTAAGTCTCTTGTCCTAAGAGATCAACAAATTAATTTCGTTTCTTGTTAACATGAATATGTCATCCAAATATATATCCACAAAAGGAAAGGTGACATTTTTAGCCCTACAGGCATCTTAAGTAAGCTGGATGCATGAAATGCATCATGAAAGTTACCAAACTTATCTAAAACATTGAGCGCTTATGTCGTAGTACCAAGTTGACAGATAGAATGGAAAACATGGCGATCACAATATACCGCATGTGAACTTATCCTTGGATGGAAAGAAAGCACAGTTCCATAATGTAACTTTATCCATTCAGTTACATGTTGAAGTTATGGTTATCATTAACTAGAACAACATATAGTTTCAACCAACGAAGGAAGGAATGTGTATCTATGTTATAGACATTTTAAGCAGTCCCTTCCAAGAGGATAACAAGATTCATAGATTCTTAAAGTATTTAATATTACATTTCCGAAAGAAAATTGCACGAAAGGTGTGATCCTTGAACCAGAGTGAACTCTTCGAGTGGATTGATCTAAATTTATGATTATACTTATGGAAATGCGCAGATGAGAGGATATGTGAACCCTTGGTCATAAAGAACGGTTTACTCTAAGTGAAAAGAATCTCAAAAACGATTCCTTGTACCTCAACCTACTGATTCATAGAGATGACGTTTACGAGGGTGTTGCGATTTGGCCATGAAACATTGAGAGTAGAAACCCGCCTAGTGCTTTCCCTACAATAGGGTGACCACTAAGTGTATCCCAGAAAACTGATTTATCGGCCCGCGTTTTTGCCATGTCTAACCTTAAAAGGAACATTTTTCGAGTACAAAGACTTCCTAACAAATTTTTATAAATCTGCCACCCAAAGTGGCTCAAGTGTTTTTAACAAAGATCTTGATGGTCAGTTTCATCCCTAACAGAGGGCGAGAAGAAGTGTGATCCATATATGGTGTAGTCTAATACGAAAACCTTTAATAAAATCCATCGAGGAAGTTTTGAAAAACCTTTAAACGTTTGATGTGACAACATAAACGGAACGAAGTTCCTAGTAAATTTAGAAGTATGTACGACGCATACCATTTTGCACAAAACCATTTGACTTTAGTTAAACACTCATCAAAGGAGCGATTTTTAAAGAATTTGAAGGTATCACTTAGTATGTACCAACCAAAATAAGTAAAGGTAAACTTGTTAACTTAATTATATACATACATATATGATTTTATAAATTGCATAAGTGACAGAAAAATTTTATTATTTTCATTTGTCCATAAATCTCGTGAGGTCTGCGCAAATAACAACGTGTAAAAATCAACGTGTAAAAATTTTGATAAACATAGTTTTTCATATTTCAGAGGTTACGAGTTGAAAAAGGTCGAGTAAAAAATCTTTGAATCATCGGTTGACATGTTACTAGGTAATGAAAACTAATGAATTAAATGTAGTTTTGATGATTATCAGGGACTTAAGTCTTTGGCCCAAAAATGTTCACGTGCGAAGCCGTTGCTAAAAAGTGAGGTATGAAGGATAGAGCATGAGGATGAGAAGTTAATCACTGCTTGACTTTGCAATATGCCAAACAGGTTATGGCTAATATTAAAGTCGGAATACTAATGGTGTTAATATCGCTAGATGATAATCCCTTGGAATAGGTCAGGACTTTGAGTTATGTAAGATAGAGCATCGCTCTGACAGGTGTGACGAATAAGATCCCTGGGGTAACGCAGTAATTTTGAATGGTTTAAGTGTTGATGGATGCCCGAAGGCTCTGCATGACGTGGTAGTAAGTGCCTTCTTCACATACACACACATGAACCCCTCGGTTTCGACGGTTGTAAAATCTTCATGATGATTTGGATACGAATAAGCAACGAAAAATTTTTATATAACAAGCAACAAATTTTTTTTTTTATAGAATTCGTTTAAGGTGACAATGTAAGAAAAGAAATGAAGTTCTTAGTAATCTAGGGTTATGTACAACCCGTACCATTCAAAGTAAAATATCTTTTAAATAAAAGATTTGGTTTGTAAAAGTGAAAGTAAAATTTCATATGTATATGTCAAAAGTAAGTAATCATTTACTTTATTTTATATAACATATACGATTTCAAAAATTTTCACGAATGGCAAATAAAAATAAAATTTACTTTCATGAAACTTTGAGAGGATCGTACCGTAAAATAGTGTGTGAAAAATTTTTGGTAAACAAAATTTTCATATTTCGGAGGTTACAAGTTGGAAAAGGATTGATGAGGATTGAGTAAAAGATTTTGAAAATTTCGGGTGATCTTTGAGGTAATAAAAACCATTGAGTTTAAAAGTGGTTGATGACTATTGGTAGTGCATAAGTCTTTCGACCAAAAATGCTTAAGTGTAAAGTTGTTGCTTATAAGTGAGTTACAAAAGGGAGAGTATGAGGATGGAGATTAACTACCCATTGATTTTGGAAATCTTGAACTGGTATGACTAATATCGACGTAAGAAGGGTGATGGTGTGATTATCATCGATTAAGAATTCTCTCGGAATAAGTTAGGATTCAGAGTCGCATAAGAATGAGCATCAAATAAGATTCTTGGGTAGTATAGAATTTGAATTGCTAAAGTGACGGGATACAATTTCCTTTATGTATCGTTGTCCATTGTATCAGTTTCTTTCATGGTTAGAAAGTGAGCAGATTTGGTGAGGCGGTCAATGATGATCCAGATAGTGTCATAACTATCTATTGTTTTCGGTAGCTTCGGGATGAAATCCATCATCATCCCTTCCCATTTCCATTGTGGGATCTCGGGTTGTTGAAGTAACCCAGATAGCTTTTGGCTCACCATTCTCACGAGGTATACGAACAATCTTCCTACTATAAATAACTTTCGCTTTCATCCTTGAAAGCCAGTCCGTTCCAACTATTTCATCAAGCTTCCTAACTTGAAGAGTATTAGGTTAATCCTAAAGTTCATTCCATCCATTACATCAAGCTTCCTAACTTGATGAGCATTAGGTTATTCTTAAGGTTCGTTCTAACCAAATCTTATTATACCACCCTGAAAATTCTATCAATCTTCTCAAATAACATCTGCTTGTGCGTAGGTAACTAATCCTTTTCACTACTACTTTAAAACTTCCAAGTTTTGTTGACATGAGGTCATCTCCAAATGACCCACCTGTTAATTTTAAGGTACTACCTTAAATTATTCCTCTATCTCTGCCAGCTTACCATTTGTTTATCCTATAGAATACTTAACCCTCATGGCTTATTAGTCATAACACTAAGGTCCTTAGATATAAGGTTTCTATCGCTCTAGTAATAAACAACCTCAAGAAAGTAAAATGTTGTGACGAATCGTCCCCTAACTATAATCAGGATCCATGCGCGTCTCCATAATGATTACTCTACCGCAAGTAAGTCCAAAGTTTTTCCTATTTGAAAACTTTTCCTTAAGTGTCCTGGATGTCTATATCTATAACAGATTTTTGGGTTATCAATTCTGCAATCAAGGCCCTTCTTGTACAGTATCTGGGCTAAGTGGTTATTCTTTCCCTACATCTAACAGACCATAATGCGAATACTCAAGTGGTTCCTACCAAGATTTTCTCTGAATTACTTCATATTCCTTATATAGTAACATTTGGACTTCTGCATGATTCACTTCAATATAATTACACTGGCCTGGAATCATTATATTGTACTAAATCGTACGTTCATTCCAATATCACTCCATATGGTCAATGTAACGTGATCACTTCCAGTTCTACTCAATTTCATCCAACGGTGCTTTATCTAAGCTATCTCAAAGCAAAATCTATATAATAAATCTCACAGTTTCTCAGTGTGGGTGCGTAGGTTCCGTAGGTCATGCACCAATACCTAAATGTCCCGAAATTTCTTCAAAATGTTCGGGTTCAGGTAACGTCGTTAGGTTCCTTTCTAAAAATTCAATCTGGGTCTCTTGTTGAGTTGTACGTGTAGCAAGTAGTAATATGATGTAGTGACCTGAACTTTTCCATATATATATATATATATATATATATATATATATATATATATATATATATATATATATATATATATATATATATATATATATATATATATATATATATATATATATATATATATATATTAATTGAGATTGATATTTACATGTTTAAATGTTTCCAACATGTTAAGCAATCAAACTTGTTAAGACTTGATTAATTGAAATATGTTTCATATAGACAATTGACCACCCAAGTTGACCGGTGATTCACGAACGTTAAAACTTGTAAAAACTATATGATGACATATATATATGGATATATATATATATATAGTTAACATGATACTATGATAAGTAAACATATCATTAAGTATATTAACAATGAACTACATATGTAAAAACAATACTACTAACTTAATGATTTTTAAACGAGACATATATGTAACGATTATCGTTGTAAAGACATTTAATATATATATATATATATATATATATATATATATATATATATATATATATATATATATATATATATATATATATATATATATATCATATTAAGAGATATTCATACATGATAATATCATGATAATATAATAATTTAAAATCTCATTTGATATTATAAACATTGGGTTAACAACATTTAACAAGATCGTTAACCTAAAGGTTTCAAAACAACACTTACATGTAACGACTAACGATGACTTAACGACGACTTAACGACTCAGTTAAAATGTATATACATGTAGTGTTTTAATATGTATTTATACACTTTTGAAAGACTTCAATACACTTATCAAAATACTTCTACTTAACAAAAATGCATACAATTACATCCTCGTTCAGTTTCATCAACAATTCTACTCGTATGCACCCGTATTCGTACTCGTACAATACACAGCTTTTAGATGTATGTACTATTGGTATATACACTCCAATGATTAGCTCTTAGCAGCCCATGCGAGTCACCTAACACATGTAGGAACCATCATTTGGCAACTAGTATGAAATATCTCATAAAATTACAAAAATATTAATAATCATTCATGACTTATTTACATGTAAACAAAATTACACATCCTTTATATCTAATCCATACACCAACGACCAAAAACACCTACAAACACTTTCATTCTTCAATTTTATTCATCTAATTAATCTCTCTCAAGTTCTATCTTCAAGTTCTAAGTGTTCTTCATAAATTCTACAAGTTCTAGTTACATAAAATCAAGAATACTTTCAAGTTTGCTAGCTCACTTCCAATCTTGTAAGGTGATCATCCAACCTCAAGAAATCTTTGTTTATTACAGTAGGTTATCATTCTAATACAAGGTAATAATCATATTCAAACTTTGGTTCAATTTCTATAACTATAACAATCTTATTTCAAGTGATGATCTTACTTGAACTTGTTTTCGTGTCATGATTCTGCTTCAAGAACTTCGAGCCATCCAAGGATCCGTTGAAGCTAGATCCATTTTTCTATTTTCCAGTAGGTTTATCCAAGGAACTTAAGGTAGTAATGATGTTCATAACATCATTCGATTCATACATATAAAGCTATCTTATTCGAAGTTTTAAACTTGTAATCACTAGAACATAGTTTAGATAATTCTAAACTTGTTCGCAAACAAAAGTTAATCCTTCTAACTTGAATTTTAAAATCAACTAAACATATGTTCTATATCTATATGATATGCTAACTTAATGATTTAAAACCTGGAAACACGAAAAATACCGTAAAATCGGATTTACGCCGTCGCAGTAACACCGCGGGCTGTTTTGGGTTAGTTAATTAAAAACTATGATAAACTTTGATTTAAAAGTTGTTATTCTGAGAAAATGATTTTTATTATGAACATGAAACTATATCCAAAAATTATGGTTCAACTCAAAGTGGAAGTATGTTTTCTAAAATGGTCATCTAGACGTCGTTCTTTCGACTGAAATGACTACCTTTACAAAAATGACTTGTAACTTATTTTTCTGACTATAAACCTATACTTTTTCTGTTTAGATTCATAAAATAGAGTTCAATATGAAACCATAGCAATTTGATTCACTCAAAACGGATTTAAAATGAAGAAGTTATGGGTAAAACAAGATTGGATAATTTTTCTCATTTTAGCTACGTGAAAATTGGTAACAATTCTATTCCAACCATAACTTAATCAACTTGTATTGTATATTATATAATCTTGAGATACCATAGACACGTATACAATGTTTTGACCTATCATGTCGACATATCTATATATATTTCGGAACAACCATAGACACTCTATATGTGAATGTTGGAGTTAGCTATACAGGGTTGAGGTTGATTCCAAAATATATATAGTTTGAGTTGTGATCAATACTGAGATACGTATACACTGGGTCGTGGATTGATTCAAGATAATATTTATCGATTTATTTCTGTACATCTAACTGTGGACAACTAGTTGTAGGTTACTAACGAGGACAGCTGACTTAATAAACTTAAAACATCAAAATATATTAAAAGTGTTGTAAATATATTTTGAACATACTTTGATATATATGTATATATTGTTATAGGTTCATGAATCAACCAGTGGCCAAGTCTTACTTCCCGACGAAGTAAAAATCTGTGAAAGTGAGTTATAGTCCCACTTTAAAAATCTAATATTTTTGGGATGAGAATACATGCAGGTTTTATAAATGATTTACAAATAGACACAAGTACGTGAAACTACATTCTATGGTTGAATTATCGAAATCGAATATGCCCCTTTTTATTAAGTCTGGTAATCTAAGAATTAGGGAACAGACACCCTAATTGACGCGAATCCTAAAGATAGATCTATTGGGCCTAACAAACCCCATCCAAAGTACCGGATGCTTTAGT
The DNA here is from genome assembly GCF_046630445.1 of Rutidosis leptorrhynchoides. Taxonomy (NCBI): domain Eukaryota; kingdom Viridiplantae; phylum Streptophyta; class Magnoliopsida; order Asterales; family Asteraceae; genus Rutidosis; species Rutidosis leptorrhynchoides. The sequence goes on along the minus strand of NC_092342.1, from coordinate 141,004,372 downwards.
ACTTCGAAATTTATATCATATCCGAAGGGTGTCCCGGAATGATGGGGATATTCTTATATATGCATCTTGTTAATGTCGGTTACCAGGTGTTCACCATATGAATGATTTTTATCTCTATGTATGGGATGTGTATTGAAATATAAAATCTTGTGGTCTATTATTATGATTTGATATATATAGGTTAAACCTATAACTCACCAACATTTTTGTTGACGTTTTAAGCATGTTTATTCTCAGGTGATTATTAAGAGCTTCCGCTGTCGCATACTTAAATAAGGACGAGATTTGGAGTCCATGCTTGTATGATATTGTGTAAAAACTGCATTCAAGAAACTTATTTTTTGTAACATATTTGTATTCTAAACCATTATGTAATGGTCGTGTGTAAACAGGATATTTTAGATTATCATTATTTGATAATCTACGTAAAGCTTTTTAAACCTTTATTGATGAAATAAAGGTTATGGTTTGTTTTAAAATGAATGCAGTCTTTGAAAAACGTCTCATATAGAGGTCAAAACCTCGCAACGAAATCAATTAATATGGAACGTTTTTAATCAATAAGAACGGGACATTTCAGTTGGTATCCGAGCGTTGGTCTTAGAGAACCAGAATTTTGCATTAGTGTGTCTTATCGAGTTTGTTAGGATGCATTAGTGAGTCTGGACTTCGACCGTGTTTACTTGAAAAATGATTGCTTAACAAATTTTGTTGGAAACTATATATTTTTAACATGTGAATATTATGTGATATATTAATCTCTTAACGCGTTTGATATTATGTGATAGATGTCTACCTCTAGAACAAGTCCCATTGACTCACCTAATAATAATGAAGAGTTAAATGTAAATTGGAATGATTCGTGGACTGATTCACAAGTTCCCGAAGAGGAACCGGAAGAAGAGTCGGAACCGGAAGAAGAATCGGAACCGGAAGAAGAATCGGAACCGGATGAAGAAATAGAACCGGTGGGGGAAATAATAAAACGGTTAAGTAAAAGAAAATCCTCAACCAACCGACCAAGGTTAATTATGGTCAATGGTGTTTCCGCCAAGGAAGCAAAATATTGGGAGGATTACCAATTCTCCGATGAATCGGATTCCGACGAGAATTCCGATGATGTTATAGAAATTACCCCAACTGAATTTAAAAAGGCAAAAGAAAATAATAAGGGAAAGGGCATAAAAATAGAGAAATCTAATTCCAACCCCGATGAACTTTATATGTATCGTCAACCCCCGAAGTCCTTAAGTTGTAACAATGACCCGGGAACCTCTAAACCACCAGGTTTTTCTAAACCAATGTGGAAAACGACGGCTCGTATTAGGGGAACATCATATATCCCTAGAAACTTGGCAAAACGAACCAAAACCGAAGAAGAAGAAACAAGCGAGTCGGAATAAGATAGTTGTATTCGTGTGGTGTAATATATGTAATATAGTGTGCTTATGCTTTATGATATATGTAAAAATTGCTTGTATTAATAAGTATTTTTTTTATGAATCTAACTCTTGTCTATTTTACAGTATAAAAACACAAAATGGATAGACAACCCAATATTTTAAGAGACCTACCCGGAGACATGATTGATGAAATCTTGTCTAGAGTCGATCAGAATTCTTCGGCACAACTATTTAAGGCGAGATCAGTTTGTAAGACATTTGAAGAACGTTCCAAGAATGCCTTGGTTTATAAAAGGCTTTCGTTCGAAAGATGGGGGATATCACATTGGGAAATCCATAAGTTACGATGTGTTTACTTTGACGCATATATTGCGGGGAACCCAAATGCTATTTTACGCAATGGGTTAAGAAATTATTTTGACTCAATATATCCGAATATTGGACTTCGTGATTTAGAAAAAGCGGCTAACATGCAACATAAAGAAGCATGTTATGCTTACGGATTAGTAATGTTCGCTTCTCACCAAAGTGAGAACAAGAACATCGGGCTACAACTATTAAACAAAACGTTTCCACAAGTGACGGAGTCGGTAATTGGGGTAAGAAATGAGGTTTTTAGATTGTTACGGGACTGTTGGACATTACGTAACCCTCGTCCCTTTGACGACGTTACGACACGCTGTCTTATCAACGGCCATAACGGTTATGTTCCACAAGACCAAGGATGGGAAGTAATCCTAGTAAAACCATAATGCATGACTTGTTTCTGGACGTATGAATTACGTGTCTTTATTGCCTTTGCTGAACGACTTGTGTACTAGCTAGAATTATCTTCACAACCATCTTGTATCAAATTTATTGTGTGCTATATTTCATGCTATATGTAAAATAAGCGGTATTATAAGTTTGTTAAATATTGTGTAAAAGTTTGAACGCGAAATATTATTATAATCAGTTTTCATATAGAATTGTAGTAGTTGAATTGTATATTAGCTACTAAGTATGAACTTAACGGGTAGGTACTACCCGAATTTAAACTTATAAAACGCTAATATGAAGAAAAAGCTTTTATAAATGAGTTCATATTATGCTACGAAATACTATTAACTACTCTTAATATTCTGTATGATTAACTTGTTCCATTTGACTATTTTGAAGGAAATGGCACCGACTACTCGACACACCATGAATATGAATGAAGAGGAATTCCGTACTTTTCTAGCTTCAAACATAGCCGCAGTACAGGCTGTGCTACATACCAACAATAACCTTGGATCTAGCAGTACAGGAAATCGTGTAGGATGCACCTACAAAGAATTCACTGCCTGTAAACCTTTGGAATTTGATGGAACCGAAGGACCGATCGGATTGAAACGGTGGACCGAGAAGGTCGAATCGGTGTTTGCCATAAGTAAGTATACTGAAGAGGACAAAGTGAAGTACGCTACGCATACCTTCACAGGTTCTGCGTTAACATGGTGGAATACCTATCTAGAGCAAGTGGGACAAGACGATGCGTACGCACTACCGTGGTCAGCATTCAAGCACTTGATGAACGAGAAGTACCGTCCCAGAACCGAGGTCAATAAGCTCAAGACAGAACTTAGAGGGTTACGAACCCAAGGATTTGATATTACCACGTACGAAAGACGATTCACAGAATTGTGCCTATTGTGTCCGGGAGCATTCGAAGATGAGGAAGAGAAGATCGACGCATTTGTGAAAGGATTACCGGAAAGAATCCAAGAAGATATAAGTTCACACGAGCCCGCCTCCATACAACAGGCATGTAGAATGGCTCACAAACTAGTGAACCAGATTGAAGAAAGAATTAAAGAACAGACTGCTGAAGAGGCCAATGTGAAGCAAGTTAAAAGAAAGTGGGAGGAAAACGGTGATAAGAATCACCAATACAACAACAACAGCAATTACAACAATAATCGCAACAATTATCCCAACAATCGCAACATCAATCGCAACTACAACAAACGGCCCAACAACAACAACAACAACAACAGCAACTACAACAATCATCCCAACAACAATAATAACCGCAACAACAACAACAATCAGAAGCAGCTATGCCAAAGGTGTGAAAAGTATCACTCGGGGTTCTGCACCAAATTTTGCAACAAGTGTAAAAGAAATGGTCATAGCGCGGCGAAGTGTGAGGTGTACGGACCAGGGGTTAATAGAACGAAAGGAACAAATGGTGTCGGAACGAGTAATGGCGGAGAAAGTAGTGTTAGAGCAAGTTATGCCAATGTAGTTTATTATAAATGTGGAAAACCGGGCCACATTTTTAGAAATTGCCCGAACCAGGAGAACACGAATGGACAAGGCCGCGGAAGAGTTTTCAATATTAATGAGGCAGAGCCACAAGAAGACCCGGAGCTTGTTACGGGTACGTTTCTTATTGACAATAAATCTGCTTACGTTTTATTTGATTCGGGTGCGGATAGAAGCTATATGAGTAGAGATTTTTGTGCTAAATTAAGTTGTCCATTGACGCCTTTGGATAGTAAATTTTTACTCGAATTAGGAAATGGTAAATTAATTTCAGCAGATAATATATGTCGGAATCGAGAAATTAAACTGGTTAGCGAAACATTTAAGATTGATTTGATACCAGTAGAGTTAGGGAGTTTTGATGTGATAATCGGTATGGACTGGTTGAAAGAAGTGAAAGCAGAGATCGTTTGTTACAAAAATGCAATTCGCATTATACGAGAAAAAGGAAAACCCTTAATGGTGTACGGAGAAAAGGGCAACACGAAGCTACATCTTATTAGTAATTTGAATGCACAAAAACTAATAAGAAAAGGTTGCTATGCTGTTCTAGCACACGTCGAGAAAGTACAAACTGAAGAAAAGAGCATCAATGAAGTTCCCATTGCAAAAGAATTTCCCGATGTATTTCCGAAAGAATTACCGGGATTACCCCCACATCGATTCGTTGAATTTCAAATAGATCTTGTACCAGGAGCTGCACCAATAGCTCGTGCTCCTTACAGACTCGCACCCAGCTAGATGAAAGAACTGCAAAGCCAATTACAAGAACTTTTAGAGCGTGGTTTCATTCGACCAAGCACATCACCGTGGGGAGCTCCTGTTTTGTTTGTCAAGAAGAAAGATGGTACATTCAGGTTGTGTATCGACTACCGAGAGTTGAACAAACTTACCATCAAGAACCGCTACCCACTACCGAGAATCGACGACTTATTTGATCAACTACAAGGCTCGTCTGTTTATTCAAAGATTGACTTACGTTTCGGGTATCATCAAATGCGGGTGAAAGAAGATGATATTCCAAAGACTGCTTTCAGAACACATTACGGTCATTACGAGTTTATGGTCATGCTGTTTGGTTTAACTAATGCACCAGCTGTGTTCATGGACCTTATGAACCGAGTGTGTGGACCATACCTTGAAAAGTTTGTCATTGTTTTCATTGATGACATACTTATTTACTCAAAGAATGACCAAGAACACAGTGAACATTTGAGAAAGGTGTTAGAAGTATTGAGGAAGGAAGAATTGTACGCTAAGTTTTCAAAGTGTGCATTTTGGTTGGAAGAAGTTCAATTCCTCGGTCACATAGTGAACAAAGAAGGTATTAAGGTGGATCCGGCAAAGATAGAAACTGTTGAAAAGTGGGAAACCCCGAAAACTCCGAAACACATACGCCAATTTTTAGGACTAGCTGGTTACTACAGAAGGTTCATCCAAGACTTTTCCAGAATAGCAAAACCCTTGACTGCATTAACGCATAAAGGGAAGAATTTTGAATGGCATGATGAACAAGAGAAAGCGTTTCAGTTATTGAAGAAAAAGCTAACTACGGCACCTATATTGTCATTGCCTGAAGGGAATGATGATTTTGTAATTTATTGTGATGCATCAAAGCAAGGTCTCGGTTGTGTATTAATGCAATGAACGAAGGTGATTGCTTATGCGTCTAGACAATTGAAGATTCACGAACAAAATTATACGACGCATGATTTGGAATTAGGCGCGGTTGTTTTTGCATTAAAGACTTGGAGGCACTACTTATACGGGGTCAAAAGTATTATATATACCGACCACAAAAGTCTTCAACACATATTTAATCAGAAACAACTGAATATGAGGCAGCGTAGGTGGATTGAATTGTTGAATGATTACGACTTTGAGATTCGTTACCACCCGGGGAAGGCAAATGTGGTAGCCGATGCCTTGAGCAGGAAGGACAGAGAACTCATTCGAGTAAAATCTATGAATATAATGATTCATAATAACCTTACTACTCAAATAAAGGAGGTGCAACAAGGAGTTTTAAAAGAGGGAAATTTAAAGGATGAAATACCCAAAGGATCGGAGAAGCATCTTAATATTCGGGAAGACGGAACCCGGTATAGGGCTGAAAGGATTTGGGTACCAAAATTTGGAGATTTGAGAGAAATGGTACTTAGAGAAGCTCATAAAACCAGATACTCAATACATCCTGGAACGGGGAAGATGTACAAGGATCTCAAGAAACATTTTTGGTGGCCGGGTATGAAAGCCGATATTGCTAAATACGTAGGAGAATGTTTGACATGTTCTAAGGTCAAAGCTGAGCATCAGAAACCATCAGGTCTACTTCAACAACCCGAAATCCCGGAATGGAAATGGGAAAACATTACCATGGATTTCATCACTAAATTGCCAAGGACTGCAAGTGGTTTTGATACTATTTGGGTAATAGTTGATCGTCTCACCAAATCAGCACACTTCCTGCCAATAAGAGAAGATGACAAGATGGAGAAGTTAGCACGACTGTATTTGAAGAAAGTCGTCTCCAGACATGGAATACCAATCTCTATTATCTCTGATAGGGATGGCAGATTTATTTCAAGATTCTGGCAGACATTACAGCAAGCATTAGGAACTCGTCTAGACATGAGTACTGCCTATCATCCACAAACTGATGGGCAGAGCGAAAGAACAATACAAACGCTTGAAGACATGCTACGAGCATGTGTTATTGATTTCGGAAATAGTTGGGATCGACATCTACCGTTAGCAGAATTTTCCTACAACAACAGCTACCATTCAAGCATTGAGATGGAGCCGTTTGAAGCACTTTGTGGTAGAAAGTGCAGGTCTCTGATTTGTTGGAGTGAAGTGGGGGATAGACAGATTACGGGTCCGGAGATTATACAAGAAACTACCGAGAAGATCATCCAAATTCAACAACGGTTGAAAACCGCCCAAAGTCGACAAAAGAGCTACGCTGACATTAAAAGAAAAGATATAGAATTTGAAATTGGAGAGATGGTCATGCTTAAAGTTGCACCTTGGAAAGGCGTTGTTCGATTTGGTAAACGAGGGAAATTAAATCCAAGGTATATTGGACCATTCAAGATTATTGATCGTGTCGGACCAGTAGCTTACCGACTTGAGTTACCTCAACAACTCGCGGCTGTACATAACACTTTCCACGTCTCGAATTTGAAGAAATGTTTTGCTAAAGAAGATCTCACTATTCCGTTAGATGAAATCCAAATCAACGAAAAACTTCAATTCATCGAAGAACCCGTCGAAATAATGGATCGTGAGGTTAAAAGACTTAAGCAAAACAAGATACCAATTGTTAAGGTTCGATGGAATGCTCGTAGAGGACCTGAGTTCACCTGGGAGCGTGAAGATCAGATGAAGAAGAAATACCCACATCTATTTCCAGAAGATTCGTCAACACCTTCAACAGCTTAAAATTTTGGGACGAAATTTATTTAACGGGTAGGTACTGTAGTGACCCGAACTTTTCCATATATATATATATATATATTAATTGAGATTGATATTTACATGATTAAATATTTCCAACATGTTAAGCAATCAAACTTGTTAAGACTTGATTAATTGAAATATGTTTCATATAGACAATTGACCACCCAAGTTGACTGGTGATTCACGAACGTTAAAACTTGTAAAAACTATATGATGACATATATATGGATATATATATATAGTTAACATGATACTATGATAATTAAACATATCATTAAGTATATTAACAATGAACTACATATGTAAAAACAAGACTACTAACTTAATGATTTTTAAACGAGACATATATGTAACGATTATCGTTGTAAAGACATTTAATATATATATATATATATCATATTAAGAGATATTCAAACATGATAATATCATGATAATATAATAATTTAAAATCTCATTTGATATTATAAACATTGGGTTAACAACATTTAACAAGATCGTTAATCTAAAGGTTTCAAAACAACACTTACATGTAACGACTAACGATGACTTAACGACTCAGTTAAAATGTATATACATGTAGTGTTTTAATATGTATTTATACACTTTTGAAAGACTTCAATAAACTTATCAAAATACTTCTACTTAACAAAAATGCTTACAATTACATCCTCGTTCAGTTTCATCAACAATTCTACTCGTATGCACCCGTATTCGTACTCGTACAATACACAACTTTTAGATGTATGTACTATTGGTATATACACTCCAATGATCAGCTATTAGCAGCCCATGTGAGTCACCTAACACATGTGGGAACCATCATTTGGAAACTAGCATGAAATATCTCATAAAATTACAAAAATATGAGTAATCATTCATGACTTATTTACATGAAAACAAAATTACATATCCTTTATATCTAATCCATACACCAACGACCAAAAGCACCTACAAACACTTTCATTCTTCAATTTTCTTCATCTAATTGATCTCTCTCAAGTTCTATCTTCAAGTTCTAAGTGTTCTTCATAAATTCTACAAGTTCTAGTTACATAAAATCAAGAATACTTTCAAGTTTGCTAGCTCACTTCCAATCTTGTAAGGTGATCATCCAACCTCAATAAATCTTTATTTCTTACAGTAGGTTATCATTCTAATATAAGGTAATAATCATATTCAAACTTTGGTTCAATTTCTATAACTATAATAATCTTATTTCAAGTGATGATCTTACTTGAACTTGTTTTCGTGTCATGATTCTGCTTCAAGAACTTCGAGCCATCCAAGGATCCGTTGAAGCTAGATCCATTTTTCTCTTTTCCAGTAGGTTTATCCAAGGAACTTAAGGTAGTAATGATGTTCATAACATCATTCGATTCATACATATAAAGCTATCTTATTCGAAGGTTTAAACTTGTAATCACTAGAACATAGTTTAGTTAATTCTAAACTTGTTCGCAAACAAAAGTTAATCCTTCTAACTTGACTTTTAAAATCAACTAAACACATGTTCTATATCTATATGATATGCTAACTTAATAATTTAAAACCCGGAAACACGAAAAACACCGTTAAACCGGATTTACGCCGTCGTAGTAACACCGCGGGCTGTTTTGGGTTAGTTAATTAAAATCTATGATAAACTTTGATTTAAAAGTTTTTATTCTGAGAAAATAATTTTTATTATGAACATGAAACTATATCCAAAAATTATGGTTAAACTCAAAGTGGAAGTATGTTTTCTAAAATGGTCATCTAGACGTCGTTCTTTCGACTGAAATGACTACCTTTACAAAAACGACTTGTAACTTATTTTTCCGACTATAAACCTATACTTTTTCTGTTTAGATTCATAAAATAGAGTTCAATATGAAACCATAGCAATTTGATTCACTCAAAACGGATTTAAAATGAAGAAGTTATGGGTAAAACAAGATTGGATAATTTTTCTCATTTTAGCTACGTGAAAATTGGTAACAAATCTATTCCAACCATAAATTAATCAACTTGTATTGTATATTATGTAATCTTGAGATACCATAGACACGTATACAATGTTTCGACCTATCATGTCGACACATCTATATATATTTCGGAACAACCATAGACACTCTATATGTGAATGTTGGAGTTAGCTATACAGGGTTGAGGTTGATTCCAAAATATATATAGTTTGAGTTGTGATCAATACTGAGATACGTATACACTGGGTCGTGGATTGATTCAAGATAATATTTATCGATTTATTTCTGTACATCTAACTGTGGACAACTAGTTGTAGGTTACTAACGAGGACAGCTGACTTAATAAACTTAAAACATCAAAATATATTAAAAGTGTTGTAAATATATTTTGAACATACTTTGATATATATGTATATATTGTTATAGGTTCGTGAATCAACCAGTGGCCAAGTTTTACTTCCCGACGAAGTAAAAATCTGTGAAAGTGAGTTATAGTCCCACTTTTAAAATCTAATATTTTTGGGATGAGAATACATGCAGGTTTTATAAATGATTTACAAATAGACACAAGTACGTGAAACTACATTCTATGGTTGAATTATCGAAATCGAATATGCCCCTTTTTATTAAGTCTGGTAATCTAAGAATTAGGGAAGAGACACCCTAATTGACGCGAATCCTAAAGATAGATCTATTGGGCCTAACAAACCCCATCCAAAGTACCGGATACTTTAGTACTTCGAAATTTATATCATATCCGAAGGGTGTCCCTGAATGATGGGGATATTCTTATATATGCATCTTGTTAATGTCGGTTACCAGGTGTTCACCATATGAATGATTTTTATCTCTATGTATGGGATGTGTATTGAAATATGAAATCTTGTGGTCTATTATTATGATTTGATATATATAGGTTAAACCTATAACTCACCAACATTTTTGTTGACGTTTTAAGCAGATTTATTCTCAGGTGATTATTAAGAGCTTCCGCTGTCGCATACTTAAATAAGGACGAGATTTGGAGTCCATGCTTGTATGATATTGTGTAAAAACTGCATTCAAGAAACTTATTTTGTTGTAACATATTTGTATTGTAAACCATTATGTAATGGTCGTGTGTAAACAGGATATTTTAGATTATCATTATTTGATAATCTACGTAAAGCTTTTTAAACCTTTATTGATGAAATAAAGGTTATGGTTTGTTTTAAAATGAATGCAGTCTTTGAAAAACGTCTCATATAGAGGTAAAAACCTCGCAACGAAATCAATTAATATGGAACATTTTTAATCAATAAGAACGGGACATTTCATATGATATGTCTTGAGGCGACTCCTAAGTCTTTGGGTATAGATGAGCATCAGTAGAAGGTACTCTGACCTTGTGAAAGGAGATGTCCTCCTGACTTCTCCAATTCCTAAGAGTGTTGGGGACCTAAATCCAGAAGTGTCGTTAGATCGTCGAGCTGCAATGAAAGATGAAAGAGATAAGTGACGGTCGTGAAAGTGTACGAGATACGAGTCATTTTCCAGAAACTGAACATCCTTCTAATGTTCATACGTTGTACGTGGCTAATTAGGGTGAGCTCAGGTTGCGGTTACTCCGACAAGTCCTCGCATATCTCCTCCTCCGAGGATCAACCTTAGTGAGTGTGTAATCCGAGGGGTACTCTTCCTGGATTACGTGAAGTAATGTTTCGATCTCTGGAACGGTGGTACGGTAGTAACAGGTGGATTACAATACTAATCCTTAGGGTTAGGCGAGTGGGAAAAGGGTTCAGAAAAACATCTGAACTAGGAAAGGTAAATTCTCCAAGTCGGTACGGAGAAGAAGACGGGTAGCAAGCACGTAATCAGGCATAATAACTACAGCATCCTAGATCGTCTATAGCAGTACATAGCATGGCAATAATAACAGTACTAAGCAGAAGTAACATGCAATCAAAAGCAGATAGTAGCATGCAGTAGCTAGAATAGCAATAGCTTACAACAAGTTCACATAGTAGTAAAAGGAAGCGGTAGCATGCAGTAAGTTCATACAGCAGTAAAGTAAGCGGTAGCATGCAGTAGTAATAAGCAGTAACATGCAGTAATATCTATCAGTAGCATGCAGCAGTTTCACAGAAATAAGTAAACGAGCAAGTTGTAGATTAGTCCTATTAGTGAATCCTACTCGGCCCGGTCTAGACTCACTAATGCAACCTAATTCCCTACAACCAATGCTCTGATACCAAATGTGACGCCTCGTACAAAACCATCGTGTACGATTCGTCAACAACAGGATCTTTACACGGTCAAATACTATATGCTGTTTGAAAACCAGTTTGCATTCATAAAAAGATAGCGTTTTACAAAAGATAACGTGACATAAAGGTCATTACAAATCCATTATTCAAATAACATAAGTTGCGAATGCAAAATAAAAGTTTCATGATTGAGACATCTCTAAGTAATGCAGCAGAAATCTAACACGGCAGGTTCTTAACAGCAATCAATAACACCAAGACAGCAAGTCTAACAGCGGAAGCAACAAACCTCTAAGTACCTGAGAAAACATGCTTAAAACGTCAACAATAATGTTGGTGAGCTATAGTTTAAGTTGTAACAGTAATATAAGATTGACCACGAGATTTCAATGTTTCAAAACAGTATGAAAAGTATATGTATAACCGTGGGCACATGGTAACTAGACTTAATGTAAATATAAATATCACCCCCTAAAAGTACACCTGGCGAGTGCGTATGTCCTCGAAGTATTAAACACCCGTTAAATGCTAGCGCAACTAGCCCGAGTGGGGATGTCAAACCCTATGGATCCATATCTAATATTCGCGTCTACCGGTTCAAAAACCAATAGTTAAACGTTACCGTGCTAAGGGGAATCTTTATGCCGTTGTATAACCCACACATATGTAAAGTTTAAGTACTCTTGTCAAGTAAGTAAAACATAAAAAGCGCATGTATTCTCAGTCCCAAAAATAGTATAAGTAAAAAAGGGATGCTATAACTCACAGTGAATAAGCAATACAAGTCGATACGAAAATGTGCAAGTAGTAAGTTGGTTCGAAAGGTCGTCAACCTAAATCAAAGGTTACTAGGTCAGTAGGTTGTATTTATAAGTTCTATTAGTGCATAAAATAAGTTTAAGTGTCATTGATAATGCTAAAAACGAACATATATTTCATAGCATTATCCCTCAAGAAAGACAAGCTTTTAGTTGCAATTGTTCTATTTACAAGTGATATTCGTTTAAATAATAAAAGGTGAAGACAAAAGACACATTCGACGAATTGAAGACGCAAACGACCAAAAAGCTCAAAAGTACAAAATACAATCAAAGTGGTTCCAATTATTGATGAGAAACGTCTCAAAATTATAAGAGTACAAGATACGAAACGCAAAATACAAGATATTAAATTATACGCAAGGACGTTCGAAAATCCGGAACCGGGACCAAAGTCAACTCTCAACGCTCGACGCAACGGACTAAAAATTACAAGTCAACTATGCACATGAATATAATATAATATATAATTAATTCTTAAAATTAATATATATATATATATATATATATATATATATATATATATATATATATATATATATATATATATATATATATTATATATTATAAACGTCGGCAAAGCTAGGAAACAAATCATGTGAGCTGGAAAAAGTGGCCATGCGATCGCATGGCCTGGAAAGCAAAAATCCATGCGATCGCATGGCAGTAGGTAGCAGGCCACATCTATAAATTTCGCGTGTTTTGGCTCAGTTTAAAACATCTTTTTCTTTCCTTTCTCTGAATGTAAACATATATATATATATATATATATATATATATATATATATATATATATATATTATAATTTTAATTTTAATTTTAATAATAATAAGGGTATGTTAGCGAATGTTGTAAGGGTGTAAGTCGAAATTCTGTCCGTGTAACGCTAAACTATTTTTAATCACTGTAAGTTATGGTTAATGTTATTTTTAAATTAATGTCTCGTAGCTAAGTTATTATTATGCTTATTTAATGCCGAAGTAATCGTGATGTTGGGCTAAATATTAAAATTGGGTAATTGGGCTTTGGACCATAATTGGGGTTTGGATAAAAGAACGACACTTGTAGAAATTAGACTATGGGCTATTAATGGGTTTTATATTAACTAAATGATACCTCGTTGATTTAATATATAGACTTATAATTTGACGTATTTATATATAACCACATACGCTTGACTGGGTACGGTGGGCGGGATATCTATAAATACCAATAATTATTCATTTTACCGGACACGGAACTGGATTAATAGTTAATAGACTTATTGAAATAGGGGTGGATTACAATCAAGGGTAATTGGTGTAATTGTTAACAAAGTAGTAAAACCTTGGTCTACACGTAGTCGATAACCTGATGTATTCATTAAACAAAGTATTAAGACCTTGTTGCAATTCGAATCCCCAATTAGTTGGAATATTTGACTTCGGGAATAAGAATAATTTGACGAAGACTTTCGCACTTTATGATTATGACTGATGGACTATTATGGACAAATCCGTATGGACATATCGAATAATCCAGGACAAAGGACAATTAACCCATGGTAATAAAACTAAAATCAACACGTCAAACATCATGATTACGGAAGTTTAAATAAGCATAATTTATATATTTCATATTTAATTGCACTTTTAATTATCGCACTTTTATTTATTGTCATTATATTTAATTGCACTTTTAATTATCGTACTCTTTAATTGTCGTACTTTTTATTTATCGCATTTTTATTTATCACAATTTCATTATCGTTATTTACTTTACGCTTTAAATTAAGTTATATTTATTTTTAATATTTTACATTAGGTTTTAACTGCGATTAAAGTTTTAAAATCGACAAACCGGTCATTAAACGGTAAAAACCCCCCTTTTATAATAATAATACTACTTATATATATTTTTGTATTTTTACAATTATAAGTTAAAAATATAGCGTTAAGCTTGTTTAAAAGATCCCTGTGGAACGAACCGAACTTACTAAAAACTACACTACTGTACGATTAGGTACACTGCCTATAAGTGTTGTAGCAAGGTTTAGGTATATCCACTCTATAAATAAATAAATAACTTGTGTAAAATTGTATCGTATTTAATAGTATTTTCTTGTAAAAATTAATAGTATTTTATACCCCTTCGCTTTAACATCAAGTATTTTTGGCGCCGCTGCCGGGGACAAGCTTAAACGCCGGAAGCGAAACGCTATCTAAAAAAAAAGATTTTTTATTAAGTTCTTTGTATAAAAATATATATGTTTTAAATATTAAAAATACAAAAATATAAAAAGAAAAACAAAAAATATATATATTTTTAAGAGTTTGTTAAATTTAAATATAAAATTATAAAATATTTCTATTTCTATTTTTAGTTTGTAAAAATATAAGTTTTATTTAATTTATAAATACTTTTTATAAATATTAAAACAGAATTAAAACAGAAAATAAAAAAAATAAAAATAAAAACACTCGAGGCCGGTACTGTAGCAGCCCAACACCTGGCCCGAAAACCGAGCCCATGCGATCGCATGAGCCCGAAGGCAAAAATTCATGCGATCGCATGAACGTCTCTGACACGCCACAGTTGACTGGTAACTGCAATAATTACGGTATTTATTATTATTATTATTCTAAACCCTAATTAGGGTTAGTTAATTAAATAATTAATTTAGTTTTTGTTTTAGTTTTTAGTTTTAATTTATATTTTAAGTATTAATTAATTTTAATAAATTATAAAATTAATAGTTTTATAAAATAAATAATATAAAAATAATATTTTTATAAAAATTGTACTTTTTACAACTTTAAGTATATTTTTATATTTTGTACCCTTTTAATCGTTTATTCATAATATTTGTATTTTTTGCTCGTATTTAGTTTTAAGTCATAGTTTTTGTCATAGTTATTTTTATTTCTAGATTTTTAGGCTTTGCCGTAAAATCCCTTAAGTGTTTTTTCTTTAGACTAAGATTTAGGTGCTTTAGAATTTTGCGACGCCATTTATATATTTTAGTACCTTTTTAAGTTATTGCCATTTGGGATATAGTATTTCTTTTAAGCTTTAATATCTTTAGACGCAACTTTTAATTCTTAGTTTATAGTTCCTTTTTAAGTTTCTACGCGCTACTTTCTTATTTTTATTTTTTTGACCTTTTATTTTTCGACGTTTTTCGACGCGCTCTTTTTCTTTCTTATTTCTCGCCGCTCTAGTTTTTAGGACTTAGATTTTTTTTCTATTACTTCTCTAAAATTTCAAAACGAAAAATTATTTTAAGTGGTTAAATTGATAGACATCCATTTTCTGGTTCGTAGTAATAGTTGGATTTGTACGTGGACCGGGTTATTGGAGCCAAACAGTACTCAATTATATTGAGACCAAACGTGTAGCGACCTGACCAAATCATGTTTGACGGCGCCGACTACTTAGGTCCCGTTGCGTGGTCATAAGTCTTTAACATGACGTTTGACCAAAATATATCGCATTCATTTCATAAGTAAAAGGGTGTTTCAAATTTACAAATGTAGTTCAAAAGACTAGTTACATTACAATGTTTAACGTACAAATGAAACCTATGTGACACAATTTAAAGTAGTCAAAAGACACTCCAACTATGCATGTATACTCGACATCCAAGCAAGTATCAAAAAGAGTGCGGAAGCATGTATCAAGTAGCGTTCAAGGACCTGAGAAAACATATAGAAAACTGTCAACGAAAACGTTGGTGAAATCATAGGTGTTTGTAAACGTTGCATTTGAACCACAAGATTTAATATAATATGATTATCAAAATAATTTGCATTCCAAAGTTGTTATTTGTTTTGCAGGCACCCAATTATCAAACTTAACTGTTTTGCACCCTTTGCGTAGTGTTAGAACATACACTAGACCCGAAAATATATTTCATCCGCTAACGGTAGCGAACCGTCCGAATGAGGCTCGTCAAGCCCATGTGATCACATAATATAAGTTCACGTTTACACCCTGCAAGTGTAACTAATGATAATTGAATTGAGGATTTTCGTTCAAACCCGTACGTAGAATGTTCGTTTTCGTACTTGTGTTCAATGTGTAAAAGTATGATACGTATATGTTTCTCATCCCATAGTTTAAAGCATAAAAGTTGTTTGAAAGATGGGACTATGATCTCACCTTGAGTGCACGTATAAAAAGTACTTCACAAAGTAACGTGTGCAAAGAACAATGCTAGTCTTGACCTAAACAAATAGGTCATATCAATATCGGTAAACGCGATAGGTCAAAGATGTTCAATTAGTACTATGGCTCGTTACGACTCGATTATGTAGCATGTGAATCAAATTGTCCAAGTTTCATGCAAGATACAAGTATAGAAATAAGTTAGAAAGATTGCATAATCATTTGGTTAAGTTTGACCAAAAGTCAAACTTTGGTCGGTCAAAGTCAACGAAAAAGTCAACACGTTCGGGTCGGGTCCCGAACTATTTTTCTGAGGTTTTTATTCATATATAAGCATGTTAGAACAAGTTACATGTGAATCGGAGGTCCATAGCATACCAAACATTTTTCATATAATTGACAAGGTGGTCAGAAGTTGGGCACGCCTTATGTCGCGTCGCGACAAAGGCTGGCCGCGCCGCGGCATAACACGCGAGCTGGTACCTGGCCAGTTTCAGTTTTCTAAGTCTCAACCCAAAATTCAAACAAACATAAAATACAAACCGTAAACACTTAGAACTCGTATCTTATATCGTTAGAAAGGTAATTTGACAAAGAACACAATTAAATACATTTCACCAACCAAAAACATCATTTGCAATAACCGAATTTCCAAGTTAAATGATCAATCAATGCACACCATTAATGCTTTAAATCCATAAATGCACATTTATGATCTGGGAATTAAATGCATACATATGACATGCCGTTTCGTAGGTAATCAAGCATACAATCTAATTAACCACTTACCAACCACAATTCATGGCATTCAATAAATTAAATGTTCACATTCAATTCTATCAAACCCTAACCAACAACATCAAAATCACTAATCATGTTTATGAAGTTTTCTAAAACAACCTACACATCAAATTGAAGCTAGTGATGTTAGGAACACATTTAATACATGCATTTATAACATTTAACATCATCTAAACAACCAAATCACCAAATCAAACACACCAAAGTTTATGTTCATGCTAGTTACTTCAAATAACAAAATCGAACATATAAATCATATATTCATGTTAGACTTGAGCCATAGATACTAATTAACAACTTTATAAGTTAAAAACATCAAGAACACAAAATCTAGTGATTTTAGAAAGTTACTCAAACTTGATGAAATCGGTATGGAATCGAAGAGGAAGTTGTAAGGATTCCAAATATGAAATTTGTTTTGCAAGACACCCGCTAGCTTGGATTTGGATGATGATTCTTTGAAATGGATAATTGAAAGAAAATAGAGAAGTAGTGAAAGAAAAGGAAAATGAAAATGAAAAAGAAAGGAGGTGGGGTTGACTAGTCAAATGCTAGTCACCTCTTTGGCATTTTGGAGAAACTAGTCCCTCGAGTTCGGTTGCGGGTGCGTGAATTACTTAAACGAGATATTTTTAAAACGCGTAACAACAGGAGATGTTATAAACTTATAACGGAATTTAAATAGTTAAACGGAAAAGTAAACGGAAAAAGGCGGGATGTTACATTACCTACTCCTTAAAAGAAATTTCGTCCCGAAATTTAAGTAGGCGTAGTAGTCATTGTTTCTTCCTCGGAATTGTGCGTTTTCGGAATCGGGAATAAGTGAGGGTATTTCTTTTGCATTTGATCTTGCCTTTCCCAAGTAAACTCGGGTCCTCTTTTGGCGTTCCAACGGACTTTAACAATTGAAATTCGGCTTTGTTTCAATGTCTTGACGGAGGTGTCCACAATTTCAACCGGTTCCTCCACAAAATGAAGTTTGTCATCAATAGTAAGTTCCTCGAGAGGGATAATGATATCGAGTTCAACAAGACACTTTTTCAAGTTAGATACATGGAAGGTAGGATGAACGGAGCTCAATTGAGGCGGAAGATCTAAACGATAAGCAACGGTTCCAATACGCTCCAAGATTTCAAAAGGACCAATATACCTTGGATTTAATTTCCCACGTTTTCCAAAACGAATGACACCTTTCCAAGGTGCGACTTTTAACATGACGCGGTCACCGACTTGAAATTCAAGGTCGTTGCGTCTTTTGTCGGTATAGCACTTTTGACGACTCCGGGCCGTCCGAAGCCTATCTCGAATTTGAACGATCTTCTCGGTGGTTTTGTGAATGAGTTTGGGTCCGGTGATTTGCACGTCGCCTACCTCGGCCCAACAAAGAGGTGAACGACATTTTCGACCATATAACGCTTCAAAAGGTGCGGCTTTTATACTCGCTTGATAACTATTATTGTAAGAGAACTCGGCGAGAGGTAAGTGCTTGTCCCAAGCTTTTCCAAAATCGACAACACAAGCTCGTAACATGTCCTCCAAGGTTTGAATTGTGCGTTCGCTTTGTCTATCGGTTTGAGGGTGATATGTGGTGCTCATGTCTAAACGCGTTCCCAATGCTTCTTGCAAGGTACGCTAAAATCTAGAAACAAAACGACCATCTCGGTCGGAGATAAACGATAAAGGTACACCGTGTAGGGCTACGATCTCCTTGATGTAAAGTTGTGCAAGTTTCTCCATTTTGTTGGTCTCCTTCATGGCGAGAAAGTATGCGGATTTGGTGAGACGGTCAACAATAACCCAAATGGTATCATAACCGCCCGTCGTTTTTGGTAGTTTGGTGATAAAATCCATCGTTATCCTTTCCCACTTCCATTGCGGGATCTCGGGTTGTTGAAGTAGTCCGGAAGGTCTTTGGTGTTCGGCTTTGACTTTGGAACATGTCAAACACTTGGAAACATAAGTAGCTACGTCCCTTTTGATGTTCGGCCACCAATATTGTTGTTTAAGGTCATGGTACATCTTATTGGCACCGGGGTGAATCGAGTATCGTGACTTATGGGCTTCATCTAAAATAAAACTTCGTAGGTCCCCATAACTAGGCACCCAAATCCTTCCGGCGAAATATCGGAGTCCGGTTTCCTTAGTTTCGAATCGAGAGACGAGAATGTTCAAGAGCTCGCGTGAAACGTTTTCATCTTTGAGAGCTTCATCTTGGGCTACCCGAATTTGGCTATTAAGGTTTGTGTGGATGGTGATGTTTAAGGCTCAGACACGAAGAGGCACCGCTCTTTCTTTTCGACTTAAGGTATCGGCTACTACATTTGCCTTTTCGGGATGGTAACGAAGCTCGCAATCGTAATCGTTTAAGGTTTCAATCCACCTTCGTTGTCTCATGTTTAGTTGCTTTTGATCGAAGATGTATTGGAGACTTTTGTGATCGGTAAAGATAGTACTCTTAGTTCCATAAAGATAGTGTCTCCACATTTTAAGTGCAAAGACAACGACTTCGAGTTCGAGATCATGTGTCGTGTAGTTTCGTTCATGAATTTTGAGTTGTCGAGAAGCATAAGAAATGACTTTCGTTCGTTGCATCAACACACACCCAAAATCATGTTTCGAGGCATCACAATACACAACAAAATCATCATTGCCTTCGAGAAGTGACAAGATAGGAGCGGTGGTTAGCTTCGTTTTCAAGATTTGAAATGCGGATTCTTGTTCGGTTGCCCAAACGAATTTTCTTCCCTTATGAGTTAACGCGGTTAGAGGACGAGCGACCAAAGAGAAATCTTTGATGAATCTACGATAGTATCTGGCGAGACCCAATAATTGACGAATGTGAGTAGGAGTAGTAGGAGTCTCCCATTTACTAATGGCTTGGATTTTCGTTGGATCGACTTTAATACCTTGGTCACTTACAACATGACCAAGAAATTGAACTTCCTTTAACCAAAATTCACACTTGGAGAATTTGGCATAGATTCGTTCTTGTCTTAAAAGTTCAAGCACAAGTCGGAGATGTTCCTCGTGTTCTTCTTTGCTTTTAGAATAAACCAAAATATCATCGATGAACACGATAACGAATTTGTCAAGATACGGTTTGCACACGTGGTTTATAAGATCCATGAACACCGCCGGTGCGTTAGTGAGACCAAATGGCATGACAAGAAATTCATAACTACCATAACGAGTTCGGAAAGCGGTTTTGGAGACATCTTCCCCTTTAACCCTTAATTGATGATAACCCGAGCGGAGATCAATTTTCGAATATACACAAGACCCTTGTAGTTGATCAAAGAGGTCATCGATGCGAGGAAGAGGATATCGGTTATTAACCGTCAATTTTTTTAGTTCACGATAATCAATGCACATTCGTAGGGATCCTTCTTTCTTTTTAACAAACAAAATCAGAGCGCCCCAAGGTGAATGGCTAGGTTGGATAAAACCACGATCAAGTAGTTCTTAGATTTGACTTTGCAATTCTTGCATTTCGGATGGAGCGAGTCTATATGGTGCACGAGCTACGGGTACGGCTCCCGAAATAAGATCGATTTGGAATTCAACCGGTCGATGAGGTGGAAGACCCGGCATGTCGTCAGGAAATACATCGGAATAGTCACTAACAATTGGCACATCATCGATGTGCTTCTCATCGAACTCGACTTTCTTAACGTGAGCAAGGATCACAAAACAACCCTTACGGAGTAGTTTTCTAACTTTAATGCATGAAACGAGGTTGAGTCCGGTGAAAATCTTATCGCCATAGACGATCAAAGGTTCACTATTCTCGATAGGAATTCGGATTGCATTAAGATCACAAAGGATGTGAGATTTCGTTTTGGCTAGCCAATTCATACCGATTATTACATCGAAGCTTCCTAGTTCCATGGGTATCAAGTCAATTTCAAACTCATTACCCAAAATGTTTAACGTACACCCCCGGTAATATGTGTCGGCACTCAATAGTTTTCCGTTGGCCACTTCAATGGTATAAGTGGTATCTAGTGGAAGTGGTGGAGTGTTAAAAGAATGAGTCAAAGTCTTGGATACAAAACTCTTATCGGCGCCTGAATCGAATAAACAAGTAACATAAGTGTTGTTGAGGAGAAACGTACCCGTGACTAATTCATTGTCATCTCGGGCTTCCTCGATGTTGATGTTGAAAGCTCGTCCGCGTGTGTTGGTGTTGGCTTTCTTCTTCGGACATGCATTTCTAAAATGACAAGTTTGGCCACATTCATAACAAGTACCCGGTTTTGGTGCATTGGGCACCTTTTGAGCGACGGGGGCGGCACTTCTACAATCGCTGGCCACATGACCACCCCTTTGGCACCGGTCGTAAAATAGATTGCTACATTCACCATAGTGGTGTTTGTGGCATTTGTTGCAAAAGGGTTTATTTTCGCCATAACTTTTCTTGGCGTCGGAGGTGAAAGGCTTTTTGGTGAAGTTGTTGTTGTAGTTGTTGCTTGATTGGGGGGCTTCCCATTTTCTTTTGTTGCCGCTCGTAAAATAGATTGCTACATTCACCATAGTGGTGTTTGTGGCATTTGTTGCAAAAGGGTTTATTTTCGCCATAACTTTTCTTGGCGTCGGAGGTGAAAGGCTTTTTGGTGAAGTTGTTGTTGTAGTTGTTGCTTGATTGGGGGGCTTCCCATTTTCTTTCGGCCTTAGGTGTCAGAACTACGATTTCATTAAAAGTTTCGATCAATTTTTGGGCCATGTTTAAGGCTTGTTGTAGGTTAGCGGGTTTGGATGACATCACTCCTTGTTTGATGCTCTTTGGAAGACCATCAATATAGAGTTCAACCCTTTGAGATTCGGGGTTCACGAGGTTGGGACACATCAAGGATAGCTCGGCGAATCATTGATTGTAGGCCTTGAGATCGTTTTCGACCGCCTTTAAAGTTCCTAGCTCTTGTTCGAGCTTTTGGGTTTCTTCACGAGGGAAAAATTCGACGATCATCCTTTCCCTTAAATCGGCCTAAGAGAGGGCGTGAGCTTCATCGGTACCCACCGATTGTACATACGTGTTCCACCACGTGAGGGCGACACCGGCAAAAGTGTGAGTGGAGTATTTGACCTTATCTTGGTCCTGACAACCGCTTATGCTAAAGACAGCTTCTGTTTGTTCGAACCATCAAGTGAGTACAACCGGTCCCCCGGTTCCATCAAAGGTGTGAGGTTTGCACCCCATGAAGGCTTTGTAGGAGCACCCTTTGCTTGAGTTACATGCCCCTTGATTGTTGTTGTTGTTATTGTTATTGTTGTTGGTGGAGTGATCGGCCATGGCCGCCTCTACGGCGGTGGCTACCATTCGTTGTAGAGCTTGTTCGGGTGTCTCATGGCGTGGCACACGACGAGGAGGCATTGTTCCTTCAAAACACAAGAATACCGTTGATTAGTATTCTTAATAATACTAACCATGATATGGAATAAGGATAGAGAGAAATTTTCCTTGACTCGCCTTAAATTCTTTATGTCATAATGTCGGAATGTTCATATGAGTCACCGTAATATAATCCCGGAAATTATATTACCCTAATTCATATGTGCATTCGACACTAATTCATATAGTCAAGGTGGCGCGTCAATTAAATCAAGTAACGTGAGATTAAGATTGAATAAGAATTAGATATGATAGACGAGTTCGAGTATAATGCACAAGTAGTCAAGTAATTCCTACTTCAAGTCTATATGCCGGTTGTAGTCTAGACTCACCAATGTACCCTATGACTCGGGATCGACACCAACGAACTCTAAATCCCTACAACCAACGCTCTGATACCATCTGTAGCGACCCGACCAAATCATGTTTGACGGTGCCGACTACTTAGGTCCCGTTGCGTGGTCATAAGTCTTTAACATGACGTTTGACCAAAATATGTCGCATTCATTTCATAAGTAAAAGGGTGTTTCAAATTTACAAATGTAGTTCAAAAGACTAGTTACATTACAATGTTTAACGTACAAATGAAACCTATGCGACACAATTTAAAGTAGTCAAAAGACGCTCCAACTATGCATGTATACTCGACATCCAAGCAAGTATCAAAAAGAGTGCGGAAGTATGTATCAAGTAGCGTTCAAGGACCTGAGAAAACATATAGAAAACTGTCAACGAAAACGTTGGTGAAATCATAGGTGTTTGTAAACGTTGCATTTGAACCACAAGATTTAATATAATATGATTATCAAAATCATTTGCATTCCAAAGTTGTTATTTGTTTCGCAGACACCCAATTATCAAACTTAACTATTTTGCACCCTTTGCGTAGTGTTAGAACATACACTAGACCCGAAAATATATTTCATCCGCTAACGGTAGCGAACCGTCCGAATGAGGCTCGTCAAGCCCATGTGATAACATAATATAAGTTCACGTTTTCACCCTGCAAGTGTAACTAATGATAATTGAATTGAGGATTTTCGTTCAAACCCGTACGTGGAATGTTCGTTTTCGTACTTGTGTTCAATGTGTAAAAGTATGATACGTATATGTTTCTCATCCCATAGTTTAAAGTATAAAAGTTGTTTAAAAGATGGGACTATGATCTCACCTTGAGTGCACGTATGAAAAGTACTTCACAAAGTAACGTGTGCAAAGAACAATGCTAGTCTTGACCTAAAAAATAGGTCGTATCAATATCGGTAAACGCAATAGGTCAAAGATGTTCAATTAGTCCTATGGCTCGTTACGAATCGATTATGTAGCATGTGAATCAAATTGTCCAAGTTTCATGCAAGATACAAGTATAGAAACAAGTTAGAAAGATTGCATAATCATTTGGTTAAGTTTGACAAAAAGTCAAACTTTGGTCGGTCAAAGTCAACAAAAAAGTCAACACGTTCGGGTCGGGTCCTGAACTATTTTTCTGAGGTTTTTATTCATATATAAGCATGTTAGAACAAGTTACATGTGAATCGGAGGTCCATAGCATGCCAAACATTTTTCATATAATTGACAAGGTGGTCAGAAGCTGGGCACGCCTTATGTCGCGCCGCGACAAAGGCTGGCCGCGCCGCGGCATAACACGCGAGCTGGTACCTGGCCAGTTTCAGTTTTCTAAGTCTCAACCCAAAATTCAAACAAGCATAAAATACAAACCGTAAACTGTAACGACCCGGAAATTTCCGACCAAATTTAAACCCTAATCTCTATATGTTTCCGACACGATAAGCAAAAACCTGTAATTTTGAGTCTAGAAAGTTTGAAATCTATATTTAGTTAATCAGTTACCCATTTAACTGTGCCCAACGATTCACGAACAAATTTTGTGTGTAAATAAATATATAAATAGAAATATTAATTAAATATATAATCTAAAGATATGAAATTGATATATAAATTGATTTCATATTATTTCAAAATTTCATTTAATAATTTTATTATAGTTATTATTAATACTTTATTATTAACAACATTATAAATATTAAAGTTTAGGGTTTATAGTTAAACAGATATTATTATTATTAATAAACTTATTTATGATACAGACATATAGATACACGCGTACAGAAATACAGGTATACGTACTGTTATACGTATATAGATAAATAATACATATATAAAATGGACAAATACATGCTAGCATTGGATTCTGCTTGTGTTTTCTATTTGTCTCGTGAACCAGGGTAGACTTCTCCCATCTATATAATTTTGATCGATTTCTCATAACTTAAAACTATCAATCACTCATCACTCCCTTATCCTCTTTCTCTAAAATTCTTTCTGTTCTCCGTTAAAATCTAATCGGGACACCACTACCGTGGTCACACCAAGCTCACAACCACCATAACCCACCATCGAATTGCTTTCTCTTTACTCTCTCTCCTTCTCTTCTTCGTGAACTTAAAACAACCACCACTTGAAACCATCATGAACCACCATTGAATCTTCTGCTTCACTTCTGTTCGACAACCATCTTGTAAACCATCACCAAACCGCCACCATGAACGATCAAACCATCGGTATATATATATATATATATATATATTTCTCGTTCTTCTTTTCTTACCAACACCACCTTCTGTTAATCGAAAACCATCTCATCATCGCCACCCTAAGCCACACCCAATCATAACTCTAAACTACTAGCGACTACTGCTATTTATTTTCTGTTAGAAATTGAACTCAAAATCATCACCATCTTCATCTTCTCTAATCGTCACTCTCTCTCTTCCTCTCTCTCACTTTTATTTTTTTTAGAAAACCGCCACTAGGCTCAAACTCCTTTTGTTTCTTGTTTCATTCCGTTGCAAAACACCAATCAAACACCTTCGATTTGCTACTGCTATAATTCCGTTTCTTGTTTCCTGTTCCCGTTTTTTTTCGTGTTCTGCTCCTTCTGTCGACAAGGATTTGCTATGGTTTTCTTCTGTTTTGTTTTATATTAAAACAACATAATGATTAATGATGATGTATTAGTGGATAACTCATAAGACAAACCAGAGACCCCACCCACTATTATTTGTTGACTTAATTGATCGTGTATAAGTAATACATATATTAACGGATGGACGAATGAATTAGTGGGCTGATAAACTTATATTATCGATCCATATTTCAACTGGTGTTAGGCCTGCTACTAGTATTGGGCTTGTAACATAAACCCACGAAGGAAAACGAGTTTGCAAAACCCTTTCCACTAACTGCTCGCGTCGAATCTTGTTGGTGCTGAAACAAAATAATAATAGCATTGTAAATGGAGATGATGATGATTATCATAGAATGATAGTTGATTTCCTGATGATGATGATAATGATAATAGAAATGGTATATGATCGATTGAAAGTTTTTTTTAAAAGAAGAAGATAAGGGAACTGAGTTAATAAGGGTTACATAAAATTATTATGGGATTAAAACAGAAAAGGGAAAACAGATGGGTGGTTGTGGGTGCTGATTGGTGTTCGAAAGGTCACGGGTTCGAGTTCCGTTTATGACAATATTTTTTTAAGATTTCTTTTGAGGTAGTTTTCTATCAAAATTATTATTATTATGATTACTATTATTATTATTATTAGTCTTAAATTTTATTTATCATTTATTATGATTATTACAATTATAGTAATTATTATTAACCCAATGAAATTAATTATCATATTGACTAATATTAAACTTAGTATCATTATAAATATTAGAATTATTATTATAAACATAAGTATTTTTAATAACTCATTAGTTGTAATAAAATGGTTAAAAGTATTATTATTATTATTATTATCATTATTATATGTAACCATTATGATTATTATGAATACAAAAATAAAAGATTTTCTTTTAGTGATATGATTAAAATTACAAATATAAGAATTGTGATATTATTATTAAAATGATCTTCATATAAAAAGATATTTAATATATATAACTTAACTATATTAGTATTTTTATATATAAAATGGAGTTATTTAGTTAAATAATAAAATATATAAGTATTGATATAAAAATCTTAACAATAATGATAATATATATATATATATATATAAAAGCTTGTTTAATTACAATTATATGTATTAATAAATATACAAATGATATAGGTTCGTGAATCCGAGGCCAACTCAACATTTGTTCAATGATGTTATATGTATTTTTACTACAAAATACATTAGGTGAGTATATAGTCCCTTTTAAACTCTAAATATTTTTGGGCTGAGAATACATGCGCTGTTTTATAAATGATTTACGATATGGACACAAGTGATCAAAAATAAATTCTACGTTGAGTTGTACCATGGCATATTTCTTTATACTTGGTAGCTAATATTTACGTGAGGAGCGTAAACGCGAATCCTGTTGATAGATCTATCGGGCCTGACAACCCCAGCCGGGCTGGACGACCAGTTTTAAACGGTTGCACAGTACTTCGTTTCGTTACTACAATTGGTACGGTGTAGGGTTTATTTAAGAATATGCTGCTGTGATTTAAATGTTAAGTATGGTTACCAAGTGCTCAACGACTTTTCCATACACTTGCGAGTGTATTATGTATATATATATATGAAATCTTGTGGTCCATAGTTATAACGCTGCTAGCAACAAAACCTATATCTCACCAACTTTATGTTGACATTTTAAAGCATGTTATTCTCAGGTACGAATTAAGTCTTCCGCTGTGCAATAGCTCATATTAAGGACCTTACTTGGAGTCGATCATCACAATGGGACCAACTGTTGAAGAATTCGTCCGAGAGGATTAGTTCAGGTTCTCACAGTTGGTATCAGAGCGGTGGTCTTAGTGAACCAGGTCTTGCATTAGTGTGTCTAACTAGTAGCTGTTAGGATACATTAATGAGTCTGGACTTCGACCGTGCCTGCATGTCAAAAGTTTTGCTTATCATTTCTAGTCGTAAATTATTTGCTTATTATCCTTAGGGAATTTCCTACTTATCATTCATAAGTCTAGACACGTCTTACTGCATTTAGTGCATCGATAGTGTATAGACAAAATTCATATCTTAGCATATCTGTTACTTTGGACTTTAGTTGACATCTTTTCAAAGATTCTCCGTAATTTACGGAATTTTGGTATTATATATACATATGTAAAGTATGTATAGAAGAGTACCAAATCTAACTTCTATAATCTATTTCATACCAAAAATTCATTTTTCCGATTATACAAGATGGATTCCGCATCTAGTTCGAATTCCTCAGATTATGACAGCTATGCAGATATGGATTTTCATTCAAGCTCCGAAGGCAGCATCACCGGAATTGATCAACCAATCTCCCATCATCTATTCTGGATGAATTGGGGGTGGGTTCGTAATATACTAAGTCACTAGAGACATGAAGAGGGTGATCCCTTCCATCCACCAAATTGCCCTCTTGGCGATGAACCTGAAGCACTTACCGGCGAACTTGTTCGAGAAACCATTTTCTCTCTCATTTCTAGAGTATCTCGTCACGATTATATACTATCCCATATTTCAGATCTTGTTCATTCGCTCACTCCAACCACCAATCATCCCGGTGTACTAGCAGAAGTTAACGAACTTCGCGCTCGCGTGACGGCTTTGGAGAATATGGTGCGAAGGTTACAAACACCAGCAGCAGCACCAGCAGCATAATCCGTACCACCATCATCAACACCGACAGTACCCATATCACCCTCAACCACAACCGCGTCGTAAACCTCAACATCACAATTTGTACCTCGGATATCAACATCACACACCTCAATATCACTATCTGTACTTCGAGTATGATCTTCGTTTTACATATCATTCTATATCGATTATCTTCGCTTTACTTATCGTTCTATCTCATTTATCTTCGTTCGACATGGTAATTATGTAATCTTTAATGTTTTAGAGATCATGTAATCAAGTATTAACGATAAATCAAAAAAATTTAATATCTTATTGACTCATTAGATCCATGATTACATCTGAAGAAAATATATATACAAGTATATTTTCATAAAGATTGTAATTAAAAATTCTTTCGTACAAACTGTTAATGATGAAAATATTTTAACGGGTAGGTAGTACCCGAGGAATATTTAGATCTCACATTAATAAGTTACAGTGTATATTCTTCGAATCTGATTCAACGGTCATTTGCTATTCTACTTACAACCACCGATATTCATATCTGTTCACCACCGAATAACCATTTTTATTCAAATTTCATATTTGGATTTTTATCTATCAGAATCCAACAAGTGGCATAATGAAGAAAACATTGGACAAAATAAAAAGTGTTAGAAACAAACAAATTAATTATGAGAAATTCTGTTAGGAATCCACGCTAACTGTTCCTAGTTAACTGTTCCCAGCTAACTGTTAATTCCGTATTACATTTTATCGCAATTTAATTTATTGTCATTTAAGTTCTGTTATTTATTTTACGCACTTTAAATAACGGGACACGTATACATGGTTTCGACCTATCATATCGACCCATCTATATATATATTTCGGAACAACCATAGACACTCTATATGTGAATGTTGGAGTTGGCTATACAGGGTTGAGGTTGATTTCAGAATATATATATGGTTTGAGTTGTGATCAATACTGAGACCGGTACACGGGTCACGATACGTATTAATTAATTCGAATGTTATATATTAAATTATATATGAATATATTGGACTAGTGGACAACTGGACTATTGGACTGCTAACTTTGGACAATTAAAATGAATTAAAATATTGATTATAACATATGAAACTAAACAATTCTTCAAGTTTGCCACTTGATTTCATCCTAAACCTCATTTGTATCTCGACGTTTACAATCAGCGTACAAACCTATCAGGATTCTTGAAAATACCTCAATCGAGAAGTTGAACCGACCGCACTTCATCTACAGAAGAAAAGATCTATACACATGAAAAACTCTTGAACCCAAAGTCATAGTTTAACACGTACCGCGACGAATTCTTTAGCATTTATTAGCAAAAACAACCTTACGATTCCTTTTCAAAGTAGCCAATTTTGTCACAGCTTCAGCAGAACAACTCCGACCTTTCATTCGAAAAAGTCTTATTATAACTTTGATATATATGATTGGTTTTCCTCATCGTTACCGGGGAACCTTTCATACTCCGCCATTTTATCATCAGCATTTAATCATCTAAAAACACAATTCGCCCAAAAACACCTCGGATTGATAATCGACGATTCAGATATGACTGCATTAAATGCAGAGGAAACAGTAAAATTTTAGATGGCCTAAATGGCCAAAAGTTTGATGATAAGGAAGGGAATGTTAGGAACGCTCGATAGAAAATTTAGTGCTGAAAAATGGATTGAGCTAACCGTGAAGGAAACAAAGAACAAATACAAGGAATGAACCTGCCTTCAAATAATGCAAATGATTCAGTGTCTGTTGAAACCGTCAGTATGAACCCTACTCCTTATTCTAAACTTTTTCAGATGATATTATTCATCATCATCTTATCTTAGATATTATAAGATATCTTCATATTTTCCGCTATACATATTCTCCATATTTCTAAAGATATTTTCACAACTATTCCTATCTGCAATCATCTATCTCCCCGTAATATCTGCGTTACAACATAAAAGAAACTGTGTTAGTTTCTAAATTCTGAAATCTTCAAGTTTAAAATATGAATGTTTTGAAGCAGTGTTGGGAACTGATGCGTGAATTAGTATAATATAATGAAACTTGATCAACTTCATTATATTACAGTAAGTCATGTTGCGTTTCTAATGGAATGTGATGATTCAAAGTACTATCATCATGTGCCATGTTACACGGCTCTTACAATCTATCCAATCTCTAAACATATCAAGAAAATATTCTCTTGATGATTCGGTCTTTTCCAGGATATTCTGGTAATTTGACAAATCAAAAATCGTGCCATTACCAATTCTCTCTTAGGACATTAACTATATTCATTTCGAATTTCATACCTACGAATTCCGGACCATTACAAAAGATGCTTAGTTGAAAAGGAGGAAAAGAAAAAGAATGAAGCTCCGAAATAGAAATTGGAGTATAAATCGCAGTAAATGGAAGAGAGTATTAACTGTGGATGATAATGATTATAGAAAACAAAAGCAAGGACATCGAAGTATAAGGGAAGATATAAAACCCAATAATCACCCAGAAACTACAAACCGTGTATATCAATACGTATTGCGACGTAAAGACACGGGAGAATAAGAAACATTATAATTCCAAGAAAATCATAAAAGTAAATAGATTCTTCTGGCGGCAAATGAAAAAGAAGAATGAAAGATATGAAGGTTAGAAGTATAATAAGAATCAGGATTGGATGGAACATATTAAGAATGAGTAGAGGAAGAAAGAATAAAAGGTGTGGAGAATAAGGAAAACGAAGGGGGTGGATTTATAGCAATATATCCGACAGAGAAATCAGGAACAGATTATTGCATTAATTAAAGAAGATTTTGATTTTCTAAATCGCCGAAGAACCAAATCTTATTACGTAAGATTTTCTTTAAATCCCTTAAATCCCGGAAATCAACAGTAACTACGTCATCGGTTGAAACGAATATATTTATTTACACATTTCGCTCTTTTGTGATAACTTCACTTGTACGCTTCACATGATCGAATCGTTTTATCTATATCTCTCAATAATGATAAAACTCCATTATCACCTCATAATCGTCATGAAAACATTCCTATTATTATTTATGACAACCTCTACCAAATTTCGGGGACGAAATTTCTTTAACGGGTGGGTACTGTAACGACCCGGAAATTTCCGACCAAATTTAAACCCTAATCTCTATATGTTTCCGACACGATAAGCAAAAACCTGTAATTTTGAGTCTAGAAAGTTTGAAATCTATATTTAGTTAATCAGTTACCCCTTTAACTGTGCCCAGCGATTCACGAACAAATTTTGTGTGTAAATAAATATATAAATAGAAAAATTAATTAAATATATAATCTAAAGATATGAAATTGATATATAAATTGATTTCATATTATTTCAAAATTTCATTTAATAATTTTATTATAGTTATTATTAATACTTTATTATTAACAACATTATAAATATTAAAGTTTAGGGTTTATAGTTAAACAGATATTATTATTATTATTAATAAACTTATTTATGATACAGACATATAGATACACGCGTACAGAAATACAGGTATACGTACTGTTATACGTATATAGATAAATAATACATATATAAAATGGACAAATACATGCTAGCATTGGATTCTGCTTGTGTTTTCTATTTGTCTCGTGAACCAGGGTAGACTTCTCCCATCTATATAATTTTGATCGATTTCTCATAACTTAACACTATCAATCACTCATCACTCCCTTATCCTCTTTCTCTAAAATTCTTTCTGTTCTCCGTTAAAATCTAATCGGGACACCACTACCGTGGTCACACCAAGCTCACAACCACCATAACCCACCATCGAATTGCTTTCTCTTTACTCTCTCTCCTTCTCTTCTTCGTGAACTTAAAACAACCACCACTTGAAACCATCATGAACCACCATTGAATCTTCTGCTTCACTTCTGTTCGACAACCATCTTGTAAACCATCACCAAACCGCCACCATGAACGATCAAACCATCGGTATATATATATATATATTTCTCGTTCTTCTTTTCTTACCAACACCACCTTCTGTTAATCGAAAACCATCTCATCATCGCCACCCTAAGCCACACCCAATCATAACTCTAAACTACTAGCGGCTACTGCTATTTATTTTCTGTTAGAAATTGAACTCAAAATCATCACCATCTTCATCTTCTCTAATCGCCACTCTCTCTCTTCCTCTCTCTCACTTTTATTTTTTTTAGAAAACCGCCACTAGGCTCAAACTCCTTTTGTTTCTTGTTTCATTCCATTGCAAAACACCAATCAAACACCTTCGATTTGCTACTGCTATAATTCCGTTTCTTGTTTCCTGTTCCCGTTTTTTTTCGTGTTCTGCTCCTTCTGTCGACAAGGATTTGCTATGGTTTTCTTCTGTTTTGTTTTATATTAAAACAACATAATGATTAATGATGATGTATTAGTGGATAACTCATAAGACAAACCAGAGACCCCACCCACTATTATTTGTTGACTTAATTGATCGTGTATAAGTAATACATATATTAACGGATGGACGAATGAATTAGTGGGCTGATAAACTTATATTATCGATCCATATTTCAACTGGTGTTAGGCCTGCTACTAGTATTGGGCTTGTAACATAAACCCATGAAGGAAAACGAGTTTGCAAAACCCTTTCCACTAACTGCTCGCGTCGAATCTTGTTGGTGCTGAAACAAAATAATAATAGCATTGTAAATGGAGATGATGATGATTATCATAGAATGATAGTCGATTTCCTGATGATAATGATAATAGAAATGGTATATGATCGATTGAAAGTTTTTTTTAAAAGAAGAAGATAAGGGAACTGAGTTAATAAGGGTTACATAAAATTATTATGGGATTAAAACAGAAAAGGGAAAACAGATGGGTGGTTGTGGGTGCTGATTGGTGTTCGAAAGGTCACGGGTTCGAGTTCCGTTTGTGACAATATTTTTTTAAGATTTCTTTTGAGGTAGTTTTCTATCAAAATTATTATTATTATGATTACTATTATTATTATTATTAGTCTTAAATTTTATTTATCATTTATTATGATTATTACAATTATAGTAATTATTATTAACCCAATGAAATTAATTATCATATTGACTAATATTAAACTTATTATCATTATAAATATTAGAATTATTATTATAAACATAAGAATTTTTAATAACTCATTAGTTGTAATAAAATGGTTAAAAGTATTATTATTATTATTATTATCATTATTATATGTAACCATTATGATTATTATGAATACAAAAATAAAAGATTTTCTTTTAGTGATATGATTAAAATTACAAATATAAGAATTGTGATATTATTATTAAAATGATCTTCATATAAAAAGATATTTAATATATATAACTTAACTATATTAGTATTTTTATATATAAAATGGAGTTATTTAGTTAAATAATAAAATATATAAGTATTGATATAAAAATCTTAACAATAATGATAATATATATATATAAAAGCTTGTTTAATTACAATTATATGTATTAATAAATATACAAATGATATAGGTTCGTGAATCCGAGGCCAACTCAACATTTGTTCAATGATGTTATATGTATTTTTACTACAAAATACATTAGGTGAGTATATAGTCCCTTTTAAACTCTAAATATTTTTGGGCTGAGAATACATGCGCTGTTTTATAAATGATTTACGATATGGACACAAGTGATCAAAAATAAATTCTACGTTGAGTTGTACCATGGCATATTTCTTTATACTTGGTAGCTAATATTTACGTGAGGAGCGTAAACGCGAATCCTGTTGATAGATCTATCGGGCCTGACAACCCCAGCCGGGCTGGACGACCAGTTTTAAACGGTTGCACAGTACTTCGTTTCGTTACTACAATTGGTACGGTGTAGGGTTTATTTAAGAATATGCTGCTGTGATTTAAATGTTAAGTATGGTTACCAAGTGCTCAACGACTTTTCCATACACTTGCGAGTGTATTATGTATATATATATGAAATCTTGTGGTCCATAGTTATAACGCTGCTAGCAACAAAACCTATATCTCACCAACTTTATGTTGACATTTTAAAGCATGTTATTCTCAGGTACGAATTAAGTCTTCCGCTGTGCAATAGCTCATATTAAGGACCTTACTTGGAGTCGATCATCACAATGGGACCAACTGTTGAAGAATTCGTCCGAGAGGATTAGTTCGGGTTCTCACATAAACACTTAGAACTCGTATCTTATATCGTTAGAAAGGTAATTTGACAAAGAACACAATTAAATACATTTCACCAACCAAAAACATCATTTGCAATAACCGAGTTCCAAGTTAAATGATCAATCAATACCCACCATTAATGCTTTAAATCCATAAATGCACATTTATGATCCAGGAATTAAATGCATACATATGACACGCCGTTTCGTAGGTAATCAAGCATAAAATGTAACTAACCACTTACCAACCACAATTCATGGTATTCAATAAATTAAATGTCACATTCAATTCTATCAAACCCTAACCAACAACATCAAAATCACTAATCATGTTTATGAAGTTTTCTAAAACAACCTACACATTAAATTGAAGCTAGTGATGTTAGCAACACATTTAATACATGCATTTATAACATTTAACATCATCCAAACAACCAAATCACCAAATCAAACACACCATAGTTTATGTTCATACTAGTTACTTCAAATAACAAAATTGAACATATAAATCATATATTCATGTTAGACTTGAGCCATAGACACTAATTAACAACTTTATAAGTTAAAAACATCAAGAACACAAAATCTAGTGATTTTAGAAAGTTACCCAAACTTGATGAAATCGGTATGGAATCGAAGAGGAAGTTGCAAGGATTCCAAATATGAAATTTGTTTTGCAAGACACCCGCTAGCTTGGATTTAGATGATGATTCTTTGATATGGATAATTGAAAGAAAATGGAGAAGTAGTGAAAGAAAAGGAAAATGAAAATGATAAAGAAAGGAGGTGGGGTTGACTAGTCAAATGCTAGTCACCTCTTTGGCATTTTGGCGAAACTAGTCCCTCGAGTTCGGTTGCGGGTGCGTGAATTACTTAAACGAGATATTTTTAAAACGGGTAACAACAGGAGATGTTATAAACATATAACGGAATTTAAATAGGTAAACAGAAAAGTAAACAGAAAAAGGCGGGATGTTACAAAACGAATCCTGCCCCTCTGCTGCATCTTTTGGCTATTCGAAACGTGGGCAAAATCAGAAAAGTCTATTAATTTGATAACTTATGTAATTTTTCTTATTTTTATAACTAATAGGATATTCAGTGAATGCACCGAGCAAAACGTTCACCACCTTTTGTACGTTCACCACCTGTAACTCGATCAAGGCATCTAGAAAATATTGTCACCGTTGATTTTTCTTTAGAATCGTCATCCAGTCGACCAAGTACTCCAATTCAAATTTCCGATAATCCATTTTTTGAACCCGACCTCACAATTGAGAATCCAGAGAATATTCAGGGACAATTCAGAGATCCTGAACCATTAATTTTTCCTCCGGAACCACCAATCATTCAAACAGAGATTGTAGAGGAACCAACCATTAAATCAGAATCCTATAGTGATTCAGATTCAACAAATTCAATCATGGAGAATCTGGAACCTCTAAGTATGGAAGACCGAATGAGAGCTAAACGCACTGGCCAAGGTCACTCAATTACTCAACCAGACATTAATGCGCCAGATTATGAAATCAAAGGACAAATTTTACACATGATAACTAATCAATGTCAATTTAGTGGTGCGTCGAAGGAAGATCCAAATGAACATCTTCGAACCTTTAATAGGATCTGTACTCTATTTAAAATAAGAGAAGTTGAGGATGAACATATATATCTCATGTTATTTCCCTGGACTTTAAAGGGAGAAGCCAAAGATTGGTTAGAATCGTTACCTGAAGGGGCGATTGATACATGGGACGTTTTAGTTGAAAAATTTCTTAAACAATTCTTTCCGGCATCTAAAGCCGTAAGACTTCAAGGAGAAATAGTTACGTTCACACAAAAACCAAATGAAACTTTATATGAAGCATGGACAAGATTTAGAAAGTTATTAAGAAGATGTCCGCAACATGGTTTAGACAACTGTCAAATAGTACAAATATTCTACCAAGGATGCGACATCACTACAAGAAAAGACATCGATATAGCAGCTGGTGGTTCCATTATGAAGAAAACCGCAACTAATGCTTACAAAATTATTGATAACACTGCTTCCCACTGACATGAGTGGCACCAAGAAAAAGATATCGTTAGATCATCTAAAGCAGCTAGAGCCGATTCTAGCCATGACTTAGATTCCATTTCCGCAAAGATAGATGCTGTCAAGAGACGAATGGAAAAGATGACTAAGGATATTCACTCAATAAGAATTAGTTGTGAGCAGTGTGGAGGACCACATTTGACAAAAGATTGTCTCAGTATTGAACTAACAATGGAACAAAGAGAGAATGTTTCATACATAAACCAAAGGCCTGGAAATAACTATCAGAATAATTATCAACCGCTAAGACCAATCTACAATCAAAATTAGAATTATAACCAAAATGTTCCATACAACAACCAACAAGGTCCAAGCAATCAACAAGTATCCAACAATACTTACAATCAGCAAAGACCTATTTTTCAAAACAAACCACCACAAACCGATAATAAAAAGCCAAATTTAGAAGATATGATGTCAAAGCTAGTTGAATCTCAAACACAGTTTTCACATCTCAGAAACAAACCAATGAACAAAATGCTCAAGCATTTAGAAATCAACAAGCTTCGATTCAAAATCTGGAACAAGAAGTGAGCAACCTAGCAAGGTTAATAGGTGAAAGAAAACCGAAAAGTCTACCTAGCGATACAAATGCTAACCCCCAGAATGAAACAGCTAAAGCCATTACCACCAGAAGTGGTATTACACTTAAACCACCTGAAATACCTGTAATTTCTGATGAAGCTATTCCTACTC
Organism: Rutidosis leptorrhynchoides; assembly: GCF_046630445.1. NCBI lineage: Eukaryota > Viridiplantae > Streptophyta > Magnoliopsida > Asterales > Asteraceae > Rutidosis > Rutidosis leptorrhynchoides. The sequence goes on along the minus strand of NC_092342.1, from coordinate 140,967,183 downwards.
CACAAGAACCACAATCTGATCAAGATAAGGAAAAAGAACCGGTAGTTGAAAAGGTTAATGAAGATAACACAGTTATGGCTAAACCTTATGTTAAACCATACCAACCACCACTTCCTTACCCGAGTAAAATGAGAAAAGAGAAACTTGAAGCCGAGCAATCCAAATTCTTGGATATGTTTAAACAAATAAATGTAAATCTTCCTTTCATTGATGTGATTTCAGGAATGCCTAGATATGCTAAATTCTTGAAAGATCTAATCACTAATAGAAAGAAAATGGAAGAACACTCGGCTGTTACCATGAATGCTAATTGTTCTGCAGTGTTGTTGAATAAGATACCAGAAAAATTATCAGATCCAGGAAGTTTCACGATTTCATGTTTTCTGGGTAGTCTTAGTTCAATAGAAACATTGGCAGACTTAGGTGCTAGTATAAATTTAATGCCGTATTCACTATACGCTAAACTAGACCTTGGAGAATTGAAACCAACACGAATAAGCATACAACTAGCCGATCGATCAGTAAAATATCCTAGAGGGATAATGGAGAATATGCTAGTTAAAGTTGGTACTTTAGTATTTCCAGTAGATTTTATTATTCTGGACATGGAAGAAGATTCTCGAGTTCCTCTCATATTAGGAAGACCATTCTTAAACACGACTAAAGCAATAATAGACGTGTTTGGTAAGAAACTGACCCTAAGTATAGAGGACGAGAGTGTTACCTTTTCTGTTGATAGAGCAATGCAACACCCGCAATCTGCAGATGATACATGTTATTATATTCAAACTATAGATTCACATGCAGAATTGTTAGAAGAATTTCCAGAATTACAAGGAACAGGAGAATGTTCTTTAGGAGAAGGAACTGAACCAATTGATGAAACTGAAATGTTAGCTACACTTATGGCTAATGGATATGAACCAACAACAGAAGAAATTCAAATGCTAAAAGAAGAAGACAGATATCGATATAAATCATCGATAGAAGAACCACCGACATTAGAGTTAAAGCCACTTCCAAACCATTTGGAATACGCTTATTTACATGGTGAATCTGAATTACCTGTAATAATATCGCCTTCTCTTACTGAAAATGAAAAATCTCAACTCATTACTGTGCTAAAAGCTCATAAACCAGCTATTGCATGGAAAATTCATGATATTAAAGGAATAAGTCCTTCGTATTGCACATATAAAATCCTTATGTAAGAAGGTCATAAAACATATGTGCAACGCCAACGAAGACTAAATCCTAATATGCAAGATGTTGTTAAGAAAGAAATTATTAAACTGCTAGATGCAGGTTTAATTTATCCAATTTTTGATAGTCCATGGGTAAGCCCAGTTCAATGCGTGCCTAAGAAGGGTGGCATGACTGTTATCACAAATGAGAAAAATGAGCTTATTCCTACTAGAACTGTAACAGGATGGCGTGTTTGTATTGATTATAGAAAATTAAATGACGTCACCAGAAAAGATCACTTTCCCTTACCTTTTATTTATCAAATGTTGGAAAGATTAGTCGGAAATAGTTACTATTGTTTTCTTGATGGTTTTTCCTGATATTTTCAAATTCCAATAGCACCCGAGGACTAAGAGAAAACCACGTTCACGTGCCCTTATGGTACTTTTGCTTATAAACGCATGCCATTTGGACTTTGCAATGCCCCTGCAACCTTTCAAAGGTGCATGATGGCGATTTTTCACGACATGATAGAAGAATGCATGGAAGTTTTTGAAATGTCCCGTTCTTATTGATTAAAAACGTTCCATATTAATTGATTTCGTTGCGAGGTTTTGACCTCTATATGAGACGTTTTTCAAAGACTGCATTCATTTTTAAAACAAACCATAACCTTTATTTCATAAATAAAGGTTTAAAAAGCTTTACGTAGATTATCAAATAATGATAATTTAAAATATCCTGTTTACACACGACCATTACATAATGGTTTACAATACAAATATGTTACATCGAAATCAGTTTCTTGAATGCAGTTTTTACACAATATCATACAAACATGGACTCCAAATCTTGTCCTTATTTTAGTATGCAACAGCGGAAGCTCTTAGTATTCACCTGAGAATAAACATGCTTTAAACGTTAACAAAAATGTTGGTGAGTTATAGGTTTAACCTATATATATCAAATCGTAACAATAGACCACAAGATTTCATATTTCAATACACATCCCATACATAGAGATAAAAATCATTCATATGGTGAACACCTGGTAACCGACATTAACAAGATGCATATATATAAGAATATCCCCATCATTCCGGGACACCCTTCGGATATGATATAAATTTCGAAGTACTAAAGCATCCGGTACTTTGGATGGGGTTTGTTAGGCCCAATAGATCTATCTTTAGGATTCGCGTCAATTAGGATGTCTGTTCCCTAATTCTTAGATTACCAGACTTAATAAAAAGGGGCATATTCGATTTCGATAATTCAACCATAGAATGTAGTTTCACGTACTTGTGTCTATTTTGTAAATCATTTATAAAACCTGCATATATTCTCATCCCAAAAATATTAGATTTTAAAAGTGGGACTATAACTCACTTTCACAGATTTTTACTTCGTCGGGAAGTAAGACTTGGCCACTGGTTGATTCACGAACCTATAACAATATATACATATATATCAAAGTATGTTTAAAATATATTTACAACACTTTTAATATATTTTGATGTTTTAAGTTTATTAAGTCAGTTGTCCTCGTTAGTAACCTACAACTAGTTGTCCATAGTTAGATGTACAGAAATAAATCGATAAATATTATCTTGAATCAATCCACGACCCAGTGTATACGTATCTCAGTATTGATCACAACTCAAACTATATATATTTTGGAATCAACCTCAACCCTGTATAGCTAACTCCAACATTCACATATAGAGTGTCTATTGTTGTTCCGAAATATATATAGATGTGTCGACATGATAGGTCGAAATATTGTATACGTGTCTATGGTATCTCAAGATTACATAATATACAATACAAGTTGATTAAGTTATGGTTGGAATAGATTTGTTACCAATTTTCACGTAGCAAAAATGAGAAAAATTATCCAATCTTGTTTTACCCATAACTTCTTCATTTTAAATCCGTTTTGAGTGAGTCAAATTGCTATGGTTTCATATTGAACTCTATTTTATGAATCTAAACAGAAAAAGTATAGGTTTATAGTCGGAAAAATAAGTTACAAATCATTTTTGTAAAGGTAGTCATTTCAGTCGAAAGAACGACGTCTAGATGACCATTTTAGAAAACATACTTCCACTTTGAGTTTAACCATAATTTTTGGATATAGATTCATGTTCATAATAAAAATCATTTTCTCAGAATAACAACTTTTAAATCAAAGTTTATCATAGTTTTTAATTAACTAACCCAAAACAGCCCGCGGTGTTACTACGACGGCGTAAATCCGGTTTTACGGTGTTTTTCGTGTTTCCAGGTTTTAAATCATTAAGTTAGCATATCATATAGATATAGAAAATGTGTGTAGTTAATTTTAAAAGTCAAGTTAGAAGGATTAACTTTTGTTTGCGAACAAGTTTAGAATTAACTAAACTATGTTCTAGTGATTACGAGTTTAAACCTTCGAATAAGGTAGTTTTATATATATGAATCGAATGATGTTATGAACATCATTACTACATCAAGTTTAGTAGGTAAACCTACTGGAAGTGACAAGAAATGATCTAGCTTCAAAGGATCTTGGATGGCTTGAAAGTTCTTGAAGTAGGATCATGACACAAAAACAAGTTCAAGTAAGATTTTTACTCGAATTAAGATAGTTTATAGTTATAGAAATTGAATCAAAGTTTGAATATGAATATTACCTTGAATAAGAAAGATAACCTACTATATAAAACAAAGGTTTCTTGATCTTAGATGATTACTTGGAATGGATTAGAAAGCTTGGAAGTAAATTAGTAAACTTGAAGGGATTTTTGAAGTGTTCTTGAAGTGTTCTTCCTATGATGATTATAGCTTGATTCTTGAAGTGATTTTTGATGAAGATGATGATTAACTACTGGAAAAAGACGTTCATAATAGTGTGTTTGTGTTGAGAGAGAATTAGAAAGAGAATTGGAAGTGAAATGGAGTGAATGATGAGTGGTAATTGGTGAGTGGTGAGTGGGGTTAAAAGGAGTTCTAGTTAGTTGACTAGCTCATGATAGAAGTTAAAATTGATTAGTCATACATGACATAATCAAGAGTGGAATCCCATGCTAGTTCCTATTGGTATATACTCATAGTAAGTATGTTTTGAAGCTGTGTATAATACGGGTAAGAATACGACTAGAATTCCTGATGAAAGGAAAGAATGGAAAAGTAACTGTAACCATTTTCGTTAAGTATGAGTGTTTTGATATATGTCTTGAAGTCTTCCAAAAGTATTTTAATACATCTAAATACACTACATGTATATATATTTTAACTGAGTCGTTAAGTCATCGTTAGTCGTTACATGTAAGTGTTGTTTTGAAACCTTTAAGTTAACGATCTCAATTAATGTTGTTAACCCATTGTTTATTATATCTAATGAGATGTTAAATTATTATATTATCATGATATTATGATATATTAATATATCTTAATATGATATATATACATTTAAATGTCGTTACAACGATAATCGTTACATATATGTCTCGTTTCGAAATCCTTAAGTTAGTAGTCTTGTTTATATGTATATAACTCATTGTTAATATACTTATGGAGATACTTACTTATCATAATCTCATGTTAACCATATGTATATCCATATATATATATATCGTCATGTCGTTTTTAAAAGTTTTAACGTTCGTGAATCGCCGGTCAACTTGGGTTGTCAATTGTCTATATGAAACATATTTCAATTAATCAAGTCTTAAAAAGTTTGATTGCTTAACATGTTGGAAACATTTAATCATGTAAATATCAATCTCAATTAATATATATAAACATGGAAAAGTTCGGGTCACTACAGTACCTACCCGTTAAATAAATTTCGTCCCGAAATTTTAAGCTGTTGAAGGTGTTGACGAATCTTCTGGAAATAGATGCGGGTATTTCTTCTTCATCTAATCTTCATGCTCCCAGGTGAACTCGGGTCCTCTACGAGTATTCCATCGAACCTTAACAATTGGTATCTTGTTTTGCTTAAGTCTTTTAACCTCACGATCCATTATTTCGACGGGTTCTTCGATGAATTGAAGTTTTTCGTTGATTTGGATTTCATCTAATGGAATAGTGAGATCTTCTTTAGCAAAACATTTCTTCAAATTCGAGACGTGGAAAGTGTTATGTACAGCGGCGAGTTGTTGAGGTAACTCAAGTCGGTAAGCTACTGGTCCGACACGATCAATAATCTTGAATGGTCAAATATACCTTGGATTTAATTTCCCTCGTTTACCAAATCGAACAACGCCTTTCCAAGGTGCAACTTTAAGCATGACCATATCTCCAATTTCAAATTCTATATCTTTTCTTTTAATGTCAGCGTAGCTCTTTTGTCGACTTTGGGCGGTTTTCAACCGTTATTGAATTTGGATGATCTTCTCGGTAGTTTCTTGTATAATCTCCGGACCCGTAATCTGTCTATCCCCCACTTCACTCCAAAAAATCAGAGACCTGCACTTTCTACCATAAAGTGCTTCAAACGGCGCCATCTCAATGCTTGAATGGTAGCTGTTGTTGTAGGAAAATTCTGCTAATGGTAGATGTCGATCCCAACTGTTTTCGAAATCAATAACACATGCTCGTAGCATGTCTTCAAGCGTTTGTATCGTCCTTTCGCTCTGCCCATCAGTTTGTGGATGATAGGCAGTACTCATGTCTAGACGAGTTCCTAATGCTTGCTGTAATGTCTGCCAGAATCTTGAAATAAATCTGCCATCCCTATCAGAGATAATAGAGATTGGTATTCCCTGTCTGGAGACGACTTCCTTCAAATACAGTCGTGCTAACTTCTCCATCTTGTCATCTTCTCTTATTGGCAGGAAATGTGCTGATTTAGTGAAACGAGCAACTATTACCCAAATAGTATCAAAACCACTTGCAGTCCTTGGCAATTTAGTGATGAAATCCATGGTAATGTTTTCCCATTTCCATTCCGGGATTTCGGGTTGTTGAATTAGACCTGATGGTTTCTGATGCTCAGCTTTGACCTTAGAACACGTCAAACATTCTCCTACGTATTTAGCAACATCGGTTTTCATACCCGGCCACCAAAAATATTTCCTGAGATCCTTGTACATCTTCCCCGTTCCAGGATGTATTGAGTATCTGGTTTTATGAGCTTCTCTAAGTACCATTTCTCTCATATCTCCAAATTTTGGTACCCAAATCCTTTCAGCCCTATACCGGGTTCCGTCTTCTCGAATATTAAGATGTTTCTCCGATCCTTTGGGTATTTCATCCTTTAAATTTCCCTCTTTTAAAACTCCTTGTTGCACCTCCTTTATTTGAGTAGTAAGGTTATTATGAATCATTATATTCATAGATTTTACTCGAATGGGTTCTCTGTCCTTCCTGCTCAAGGCATCGGCTACCACATTTGCCTTCCCCGGGTGGTAACGAATCTCAAAGTCGTAATCATTCAATAATTCAATCCACCTACGCTGCCTCATATTCAGTTGTTTCTGATTAAATATGTGTTGAAGACTTTTGTGGTCGGTATATATAATACTTTTGACCCCATATAAGTAGTGCCTCCAAGTCTTTAATGCAAAAACAATCGCGCCTAATTCCAAATCATGCGTCGTATAATTTTGTTCGTGAATCTTCAATTGTCTAGACGCATAAGCAATCACCTTCGTTCGTTGCATTAATACACAACCGAGACCTTGCTTTGATGTGTCACAATAAATCACAAAATCATCATTCCCTTCAGGCAATGACAATATAGGTGTCGTAGTTAGCTTTTTCTTCAATAACTGAAACGCTTTCTCTTGTTCATCATTCCATTCAAATTTCTTCCCTTTATGCGTTAATGCAGTCAAGGGTTTTGCTATTCTGGAAAAGTCTTGGATGAACCTTCTGTAGTAACCAGCTAGTCCTAAAAACTGGCGTATGTGTTTCGGAGTTTTCGAGGTTTCCCACTTTTCAACAATTTCTATCTTTGCCGGATCCACCTTAATACCTTTTTTGTTCACTATGTGACCGAGGAATTGAACTTCTTCCAACCAAAATGCACACTTTGAAAACTTAGCGTACAATTCTTCCTTCCTCAATACTTCTAACACCTTTCTCAAATGTTCACCGTGTTCTTGGTCATTCTTTGAGTAAATAAGTATGTCATCAATGAAAACAATGACAAACTTATCAAGGTATGGTCCACACACTCGGTTCATAAGGTCCATGAACACAGCTGGTGCATTAGTTAACCCAAACGGCATGACCATAAACTCGTAATGACCGTAACGTGTTCTGAAAGCAGTCTTTGGAATATCATCTTCTTTCACCCGCATTTGATGATACCCGGAACGTAAGTCAATCTTTGAATAAACAGACGAGCCTTGTATTTGATCAAATAAGTCATCGATTCTCGGTAGTGGGTAGCGGTTCTTGATGGTAAGTTTGTTCTACTCTCGGTAGTCGATATACAACCTGAATGTACCATCTTTCTTCTTGACAAACAAAACAGGAGCTCCCCACGGTGATGTGCTTGGTCGAATGAAACCACGCTCCAAAAGTTCTTGTAATTGGCTTTGCAGTTCTTTCATCTCGCTGGGTGCGAGTTGATGAAGTGCGAGGTAGTATATAAAATAGTTATTAATTTTTGCAGGAAATACTATTAAATACGATACAATTTTACACAAGATATTTATTTATTTATAGAATGGATATACTTAAACCTTGCTACAACACTTATAGGCAGTGTACCTAATCATACAGTAGTGTAGTTTTTAGTAAGTCCGGTTCGTTCCACAGGGAAATCTTTAAACAAAGCTCAACGCTATATTAGTTTACTTTTATAAAAATACAAATATATATATAAGTAATATTATTATTATAAAGGGGGGTTTTTACCGTTTAATGACCGGTTTGTCGATTTTAAAATTTTAGTCGCAGTTAAAACCTAATGTAAAATTTAAAATAAATACAAGACTTAAATTAAAGCGTAAAGTAAATAACGATAATGAAATTGCGAATAATAAAAATGCGATAAAATAAAATTGCGATAATTAAAAAGTACGATAATTAAAAGTGCGATAAAATAAAATAAATAAAAGTGCGATAATTAGAAGTGCAATTAAATATAAAATAAAGGAAATTAAATATGAAATAAAAGAATTATGCTTATTTAAACTTCCGTAATCATGATGTTTGACGTGTTGATTTTAGTTTTATGCCCATGGGTTAATTGTCCTTTGTCCTGGATTATTTAATATGTCCGTCTGGTTTTTGTCCATAACAGTCCATCAGTCATAAATATAAATTACAAGTGTCCTTGTCAAATTATTATTATACCCGAAGTTAAATATTCCAACTAATTGGGGATTCGAATTGTAACAAGGTTTTAATACTTTGTTTAATGAATACACCAGGTTATCGACTGCGTGTAAACCAAGGTTTTACCACTTTGTTAACAATTACACCAATTACCCTTGAATGTAATTTCACCCCTGTTTTAATTATTCTAATGGCTATTAATCCATTCCCGTGTCCGGTTAAATGAACGATTATTCGTACATATAAATACCCCGCCCATCGTGTCCGATCGAGTGTATATGGTAATTTATGGGGACGCCCAATTGTAAATCTTTATATTAACATTAACAAACTTTCATTTAGTTAAACAAATATAAAGCCCATTAATAGCCCATAGTCTAATTTCCACAAGTGTCGTTCTTTTGTCCAAACCCCAATTATGGTACAAAGCCCAATTACCCAATTTTAGTAATTAGCCCAACATCATGATTACTTCGTTTTAAATAAGCATAATAATAACTTAGCTACGAGACATTAATGTAAAAAGGTTGAACATAACTTACAATGATTAAAAATAGCGTAGCGTTACACGGACAGAATTTCGACTTACACCCTTACAACATTCGCTAACATACCCTTATTATTAGGATTTAAAATTAAAATTAAAATTAAAATATAAATTATATATATATATATATCGTATATATTGAGAGAGATAGAGAAATAAGATATGAAATTTGATCAGAATTCGGTTTGCTTTATAGCCAGAGTTGAAAATTGGGGCTCCGCGACTCGCGGCAAAAACCCCTTCAAACTCCGCGAGTCGCGAAGGATGTATTTACAGCTCACACCCTTGGAGTTTCTCTGCCGACGGTTTTATATATATAAATATAATATATATATATAATTAATATAATTAATTATATATTATATTATATTTATATACATAGTTAACTTGTAATTTTTAGTCCGTTGCGTCGAGCGTTAAGAGTTGACTCTAGTCCCGGTTCCGGATTTTCGAACGTCCTTGCGTACAATTTTTTATTTTGTACTTTGCGTTTTGAATCTTGTACTCTTGTGATTTCGAGACGTTTCTTATCAATAATTGGAACCTTTTTGATTGTCTTTTGTACTTTTGAGCTTTTTGGTCGTTTGCGTCTTCAATTCGTCGAATCTGTCTTTTGTCTTCACCTTTTATTATTTAAACGAATATCACTTGTAAATAGAACAATTGCAACTAAAAGCTTGTCTTTTTTGAGGAATAATGCTATGAAATATATGTTCGTTTTTAGCATTATCAAATATTCCCACACTTGAGCGTTGCTTGTCCTCAAGCAATATTGTCTTGAAATACTAGAATCACTTCTTTATTCTTCACACTTTGTACATCAGTGATTTCTATACGGCTGTATAAACAATGGTAGTAACTATATGGTTTACAGTCCCACATGACTATAAAAATTTAGATCCATTAAGGAAATTGGATCTTTATGAAAGCATTTGATCTTTTGAAAATTAAATCTAGTTTTTACCCTAGATAAGTTTTCCGGAATAACCCTTTACCGGTGTTTGCAAAATATTTTTGTGGGTTTGGTGGGTTTCAGATTTGAAAATTTTAGCTCAAAACTTGCGGTTTTGTGTCACCCACTTGCTAACCTTGTATTTGGAAAGCAACACGTCCAGTTTACTTGTTCCGTATATTACCTTTCGGCAAACTACCGTCCGGTTGTAAAGGAAAGCGTTGAACAAGCAACTGTTAAGGCAATGTCCTGTGACATGCTTTTGATTATGGTCTATAACGTGTCGGACGCAATTACTATCCTTGGTAGGAACAATAGTAAAGCTCACCCTTATAATTTTTCGGTCTGGCACAAGGTCCTGTCTTTGACCATGCTATGCAACCACCGTTCTTACGGTTGACACCCGATTTAGTTCAGGTGACCTAATGAATTCCAGGTGAATTCCTAGGATTTTACGTTCAATGGTAATGAACGCATTGAAAATAGGGTTTTCAGAAAACAAATCGGTTTGTAATTTTTGATCAAAATATTTTCTCGTTTAAGCTCGAGTTTAGATATCATTGAATTCCATGAGTTTGTAATTCTCAATCTTTAAGGTCAATCTCTAGGATTGAGTAATATCAGTCTTAAAAGCTGATTTTTAATCTTTAAGGAGATTATCCTTTCTGGGGATCTGATTCATTAGTCTTATCAAGCTAATTTGCACGGTGCCTCCCCATTGTACGAGATAAATCCTTCTCATGGTTAGGATAAATCTGACCACTTGGCGACCCTGTTTAATGCTGAGGTCCGTGGATTTCCTGCTGATTTTAGTGATGACTTTTCTAGATTTTTCGTCAACCTACAGCTGGTCTGGACGACAACTTCATGACCTAAATCAAGAAGCGCGTTTCTTTTTCGGAAGACTTTACTTCCTTTTAATGATGGAATTGATTCATCGTGTAGATCCATCTCTTCTTTTCTTTCATTGGGTAAAACAGTTTAGTTTAGTTCAAAGCAAAAGTATTTTCAGTTATTTGTTACAGATATATGTGACATATGTTTAAAATAACTTGGTAAATTTTTCCACACTTGGCTTTTATTTTCCTTTTTATCGTCCTCTATTCCATTTTAAATAAATTTTAACATTTTAGTTTGTTTCTCAATTTATGTCCTTTCCGAGGTAACAATAATTTCGGTGTTAAAACCTAGTTTTATCGTTCATAAATATGTATAAACATGATTTTGAATTCATTTAATTGAAAATTTTGAAAAATTTTACTAGAATCGGGTAGTCAGTATATAAGACTAGGGCTGTTCTTTTTTATCAGAGAGCACTAGATTCTAATACAACTACTGCTTTACTAGTATTTTTAATGGTAACCAAGTGTTTAATATAAAAATTTTAAAATCCGAAAGAATTTAACCCCTTCCCACACTTAAGATCTTGCAATGCCCTCATTTGCAAGAAATCGGTAACAATTTAAATTATTGAGGGTGATTTGTGTGAAAATGATTAAATTTTTACCAAAGTTTCCAAATATATTGGCGTTTGTTTGCTGAATGATAAATGGTGCACATCATTTGTTCATTCCGTCTTGTTGTTATTTCACATATATTTTGCATCTTGTCGTCAAAATTAGTTGCTTTTGCTGAACTTAATGCCAGTCTTTGAAAATGCGTTGTTTTACCCTGTTGTGTACATAAGATAAACTGCAAACATATATACATATTTTTGAAGTTTGGTATATTACCCCACATTCAAGAATTATTAAAATCTAAGAATAAAAGTTAGATAATTATAAAAATGATTACAATATTAACAAAAATATTAAATATATCAATAATTACAAATTACAAAATAAAAAAAAATAATAAGTAAACTAAGGATGATATTGGTACCAATAGGGGTTCCAGGCATAACCATAAGTGCTATAGAATGCTTCGGCAGGGTCATACGTAGGATATGGTGGCTGCATCTCTATCGACCAAGGAGGGAAGACGGGTTTCGGTGTAGGAATATAGTTTCTACCTATATGTTGGCAATGCGCTATGATCTGGTTATGATGAACTTGCCAATCTTCAAATGCTCTCTGTCTAGCATTTTCGTATTCCTGAGAAGCTATAAACCTATGCATTTCTTGCATCTCATTCCCCCCTCCTACATTACCTTGCTCCTGGTTTCTCTCCACCTGTGGATGTCTACCATGGTATCGTACTGCGGCGTTATTCCGCCTCTTCAAAACTTTCGCACCATGGTATACATTTAATCCTATAGTATCGCGGGGTTCTGGTTCTTCTACTAATAATCCCCCCCGACTTATATCCACACCGAGATATTCACCAATCAAAGTAATAAAAATACCACCTCCTATTATGCTATGTGGTCGCATCCCCCGAACCATAGCTGATAAATAATAACCCACACAATATGGTATACTTACAGCGCTATGTGGGTCTCGAATACACATATGGTAAAACAAATCCTGTTCATTTACTTTTTCTTTGTTCTTACCCCTTTGTGTAATCGAATTAGCTAAAAACCTATGTATCACTCTTAATTCGGCTCTATCTATATCCAAATAAGAGTAGTTTCCCCCTTTGAAACAGTGATGGCTTGTCATTTGACTCCACACACCGTGTGTATCAAAATTCTCATCTATCTTTCTACCGTTTAGTATCAATCCTCTACAATCGGCAGACGCTAACTCCTCAGGCGTATATATACGTAAAGCCTGAGCCATGTCCAGTAAAGACATGTGTCGCATCGAACCGCCTAACAAAAATCTAATAAAAGAACGATCGGTTAAACTAGCTACCCGATCATTCAACTCTATACTACATAACAACTCTTCACACCATACTTTATATACAGGTCTGCGTATGGTGAATAAACATATCCAGTCATTAAAAGAAGAATTACCATACCTCTGTACAAGTAATTCCCTAATTGGCCCGGCCAATTCTACAGCTTCTAAGGGTCCCCATTCTATGACCCTCGGTACCTCAACAACCTTGGAATGAAGAGTATGCAAACCCCGTTGATATTTTGGATAATCTATCCAAAGTCTGTCAAATCTCAGGTTCGGGTGCAACTCTTCCAAATGCATATCGGAAAAGGTCATGACTGGATGAGGTACATCCTGCTTGTAGTAGTTATCTACCTCCTGTTGTTCCAAATTCTCAGCAGGAGCATGGCGGGCTTGGGATGAAGATTCACCCCTTTCATTCTGCAAAACACATCAAACACAAATTTTGTGCATCCAAATATGCATTAGTGTCAGCAAAATCATCAATCAAAATAATTATAATGACATTATCAATTTATATCAAACTTAAGCTTATTTTCACATTTTTATCAAATCTACACTTTTTCAAATAAGCATATACGAAAATTTTCGCCAAGTTCATAAGCATTCAACTCAAATAACATGTCAAAATAATCATTACTAGCAATTAAACAAGTCTCAAATGGCATTATCTTTCAAAAATCAAGTTCATGAATTTTAGACTTGAAAAAGTCCACTTTAATTCTCAAAATCATGTTTAGGCTCAAAGTTTGGATCATTTAACTACCTAGACATGTTACACTACTCAATTTAGCAACAATTCATGACAAAAATCGGCCATAACCTGTTTATATCAAAAAGCCCCAAATTTGCTCAAGAACACAAACCCTAGATTATTCAAAATTTGAAGTTTAAGGCTTCTAATCATGTTAAACAGCATCAATCTAGGTTATACAAGCATAATACATAAACAATTTAAGTCTAATTACACTAAAAAGCATCAAAATCAAATTGGGGAAAAATAGCTCAAGAACACCTAATTTCGAATTAATGGTGTTTAGGTGTAGAAATTTACCATTTTTCTTGAGTAATTCTTAGATAGCATCCTTCTCAACATGATTTTAGCAAAAAAATTTGGTGATTAACGGTTAAAAATTGGGATTTTTGGGGGTGATTTTCGGGTTTTTTCGGGTTCTTTTTTCGCAGTATATTTCTGTTTTGTGTGTGGGTGAGTGAACTGATCGTTTGCAGCTCTTATTTTTTTTTCTGTAATCCGGTCTCTCCGCGACTCGCGGAGATTTAAGCTCCAAACTCCGCGAGTCGCGGAGTTTGGTATTTTTTTTTTTTTTTATAATAATTAACTTTTGAAAACAATTAAGAAATTAATTTTAAAATTTTGTTTCCCTTGTTATTTAGGACGAGGTCGTTTCGGATCGTTGTCCTAGTCCGTCCCTCGACAAAATTTTTAAATTTGTCTTTTAGTAGCGATTGTTTTAAAAGCTAAGATTTTTGGTTTTTTTTTTTATTTTTTTTGGCATACTTTAATTCAATAAGATTAAAAATAATGATAATAAAAGTTCTCGTCCCTCCCTCGGGTAAAGCAATTTCGGTTCAAAGACCTAGTCTTCAACTTACGACGAATTTTAAAAATCATATTCTTAACTTAATGAGATAAAGTAAATTTTTGTTTTTAAATTCACACAACTTAAATATAAAATTCAAAATTAAAAATTAAAAATTCACACCAAACTTAAAATTTGAAATGCATAAAATTAAAATTTCATATTTTAAAAATTAAAAATTCACACCAAACTTAATTTAAAAATTCATAAATTCATACCAAACTTATATTAATTTTTCAAATATTTACAATTTTAAAAATATTGTTTTTACAAAGTTTACAATATTAATTTAAGATTTAAATATTAATTTTAAAAACATGGTAAAAAAATAAATTAAAAATCTTTTTGTCTTTTTATCCCACTTTAATCAATCAAATATTATCAAAAATATGCGCCCCTCTTTTCGGTAAAGTAATTTTGGTTCCAAGACCTAATTTAACTCATGACGAATTTTTGAAATATTTTGGGTTGATTGATTAAAGATATTTATACCTTAAGAATAAACGTTAAATTTCGCAGTGATGTAATAAATTTTTGAATGATATCAATAATTTCGGTCGCCAAACCTAATTTTATTCAATACCAATTTAATACTTTTTAGCGAACAAATTAGCGTTTATTATCAAAAGGTTAAAAATAAAAAAAATAAAAACTAAAAACTGTACAGACATACCTGTGAAATAGTTTTCTTAGTTATATGATCTATTCCATTCATAAGATAGTCGGTTTAATTGGTTTTCCATGGCTCCAAAGGCGTAACCTCGAGCATTCAGTGTCTTTTCTTCTAAACATATGAACGGTCCGTCTCTGCATAAAGTAACAAATTCGGTATTTGAATAGGTTTGATTATTTGAACATTTACCTCCATGTGACCATTTTCCGCATTTGTGACATCGTTCTAGGTGTCGTGCTCTTCTTTTCGCTGCGGATTTTGATTTTCCTTTACCAAATTGTAACTTATTATCTTCGCATCTGGATCCTTTTCTAACTCCGTCCATTCTTTCTCTGATTACTGATACTAATTCACTCGGTAGTATGTCATTATTTCTTTTAGTGATCAAAGCGTGTAGCATTAGACCATGGTTTAGTTCACAGGCAGTCTTCATTTCGTAAAAACCTAAAAAAAATAAAAATTCAGAATGGGGGGAGAAGACTAGTTCTTTAGGGTCTGCTAGGGAAAGACCATACGTGTTCCATTTTCGAGAACTACACGAAAACAGACAATCTAACTCTAACAGTAATACATATTATCCTTTAAAGACTTGATTCTCCCCACACTTAGTTAGCTGTGGTGTCGAAATTGTGATTAACTTCGTTGTCGACTTCCATCGGACCATGTATGTAATGTTTAACTCTGTGACCATTAACTTTAAATTCAATCCCATTTGAATTTATTAATTCTATTGTTCCGTAAGGGAAAACTCTTTTGACTATGAATGGTCCAGACCATCTTGATTTCAATTTTCCAGGAAATAGCTTGAATCGTGAATTGAAAAGAAGAACTCTGTCTCCTTCTTTAAATTCTTTTGAACTTCTGATTCTTTTATCATGCCATTTCTTCGTTCTTTCTTTATAGATTAACGAATTTTCGTATGCTTCATGTCTTAATTCTTCTAATTCATTTAGTTGACTTAATCGTAGACGTCCGGCTTCATGTAAATCAAGATTACATGTCTTCAAAGCCCAAAATGCTTTGTGTTCAATTTCTACTGGAAGATGACATGCTTTTCCATAAACAAGTCTAAAAGGTGTGGTTCCAATTGGAGTTTTGTAGGCTGTTCTAAAAGCCCAGAGTGCATCCTCCAATTTAATGGACCATTCCTTCGGATTTGATCCTACGGTTTTCTCTAGAATACGTTTTAAAGCTCGGTTGGTATTTTCAACTTGTCCACTTGTTTGTGGATGATATGCGGTGGAGATTTTATGAGTTACTCCATATCTTTTAAGAACTTTCTCAAGTTGATTATTACAGAAATGAGTACCCCGATCACTTATTAAAGCTTTCGGTGTTCCAAACCTTGCAAAAAGACGTTTTAAAAAGTTGACTACAACTCGTGCATCGTTAGTTGGGAGAGCTTGTGCTTCCGCCCATTTAGATACATAATCAATGGCTACGAGTATATATAGATTATTATGAGATTTTGGAAATGGACCCATAAAGTCAATACCCCAAATGTCAAATACTTCACATACTTGGATGACATTTTGTGGCATTTCATCACGTTGACTTATTTTTCCGGCCCTTTGACATGCATCACAGGATTTGCAAAGAAGGTGTGCGTCTTTGTAAATTGTAGGCCAATAGAATCCAGCTTCATAAACTTTTCTTGCTGTTAGTTGAGGCCCATAATGCCCTCCTGTTGGTCCTGTGTGACAATGGTTTAAAATTTTACTAGCTTCATCTCCAAATACATATCGGCGTATTATTCCATCGGGACAACTTTTAAACAGATGTGGATCTTCCCAGAAATAGTGTTTTATATCACTGAAGAATTTCTTTCGTCTTTGGTACGATAATCCTTTTTCAAGGAATCCACAAACTAAGTAGTTTGCATAGTCTGCAAACCATGGGATTTCTTTATAATCTATCTTCAATAGATATTCATCAGGAAAGTTGTCTTGTATGGCTGATTCATTTAGAACTTCTAATTCGGGATTTTCAAGACGAGAAAGATGATCAGCGGCGAGATTTTCTGCTCCTCTTTTATCTCGGATTTCAATATCAAACTCTTGTAAGAGTAAGATCCAACGGATTAATCTTGGTTTAGCATCTTGTTTTGAAAATAGGTATCTAAGAGCAGAATGGTCGGTATAGACCACCGTTTTTGCTAGAACGAGATATGATCGAAATTTGTCAAAAGCAAAGACAATAGCAAGGAGTTCTTTTTCAGTAGTTGTATAGTTCGTTTGTGCTCCTTGTAATGTCTTACTAGCATAATATATAGGTTGAAATCGTTTTTCAATCCTTTGTCCTAAAACGGCTCCCATTGCAAAATCACTTGCATCGCACATTAGCTCAAATGGTAGATTCCAATTTGGTGTTATCATGATCGGCGCATTAGTGAGTTTTTCTTTAAGAATATTAAAAGATTTGATACACTCATCTGAAAAGATGAATGGCGCATCCTTTTCTAGGAGTTTATTCATAGGAGTGGCAATTTTAGAAAAATCTTTTATGAAACATCGGTAAAAACCGGCATGCCCTAGAAAACTCCTAACTCCTCTAACATTGGTGGGATGTGGAAGTTTAGCAATTACATCTACTTTAGCTCTATCCACTTCAATTCCTTCTTTTGAAATTTTATGTCCAAGAACGATGCCTTCTTTAACCATGAAATGGCATTTCTCCCAATTAAGTACTAGATTTGATTTTTCGCATCTAATTAGCATTCGTTCCAGATTAACTAGACATGATTTAAATGTATCACCGAAGACTGAAAAGTCATCCATGAATACTTCCATGCATTCTTCTATCATGTCGTGAAAAATCGCCATCATACACCTTTGAAAGGTTGCAGGGGCGTTACAAAGTCCAAATGGCATGCGTTTGTAAGCAAAAGTACCATAAGGGCACGTGAATGTGGTTTTCTCTTGATCTTCGGGTGCTATTGGAATTTGAAAATATCCGGAAAATCCATCTAGAAAACAATAGTAACTATTTCCGGCTAATCTTTCCAACATTTGATCTATGAAAGGTAAGGGAAAGTGATCTTTTCTGGTGGCGTCATTTAATTTTCTATAATCAATACATACACGCCATCCTGTTACAGTCCTAGTAGGAATAAGCTCATTTTTCTCATTTGTGATGACAGTCATGCCACCCTTCTTAGGCACGCATTGAACTGGGCTTACCCATGGGCTATCAGAAATTGGATATATCAAACCTGCATCTAGCAGTTTAATAATCTCTTTCTTAACTACATCTTGCATATTAGGATTTAGTCTTCATTGGCGTTGCACATACGTTTTATGACCTTCTTCCATAAGGATTTTATGTGTGCAATACGAAGGACTTATTCCTTTAATATCATGAATCTTCCATGCAATGGCTGGTTTATGAGCTTTCAACACAGAAATGAGTTGTGATTTCTCATTTTCAGTAAGAGAAGACGATATTATTACAGGTAATTCAGATTCACCATGTAAATAAGCGTATTCCAAATGGTTTGGAAGTGGCTTTAACTCTAATTTCGGAGGTTCTTCTATCGATGATTTATATCGATATCTGTCTTCTTCTTTTAGCATTTGAATTTCTTCTGTTGTTGGTTCATATCCATTAGCTATAAGTGTAGCTAACATTTCAGCTTCATCAATTGGTTCATTACCTTCTCCTAAAGAACATTCTCCTGTTCCTTGTAATTCTGGAAATTCTTCTAATAATTCTGCATGTGCATCTATAGTTTGAATATAATAACATGTATCATCTGCAGATTGTGGTTGTTGCATTGCTCTATCAACTGAAAAGGTAACACTCTCATCCTCTATACTTAGGGTCAGTTTCTTACCGAACACGTCTATCATTGCTTTAGCAGTGTTTAAGAATGGTCTTCCTAATATGAGAGGAACTTGAGAATCTTCTTCCATGTCCAAAACAACAAAATCTACTGGAAATACTAAAGTACCAACTTTAACTAGCATGTTCTCCATTATCCCTCTAGGATATTTTATTGATCTATCGGCTAGTTGTATGCTTATTCTGGTTGGTTTCAATTCTCCAAGGTCTAGTTTAGCGTATAGTGAATACGGCATTAGATTTATACTAGCACCTAAGTCTGCTAATGCTTCTATTGAACTAAGACTACCCAGAAAACATGGAATTGTGAAACTTCCTGGATCAGATAGTTTTTCTGGTATCTTATTCAACAGCACTGCTGAACAATTAGCATTCATAGTAACAGCCGAGAGTTCTTCCATTTTCTTTCTATTCGTGATTAGATCTTTCAAGAATTTAGCATATCTTGGCATTCCTGAAATCACATCAATGAAAGGAAGATTTACATTTATCTGTTTAAACATATCCAAGAATTTGGATTGCTCGGCTTCAAGTTTTTCTTTCTTCATCTTACTCGGGTAAGGAAGTGGTGGTTGGTATGGTTTAACATAAGGTTTATCCTTAACTGTGTTATTTTCATTAACCTTTTCAACTACCGGTTCTTTTTCCTTATCTTGATCGAGTTGTGGTTCTTGTGGAGTAGGAATAGTTTCATCAGAAGTTACAGGTATTTCAGGTGGTTTAAGTGTTGTACCACTTCTTGTGGTAATGGCTTTAGCTGTTTCATTCCGGGGGTTAGCATTTGTATCGCTAGGTAGACTTCCCGGTTTTCTTTCACCTATTAACCTTGCTAGGTTACTCACTTCTTGTTCCAGATTTTGAATAGAAGCTTGTTGATTTCTAAATGCTTGAGCATTTTGTTCATTGGTTTGTTTCTGAGATGTGAAAAACTGTGTTTGAGTTTCAACTAGCTTCGTCATCATATCTTCTAAATTCGGCTTTTTATCATCGGTTTGTTGTGGTGGTTTGTTTTGAAAATTAGGTCTTTGCTGATTGTAAGTATTATTGGATACTTGTTGATTGCTAGGACCTTGTTGGTTGTTGTATGGAATATTTCGGTTATAATTCTGGTTTTGATTGTAAATCGGTCTTGGCGGTTGATAATTATTCTGATAATTATTTCCAGGCCTTTGGTTTATGTATGAAATATTCTCTCTTTGTTCCATTGTTAATTCAATACTGAGACAATCTTTTGTCAAATGTGGTCCTCCACACTGCTCACAACTAATTCGTATTGAGTGAATATCTTTAGTCATCTTTTCCATTCGTCTCTCGAAAGCATCTATCTTTGCGGAAATGGAATCTAAGTCATGGCTAGAATCGGCTCTAGCTGCTTTAGATGATCTAATGATATCTTTTTCTTGGTGCCACTCATGTGAGTGGGAAGCAGTATTATCAATAATTTTGTAAGCATCAGTTTCGGTTTTCTTCATAATAGAACCACCAGCTGCTATATCTATGTCTTTCCTTGTAGTGATGTCGCATCCTCGGTAGAATATTTGTACTATTTGACAGGTGTCTAAACCATGTTGCGGACATCCTCTTAACAACTTTCCATATCTTGTCCACGCCTCATATAGAGTTTCATTTGGCTTCTGTGTGAACGTAACAATTTCTGCTTGAAGTCTTACGGCTTTAGATGCAGGAAAGAATTGTTTAAGAAATTTGTCAATTAAAACGTCCCATGTATCGATCGCCCCTTCAGGTAACGATTCCAACCAATCTTTGGCTTCTCCCTTTAAAGTCCAGGGAAATAACATGAGATATATCTGTTCATCCTCCACTTCTCGGATTTTAAATAGTGTGCAGATCCTATTAAAGGTACGTAGATGTTCATTTGGATCTTCCTTCGGCGCACCACTAAATTGGCATTGATTAGTCACCATGTGTAGAATTTGTCCTTTGATTTCATAATCTGGCGCATTAATGTCTGGATGAGTAATTGCGTGACCTTGGCCAGTGCGTTTAGCTCTCATTCGGTCTTCCATACTTAAAGGTTCCAGATTCTCCATATTTGAATTTGTTGAATCGGTATCACTAGATGATTCTGATTTAATAGTTCGTTCCTCAACAATCTTTGTTTGAATGATTGGTGGCTCCGGAGGAAAGTTTAATGGTTCAGGATCTACGAACCGTTCCTGAATATTTTCTGGATTCTCAATTGTGAGGTCGGGTTCAAAAAATGGATTATCGGAAATTTGAACTGAAGTACTTGGTTGACTAGATGACGATTCTAAAGAAAAATCAACGGCGGTTATATTTGTTAAACGATGTCTTGATCTAGTTACAGGTGGTGAACGTACAAAAGGTGATGAACGTCTTGCTCGGTGCATTCACTGAATATCCTATTAGTTTTAAAAAGGAAAGAAAAATTATAATAAGTTATCCAATCAATAGACTTTTCTGATTTTGCCCACGTTTCGAATAGCCAAAAGATGCAGCAGAGGGGCAGGATTCGTTTGGTCTCAATATAATTGAGGACTGTTTGGCTCCAATAACCCGGTCCACGTACAAATCCAACTATTACTACGAACCAGAAAATTTTGATGTCTATTAATTTAACCACTTAAAATAAATTTTCGTAATTTTAAGAAATTTAGATAAGAAGTAGAAAAAAATTCTAAGTCCTAAAAACTAGAATGGCGAGAAATAAGAGAGAAAAAGAGTTCGTAGCAAAAGGTAGAAAAAAAAAAATGGTTGAAAAATAAAAGGTGACGGAAAAATAAAAGAAACTTATAAAAACTTAAAAATACTTGACTAACCTAACCTTATTACTACAACTAACTTAAAATTATAATCGCAAATTGAAATTACTAATTGGAATGATAATTGGTACATAGTAAAAGGTGTCTAAAAATATTAAAGCTTACAAGGAAAAACTAAATCCCAAATGGAAATAACTTAAAAAGAAACTAAAACTTAAAAAGGCGTCGCAAAATTCTAAAGCACCTAAATCTTAGTCTAAAGAAAAAGCACTTAAGGAATTCTACGGCAAAGCCTAAAAATCTAGGAGTAAAAATAACTATAGCAAAAACTAAGTTTAAAATTAAAAATGAGCTAAAAATACAAATATTACGCTACAACGATTAAAAAGGGACAAAATATAAAAATATACAAAAAGTTGTAAAAAGTACAATTTTTATAAAAATATTATTTTTATATTATTTATTTAATAAAACTACTAATTTTATAATTTAATTAAACTTATTTAAACTAAATACATAAATTAAATAAAAAGTAAAAATAAAACTAAAACTAATAATAATAATAATAATAATTAGGTTTTAATAATAATAATTAATAATTACCGTAATTAATGCTCGATTGGGGCTTCCTGTTCGAGTGTCAGAGAAGCTCCGCGAGTCGCGGCATTTAATGCTTCAAACCCCGCGAGTCGCGGGGTTCAGAAATTCAGTTGACAGGTTTGATTATTCGACGCGTTTTTCTTTATTTAATTTTTTATTTTATATTCTGTTTTTAATTTTTATATAAATGAAAGATGTTTAATAAAATTTATATTATTATAAACTAAAATAAAGATAAAGAAACTTATAAAACTTAAATATTTAACAAAATCTTAAAAATGCTTATATTTTTGTTTTTCTTTTTATATTTTTTTTAATAATTAAAACGTATTTTACAAAAACGATTTTTAATAAAAATACTAAAAAATCTTTTTTTTTTTTTTTTTTATATATTAGCGTTGCGCTTCCGGCTTTTAAGATAGTTCCCCGGCAGCGGCGCCAAAAATACTTGATGAAGTGCGAGGTAGTATATAAAATAGTTATTAATTTTTGCAGGAAATACTATTAAATACGATACAATTTTACACAAGATATTTATTTATTTATAGAATGGATATACTTAAACCTTGCTACAACACTTATAGGCAGTGTACCTAATCGTACAGTAGTGTAGTTTTTAGTAAGTCCGGTTCGTTCCGCAGGGAAATCTTTAAACAAAGCTCAACGCTATATTAGTTTACTTTTATAAAAATACAAATATATATATAAGTAATATTATTATTATAAAGGGGGGTTTTTACCGTTTAATGACCGGTTTGTCGATTTTAAAATTTTAGTCGCAGTTAAAACCTAATGTAAAATATAAAATAAATACAAGACTTAAATTAAAGCGTAAAGTAAATAACGATAATGAAATTGCGAATAATAAAAATGCGATAAAATAAAATTGCGATAATTAAAAAGTACGATAATTAAAAGTGCGATAAAATAAAATAAATAAAAGTGCGATAATTAGAAGTGCAATTAAATATAAAATAAAGGAAATTAAATATGAAATAAAAGAATTATGCTTATTTAAACTTCCGTAATCATGATGTTTGACGTGTTGATTTTAGTTTTATGCCCATGGGTTAATTGTCCTTTGTCCTGGATTATTTAATATGTCCGTCTGGTTTTTGTCCATAACAGTCCATCAGTCATAAATATAAATTACAAGTGTCCTTGTCAAATTATTATTATACCCGAAGTTAAATATTCCAACTAATTGGGGATTCGAATTGTAACAAGGTTTTAATACTTTGTTTAATGAATACACCAGGTTATCGACTGCGTGTAAACCAAGGTTTTACCACTTTGTTAACAATTACACCAATTACCCTTGAATGTAATTTCACCCCTGTTTTAATTATTCTAATGGCTATTAATCCATTCCCGTGTCCGGTTAAATGAACGATTATTCGTACATATAAATACCCCGCCCATCGTGTCCGATCGAGTGTATATGGTAATTTATGGGGACGCCCAATTGTAAATCTTTATATTAACATTAACAAACTTTCATTTAGTTAAACAAATATAAAGCCCATTAATAGCCTATAGTCTAATTTCCACAAGTGTCGTTCTTTTGTCCAAACCCCAATTATGGTACAAAGCCCAATTACCCAATTTTAGTAATTAGCCCAACATCATGATTACTTCGTTTTAAATAAGCATAATAATAACTTAGCTACGAGACATTAATGTAAAAAGGTTGAACATAACTTACAATGATTAAAAATAGCGTAGCGTTACACGGACAGAATTTCGACTTACACCCTTACAACATTCGCTAACATACCCTTATTATTAGGATTTAAAATTAAAATTAAAATTAAAATATAAATTATATATATATATATATATATATATATATATATATATATATATATATATATATATATATATATATATCGTATATATTGAGAGAGATAGAGAAATAAGATATGAAATTTGATCAGAATTCGGTTTGCTTTATAGCCAGAGTTGAAAATTGGGGCTCCGCGACTCGCGGCAAAAACCCCTTCAAACTCCGCGAGTCGCGGAGGATGTATTTACAGCTCACACCCTTGGAGTTTCTCTGCCGACGGTTTTATATATATAAATATAATATATATATAATTAATATAATTAATTATATATTATATTATATTTATATACATAGTTAACTTGTAATTTTTAGTCCGTTGCGTCGAGCGTTAAGAGTTGACTCTAGTCCCGGTTCCGGATTTTCGAACGTCCTTGCGTACAATTTTATATTTTGTACTTTGCGTTTTGAATCTTGTACTCTTGTGATTTCGAGACGTTTCTTATCAATAATTGGAACCTTTTTGATTGTCTTTTGTACTTTTGAGCTTTTTGGTCGTTTGCGTCTTCAATTCGTCGAATCTGTCTTTTGTCTTCACCTTTTATTATTTAAACGAATATCACTTGTAAATAGAACAATTGCAACTAAAAGCTTGTCTTTCTTGAGGAATAATGCTATGAAATATATGTTCGTTTTTAGCATTATCACGAGTCTATAAGGAGCACGAGCTATTGGTGCAGCTCCTGGTACAAGATCTATTTGAAATTCAACGGATCGTTGTGGGGGTAATCCCGGTAATTCTTTCGGAAATACATCGGGAAATTCTTTTGCAATGGGAACATCATTGATGCTCTTTTCTTCAGTTTGTACTTTCTCGACGTGTGCTAGAACAGCATAGCAACCTTTTCTTATTAGTTTTTGTGCCTTCAAATTACTAATAATATGTAGCTTCGTGTTGCCCTTTTCTCCGTACACCATTAAGGGTTTTCCTTTTTCTCGTATAATGCGAATTGCATTTTTGTAACAAACGATCTCTGCTTTCACTTCTTTCAACCAGTCCATACCGATTATCACATCAAAACTCCCTAACTCTACTGGTATCAAATCAATCTTAAATATTTCGCTAACCAGTTTAATTTCTCGATTCCGACATATATTATCTGCTGAAATTAATTTACCATTTGCTAATTCGAGTAAAAATTTACTATCCAAAGGCGTCAATGGACAACTTAATTTAGCACAAAAATCTCTACTCATATAGCTTCTATCCGCACCCGAATCAAATAAAACGTAAGTAGATTTATTGTCAATAAGAAACGTACCCGTAACAAGCTCCGGGTCTTCCTGTGCCTCTGCCGCATTAATATTGAAAACTCTTCTACGGCCTTGTCCATTCGTGTTCTCCTGGTTCGGGCAATTTCTAATAATGTGGCCCGGTTTTCCACATTTATAACAAACTACATTGGCATAACTTGCTCCGACACTACTTGCTCCGCCATTACTCGTTCCGACACCATTTGTTCCTTTCGTTCTATTAACCCCTGGTCCATAGACCTCACACTTTGCCGCGCTATGACCATTTCTTTTACACTTGTTGCAAAATTTGGTGCAGAACCCCGAGTGATACTTTTCACACCTTTGGCATAGCTGCTTCTGATTGTTGTTGTTGTTGCGGTTATTATTGTTGTTGGGATGATTATTGTAGTTGCTGTTGTTGTTGTTGTTGTTGTTGTTGGGCCGTTTGTTGTAGTTGCGATTGATGTTGCGATTGTTGGGATAATTGTTGCGATTATTGTTGTAATTGCTGTTGTTGTTGTATTGGTGATTCTTATCACCGTTTTCCTCCCACTTTCTTTTGACTTGCTTCACATTGGCCTCTTCAGCAGTCTGTTCTTTAATTCTTTCTTCAATCTGGTTCACTAGTTTGTGAGCCATTCTACATGCCTGTTGTATGGAGGTGGGCTCGTGTGAACTTATATCTTCTTGGATTCTTTCTGGTAATCCTTTCACAAACGCGTCGATCTTCTCTTCCTCATCTTCGAATGCTCCCGGACACAATAGGCACAATTCTGTGAATCGTCTTTCGTACGTGGTAATATCAAATCCTTGGGTTCGTAACCCTCTAAGTTCTGTCTTGAGCTTATTGACCTCGGTTCTGGGACGATACTTCTCGTACATCAAGTGCTTGAATGCTGACCACGGTAGTGCGTACGCATCATCTTGTCCCACTTGCTCTAGATAGGTATTCCACCATGTTAATGCAGAACCTGTGAAGGTATGCGTTGCGTACTTCACTTTATCCTCTTCAGTACACTTACTTATGGCAAACACCGATTCGACCTTCTCGGTCCACCGTTTCAATCCGATCGGTCCTTCGGTTCCATCAAATTCCAAAGGTTTGCAGGCAGTGAATTCTTTGTAGGTGCATCCTACACGATTTCCTGTACTGCCAGATCCAAGGTTATTGTTGGTATGTAGCGCAGCCTGTACTGCGGCTATGTTTGAAGCTAGAAAAGTACGGAATTCCTCTTCATTCATATTCACGGTGTGTCGAGTAGTCGGTGCCATTTCCTTCAAAATAGTCAAATGGAACAAGTTAATCATACAGAATATTAAGAGTAGTTAATAGTATTTCGTAGCATAATATGAACTCATTTATAAAAGCTTTTTCTTCATATTAGCATTTTATAAGTTTAAATTCGGGTAGTACCTACCCGTTAAGTTCATACTTAGTAGCTAATATACAATTCAACTACCTCAATTCTATATGAAAAACTGATTGTAATAATATTTCACGTTCAAACTTTTATACAATATTTTACAAACTTACAATACCGCTTATTTTACATAAAGCATGAAATATAGCACACAATAACTTTGATACAAGATAGTTGTGAAGATAATTCTATCTAGTACACAAGTCGTTCAGCAAAGGCAATAAAGACACGTAATTCATACGTCCAGAAACAAGTCATGCATTCTGGTTTTACTAGGACTACTTCCCATCCTTGGTCTTATGGAACATAACCGTTATGGCTGTTGATAAGACAGTGTGTTGTAACGTCGTAAAATGGACGAGGGTTACGTAATGACCAACAGTCTCGTAATAACCTAAAAACCTCATTTCTTACCCCAATTACCGACTCCGTCACTTGTGGGAACGTTTTGTTTAATAGTTGTAGCCCGATGTTCTTGTTCTCACTTTGGTGAGAAGCGAACATTACTAACCCGTAAGCATAACATGCTTCTTTATGTTGCATGTTAGCCGCTTTTTCTAAATCACGAAGTCCTATATTCGGATATACTGAGTCAAAATAATTTCTTAACCCGTTGCGTAAAATAGCATTTGGGTTCCCCGCAATAAATGCGTCAAAGTAAACACATCGTAACTTATGGATTTCCCAATGTGATATCCCCCATCTTTCGAACGAAAGCCTTTTATAAACCAAGGCATTCTTGGAACGTTCTTCGAATGTCTTACAAACTGATCTCGCCTTAAATAGTTGTGCCGTGGAATTCTGACCGACTCTAGACAAGATTTCATCAATCACGTCTCCGGGTAGGTCTCTTAAAATATTGGGTTGTCTATCCATTTTGTGTTTTTATACTGTAAAATAGACAAGTGTTAGATTCATAAAAAAAATACTTATTAATACAAGCAATTTTTACATATATCATAAAGCATAAGCACACTATATTACATATATTACACCACACGAATATAACTATCTTATTCCGACTCGCTCGTTTCTTCTTGTTCGGTTTTGGTTCGTTTTGCCATGTTTCTAGGGATATATGATGTTCCCCTAATACGAGCCGTCGTTGTCCACATTGGTTTAGAAAAACCTGGTGGTTTAGAGGTTCCCGGGTCATTGTTACAACTTAAGGACTTCGGGAGTTGACGATACATATAAAGTACATCGGGGTTGGAATTAGATTTCTCTATTTTTATGCCCTTTCCCTTATTATTTTCTTTTGCCTTTTTAAATTCAGTTGGGGTAATTTCTATAACATCATCGGAATTCTCGTCGGAATCCGATTCATCGGAGAATTGGTAATCCTCCCAATATTTTGCTTCCTTGGCGGAAACACCATTGACCATAATTAACCTTGGTCGGTTGGTTGAGGATTCTCTTCTACTTAACCGTTTTATTATTTCCCCCACCGGTTCTATTTCTTCTTCCGGTTCCGATTCTTCTTCCGGTTCCGACTCTTCTTCCGGTTCCTCTTCGGGAACTTGTGAATCAGTCCACGAATCATTCCAATTTACATTTGACTCTTCATTATTATTAGGTGAGTCAATGGGACTTGTTCTAGAGGTAGACATCTATCACATAATATCAAACACGTTAAGAGATTAATATATCACATAATATTCATATGTTAAAAATATATAGTTTCCAACAAAAATGTTAAGCAATCATTTTTAAAGAAAACACGGTCGAAGTCCAGACTCACTAATGCATCCTAACAAACTCGATAAGACACACTAATGCAAATTTTCTGGTTCTCTAAGACCAACGCTCGGATACCAACTGAAATGTCCCGTTCTTATTGATTAAAAACGTTCCATATTAATTGATTTCGTTGCGAGGTTTTGAACTCTATATGAGACGTTTTTCAAAGACTGCATTCATTTTTAAAACAAACCATAACCTTTATTTCATAAATAAAGGTTTAAAAAGCTTTACGTAGATTATCAAATAATGATAATTTAAAATATCCTGTTTACACACGACCATTACATAATGGTTTACAATACAAATATGTTACATCGAAATCAGTTTCTTGAATGCAGTTTTTACACAATATCATACAAACATGGACTCCAAATCTTGTCCTTATTTTAGTATGCAACAGCGGAAGCTCTTAGTATTCACCTGAGAATAAACATGCTTTAAACGTCAACAAAAATGTTGGTGAGTTATAGGTTTAACCTATATATATCAAATCGTAACAATAGACCACAAGATTTCATATTTCAATACACATCCCATACATAGAGATAAAAATCATTCATATGGTGAACACCTGGTAACCGACATTAACAAGATGCATATATATAAGAATATCCCCATCATTCCGGGACACCCTTCGGATATGATATAAATTTCGAAGTACTAAAGCATCCGGTACTTTGGATGGGGTTTGTTAGGCCCAATAGATCTATCTTTAGGATTCGCGTCAATTAGGGTGTATGTTCCCTAATTCTTAGATTACCAGACTTAATAAAAAGGGGCATATTCGATTTCGATAATTCAACCATAGAATGTAGTTTCACGTACTTGTGTCTATTTTGTAAATCATTTATAAAACCTGCATGTATTCTCATCCCAAAAATATTAGATTTTAAAAGTGGGACTATAACTCACTTTCACAGATTTTTACTTCGTCGGGAAGTAAGACTTGGCCACTTGTTGATTCACGAACCTATAACAATATATACATATATATCAAAGTATGTTTAAAATATATTTACAACACTTTTAATATATTTTGATGTTTTAAGTTTATTAAGTCAGCTGTCCTCGTTAGTAACCTACAACTAGTTGTCTACAGTTAGATGTACAGAAATAAATCGATAAATATTATCTTGAATCAATCCACGGCCCAGTGTATACGTATCTCAGTATTGATCACAACTCAAACTATATATATTTTGTAATCAACCTCAACCCTGTATAGCTAACTCCAACATTCACATATAGAGTGTCTATGGTTGTTCCGAAATATATATAGATGTGTCGACATGATAGGTCGAAACATTGTATACGTGTCTATGGTATCTCAAGATTACATAATATAAAATACAAGTTGATTAAGTTATGGTTGGAATAGATTTGTTACCAATTTTTACGTAGCTAAAATGAGAAAAATTATCCAATCTTGTTTTACCCATAACTTCTTCATTTTAAATCCGTTTTGAGTGAATCAAATTGCTATGGTTTCATATTGAACTCTATTTTATGAATCTAAACAGAAAAAGTATAGGTTTATAGTCGGAAAAATAAGTTACAAGTCATTTTTGTAGAGGTAGTCATTTCAGTCGAAAGAACGACGTCTAGATGACCATTTTAGAAAACATACTTCCACTTTGAGTTTAACCATAATTTTTGGATATAGTTTCATGTTCATAATAAAAATCATTTTCTCAGAATAACAACTTTTAAATCAAAGTTTATCATAGTTTTTAATTAACTAACCCAAAACAGCCCGCGGTGTTACTACGACGGCGTAAATCCGGTTTTACGGTGTTTTTCGTGTTTCCAGGTTTTAAATCATTAAGTTAGCATATCATATAGATATAGAACATGTGTGTAGTTAATTTTAAAAGTCAAGTTAGAAGGATTAACTTTTGTTTGCGAACAAGTTTAGAATTAACTAAACTATGTTCTAGTGATTACGAGTTTAAACCTTCGAATAAGGTAGTTTTATATATATGAATCGAATGATGTTATGAACATCATTACTACCTCAAGTTTAGTAGGTACACCTACTGCAAGTGACAAGAAATGATCTAGCTTCAAAGGATCTTGGATGGCTTGAAAGTTCTTGAAGTAGGATCATGACACAAAAACAAGTTCAAGTAAGATTTTTACTCGAATTAAGATAGTTTATAGTTATAGAAATTGAATCAAAGTTTGAATATGAATATTACCTTGAATAAGAAAGATAACCTACTGTATATAACAAAGGTTTCTTGATCTTAGATGATTACTTGAAATGGATTAGAAAGCTTGGAAGTAAATTAGTAAACTTGAAGGGATTTTTGAAGTGTTCTTGAAGTGTTCTTCCTATGATGATTATAGCTTGATTCTTGAAGTGATTTTTGATGAAGATGATGATTAACTACTAGAAAAATACGTTCATAATAGTGTGTGTGTGTGTGTGTGTGTTGAGAGAGAATTAGAAAGAGAATTGGAAGTGAAATGGAGTGAATGATGAGTGGTAATTGGTGAGTGGTGAGTGGGGTTAAAAGGAGTTCTAGTTAGTTGACTAGCTCATGGTAGAAGTTAAAATTGATTAGTCATACATGACATAATCAAGAGTGGAATCCCATGCTAGTTCCTATTGGTATATACTCATAGTAAGTACGTTTTGAAGCTGTGTATAATACGGGTAAGAATACGACTAGAATTCCTTATGAAAGGAAAGAATGGAAAAGTAACTGTAACCATTTTCGTTAAGTATGAGTGTTTTGATATATGTCTTGAAGTCTTCCAAAAGTATTTTAATACATCTAAATACACTACATGTATATATATTTTAACTGAGTCGTCAAGTCATCGTTAGTCGTTACATGTAAGTGTTGTTTTGAAACCTTTAAGTTAACGATCTCAATTAATGTTGTTAACCCATTGTTTATTATATCTAATGAGATGTTAAATAATTATATTATCATGATATTATGATATATTAATATATCTTAATATGATATATATACATTTAAATGTCGTTACAACGATAATCGTTACATATATGTCTCGTTTAGAAATCCTTAAGTTAGTAGTCTTGTTTATATGTATATAACTCATTGTTAATATACTTATGGAGATACTTACTTATCATAATCTCATGTTAACCATATGTATATCCATATATATATCGTCATGTCGTTTTTACAAGTTTTAACGTTCGTGAAGCGCCGGTCAACTTGGGTGGTCAATTGTCTATATGAAACATATTTCAATTAATCAAGTCTTAACAAGTTTGATTGCTTAACATGTTGGAAACATTTAATCATGTAAATATCAATCTCAATTAATATATATAAACATGGAAAAGTTCGGGTCACTACAGTTTTCATGGATGACTTTTCAGTCTTCGGTGATACATTTGAATCATGTCTAGTTAATCTTGAACGAATGCTTATTAGATACGAACAATCAAATCTAGTACTTAATTGGGAGAAATGTCATTTCATGGTTAGAGAAGGCATCGTTCTTGGACATAAAATCTCAAAGGAAGGAATTGAAGTGGATAGAGCTAAAGTAGATATAATTGCTAAACTTCCACATCCCACCAATGTTAGAGGAGTTAGGAGTTTTCTAGGGCATGCCGGTTTTTACCGACGTTTCATAAAATATTTTTCTAAAATTGCCACTCCTATGAATAAACTCCTAGAAAAAGATGTTCCATTCATCTTTTCAGATGAATGCATCAAATCTTTTAATATTCTTAAAGAAAAACTCACTAATGCGCCGATCATGATAACTCCAAATTGAAATCTACCGTTTGAACTAATGTGCGATGCAAGTGATTTTGCAATGGGGGCCGTTTTAGGATAAAGGATTGAAAAACGATTTCAACCTATATATTATGCTAGTAAGACGTTACAAGGAGAACAAACGAACTATACAACTACTG
Source organism: Rutidosis leptorrhynchoides (assembly GCF_046630445.1). NCBI lineage: Eukaryota > Viridiplantae > Streptophyta > Magnoliopsida > Asterales > Asteraceae > Rutidosis > Rutidosis leptorrhynchoides. Next base: position 140,934,824 of record NC_092342.1, on the reverse strand, counting down.
AAAAAGAACTCCTTGCTATTGTATTTACTTTTGACAAATTTCGTTCATATCTCGTTCTAGCTAAAACGGTAGTCTATACCGATCATTCTGCTCTTAGATACCTATTTTCGAAACAAGATGCTAAACCAAGATTAATCCGTTGGATCTTACTCTTACAAGAGTTCGATATTGAAATCCGAGACAAAAAGGGAGCAGAAAATCTCGCCGCTGATCATCTTTCTCGTCTTGAAAATCCTGAATTAGAAGTTCTGAATGAATCGGCCATACAAGACAACTTTCCTGATGAATATCTATTGAAGATATATTATAATGAAATTCCATGGTTTGCAGACTATGCAAACTACTTAGTATGTGGATTCCTTGAAAAAGGGTTGTCGTACCAAAAACGAAAGAAATTCTTTAGTGATTTAAAACACTATTTCTGGGAAGATCCACATTTATTTAAAAGTTGTCCCGATGGAATAATACGCCGATGTGTATTCGGAGATGAAGCTAGTCAAATATTAAACCATTGTCACACAGGACCAACAGGAGGGCATTATGGGCCTCAACTCACAGCAAGAAAAGTTTACGATGCTGGATTCTATTGGCCTACAATTTTCAAAGACGCACACCTTCTTTGCAAATCCTGTGATGCTTGTCAAAGGGCCGGAAAAATAAGTCAACGTGATGAAATGCCACAAAATGTAATTCAAGTATGTGAAGTATTTGACATTTGGGGTATTGACTTTATGGGTCCATTTCCAAAATCTCATAATAATCTCTACATTTTCGTTGCCATTGATTATGTATCTAAATGGGCGGAAGCACAAGCTCTCCCAACTAACGATGCACGAGTTGTAGTCAACTTTTTAAAACGTCTTTTTGTCAGGTTTGGAACACCGAAAGCTTTAATAAGTGATCGGGGTACTCATTTTGTAATAATCAACTTGAGAAAGTTCTCAAAAGATATGGAGTAACTCATAAAATCTCAACCGCTTATCATCCACAAACAAGTAGACAAGTTGAAAATACCAACCGAGCTTTAAAACGTATTCTAGAGAAAACCGTAGGATCAAATCCGAAGAAATGGTCCATTTATCATTTCTTACTAAAGCAGGAGACCCGGGTGAATTTATCATTTCTTGCTTGCTTAATGATGGTGTTGTATATAATGGACTCGCAGATTTAGGAGCAAGTGCAAATATTATGCCTCTTTCCTTATACAAAAGATTAGGTATAGGTAAATTAAAACCAACCAAAATAGGTGTTCAATCATTTGACCTAACCATTAAACACCCTGTTGGAATAGCAAATAATTTACTTGTTAACGTGGGAAGTTTGACCTTTGTTGCAAACTTCATAGTGATTAATATGGAGGAAAACCTTGATATTCCTCTAATTTTAGGTCGCCCATTTTTAGCAACCACCGAGGCATTCATTGATGTAAGAGAAGGTAGAATGACACTTAGAGATAGTGATAAATCAATCACCTTTGTGAACCGAAAGTTTAGATCTCCACCAACCAAAACTGTTAGACCAATAAAAATACATAAGTGTGGGGAAGATGAAGAAACACTTAATGATGATCCAATCACAAAGAACCCCGTTGATGATACAAAATTAGATGAACCCGTTTTTAACAGTTCAACGAAGAAACTTTATAAACGGATTCACGATGCTAAGATTAAGGGAAACTTTAAGTTATGTAACCAATTAGTATCCAATTTATCACCAAAAGAAAAGGCAATGTTAGTTGAATTTGTGAAAGTTACGGAGGAAATCAACAAATGGATTGAAGAAAAAGTCAGAGATATACAAGTTGTTAATGATCCAATTGAAAACGAAGTTAATCACAATTTCAACACCACGGCTAACAAAGTGTGTGGAGAATCAAGTCTTTTAAGGATAATATGTATTTCTGTTAGAGTTAGATATTCTGTTTTCGTGTAGTTCTCGAGAATGGAATCCGAATGGTCTTTCCCTAGCAGACCCTAAAGAACTAGTCTTCTCCCCCCATTCTGAATTTTTATTTTTTTTAGGTTTTACGAGATGAAGACTTCATGTGAACTAAACCATGGTCTAATGCTACACGCTTTGATCACTAAACGTAATAATGACACCCTTCCAAGTGAATTGGTATCATTAATCAGAGGCAAATTGGACGGAGTAAGAAAAGAATCCAGGAACGAAAATAATAAGTTACAGTTTGGTAAAGGAAAATCAAAATTCGCAGCGAAAAGAAGAGCACGACACCTTGAAAGATGTCACAAATGCGGAAAATGGTCACACGAAGGAAAATGCTCAACGAATCAGACATATTCCAATACCGAATTCGTTACTTTATGCAGAGATGGACCGTTCATATGTTTCGAAGAAAAAACATTGAATGCTCGAGGATACGCCTATGTAGCTATGAAAAATCAATTAGTCTGACTATCTTATGAGTGGGCAAAAGCAGGTCACTGAGAATTCTATCTTACAGGTAAGTATGTACAGTTTTTATTTTTATTTTATTGCTTTTAACCTTTTGATAATAAACGCTAAATCGTTCGCTATAAAGTATTAAATTGGTATTCAATAAAATTAGGTTTTGCGACCGAAATTATTGATATCATACAAAAATTTATTACATCATTACAAAATTTACCGTTTATTCTTAAGGTATAAATATCTTTAATCAATCAACCCAAAATATTTAAAAAAATTAGTCAGGAGTAAAACTAGGTAATATAGCCGAAATTACTTTACCGAAAAGAGGGGCGTATATTTTTGATAATATTTGATTGATTAAAGTGGGATAAAAGACCAAAAAGATTTTTAATTTTATTTTTACTTTGTTTATTAATATATAAATATTAAATTATTATTGTAAACTTTTTAAATCAATATATTTAAGTTTGTAAATATTTGAAAAATTAATATTTTTAATATAAATTTGTATGTATAAAAACAAAAAAAATATAATATAAATTTGGTGTGAATTTTTTTTATTTTTATTAATATGAATTTTTAATTTTATGCATTTTTAAATTTAAGTTTGGTGTAAATTTTTAAAATTTTAATAATATGAATTTTTAATTTTATGCATTTAAGTTTGGTGTGAATTTAAAAACAAAAAAATTTACTTTATTTCGTTAAGTTAAAAATATGATTTTTAAAATTCGCCGTAAGTTGAAGACTAGGTCATTGAACCGAAATTGCTCTACCCAAGGGAGGGACGAGAACTTTTATTATCATTATTTTTAATCTTATTGAATTAAAGTATGCCAAAAACATTAAAAACTCAAAAATCTTTACTTTTAAAACCTCGCTTTGAATTGACAAATTTTAAAATTTTGTCGAGGGACGGACTAGGACAACGATCCGAAACGCCCTCATCCTAAAAAGAAACAAATTTTTAAAATTTAATTTGATTATATGTCTTAAAAGTTATAAGGTTTTTATAAAAAAAAAAAAAAAAAAAAAAAAAAAAAAAAAACAAAAATGTATTGTACCCGAACCCCATGCGATCGCATGGGATTTGGCCTTCCAATCAATGCGATCGCATGGAGCTGGAATTTTGGCCAAAAACAAAAGGCAGTCTGTTCTACTCTCTTCACAAACATACACACAAAACACACGAACCTACTCCCAAATAATCTCTAAAAATCACAAATTTTCACCGTAATTCGTCAAATTTCTTGCTCTAATCATGCCTAGGTTCGTATTCTTCAACAAAAAGGTAAAAATTACACCCCTAAACTCATAAATTTTCTAGTTTTTGTGATAATTACCAATATTTTACCTAATTTGATTTTGTTAATTTCTAGTGTAATTAATGTTAAATTGTTAGTATTTTATGCATGTATAACCTAGATTGATGCTATTTAACATGATTTGAAGCCAAAAACTTCAAAATTTTTAGAAATCTAGGGTTTGTGTTCTTGAGCAATTTGGGGCTTTTTGATATAAACAGGTTATGGCCGATTTTTATCATGAATTATTGCTAAATTAAGTAGTGTAACATGTTTAGGTAGCTAAATGATCCAAACTTTGATCCTAAACATAATTTTTTAGAATTAAAGTGGACTTTTTAAGTACAAAATTCATGAACTTGATTAATTTGATATAATTGCCATTTGAGATTTGTTTAATTGCTAGTAAAGGTTGTTTTAACATGTTATTTGAGTTGAATGCTTATGAACTTTGTAAACATTTTCATTTATGCTTATTTGAAAAAGTGTAGAATTAATAAAATTGTGAAAATGTGTATAAGTTTAATTTTGATTTAACATGTTATTGTAATTGTTTCAAGTTGTTATTTTGCTAACACTAATGCATATTTGGATGCACAAATTTTGTGTTTAATGTGTTTTGCAGAAAACCGATACTGCTGGTGCTTCATCATCATCTAGACAACCACAACAAGAGCCTGAACCAAAATATGAGCCGCAATACGAGCCAGAACGCGAACAAGAACCACAACAGGAACAACAACATCAACCTGATCAACATGTACCTTATTATGATCCGCTACAATTTATTGATGCCTTCACAGTATTTCTGATACATACGCCAGTAGAATACCCAACGATTCTTGAACATACATTGCATCCAAATCTGAGATTCGATAGAAGCTGGAGAGATTACCCGGCATATCAAAGTAATAAATTCAAATTAGTAACGAAAGATGTAGAGGTGCCTAGGGTAATTGATTGGAATCCTTTGGAAACGGTACATCTAGCTGACCGTGTTAGACTGCTACTGATTCAAAGGTATGGCAGTTCTTCTTTTACCAATTGGGAACGTATATTCACCATTCGTAGGCCTGTATATAAGGAATGGTGTGTCAAGCTTATGAGTACTATAGCATTAAATGCAGATGTAGATAGGTTAGATGATAGAAGTTTTCTTAGATTTATACTTGGCCGTAGGATGTACAGGATGTAGTGACCCGGAAATTTCCGATCAAATTTAAACTTTAATATTTATATGTTTCTGACACGATAAGAAAAATCTTTAATGTTGAGTCTAAAAACTTTGAACTGGTTTTATATATATGCTATTACCCTTTGACCAATGACGACAATTCACGAACCATTGTTGAAAATAAAAATAAATATATGTACAACAATAAATGTATATATATATATATATATATATATATATATATATATATATATATATATAAACAATAATGAAAAGTAATGTAATATAATAAGATCAAATATGTAAATAAGATATAAAATAATTGTGTTGTACTTAAAATGGATTTATACATAAATATATGATTTCTATAGATAAATATTATAATATGTATATTGTAATATATATAAGAATTTAATACTTAGTACAAGTTACTATATATTAGATGTTACGTAATTAGTAAATTGCATATATTAAATGTAAAAACAAGTTAAAAATATAATTGTCATAATAACCTTAGTATTATTTTTTATCATCAATATCAAAATTAGTTATAATTGTAATTTAATTATTATCAGATAATATTATTGTTATTATTAAGTATTAGTACTATAAATATTGTTAGTAAAATAATTAATTAGAATTATAAATATTATTATTATGGTTATTATCATTAATTATTATCATTTGTAATATTATTAAATATCATCATTATAAATATTATTTTTGGTATTATTTTGGCATATCATTATAAATATTTTGTTATTAGTATTTTTATTATTATTACTAATATTAATTAAAATTATTTAATTATTTTTATTAGGATCTCTATCAATAATATTATAAGTATTATTAATATATTTATAATTACTAAATATTAGTATTAACTATATAAATATGAAATCAGATGAATGAGGATAAACGCGTACAAATCACACCAACCTTTTATTGTTTGTTTCCTGGATTACTGTATAATTATAGAAGACTCGTTTGACACCAGGAAGATTACAAAATCTGTTAAGCATCAATATCAAATTCTATTTTTTTTTCATATCTTCTTTGTCTGTCTCATTTTTTTTTATTTTTTTTATTTAACGACTGCAGTTATAAAATGGACGAATTCAGTTGTTAAAAAAAAAACACTCGACATACCACTACTTTTATCGATGACTTAATACACTAAACAGTTTTAATTGTTGAATTTAAAACATATATTTTTTTTTAAGATCGATATCTCTGTTATCGACCAAGAACACCAAAAAGTGAAATTTCAAACGATTTTAAAAATGTAATAGTTCAGGATTGTTAGTAATCATGTATTAAAACTATCTGTGAAGTTTCAGAATCCAATTTATCGAATTGGATTCTAATTTCCAAGTCAAACTTTATTTTTAAAAAAGTCAACAAATGTTCATCAGCTTAATTCGCGTTTTCTGTTTAAATTTAGGTTAATTTTATAATTCATATAGTTTCTAGGGGTGTTTTGAAACATAGATTGTGTTATAACATTTTTCTATAACGTCCTAAAAATCGAAATCATGAATTTTTCTTATTTTTTCCTTACGGCTGCAGTAGCAGCTCTTTTTATTTTTTTATTTTTTTTATTCCTTCTCATTTTCAAAATAATCCAAGAGTAATATAGGTAGATTAGGAATTGATGAAAGTCCCAAATTGATTGTTTCTGTTTTCAAATATGTATTAGAATTAAATTAAAAGATTGTTGTTTTTTGGATCGATTGGGTTGTAGAAAAAGAAGAACATCAGGATAAGAGGAGTTATAAATAATCGGTTGTGATATAAATCAGAAAATTGAATTGGTTCAGCTGGTCCGTTGGAGTAATAGGGTAGCGAGAGGTCGAGGTTTCAATCCTGGGTAGAGGCAACTTTTTATATTTAAAAGCTATTTTGAGGTAGTCATTTATTATTATTATTATTATTATTATTATTATTATTATTATTATTATTATTATTATTATTATTATTATTATTATTATTATTATTATTATTATTATTATTATTATTATTATTTTCATTATGATTATTGCTATTATTGTATTGTCATTATAAATTGTTATTATCACTATTATTATTAAAAATTGTTATCATGATTAATATTATAGTTATTATTATTATTACTAATGTATTAGTTAGCAAAATATTATAAGTATCACTATTATAGTCACAAATATGAATATTTATTATGATTACTAATTTATTATTTTAGTACTATAACAACTACGATTATATTTAGGATTACTATTAGTATTGTTGACATAAGAATAATACAAGTTATTATTATACTAGTATTAACATCATTCTTTGTAATTATTAGTATTATTATTATTATTATTAACATAATCACCATTGTTAACAATATCATTATTATTATTATCAGTATGATCAACATTAAGAAAGTTATTATTATTAGTAAATTATTATTTTCAATACTATCATTATATTCTTTTCAGATAAATATTTTGTATCTAAGATATACTTATACTATAAAAGTATTAATAGTTTATATACTTATATATATCAAACATATTAACACTGTGTATATAAATACTTATATATAACAAACCAATGATTTTTTTTTATATAATACTAATCATATATGTATAGAGATATTAATATAACTAAATATTTAGATATTAATCATTTTAAGTATATATACAACATAAAAACATATAACATATAATTTAAAATATAATATAAATATTTGTTTTAATGGAGTTTAGTATAAATTCTATATAACTAAAAATATAAAGATTAATACATTCTAATAAAGGAAATCATGTGTTTCCATTATGAGTATTAATATATAAACAAATGATATAGGTTCGTGAATACGAGGCCAACCCTGCATTGTTCGGTTGTTAAATGTCGTCATATGTATTTTTACTACAAAATACATTAGGTGAGTTTCATTAATCCCTTTTTAAATGTTTTCGCAATATATATTTTGGGACTAAGAGTACATGCGCTGCTTTTATAACTGTTTTACAAAATAGACACAAGTAATCGAAATTCCGTTCTATGGTTGACTGATCGAAACTAAATATGCCCCTTTTTATTAAGTCTGGTAATCTAAGAATTAGGGAACAGACACCCTAATTGACGCGAACTCTAAAGATAGATCTATCGGGCCCAACTAGCTCTATCCAAAGTACCGAATGCTTTAGTACTTCGAAATTTATATCATGTCCGATGGAGGATCCCGGAATGATGGGGATATTCTTATATGTATATTGTGAATGTCGGTTACCAGGTGTTCAATCCATATGAATGATATTTTTGTCTCTATGCATGGGACGTATATTTATGAGAAATGGAAATATGAAATCTTGTGGTCTATTAAAATTATGAAATGATTATTTATGTTAAACTAATGAACTCACCAACCTTTTGGTTGACTCTTGAAAGCATGTTTATTCTCAGGTATGAAAGAAATCTTCCGTTGTGCAATTGCTCATTTTAAAGATATTACTTGGAGTCATTCATGACATATTTCAAAAGACGTTGCATTCGAGTCGTCGAGTTCATCAAGATTATTATTAAGTCAATTATAGTTGGTTATATTATGAAATGATATGCATGCCGTCAATTTTCGTTGTAAAGAAAGATTGTCTTTTAAAATTGAATGCGATGTTTATAAAATGTATCATATAGAGGTCAAATACCTCGCGATGTAATCAACTGTTGTGAATCGTTTATAATCGATATGGACTTCGTCCGAATGGATTAGGATGGGCCTCTACAGTTGGTATCAGAGCGGTGGTCTTAGCGAACCAGGTCTACATTAGTATGCATAACTGATAAGTCGTTAGGATGCATTAGTGAGTCTGGACTTTGACCGTGTCTGCATGTCAAAAATTTTGCTTATCATTTTTGTCAAAAATCATCTGCTTATCATCCTTAGGAAATTACCTGCTCATTATTCTTAGTCTAGACACGTTTTACTGCATTTACTGCATGAATAGTGTATAGACAAAATTCATATCTTAGCGTATCTGACAATTCATATCTTAGCGTATCTGTTACTGTAGACCTTGCCTGATATCTCTCGTAAATTTCTCCGTAATTTAAGGGATCCTGGTACTATATATATCTATGCATATTATGCATTGAGAATACATTCAACTATCAATTGTTGTCACTAAACTCTTCATACCAAAAATCTTTTCTGTGATCGCGTAAGATGGCCTCTACGAATCGACCAAGTTCCTCTGACTCCGAAGACAGCGTGATGGGAGCACAACAACCAATCAACTACCGAGATTACTGGAGAAAATGGGGGTGGGTTCGTGACATACTCACCCTATGGAGAAGGGAAGAAGGTACTCCATATCATGAACCGAATCTACCACCTAACCTTGGAGTACTTGACCCGCTCACCGGCGAACCCGTTCGCAACACCGTTTATACCCGTTTTGCCAGAATTTTTCATCTTGAGACTACCATTAACGGAACTAGAAAAGATATCCGATCTCTACCTCACACTGATAACCAACCAGGGTTAGTAGAAGAAGTTAGAGAACTCTGAGCTCGAGTATTAACTTTAGAGAGCACGGTACACAATTTACAAGCACCCGCAGTATCACCAACACCAGTAACGTCACCAGCCTCAGCACTAACGGCACCAGTACCACCAACAACCCAAGTTTCAACAATCCATGCCTCAACATCTCATTCTGTACCTCTAGTATAATCATCGTTCTACGTATCGTTCTACATCAATTACCTTCGTTCTTCATGGCGATTATGTAATCTCTAATGTTTTAGAAATTATGTATTCTTGTTCTAACGGTAAATCAGATGTGTTAATATCATATTAACTCATTAAATCCATGACTGTATCTGAAGAAAATATATATGTATATATGATAATGCTAAAAACAAACATATATTTCATAGCATTATTCCTCAAGAAAGACAAGCTTTTAGTTGCAATTGTTCTATTTACAAGTTATATTCGTTTAAATAATAAAAGGTGAAGACAAAAGACAGATTCGACGAATTGAAGACGCAAACGACCAAAAAGCTCAAAAGTACAAAAGACAATCAAAGAGGTTCCAATTATTGATAAGAAACGTCTCGAAATTACAAGAGTACAAGATTCAAAACACAAAGTACAAGATATTAAATTGTACGCAAGGACGTTCGAAAATCCGGAACCGGGACCAGAGTCAAATCTCAACGCTCGACGCAACGGACTAAAAATTACAAGTTAACTATGTATATAAATATAATATAATATATAATTAATTATATATATTATATATATATTATATTTATATAATAAACCGTCGGTAAACAAAGAGCCAAAATGGAGTGAGCTGTATTTACAAACTCCGCGACTCGCGGAGTTTGAAGGTAAAAAGGGCCGCGAGTCGTGGAGCCCCAAATTCTGAAACTCCCTATAAAAGCAAACGAATTCTGATCGCAAAAACCAACATACATATCCATCCTCTCTATATCTATACGTAAATATTTATATTTATATTTTAATTTTAATTTTAATTTTAATTTTAATTTTAATTTTAATCCTAATAATAAGGGTATGTTAGCGAATATTGTAAGGGTGTAAGTCGAAATTCTGTCCGTGTAACGCTACGCTATTTTTAATCATTGTAAGTTATGTTCAACCTTTTTAATTTAATGTCTCGTAGCTAAGTTATTATTATGCTTATTTAAAACGAAGTAGTCATGATGTTGGGCTAATTACTAAAATTGGGTAATTGGGCTTTGTACCATAATTGGGGTTTGGACAAAAGAACGACACTTGTGGAAATTAGACTATGGGCTATTAATGGGCTTTATATTTGTTTAACTAAATGATAGTTTGTTAATGTTAATATAAAGATTTACAATTGGGCGTCCCTATAAATTATCATATACACTCGATCGGACACGTTGGGCGGGGTATTTATATGTACGAATAATCATTCATTTAACCGGACACGGGAATGGATTAATAGCCACTAGAATTGTTGAAACAGGGGTGAATTACATTCAAGGGTAATTGGTGTAATTGTTAACAAAGTAGTAAAACCTTGGTTTACACGCAGTCGATAACCTGGTGTATTCATTAAACAAAGTATTAAAACCTTGTTACAATTCGAATCCCCAATTAGTTGGAATATTTAACTTCTGGTATAAGGATAATTTGACGAGGACACTCGCACTTTATATTTATGACTGATGGACTGTTATGGACAAAAACTAGACGGACATATTAAATAATCCAGGACAAAGGACAATTAACCCATGGGCATAAAACTAAAATCAACACGTCAAACATCATGGTTACGGAAGTTTAAATAAGCATAATTCTTTTATTTCATATTTAATTTCCTTTATTTTATATTTAATTGCACTTCTAATTATCGCATTTTTATTGTTATTGTATTTAATTGCACTTTTAATTATCGTACTTTTTAATTATCGCAAGTTTATTTTATCGCACTTTTATTATTCGCAATTTCATTATCGTTATTTACTTTACGCTTTAAATTAAGTCTTGTATTTATTTATTATTTTACATTTGGTTTTAACTGCGACTAAAATTTTAAAATCGACAAACCGGTCATTAAACGGTAAAAACTCCCCTTTATAATAATAATATTACTTATATATATATTTGTAAAAGTAAACTAATATAGCGTTAAGCTTTGTTTAAAGATTTTCCCTGTGGAACGCACCGGACTTACTAAAAACTACATTACTGTACGATTAGGTACACTGCCTATAAGTGTTGTAGCAAGGTTTAAGTATATTCATTCTCTAAATAAATAAATATCTTGTGTAAAATTATATCGTATTTAATAATATTTTCTTGTAAAAATTAATAGTATTTTATACCCCTCTGCTAAAACATCAAGTTATTTTTGGCGCCGCTGCCGGGGACAATTTAGCTTAAAAGCCGGAAGCGCAACGCTAATTAAAAAAAAAGATTTTTAGTTTACTTTTATTAAAATTCGTTTTTATAAAAATACGTTTTAAATATTCGAAAATATAAAAAAGAAAAACAAAAATATAAGTATTTTTAAGATTTTGTTAAATATTTAAGTTTTGTAACGTTTCTTTATTTGTATTTTATAAAAATATAAAGTTTTATTTAAATATTTTGTGTTTATTTATAACATAAAAAAAAACTGAAAAAAAATATATATATATAAATCTAGTTTTAAGATTTTTATTTATAAAATTATAAAGTAGTTCTATTTTTATTTTAGTTTTTAAATATAAGTTTTTATTATATAAATATTTATATTTTAAAAAAAAAATATAAAACAGAAAATATAAAAAAAAAAGTCGAATTAAAAACTGTACCTGAGTTGAATTCTGGAACCCCGCGACTCGCGGAGTTTTCTGCTTCGGGCACCGCAACTCGCGGAGACACTCTGACACCGACAGAACCCTAATTCAGCATTAATTACGGGTAATTATTAATTATTATTATTATTATTATTAACCCTAATTAATTATTATTATTATAATTAGTTTTACTTTTTATTTAATTTATATTTTAGTTAAATTAGTTTAATTAAATTGTAAAATTAATAGTTTTAATAAATAAATAATATAAAAATAATTATTTTATAAAATTTGTACTTTTTACAACTTTTTGTATATTTTTATATTTTGTCCCTTTTTAATTGTTTTAGCGTAATATTTGTATTTTTCGCTCATATTTAGTTTTAAACTTAGTTTTTGCCATAGTTATTTTTACTTCTAGATTTTTAGGCTTTGCCGTAGAATTCCTTAAGTGCTTTTTCTTTAGACTAAGATTTAGGTACTTTAGAACATTGCGACGCCTTTTTAAGTTTTAGTTTCTTTTTAAGTTATTTCCATTTGGGATATAGTTTTTCCTGTAAGCTTTAATATTTTTAGACGACTTTTACCAATGTATCAATTATCATTCCAATTAGTAATCTCAATTTGCGATTATAATTTTAAGTTAGTTGTAGTAATAAGGTTAGGTTAGTCAAGTATTTTTAAGTTTTATAAGTTTCTTTTATTTTTCAGTCACCTTTTATTTTTCAACCATTTTTCTTTTTCGACCTTTTTCGACACGCTCTTTTTCTTTCTTATTTCTCGCTATTCTAGTTTTTAGGACATAGACTTTTATTCTACTTCTTATCTAAATTTCTTAAAATTACGAAAATTTATTTTAAGTGGTTAAATTGATAGACATCAAAATTTTCTGGTTCGTAGTAATAGTTGGATTTGTATGTGGACCGGGTTATTGGAGCCAAACAGTCCTCAATTATATTGAGACCAAACGAATCCTGCCCCTCTGCTGCATCTTTTGGCTATTCGAAACGTGGGCAAAATCAGAAAAGTCTATTGATTGAATAACTTATTATAATTTTTCTTTCCTTTTAAAAACTAATAGGATATTCAGTGAATGCACCGAGCAAGACGTTCACCACCTTTTGTACGTTCACCACCTGTAACTAGATCAAGACATTTAGCAAATATTACCGCCGTTGATTTTTCTTTAGAATCGTCATCCAGTCGACCAAGTACTCCAGTTCAAATTTCCGATAATCCATTTTTTGAACCCGACCTCACAATTGAGAATCCGGAGAATATTCAGGAACGATTCGTAGATCCTGAACCACTAAATTTTCCTCCGGAACCACCAATCATTCAAACAGAGATTGTTGAGGAACGAACCATTAAATCAGAATCCTCTAGTGATTCCGATTCAACAAATTCAATTATGGAGAATCTGGAACCTTAAAGCATGGAAGACCGAATGAGAGCTAAACGCACTGGCCAAGGTCACGCAATTACTCATCCAGACATTAATGCGCCAGATTATGAAATCAAAGGACAAATTCTACACATGGTGACTAATCAATGCCAATTTAGTGGTGCGCCGAAGGAAGATCCAAATGAACATCTACGTACCTTTAATAGGATCTGCACACTATTTAAAATCCGAGAAGTGGAGGATGAACAGATATATCTCATGTTATTTCCCTGGACTTTAAAGGGAGAAGCCAAAGATTGGTTGGAATCGTTACCTGAAGGGGCGATTGATACATGGGACGTTTTAGTTGAAAAATTTCTTAAACAATTCTTTCCTGCATCTAAAGCCGTAAGACTTCAAGGAGAAATTGTTACATTCACACAGAAGCCGAATGAAACTCTATATGAGGCGTGGACTAGATTTGGAAAGTTATTGAGAGGATGTCCGCAACATGGTTTAGACACCTGTCAAATAGTACAAATATTCTACCAAGGATGCGACTTCACTACAAGGAAAGACATAGATATAGCAGCTGGTGGTTCTATTATGAAGAAAACCGAAACTGATGCTTACAAAATTATTGATAACACTGCTTCCCACTCACATGAGTGGCACCAAGAAAAAGATATTGTTAGATCATCTAAAGCAGCTAGAGCCGATTCTAGCCATGACTTAGATTCTATTTCCGCAAAGAAAGATGCTGTGGAGAGACGAATGGAAAAGATGACTAAAGATATTCACTCAATACGAATTAGTTGTGAGCAGTGTGGAGGTTCACATTTGACAAAAGATTGTCTCAGTATTGAATTAACAATGGAACAAAGAGAGAATATTTCATACATAAACCAAAGGCCTGAAAATAATTATCAGAATAATTATCAACCACCAAGACCGATTTACAATCAAAACCAGAATTATAACCGAAATATTCCATACAACAACCAATAAGGTCCTACCAATCAACAAGTATCCAATAATACTTACAACCAGCAAAGACCTAATTTTCAAAACAAACCACCACAACAAACCGATGATAAAAAGCCGAATTTAGAAGATATGATGACGAAGCTAGTTGAAACTCAAACGCAGTTTTTCACATCTCAGAAACAAACTAATGAACAAAATGCTCAAGCATTTAGAAATCAACAAGCTTCTATTCAAAATCTGGAACAAGAAGTAAGTAACCTAGCAAGATTAATAGGTGAAAGAAAACCGGGAAGTCTACCTAGTGATACAAATGCTAACCCTCGGAATGAAACAGCTAAAGCCATTATCACAAGAAGTGGTACAACACTTAAACCACCTGAAATACATGTAACTTCTGATGAAGCTATTCCTACTCCACAAGAACCACAACCTAATCAAGATAAGGAAAAAGAACCGGTAGTTGAGAAGGTTAATGAAGATAACACAGTTAAGGCTAAACCTTATGTTAAACCATACCAACCACCACTTCCTTACCCGAGTAAAATGAAGAAAGAGAAACTTGAAGTCGAGCAATCCAAATTCTTGGATATGTTTAAACAGATAAATGTAAATCTTCCTTTCATTGATGTGATTTCAGGAATGCCTAGATATGCTAAATTTTTGAAAGATCTAATCTCAAATAGAAAGAAAATGGAAGAACTCTCGGCTGTTACCATGAATGCTAATTGCTCAGCAGTGCTGTTGAATAAGATACCAGAAAAATTATCTGATCCAGGAAGTTTCACAATTCCATGTTTTCTGGGAAGTCTTAATTCAATAGAAGCATTGGCAGACTTAGGTGCTTGTATAAATCTAATGCCGTATTCACTATACGCTAAACTAGACCTTGGAGAATTGAAACCAACCAGAATAAGCAAACAACTAGCAGATAGATCAATAAAATATCCTAGAGGGATAATGGAGAATATGCTAGTTAAAGTTGGTACTTTAGTATTTCCAGTAGATTTTGTTGTTCTGGACATGGAAGAAGATTCTCAAGTTCCTCTCATATTAGGAAGACCATTCTTAAACACGGCTAAAGCAATGATAGACGTGTTCGGTAAGAAATTGACCCTAAGTATAGAGGATGAGAGTGTTACCTTTTCAGTTGATAGAGCAATGCAACAACCACAATCTGCAGATGATACATGTTATTATATTCAAACCATAGATGCACATGCAGAATTATTAGAAGAATTTCCAGAATTACAAGGAACAGGAGAATGTTCTTTAGGAGAAGGTAATGAACCAATTGATGAAGCTCAAATGTTAGCTACACTTATAGCTAATAGATATGAACCAACAACAAAAGAAATTCAAATGCTAAAAAAAGAAGACAGATATCGATACAAATCATCGATAGAAGAACCTCCGAAATTAGAGTTAAAGCCACTTCCAAACCATTTGGAATACGCTTATTTACATGGTGAATCTGAATTACCTGTAATAATATCGTCTTCTCTTACTAAAAATGAGAAATCACAACTCATTTCTGTGTTGAAAGCTCATAAACCAGCCATTGCATGGAAGATTCATGATATTAAAGGAATAAGTCCTTCGTATTGCACACATAAAATCCTTATGGAAGAAGGTCATAAAACGTATGTGCAACGCCAACGAAGACTAAATCCTAATATGCAAGATGTAGTTAAAAAAGAAATTATTAAACTGCTAGACGCAGGTCTAATTTATCCAATTTCTGATAGTCCATGGGTAAGCCCAGTTCAATGCGTACCTAAGAAGGGTGGCATGACTGTCATTACAAATGAGAAAAATGTGCTTATTCCTACTAGGACTGTAACAGGATGGCGTGTATGTATTGATTATAGAAAATTAAATGACGCCACCAGAAAAGATCACTTTCCCTTACCTTTCATAGATCAAATGTTGGAAAGATTAGCCGGAAATAGTTACTATTGTTTTCTAGATGGATTTTTCGGATATTTTCAAATTCCAATAGCACCCGAAGATCAAGAGAAAACCACATTCACGTGCCCTTATGGTACTTTTGCTTACAAACGCATGCCATTTGGACTTTGTAACGCCCCTGCAACCTTTCAAAGGTGTATGATGGCAATTTTTCACGACATGGTAGAAGAATGCATAGAAGTTTTCATGGATGACTTTTCAGTCTTCGGTGATACATTTGAAACATGTCTAGCTAATCTTGAACGAATGCTTATTAGATGCGAACAGTCAAATCTAGTACTTAATTGGGAGAAATGCCATTTCATGGTTAAAGAGGGCATCGTTCTTGGACATAAAATTTCAAAAGAAGGAATTGAAGTGGATAGAGCTAAAGTAGATGTAATTGCTAAACTTCCACATCCCACCAATGTTAGAGGAGTTAGGAGTTTTCTAGGGCATGCTGGTTTTTACCGACGTTTCATAAAAGATTTTTCTAAAATTGCCACTCCTATGAATAAACTCCTAGAAAAGGATGCTCCATTCATCTTTTCAGATGAGTGTATCAAATCTTTTAATATTCTTAAAGAGAAACTCACTAATGCGCCATACAAGACAACTTTCCTGATGAATATCTATTGAAGATAGATTATAAAGAAATTCCATGGTTTGCAGACTATGCAAACTACTTAGTTTGTGGATTCCTTGAAAAAGAATTATCGTACCAAAAACGAAAGAAATTCTTCAGTGATATAAAACACTATTTTTGGGAAGATCCACATCTGTTTAAAAATTGTCCCGATGGAATAATACGCCGATGTGTATTTGGAGATGAAGCTAGTAAAATTTTAAACCATTGTCACACAGGACCAAAAGGAGGGCATTATGGGCCTCAATTAACAGCAAGAAAAGTTTATGATGCTGGATTCTATTGGCCTACAATTTACAAAGACGCACACCTTCTTTGCAAATTCTGTGATGCTTGTCAAAGGGCCGGAAAAATAAGTCAACGTGATAAAATGCCACAAAATGTCATCCAAGTATGTGAAGTATTTGACATTTGGGGTATTGACTTTATGGGTCCATTTCCAAAATCTCATAATAATCTCTATATTCTCGTAGCCATTGATTATGTATCTAAATGGGCGGAAGCACAAGCTCTCCCAACTAACGATGCACGAGTTGTAGTCAACTTTTTAAAACATCTTTTTGCAAGGTTTGGAACACCGAAAGCTTTAATAAGTGATCGGGGTACTCATTTCTGTAATAATCAACTTGAGAAAGTTCTTAAAAGATATGGAGTAACTCATAAAATCTCCACCGCATATCATCCACAAACAAGTGGACAAGTTGAAAATACCAACCGAGCTTTAAAACGTATTCTAGAGAAAACCGTAGGATCAAATCCGAAGGAATGGTCCATTAAATTGGAGGATGCACTCTGGGCTTTTAGAACAGCCTACAAAACTCCAATTGGAACCACACCTTTTAGACTTGTTTATGGAAAAGCATGTCATCTTCCAGTAGAAATTGAACACAAAGCATTTTGGGCTTTGAAGACATGTAATCTTGATTTACATGAAGCCGGACGTCTACGGTTAAGTCAACTAAACGAATTAGAAGAATTAAGACATGAAGCATACGATAATTCGTTAATCTATAAGGAAAGAACGAAGAAATGGCATGATAAAAGAATCAGAAGTTCAAAAGAATTTAAAGAAGGAGACAGAGTTCTTCTTTTCAATTCATGATTCAAGCTATTTCCTGGAAAATTGAAATCAAGATGGTCTGGACCATTCATAGTCAAAAGAGTTTTCCCATACGGAACGATAGAATTAATAAATTCAAATGGGATTGAATTTAAAGTTAATGGTCACAGAGTTAAACATTATATAGATAGTCCGATGGAAGTCGACAACGAAGTTAATCACAATTTCGATACCACAGCTAACTAAGTGTGGGGAGAATCAAGTCTTTAAAGGATAATATGTATTTCTGTTAGAGTTAGATTGTCTGTTTTCGTGTAGTTCTCGAAAATGGAACCCGAATGGTCTTTCCCTAGCAGACCCTAAAGAACTAGTCTTCTCCCCCCATTCTGAATTTTTATTTTTTTAGGTTTTTACAAAATGAAGACTGCCTGTGAACTAAACCATGGTCTAATGCTACACGCTTTGATCACTAAACGTAATAATGACACACTTCCGAGTGAAATAGTATCAGTAATCAGAGAAAGAATGGACGGAGTTAGAAAAGAATCCAGATGCGAAGATAATAAGTTACAATTTGGTAAAGGGAAATCAAAATCCGCAGCGAAAAGAAGAGCACGACACCTAGAAAGATGTCACAAATGCGGAAAATGGTCACATGGAGGTAAATGTTCAAATAATCAAACCTATTCAAACACCGAATTTGTTACTTTATGCAGAGACGGACCACTCATATGTTTAGAAGAAAAGACACTGAATGCTCGAGGTTACGCCTATGTAGCCATGGAAAACCAATTAAACCGACTATCTTATGAATGGGATAAATCATATAACTAAGAAATCTATTTCACAGGTATGTCTGTACAGTTTTTATTTTTTATTTATTTTTATTTTTAACCTTTTGATAATAAACGCTAATTTGTTCGTTATAAAGTATTAAATTGGTATTAAATAAAATTAGGTTTGGCGACCGAAATTGTTGATATCATACAAAAATTTATTACATCACTGCGAAATTTAACGTTTATTCTTAAGGTATAAATATCTTTAATCAATCAACCCAAAATATTTCAAAAATTCGTCATGAGTTAAATTAGGTCTTGGAACCGAAATTACTTTACCGAAAAGAGGGTCGCATATTTTTGATAATATTTGATTGATTAAAGTGGGATAAAAAGCCAAAAAGATTTTTAATTTTATTTTTACCATGTTTTTAAAATTAATATATAAATCTTAAATTAATATTGTAAACTTTGTAAAAACAATATATTTAAAATTGTAAATATTTGAAAAATTAATATAAGTTTGGTGTGAATTTATAATATGAATTTTTAAATTAAGTTTGGTGTGAATTTTTAATTTTTAAAATATGAATTTTATTTTTATGCATTTTAAATTTTAAGTTTGGTGTGAATTTTTAATATTAATTTTAAATTTTATGTATTTTTATTTTAAGTTTGGTGCAAATTTAAAAACAAAAATTTACTTTATCTCATTAAGTTAAAAATATGATTTTTAAACTTCGTCGTAAGTTGAAGACTAGGTCTTTGAACCGAAATTGCTTTACCCGAGAGAGGGACGAGAACTTTTATTATCATTATTTTTAATCTTATTGAATTAAAGTATGTCAAAAACATTAAAAAAAAAAAAAACCCAAAAATCTTAGCTTTTAAAACAATCGCTACAAAAAGACAAATTTTAAAATTTTGTCGAAGGACGGACTAGGACATCGATCCGAAACGACCTCGTCCTAAATAACAAGGGAAACAAAATTTTAAAATTAATTACTTAATTATTTTAATTAGTATAAGATGTTATTAAAAAAAAAAAAAAAAAAAAAAAAACTCCGCGACTTGCGGAGTTTGAAGGTTTAAACCCCGCGACTCGCGGAGGGACCAAAAATCAGAAAAAAGAAATAAAAACGCAGAACTGATCAGTTGAAAAACCCACACACCAAAAACTGCGAAAATAAACCCGCAAAAACACCCCCAAAATCATAATTTTTAACCGTTAATCATCAAATCTTTTACTAAAATCATGTTGAGAAGGATGCTATCAAGGAATTACTCAAGAAAAATGGTAAATTTCTACACCTAAACACCATTTAATCCGAAAATTAGTGTTCTTGAGCAATTTTTTCTCCAATTTGATTTTGATGCTTTTTAGTGTAATTATGCTTAAATTGTTTATGTATTATGCTTGTATAACCTAGATTGATGCTATTTAACATGATTAGAAGCCATAAACTTCAAATTTTGAGTAATCTAGGGTTTGTGTTCTTGAGCAAATTTGGGGCTTTTTGATATAAACAGGTTATGGCCGATTTTTGTCATGAATTGTTGCTAAATTAAGTAGTGTAACATGTTTAGGTAGTTAAATGATCCAAACTTTGAGCCTAAACATGATTTTGAGAATTAAAGTGGACTTTTTCAAGTCTAAAAATTCATGAACTTGATTGTTGAAAGATAATGCCATTTGAAACTTGTTTAATTGCTAGTAATGATTATTTTGACATGTTATTTGAGTTAAATGCTTATGAACTTGACGAACATTTTCGTATATGCTTATTTGAAAAAGTGTAGATTTGATGAAAATATGAAAATGAGCTTAAGTTTGATATAAATTGATCATGTCATTGTAATTATTTTGATTGATGATTTTGCTGACACTAATGCATATTTGGATGCACAAAAATTGTGTTTGATGTGTTTTGCAGACTGAAAGGGGTGAATCTTCATCCCAAGCTCGCAATGCTCCTGCTGAGAATGCGGAACAACATGAGGTGGATAACTACTACAAGCAAGATATACCTCATCCAGTCATGACATTTTCTGATATGCACTTGGAAGATTTGCACCCGAACCTGAGATTTGACAGACTTTGGATAGATTATCCAAAATACTAAAGGGGTTTGCATACTCTTCATTCTAAAGTTGTTAAGGTACCTAGGGTCATAGAATGGGGACCATTAGAAGCTGTAGAATTGGCCGGACCAATTAGGGAATTACTTGCACAGAGGTATGATAATTCTACTTTTAACGACTGGGTACGTTTATTCACCATGCGTAGACCTGTATATAAAGTATGGTGTGAAGAATTGTTGTGTAGTATAGAATTAAATGATCGGGTAGCTAGTTTAACCGATCGATCTTTTATTAGATTTTTGTTAGGAGGTTCGATGCGCCACATGTCTTTACTAGACATGGCTCAGGCTTTACGTATATATACGACTGAGGAGTTAGCATCTGCCGATTGTAGAGGGTTGATACTAAATGGTAGAAAGATAGATGAAAATTTTGATACACACGGTGTATGGAGTCAAATGACAAGCCATCACCGATTCAAAGGGGGAAATTACTCTTATTTGGATATAGATAGAGCCGAATTAAGAGTAATTCATAGGTTTTTAGCTAATTCGATTACACAAAGAGGTAAGAACAAGGAAAAGGTAAATGAACAGGATTTGTTTTACCATATGTGTATTCGAGACCCACAAAGCGCTGTAAGTATACCTTATTGTGTGGGTTATTATTTATCAGCTATGGTTAGGGGGATGAGACCGCATAGCATAATAGGAGGTGGTATATTTATTACTTTGATTTCTGGATATCTCGGTGTGGATATAAGTCGGGGGGGATTATTAGTCGAAGAACCAGAACCCCGCGATACAATAGGTTTAAATGTATACCATGGTGCGAAAGTTTTGAAGAGGCGAAATAACGCCGCAGTACAATACCATGGTAGACATCCACAGGTTGAGAGAAACCAACAGCAATGTAATGTAGGAGGGGGAAATGAAATGCAAGAAATGCAAAGGTTTATAGCTGCACAGGAGTACGAAAATGCTAGACAGAGAGCATTTGAAGATTGGAAAGTTCATCAAAACTAAATCATAGCTTATTGCCAACATATAGGTAGAAACTATATTCCTACTCCAAAGCCCATATTCCCTCCCTGGTCTATAGAGATGCAACCACCGTATCCTACGTATAACCCTGCCGAAGCATTTTATAGCACCTATGGTTATGCATGGAACCCCTACTGGTATCAGTATCATCCCTAGTCTACTTAGTTTTATTTATTTTGTAATTTGTAATGTTGATACGTTAAATACTTATGTTAATATTGTAATAGTTTTTATAATTTTCTAACTTTTATTCTTAGATTTTAATAATTTTTGAATGTGGGGTAATATACCAAACTTCAAAAATATGTATATATGTTTGCAGTTTATCTTATGTACACAACAGGGTAAAACAACGCATTTTCAAAGACTGGCATTAAGTTCAGCAAAAGCAACTAATTTTGACGACAAGATGCAAAATATATGTGAAATAACAACAAGACGGAAAGAACAAATGATGTGCACCATTTATCATTCAGCAAGCAAACACAAATATGTTTGGAAACTTTGGTAAAATTTAATCATTTTCACACAAATCACCCTCAATAATTTAAATTGTTACTGATTTCTTGCAAATGAGGGCATTGCAAGATCTTAAGTGTGGGAAGGGGTTAAATTCTTTCGGATTTTTTAAAAAAAATTTTATCATAAAGTAGTAGTTGTATTAGAATCTAGTGCTCTCTTATTATAAAGAACAGCCCTAGTAAAGTAGTAGTTGTATTAGAATCTAGTGCTCTCTTATTATAAAGAACAGCCCTAGTCTTATATACTGACTACCCAATTCTAGTAAAAATTTTCAAAATTTTCAATTAAATGAACTCAAAATCATGTTTATACATATTTATGAACGATAAAACTAGGTGTTAACACCGAAATTATTGTTACCTCAGAAAGGACATAAATTGAGAAACAAACCAAAATGTTAAAATTCATTTAAAATGGAATAGAGGACAATAAAAAGGAAAATAAAAGCCAAGTGTGGGAAAATTCTCCAAGTTATTCAAAACATATATCACATATTTTTGTACAAATAACTGAAAATACTTTTGCTTTGGACTAAACTAAAAAGTTTTACCTGATTCACTGTAAGAAAGATGGATCTACACGATGAATCAATTCCATCATTAAAAGGAAGTAAAGTCTTCCGAAAAAGAAACGCGCTTCTTGATTTAGGTCAGGAAGTTGTCGTCCAGACCTGCTGTAGGTTGACAAAAAACCTAGAAAAGTCATCACTAAAATCAGCAGGAAATCCACGGACCTCAGCATCAAACAGGGTCGCCAAGTGGTCAGATTTATCCTAACCATGAGAAGGATTTATCTCGTACAATGGGGGGGCACCATGCAAATTAGCTGGATAAGACTAATGAATCAGATCCCCAGAAAGGATAATCTCCTTAAAAGATCAAAAATCAGCTTTTAAGCCTGATATTACTCAATTCTTGAGATTGACCTTAAAGATTGAGAATTACAAACTCATGGAATTCAATGATATCTAAACTCGAGCCTGAACGAGAAAATATTTTGATCAAAATTACAAACCGATTTGTTTTCTAAAAACCCATTTTCAATGCGTTCATTACCATTGAACGTAAAATCCTAGGAATTCACCTGGAATTCATTAGGTCACCTGAACCAAATCGGGTGTCAACCGTAAGAACTGTGGTTGCATAGTGGTCAAAGACAGGACCTTGTGCCAAACCTACAAAGTATAAGGGTGAGCTTTGCTATTGCTCCTACCAAGGATAGTAATTACATCTGACACGTTATAAACCATAATTAAAAGCATGTCAGGGGACATTGCCTTAACAGTTGCTTGTTCAACGCTTTCCTTTACAACCGGACGGTAGTTTGCCGAAAGGTAATATACGGGACAAGTAAACTGGACGTGTTGCTTTCCAAATACAAGGATAGCAAGTGGGTGACACAAAACCATAAGTTTTAAGCTAAAATTTTCAAATATGAAACCCACCAAACCCACAAAAATAATTTGCAAACACCGGTAAAGGGTTATTCCGGAAAACTTATCTAGGATAAAAACTAGATTTAATTTTTAAAAGATCAAATGTTTTCATAAAGATCCAATTTCCTTAATGGATCTAAATTTTTATAGTCATGTGGGACTGTAAACCATATCGTTACTACCATTGTTTATACCGCCGTATAGAATCACTGATGTACAAAGTGTGAAGAATAAAGAAGTGATTCTAGTATTTCAAGATGATATTACTTGAGGACAAGCAACGCTCAAGTGTGGGAATATTTGATAATGCTAAAAACGAACATATATTTCATAGCATTATTCCTCAAGAAAGACAAGCTTTTAGTTGCAATTGTTCTATTTACAAGTTATATTCGTTTAAATAATAAAAGGTGAAGACAAAAGACAGATTCGACGAATTGAAGACGCAAACGACCAAAAAGCTCAAAAGTACAAAAGACAATCAAAGAGGTTCCAATTATTGATAAGAAACGTCTCGAAATTACAAGAGTACAAGATTCAAAACGCAAAGTACAAGATATTAAATTGTACGCAAGGACGTTCGAAAATCCGGAACCGGGACCAGAGTCAACTCTCAACGCTCGACGCAACGGACTAAAAATTACAAGTTAACTATGTATATAAATATAATATAATATATAATTAATTATATAAATTATATATATATTATATTTATATAATAAACCGTCGGTAAACAAAGAGCCAAAATGGAGTGAGCTGTATTTACAAACTCCGTGACTCGCGGAGTTTGAAGGCAAAAAGGGCCGCGAGTCGCGGAGCCCCAAATTCTGAAACTCCCTATAAAAGCAAACGAATTCTGATCGCAAAAACCAACATATATATCCATCCTCTCTATATCTATACGTAAATATTTATATTTATATTTTAATTTTAATTTTAATTTTAATTTTAATCCTAATAATAAGGGTATGTTAGCGAATATTGTAAGGGTGTAAGTCGAAATTCTGTCCGTGTAACGCTACGCTATTTTTAATCATTGTAAGTTATGTTCAACCTTTTTAATTTAATGTCTCGTAGCTAATTTATTATTATGCTTATTTAAAACGAAGTAATCATGATGTTGGGCTAATTACTAAAATTGGGTAATTAGGCTTTGTACCATAATTGGGGTTTGGACAAAAGAACGACACTTGTGGAAATTAGACTATGGGCTATTAATGGGCTTTATATTTGTTTAACTAAATGATAGTTTGTTAATGTTAATATAAAGATTTACAATTGGGCGTCCCTATAAATTATCATATACACTCGATCGGACACGATGGGCGGGGTATTTATATGTACGAATAATCGTTCATTTAACCAGACATGGGAATGGATTAATAGCCACTAGAATTGTTGAAACAGGGGTGAATTACATTCAAGGGTAATTGGTGTAATTGTTAACAAAGTAGTAAAACCTTGGTTTACACGCAGTCGATAACCTGGTGTATTCATTAAACAAAGTATTAAAACCTTGTTACAATTCGAATCCCCAATTAGTTGGAATATTTAACTTCGGGTATAAGGATAATTTGACGAGGACACTCGCACTTTATATTTATGACTGATGGACTGTTATGGACAAAAACCAGACGGACATATTAAATAATCCAGGACAAAGGACAATTAACCCATGGGCATAAAACTAAAATCAACACGTCAAACATCATGGTTACGGAAGTTTAAATAAGCATAATTCTTTTATTTCATATTTAATTTCCTTTATTTTATATTTAATTGCACTTCTAATTATCGCATTTTTATTGTTATTGTATTTAATTGCTCTTTTAATTATCGTACTTTTTAATTATCGCAAGTTTATTTTATCGCACTTTTATTATTCGCAATTTCATTATCGTTATTTACTTTACGCTTTAAATTAAGTCTTGTATTTATTTATTATTTTACATTTGGTTTTAACTGCGACTAAAATTTTAAAATCGACAAACCGGTCATTAAACGGTAAAAACCCCCATTTATAATAATAATATTACTTATATATATATTTGTAAAAGTAAACTAATATAGCGTTAAGCTTTGTTTAAAGATTTTCCCTGTGGAACGAACCGGACTTACTAAAAACTACACTACTGTACGATTAGGTACACTGCCTATAAGTGTTGTAGCAAGGTTTAAGTATATCCATTCTCTAAATAAATAAATATCTTGTGTAAAATTGTATCGTATTTAATAATATTTTCTTGTAAAAATTAATAGTATATATGTGTTCATAAAGATTATAATTAAAAATTCTTTTGTACAAACTGTTAATGGTGAAAATACTTTAACGGGTAGGTAATACCCGAGGAAATATTTAACTTTCATATTAACATGTTATACTGTACATTCTTCGAATCTGATTCAAGTCATTTACTATCTTATTTACATCCACAGATATACATATCCGTTTACAGCAAAATAACCATTTTCCTTCAATTTCATATTTGAATTTTGACCTATCAGAATCCAACAAGTGGCATAACGAAGAAAACATTGAACAAAAGAAAATTTGTTAGAAACAAACAAATTAACTATGAGAAATTCTGTTAAGAAACCACGCTAACAAAATCCTAGCTAACTGTTCCTAGCTAAGTGATTACATTTTATTTATCGCAGTTTATTTATCGCAATTTAATTATCGCAATTTTATTTATCGTCATTTAATTTTTGTTATTTATTTTACGCACTTTAAATATCGGGACACGTATACAAGGTTTTGACATATCATATCGATGCATCTATATATATTATTTGGAATCACCATAGACACTCTATATGCAGTAATGATCGAGTTCTCTATACAGGGTTGAGGTTGATTCTATAATAATATATATACTTTGAGTTGTGATCGAGTCTGAGACGTATACGGGTCACGACACGTATTAATTAATTCAAATATGATATATTAAAATATATATGAATTATTGAACTGTCAACTGTGGACTATCGACTGTGGACTAATAAGATTGGACAATTAAAAATGAATTAAAATATTGATTATAACATATGAAACTAAACAATCCTTCAAGTTTGCCACTTGATTTCATCTTAAACCTCATTGTATCTTGACAATTACAATCCGCGTTCAAACCTTTCATGATTTTTGAAAACACCTCAAACGAGAGGATGAACCAACCGCACTTCATCTACGGAAGGAAAGATTTATGCATATAGTTATGCACCTGATAAACTCTCGGCAACTGAGTAAAAGTTTAACACGTAGCCGCGTCAGATCCTTTGGCATTTATTAGCAAAAATAACTTTGCGATCCCTTTTCAAAGTAGCAAATTTTGTCACAGCTTCAGCAAATCAACTTCGACTTTTCATCCGGATTGGTCTTATTATAACCTTGATATATAATTTTGCCTTTCGTCATCGTTACCGGGGAACCGTCTATATTCCACCACATTAGCAGTAAACTTACCAGCAACCTCGTTACTTCTTGACTTAAATCTCTATGATAAATCATTATATTTATTCATTGAAACCCTATCATATACTCATCCGCATCTTGTAATGGGAACTGACATACCAATTACCGGGAATCAGCAATCAGTACTTTGAAAACTCACAGTATATCTACATCAACAGTTATATGTATAACATTCATCTCTTAGAATTATGATCTTTCATTATGAAATTCTGAAAAGCACTCAATCACAAATCAATACTCTGAATGTTGAAAAAGCTAAATGAAACAGCAGAAACTGTAGATAACCGTAAATGACCATAATCATCGAAAGTTTGATGATAAAGATTAGTATGTTGGAAAAGCTTAGAAAAGTTGGAACTGGAAAGCGGATTGAGCTAACCATAAAGGAAACCAAGGAGAAATACAAGTAACATACCCTAAATTCATAGAACCCAGATAAATCTAGATCCGTTGAAATCTTTAGAGAATATCTTGCTCCGAAGTCATGTTAAAATCTTGCGGAAAATCTTTCTCCATCAATCATCGAACTTAGAAATTCCAAAATATCATCATCAATATTTTTGATATTTCTGAGGATATTGTCATAAATATTCTCGTCCGAAATTATATACCTCTTCGTGCTTCCTGTGTATCATTATATCGGAAACATTCAATAGAAAATTTAATATCGAAAAGCAGATTATGCGAAACTATTAAGAAAGCCATGGACAAATCACAAAGAATAAGTTTAACTTCAAAGAATCCAAATGATTCAATGCCTGCTGAAGTCTTTAGAGAATATCTTGCTCCTTACCCTAAACCCTTGCAGACAATAGTCTCCATCATCCTCTGACCTTAAATATTCAAAGATATTATCGTATCGTTCATTATAAATATCCTCCATATTTCTGAAGATATTTTTATAACTATTCTTATCTGAAATCATTAATCTCTTCATGTTATCAGTATTACATCATATAGAAACTGCTAGTTTCTATATTCTGTAAACTTTCGAGCTTAAAATATGAATGTTATTGAAGTAATGTTGGAGATTGATGCATGAGTTAGTATAATATAATGACACTTGATCAACGTAATTATATTACAGTAAGTCATGCCGAGTTTCCAATGGGACGTGATGATTCACAAATCATAACATCATCATGTGCCATGTTACATAACTCTGTCATTCTGCTTAACTTTTGAACATATCAAGAAAGTATATTCTTGATAGTTCTATTCTCAGTGAATCTGGTAATTTGACAAATCAAATCGTGCTATTACATTCCTTCTTATTTAGAACATTAATAATGTTCATTCTGAAACTTATATCTGCGAATTCTGGACCATTACAAGAGATGCCAAATCGCCAGAAGAAGAAACGAAGGGACAAAGCTCTGAAATAGAAATTGGAGTATAAATCGCAGCAAATAGGAGGGAGTATTAACTGTGGATGACAATGATTATAGGAAACAGAAAGGGGGACATTGAAATATAAGGAGAGATATAAAGCCCGATAACAACGCATAATTTACAAACCGTGTATATCAATGTTTATCGCAACATAAAGACACGGGAGAATTAAAATCACTATAATCCCAAGAGCAAAGTAGAAGTAAGCAGATTCCTCAGGTGGAAGTTAGAAAAGGATAATGATTGTTAAGATAGTAAGGATAAGGACAAGGATTAGAACTGGATTAAGCATTTCCACAATCTTTTGGATGTATGAACTAAGGAAGAGAGTATGGGAATGGTGAGAATAATGGAACGGAAGAAGTTCATTTATAGTGGAATTATCAGACAGAGTAATCGAAGCAGATCACCGCATTTAATTAGAAAGATCTTAATTTCCTTATTCGCCGAAGAATCAAATCTTTTAGATTTCAAAGATTTTCTGTAAATCCCTTAAATTCCGGAATTCAACCAAGGCAAAGTCAAAAGTTAAAACGAAACTTCATTTATTCATTTCACTCTTTGATGATATTTAATAATATTACAAATGATAATAATTAATGATAATAACCATAATAATAATATTTATAATTCTAATTAATTATTTTACTAACAATATTTATAGTACTAATACTTAATAATAACAATAATATTATCTGGTAATAATTAAATTACAATTATAACTAATTTTGATATTGATGATAAAAAATAATACTAAGGTTATTATGACAATTATATTCTTAACTTGTTTTTACATTTAATATATGCAATTTACTAATTACATAACATCTAATATATAGTAACTTGTACTGAGTATTAAATTCTTATATATATTACAATATACATATTATAATATTTATCTATAGAAATCATATATTTATGTATAAATCCATTTTAAGTACAACACAATTATTTTATATCCTATTTACATATTTGATCTTATTATATTACATTACTTTTCATTATTGTTTATATATATATATATATATATATATATATATACATTTATTGTTGTACATATATTTATTTTTATTTTCAATAATGGTTCGTGAATCGTCGGAATTGGTCAAAGGGTAATAGCATATATATAAAATCAGTTCAAAGTTTTTAGACTCAACATTAAAGATTTTTCTTATCGTGTCAGAAACATATAAATATTAAAGTTTAAATTTATAAATATTATTTTTGGTATTATTTTGGCATATCATTATAAATATTATATTATTAGTATTTTTATTATTATTACTAATATTAATTAATATTATTTAATTATTTTTATTAGGATCTCTATCAATAATATTATAAGTATTATTAATATATTTATAATTACTAAATATTAGTATTAACTATATAAATATGAAATCAGATGAATGAGGATAAACGCGTACAAATCACACCAACCTTTTATTGTTTGTTTCCTGGATTACTGTATAATTATAGAAGATTCGTTTGACACCAGGAAGATTACAAAATCTGTTAAGCATCAATATCAAATTCTATTTTTTTTTCATATCTTCTTTGTCTGTCTCATTTTTTTTTATTTTTTTTATTTAACGACTGCAGTTATAAAATGGAACGAATTCAGTTGTTAAAAAAAACACTCGACATAGCACTACTCTTATCGATTGCTTAATACACTAAACAGTTTTAATTGTTGAATTTAAAACATATATTTTTTTTAAGATCGATATCTCTGTTATCGACCAAGAACACCAAAAAGTGAAATTTCAAACGATTTTAAAAATGTAATAGTGCAGGATTGTTAGTAATCATGTATTAAAACTATCTGTGATGTTTCAGAATCCAATTTATCGAATTGGATTCTAATTTCCAAGTCAAACTTTATTTTTAAAAAAGTCAACAAATGTTCATCAGCTTAATTCGCGTTTTCTGTTTAAATTTAGGTTAATTTGATAATTCATATAGTTTCTAGGGGTGTTTTGAAACATAGATTGTGTTATAAAATTTTTCTATAACGTCCTAAAAATTGAAATCATGAATTTTTCTTATTTTTTTTCTTACGGCTGCAGTAGCAGCTCTTTTTATTTTTTTATTTTTTTTATTCCTTCTCATTTTCAAAATAATCCAAGAGTAATATAGGTAGATTAGGAATTGATGAAAGTCCCAAATTGATTGTTTCTGTTTTCAAATACGTATTAGAATTAAATTAAAAGATTGTTGTTTTTTGGATCGATTGGGTTGTAGAAGAAGAAGAACATCAGGATAAGAGGAGTTATAAATAATCGGTTGTGATATAAATCAGAAAATTGAGTTGGTTCAGCTGGTTCGTTGGAGTAATAGGGTAGCGAGAGGTCGAGGTTTCAATCCTGGCCAGAGGTAACTTTTTATATTTAAAAGCTATTTTGAGGTAGTCATTTATTTTCCTTATTATTATTATTATTATTATTATTATTATTATTATTGTTATTATTATTATTATTATTATTATTATTATTATTATTATTATTTTCATTATGATTATTGCTATTATTGTATTGTCATTATAAATTGTTATTATCACTATTATTATTAAAAATTGTTATCATGATTAATATTATAGTTATTATTATTATTACTAATAAATGTATTAGTTAGCAAAATATTATAAGTATCACTATTATAGTCACAAATATGAATATTTATTATGATTACTAATTTATTATTTTAGTACTATAAAAACTACGATTATATTTAGGATTACTATTAGTATTGTTGACATAAGAATAATACAAGTTATTATTATACTAGTTTTAACATCATTCTTTGTAATTATTAGTATTATTATTATTATTATTAACATAATCACCATTGTTAATAATATCATTATTATTATTATCAGTATGATCAACATTAAGAAAGTTATTATTTTTAGTAAATTATTATTTTCAATACTATCATTATATTCTTTTCAGATAAATATTTTGTATCTAAGATATACTTATACTATAAAAGTATTAATAGTTTATATACTTATATATATCAAACATATTAACACTGTGTATATAAATACTTATATATAACAAACCAATGATTTTTTTTATATAATACTAATCATATATGTATAGAGATATTAATATAACTAAATATTTAGATATTAATCATTTTAAGTATATATACAACATAAAAACATATAACATATAATTTAAAATATAATATAAATATTTTTTTTAATGGAGTTTAGTATAAATTCTATATAACTAAAAATATAAAGATTAATACATTCTAATAAAGGAAATCATGTGTTTCCATTATGAGTATAAATATATAAACAAATGATATAGGTTCGTGAATCCGAGGCCAACCCTGCATTGTTCGGTTGTTAAATGTCGTCATATGTATTTTTACTACAAAATACATTAGGTGAGTTTCATTAATCCCTTTTTAAATGCTTTCGCAATATATATTTTGGGACTGAGAGTACATGCGCTGCTTTTATAACTGTTTTACGAAATAGACACAAGTAATCGAAATTACGTTCTATGGTTGAATGATCGAAACTGAATATAAAGTCTGGTAATCTAAGAATTAGGGAACTGACACCCTAATTGACGCGAACTCTAAAGATAGATCTATCGGGCCCAACAAGCCCCATCCAAAGTACCAGATGCTTTAGTACTTCGAAATTTATATCATGTCCGATGGAGGATCCCGGAATGATGGGGATATTCTTATATGTATATTGTGAATGTCGGTTACCAGGTGTTCAATCCATATGAATGATATTTTTGTCTCTATGCATGGGACGTATGTTTATGAGAAATGGAAATATGAAATCTTGTGGTCTATTAAAATTATGAAATGATTATTTATGTTAAACTAATGAACTCACCAACCTTTTGGTTGACTCTTGAAAGCATGTTTATTCTCAGGTATGAAAGAAATCTTCCGCTGTGCAATTGCTCATTTTAAAGATATTACTTGGAGTCATTCATGACATATTTCAAAAGACGTTGCATTCGAGTCGTCGAGTTCATCAAGATTATTATTAAGTCAATTATAGTTGGTTATATTCTGAAATGGTATGCATGCCGTCAATTTTCGTTGTAAAGAAAGATTGTCTTTTAAAATTGAATGCAATGTTTGTAAAATGTATCATATAGAGGTCAAATACCTCGCGATGTAATCAACTGTTGTGAATCATTTATAATCGATATGGACTTCGTCCGAATGGATTAGGACGGGTCTCTACACAGGATGTCCATGCTGGACATGGCCAGGGCTTTGCAGATATATACGCCCGCTGAATTACTACTACCCGATTGTATTAATTTGATTTATCGTGGTGAAAGGGTAGATAGGAATTTTGATGCGAACGCCATCTGGAGGCGTATGTCAGATTATAATGTTTTTGGGCAAGCAGGAACACATACCTACTTACATATTAACAGAGCCGAGCTTCGTATAATTCGTAGATTTTTGGCTAACTCGATTACACAGAGAGGTCACAACAAGGAAAAATTGACCTTACATGATTTATTTTACCTAAAGTGTATTCGAGACCCAAGAGGCTTTGTTAATATCCCTTACTGTGTTGGTTTTATTTATTTAAAATAGTGGAAGGAATACAGGAAGGGGGGATAATTGGAGGAGGTATTTTTGTTACTCTCATTGGAGAGTATTTAGGTGTAGATAGGGACCAAGGGGGTCCACTTATGGTATGTAGGGAACAGGTTGAGCCTTTAGGATTAAGGGTTTATGCGGGTGCTAAGGTATTAAAGAGTAGACGCAATCAGCCAGTACCCTATGAAGGTAATCATCCTCAGGTAGAGAGAGGTTCAGACGAGGAAATGGAGGAAGCGGATGACATTAGGGATGTCATTCGGGAGGCTATGACTGACGTCTACCAGCGTGTAGATGAGGTAGATATGACAAACGCGAAGAGAGTTTTTCGGATGGAGCAGTGGCAAACCCGGAATGATTACGAGCATTCCAGGCAACGACAGCATGATAGATGGGACTATC
The DNA here is from genome assembly GCF_046630445.1 of Rutidosis leptorrhynchoides. Lineage (NCBI taxonomy): Eukaryota > Viridiplantae > Streptophyta > Magnoliopsida > Asterales > Asteraceae > Rutidosis > Rutidosis leptorrhynchoides. The sequence goes on along the minus strand of NC_092342.1, from coordinate 140,900,867 downwards.
ATCAGCGTCAGATTATGAGCCGGCTGTCACCTCAGGATCACTACGTTCTGACCCGACCCGCTTACTATCCTCCACACCAGCCCGAGATGAGACCACCATATACTCTCTACGACCCTAACCAGGCCTACCAGTACACCTATCACCAACCATGGAACCCGGACTACGACATGAACTGGAACCCCTATCCAGATTGATATAGTTCCTATTGGTGATTTCTATGATTTTTATCTTTTTATTATTTCTATGTATTTATGTTTAAACATATGATATTGTGATACATTAATGTATTGTTTAATATTTTTATTATTTGGTACTAATATTTCATATTTGATTTGAAAGTGGGATTTAAAGTCCCATTTCAAATTACCATGCATGTTTATATTTGTATGTATGTATATTGTCAATTGTACACAACAGGGTAAAACAGCGCATTTTCAAAGACTGACATTAAGTTCAGCAAAAGCTACTAATTTTGACGACAAAATGAAAAACAAATGTGATGTAACAACAAGACGGAATGAACAAATGATGTGCACCATTTATCATTCAGCAAACAAACGCCAATATGTTTGGAAACTTTGGTAAAATTTAATTATTTTTATACGCTAATCACCCTCAATAATTTAAATTGTTACTGATTTCTTGCAAATGATGGCATTGCAAGATCTTAAGTGTGGGAAGGGGTTAAATTCTTTTGGATTTTTAAAATTTTACCTTATACACTTGGTTACCATTAAAAATACTAGTAATGCAGTAGTTGTATTAGAATCTGGTGCTCTCTGATAATAAAGAACAGCCCTAGTCTTATATACTGACTACCAATTCTAGTAAAATTTTTCAAAATTTTCAATTAAATGAATTCAAAATCATGTTTATACATATTTATGAACGATAAAACTAGGTGTTAACACCGAAATTATTGTTACCTCGGAAAGGACATAAATTGAGAAACAACCCAAAATGTTAGAATTCATTTAAAATGGAATAGAGGGCAATAAAAAGGAAAATAAAAGCCAAGTGTGGGAAAAATTTACCAAGTTATTTAAAAACATATATCACATATTTTTGTACAAATAATTGAAGATACTTTTGTTTTGGACAAAATTAACCGTTTTACCCGGTAAATTGTAAGATATTTGAAAGAAAGATGGATCTACATGATGAATAAATTCCCTCATTAAAAGGAAGTAAAGTCTTTCGAAAAAGAAACGCGCTTCTTGATTTAGGTCAGGAAGTTGTCGTCCAGAACAGTTGTAGAGTCTACGAAAAACCTTGAAAAGTTTTCTCGAAAATCAGCTGGAAATCCACGGACCTCAGCATAAAACAGGGTCGCCAAGTGGTCAGACTTATCCTAACCATGAGAGGATCTGTCTCGTAAAATTGGGAGGACGCCGTGCAAATTAGCTTGATAAGACTAATGAATCAAACTCCCAGAAAGGATAATCTCCTTAAAGATTAAAAATCAGCTTTTAAGCCTGATATTACTCAATCCTTGAGATTGACTTTAAAGATTGAGAATTACAAACTCATGGAATTCAATGATATCTAAACTCGAGCTTGAACGAGAAAATATTTTGATCAAAACTACAAACCGATATGTTTTCTGAACGTAAAATCCTAGGAATTCACCTGGAATTCATTAGGTCACCTGAACCAAATCGGGTGTCAACCTTAAGAACGGTGGTTGCATAGCATGGTCGAAGACAGGAACTTGTGCCAGACCGAAAAATTATAGGGTGAGCTTTACTATTGCTCCTACCAAGGATAGTAATTGCAACCGGACGGTAGTTTACCGAAAGGTAATATACGGAGCAAGTATACTGGACATGTTGCTTTCTCAATACAAGGTTAGCAAGTGGGTGACACAAAACCATAAGTTTTGAGCTAAAATTTTCAAATCTGAAACCCACCAAACCCACAAAAATATTTTGCAAACACCGGTGAAGGGTTATTCCGGAAAACTTATCTAGGGTAATGATAATGCTAAAAACGAACATATATTTCATAGCATTATCCCTCAAGAAAGACAAGATTTTAGTTGCAACTGTTCTATTTACATGTGATATTCGTTTAAATAATAAAAGGTGAAGTCAAAAGACAGATTCGACGAATTGAAGACGCAAATGACCAAAAAGCTCAAAAGTACAAAGTACAATCAAAGAGGTTCCAATTAGTGATAAGAAACGTCTCAAAATTACAAGAGTACAAGACGCGAAACGAAAAATACAAGATATTAAATTGTACGCAAGGACGTTCGAAAATCCGGAACCGGGACCAGAGTCAACTCTCAACGCTCGACGCAATGGACTAAAAATTACAAGTCAACTATGCACATGAATATAATATAATATATAATTAATTCTTAAAATTAATATATTATATTATATTATATAAACCGTCGGCAGAAGAAAACAACAACATGTGAGCCTCCCCAGCTGGCCATGCGATCGCATGAGCTGGAGGAGCAAAACTCATGCGATCGCATGAGCTCCTTTTCCAGCTCACAGGCCTATAAATTCGCGTGTTTGGTTCAGTTTAAAATATCCATCCATCCAACTCTCTCAACGTATATATATATATATATATATATATATATATATATATATATATATATATATATATATATATATATATATATATATATATATATATATATATTTATATTATAATTTTAATTTTAATTTTAATTTCCAATAATAAGGGTATGTTAGCGAATGTTGTAAGGGTGTAAGTCGAAATTCTGTCCGTGTAACGCTACGCTATTTTTAATCATTGTAAGTTATGTTCAAGCTTTTTAATTTAATGTCTCGTAGCTAAGTTATTATTATGCTTATTTAATACCGAAGTAATCATGATGTTGGGCTAAAAATATTAAAATTGAGTAATTGGACTTTGCACCATAATTGGGGTTTGGACAAAAGAACGACACTTGTGAAAATTAGACTATGCGCTATTAATGGGTTTTATATTTGTTTAACTAAATGATAGTTTGTTAATTTTAATATAAAGATTTATAATTGGACGTACCTATAAATAACCATATACACTCAATCGGACACGATGGGCGGGATATTTATATGTACGAATAATCGTTCATTTAACCGGACACGGGAATGGATTAATAGTTAATAGATTTATTAAAACCAGGGTGAAATTATGTACAAGGACACTTGGAGTAATTGTTAACAAAGTATTAAAACATTAGGTTACACGCAGTCGATATCCTGGTGTAATTATTAAAAGAAGTATTAAAACCTTGTTACAGTTTAAGTCCCCAATTAGTTGGAATATTTGACTTCGGGTATAAGGATAATTTGACGAGGACACTCGCACTTTATATTTATGACTGATGGACTGTTATGGACAAAAACCAGACGGACAAATTAAATAATCCAGGACAAAGAACAATTAACCCATGGGAATAAACTAAAATCAACACATCAAACATCATGATTACGGAAGTTTAAATAAGCATAATTCCTTTATTTTCATATTTAATTGCACTTTTAATTATCGCACTTTTATTTATTGTTAATGTATTTAATTACACTTTTAATTATCGTACTTTTTAATTATCGCAAGTTTATTTTATTGCACTTTTATTTATCGCAATTTCATTATCGTTATTTACTTTACGCTTTAAATTAAGTCTTTTATTTATTCAATATTTTACATTAGGTTTTAACTGCGACTAAAAGATTTAAAAATCGACAAACCGGTCATTAAACGGTAAAAACCCCCTTTTATAATAATAATATTACTTATATATATATATTTGTATTTTTATTTAAACTAATATAGCGTTAAGCTTTGTTTAAAAGATTTCCCTGTGGAACGAACCGGACTTACTAAAAACTACACTACTGTACGATTAGGTACACTACCTATAAGTATTGTAGCAAGGTTTAAGTATATCTATTCTATAAATAAATAAATATCTTGTGTAAAATTGTATCGTATTTAATAGTTTTTCCTAGTAAAATATAAGCTATTTCATATACACCTCGCATAACACCAAGTATTTTTGGCGCCGCTGCCGGGGATTACACTCTTGCTTAAACGCCGAAAGCGCAACGCTATATAAAAAAAAGATTTTTTTTTTAGTTTACTTATATAAAAAAATACGCTTTTGTAAAAATACGTTTTAAATATTCGAAAATATAAAAAGAAAAACAAAAATATAAATATTTTTAAGAGTTTGTTAAATATTTAAGTTCTAAAAAAATTTCTTTATCTTTATTTTATAAAAATATAAGTTTTATTTAATTTATATAAATATATTATAAATATATAAATCAGCAAAACAGAAAGAAAAAAATATAAAAATAAAAACACTCGAGTCCAGTACTGTAGCAGCCCAGTCACTGGCCCGAAACCCTAGCTCATGCGATCGCATGAGCCCGAAGGCAATTTCTCATGCGATCGCATGAGAGTGTCTGACTCGCCAAACAACCCTAATTCTGTAATCATTACGGAGAAATTATTATTATTATTAATTAATTTATAACCCTAATTAGGGTTTTGTATTAAATTAGTTAGTTTAGTTTTTATTATTTAATTTGTATTTTTAGTTTAGTTAGTTTTAATTAAATTATAAAATTAATAGTTTTATAAAATAAATAATCTAAAAATAATATTTTTATAAAAATTGTACTTTTTACAAATTTTAGTATATTTTTATATTTTGTACTCCTTTTTATTTGTTTTAGTGTAATTTTTGTATTTTTCGCTTATATTTAATTTTAAGTTATAGTTTTTGCCATAGTTATTTTTACTTCTAGATTTTTAGGCTTTGCCGTAAAATCCCTTAAGTGCTTTTTCTTTATACTAAAATTTAGGTGCTCTAGAATTTTGCGACGCCTTTTTAAGTTTTAGTACCCTTTTTAAGATACTGTCATTTGGGATATAGTATTTCTTTTAAGCTTTAATATTTTTAGACGCAACTTTTAATTTTTAGTTTTTAGTGCCTTTTTAAGTTTAGACGCGCTACTTTCTTATTTTTATTTTTCGACGCATATTATTTTTCGATCTTTTTATTTTTCGACGTTTTTCGACGCGCTCTTTTTCTTTCTTATTTCTCGTCATCCTAGTTTTTAGGACATAGAATTTTTCTCTATTTCTTATCTAAAATTTCTTTAAATTACGAAAAATTATTTTAAGTGGTTAAATTGATAGACATCAAAACTTTCTGGTTCGTAGTAATAGTTGAATTTGTACGTGGACCGGGTTATTGGAGCCAAACAGTACTCAATTATATTGAGACCAAACGAATCCTGCCCCTCTGCTGCATCTTTTGGCTATTCGAAACGTGGGCAAAATCAGAAAAGTCTATTAATTGGATAACTTATATAATTTTTCTTTTTTTAAAAAAAAAAACTAATAGGATATTCAGTGAATGCACCGAGCAAAACGTTCACCACCTTTTGTACGTTCACCACCTGTAACTCGATCAAGACATCTAGCAAATATTGTCGCCGTTGATTTTTCTTTAGAATCGTCATCCAGTCGACCAAGTACTCCAATTCAAATTTCCAATAATCCATTTTTTGAACCCGACCTCACAATTGAGAATCCGGAGAATATTCAGGGACAATTCATAGATCATGAACCATTAATCTTTCCTCCGGAACCACCAATCGTTCAAAAAGAGATTGTTGAGGAACGAACCATTAAATCAGAATCCTCTAGTGATTCAGATTCAACAAATTCAATCATGGAAAATCTGGAACCTTTAAGTATGGAAGACCGAATGCGAGCTAAACGCACTGGCCAAGGTCACGCAATTTCTCAACCTGACATTAATGCGCCAGATTATGAAATCAAAGGACAAATTCTACACATGGTAACTAATCAATGCCAATTTAGTGGTGCGCCGAAGGAAGATCCAAATGAACATCTTCGTACCTTTAATAGGATCTGTACACTATTTAAAATCCGAGAAGTGGAGGATGAATAGATATATCTCATGTTATTTCCCTGGACTTTAAAGGGAGAAGCCAAAGATTGGTTAGAATCGTTACCTGAAGGGGCGATTGATACATGGGATGTTTTAGTTGAAAAATTTCTTAAACAATTCTTTCCGGCATCTAAAGCCGTAAGACTTCAAGGAGAAATTGTTACGTTCACACAGAAGCTAAATGAAACTCTATATGAGGCATGGACAAGATTTGGAAAGTTATTGAGAGGATGTCCGCAACATGGTTTAGACACCTGTCAAATAGTACAAATATTCTACCAAGGATGCGACATCACTACAAGGAAAGACATAGATATAGTAGCTGGAGGTTCCATTATGAAGAAAACAAAAACTGATGCTTATAAAATTATTGATAACACTGCTTCCCACTCACATGAGTGGCACCAAGAAAAAGATATCGTTAGATCATCTAAAGCAGCTAGAGCCGATTCTAGCCATGACTTAGATTCTATTTCTGCAAAGATAGATGCTGTAAAGAGACGAATGGAAAAGATGACCAAAGATATTCACTCAATATGAATTAGTTGTGAGCAGTGTGGAGGACCACATTTGACAAAAGATTGTCTCAGTATTGAACTAACAATGGAACAAAGAGAGAATGTTTCATATATAAATCAAAGGCCTGGAAATAATTATCAGAATAATTATCAACCGCCAAGACCAATTTACAATCAAAATCAGAATTATAATCGAAATGTTCCATACAACAACCAACAAGGTCCTAGTAATCAACAAGTATCTAATAATACTTACAATCAGCAAAGATCTAATTTTCAAAACAAACCACCACAAACCGATGATAAAAATCCTAATTTAGAAGATATGATGACGAAGCTAGTTGAATCTCAAACGCAATTTTTCACATCTCAGAAACAAACAAATGAACAAAATGCTCAAGCATTTAGAAATCAACAAGCTTCTATTCAAAATTTGGAACAAGAAGTAAGTAACCTAGCAAGGTTGATAGGTGAAAGAAATCCGGAAAGTCTACCTAGTGATACAAATGCTAACCCCCGGAATGAAACAGCTAAAGCCATTACCACAAGAAGTGGTATTACACTTAAACCACCTGAAATACCTGTAATTTCTGAGGAAGCTATTCCTACTCCACAAGAACCACAACCTGAACAAGATAAGGAAAAAGAACCGGTAGTTGAAAAGGTTAATGAAGATAACACAGTTAAGGCTAAACCTTATGTTAAACCATACCAACCACCACTTCCTTACCCGAGTAAAATGAAAAAAGAGAGACTTGAAGCCGAGCAATCCAAATTCTTGGATATGTTTAAACAGATAAATGTAAATCTTCCTTTTATTGATGTAATTTCAGGAATGCCTAGATATGCTAAATTTCTGAAAGATCTAATCACGAATAGAAAGAAAATGGAAGAACTCTCGGCTGTTACTATGAATGCTAATTGTTCAACAGTGCTGTTGAATAAGATACCAGAAAAACTATCTGATCCAGGAAGTTTCACAATTCCATGTTTTCTGGGTAGTCTTAGTTCAATAGAAGCATTGGCAGACTTAGGTGCTAGTATAAGTTTAATGCCGTATTCACTATACGCTAAACTAGACCTTGGAGAATTGAAACCAATAAGAATAAGCATACAACTAGCCGATAGATCAGTAAAATATCCTAGAGGGATAATGGAGAACATGCTAGTTAAAGTTGGTACTTTAGTATATCCAGTAGATTTTGTTATCTTGGACATGGAAGAAGATTCTCGAGTACCTCTCATATTAGGAAGACCATTCTTAAACACGGCTAAAGCAATAATAGACGTGTTTGGTAAGAAACTGACCCTAAGTATAGAGGATGAGAGTGTTACCTTTTCAGTTGATAGAGCAATGCAACAACCGCAATCTGCAGATAATACATGTTATTATATTCAAACTATAGAATCACATGCAGAATTGTTAAAAGAATTTCCAGAATTACAAGGAACAGGAGAATGTTCTTTAGGAGAAGGAACTGAGCCAATTGATGAAACTGAAATGTTAGCTACACTTATGGCTAATGGATATGAACCAACAACAGAAGAAATTCAAATGCTAAAAGAAGAAGACAGATATCGATATAAATCATCGATAGAAGAACCACCGACATTAGAGTTAAAGCCACTTCCAAATCATTTGAAATATGCTTATTTACATGGTGAATCTGAATTACCTGTAATAATATCGTCTTCTCTTACTGAAAATGAAAAATCTCAACTTATTTCTGTGTTAAAAGCTCATAAACCAGCCATTGCATGAAAGATTCATGATATTAAAGGAATAAGTCCTTCGTATTGCACACATAAAATCCTTATAGAAGAAGGTCATAAAACGTATGTGCAACGCCAACGAAGACTAAATCCTAATATGCAAGATGTTGTTAAGAAAGAAATTATTAAACTGCTAGATGCAGGTTTAATTTATCCAATTTCTGATAGTCTATGGGTAAGCCCAGTTCAATGCATGCCTAAGAAGGGTGGCATGACTGTCATTACAAATGAGAAAAATGAGCTTATTCCTACTAGGACTGTAACAGGATGGCGTGTTTGTATTGATTATAGAAAATTAAATGACGCCACCAGAAAAGATCACTTTCCCTTACCTTTCATTGATCAAATGTTGGAAAGATTAGCCGGAAACAGTTACTATTGTTTTGTTGATGGTTTTTCGGATATTTTCAAATTCCAATAGCACCCGAGGACCAAGAAAAAACCACGTTCACGTGCCCTTATGGTACTTTTGCTTACAAACGCATGCCATTTGGACTTTGCAACGCCCCTGCAACCTTTCAAAGGTGCATGATGGCGATTTTTCACGACATGATAGAAGAATGCATGGAAGTTATCATGGATGACTTTTCAGTCTTCGGTGATACTTTTGAGTCATGTTTAGTTAATCTTGAACGAATGCTTATTAGATACGAACAATCAAATCTAGTTCTTAATTGGGAGAAATGCCATTTCATGGTTAAAGAAGGCATCGTTCTTGGTCATAAAATTTCAAAGGAAGGAATTGAAGTAGATAGAGCTAAAGTAGATGTAATTGCTAAACTTCCACATCCCACCAATGTTAGAGGAGTTAGGAGTTTTCTAAGGCATGCCGGTTTTTACCGACGTTTTATAAAAGATTTTTCTAAAATTGCCACTCCTATGAATAAATTCCTAGAAAAGGATGCTCCATTCATCTTCTCAGATGAATGTATCAAATCTTTTAATATTCTTAAAGAGAAACTCACTAATGCGCCGATTATGATAACTCCAAATTGAAATTTACCGTTTGAACTAATGTGCAATGCAAGTGATTTTGCAATGGGAGCCGTTTTAGGACAAAGGATTGAAAAACGATTTCAACCTATATATTATGCTAGTAAGACGTTACAAGGAGCACAAATAAATTACACAACTACTGAAAAAGAACTCCTTGCTATTGTCTTTACTTTTGACAAATTTCGTTCATATCTCGTTCTAGCTAAAACAGTGGTCTATACTGACCATTCTGCTCTTAGATACCTATTTTCGAAACAAGATGCCAAACCACGATTAATCCGTTGGATCTTACTCTTACAAGAGTTTGATATTGAAATCCGAGATAAAAGAGGAGCAGAAAATCTAGCCGCTGATCATCTTTCTCGTCTTGAAAATCCCGAATTAGAAGTTCTAAATGAATCGGCCATACAAGACAACTTTCCTGATGAATATCTATTGAAGATAGATTATAATGAAATTCCATGGTTTGCAGACTATGCAAACTATTTAGTATGTGGATTCCTTGAAAAAGGATTATCGTACCAAAAACGAAAGAAATTCTTTAGTGATATAAAACACTATTTCTGGGAAGATCTACATTTGTTTAAAAGTTGTCCCGATGGAATAATACGCCGATGTGTATTCGGAGATGAAGCTAGTAAAATCTTAAACCATTGTCACACAGGACCAACAGGAGGGCATTATGGGCCTCAACTCATAGCAAGAAAAGTTTATGATGCTGGATTCTATTGGCCTACAATTTACAAAGACGCACACCTTCTTTGCAAATCCTGTGATGCTTGTCAAAGGGCCGGAAAAATAAGTCAACGTGATGAAATGCCACAAAATGTCATTCAAGTGTGTGAAGTATTTGACATTTGGGGTATTGACTTTATGGGTCCATTTCCAAAATCTCATAATAATCTCTACATTCTCGTAGCCATTGATTATGTATTTAAATGGGCGGAAGCACAAGCTCTCCCAACTAACGATGCACGAGTTGTAGTCAACTTTTTAAAATGCCTTTTTGCAAGGTTTGGAACACCGAAAGCTTTAATAAATGATCGGGGTACTCATTTCTGTAATAATCAACTTGAAAAAGTTCTCAAAAGATATGGAATAACTCATAAAATCTCCACTGCTTATCATCCACAAACAAGTGGACAAGTTGAAAATACCAACCGAGCTTTGAAACGTATTCTAGAGAAAACCGTAGGATTAAATCCGAAGGAATGGTCCATTAAATTGGAGGATGCACTCTGGGCTTTTAGAACAGCCTACAAAACTCCAATTGGAACTAAACCTTTTAGACTCGTTTACGAAAAAGCATGTCATCTTCCAGTAGAAATTGAACACAAAGCATTTTGGGCTTTGAAGACATGTAATCTTGATTTACATGAAGCTGGACGTCTACGATTAAGTCAATTAAACGAATTAGAAGAATTAAGACATGAAGCATACGAAAATTCATTAATCTATAAAGAAAGAACGAAGAAATGGCATGATAAAAGAATCAGAAGTTCAAAAGAATTTAAAGAAGGAGACAGAGTTCTTCTTTTCAATTCATGATTCAAGCTATTTCCTGGAAAATTGAAATCAAGATGGTCTGGACCATTCATAGTCAAAAGAGTTTTCCTGTACGGAACAGTAGAATTGATAAATTCAAATGGGATTGAATTTAAAAGTTAATGGTCACAGAGTTAAACATTACATAGATAGTCCAATGGAAGTCGACAACGAAGTTAATCACAATTTCGACACCACAGCTAACTAAATGTGGGGAGAATTAAGTCTTTAAAGGATAATATGTATTTCTGTTAGAGTTAGATTTTCTGTTTTCGTGTAGTTCTCGAAAATGGAACCCGAATGGTCTTTCCCTAGCAGACCCTAAAGAACTAGTCTTCTCCCCCCATTCTGAATTTTTATTTTTTTAGGTTTTACGAGATGAAGACTTCCTGTGAATTAAACCATGGTCTAATGCTACACACTTTGATTACTAAACGTAATAATGACACCCTTCCAAGTGAAATAGTATCATTAATCAGAGGTAAATTGGACGGAGTAAGAAAAGAATCCAGATGCGAAAATAATAAGTTACAATTTGGTAAAGGAAAATCAAAATCCGCAGCGAAAAGGAGAGCACGACACCTTGAAAGATGTCACAAATGCGGAAAATGGTCACACGAAGGAAAATGCTCGACGAATCAGACATATTCAAATACCGAATTTTTTACTCTATGCAGAGACGGACCGTTCATATGTTTAGAAGAAAAAACACTGAATGCTCGAGGTTACGCCTATGTAGCCATGGAAAATCAATTAGTCCGACTATCTTATGTGTGGGCTAGAGCATATCATTAAGAAATCTTCCTCACAGGTAAGTATGTACAGTTTTTATTTTTATTTTTAACCTTTTGATAATAAACGCTAAATTGTTCGCTATAAAGTATTAAATTGGTATTCAATAAAATTAGGTCTTGCGACCGAAATTATTGATATCATACAAAAATTTATTACATCACTGCGAAATTTACCGTTTATTCTTAAGGAATAAATATCTTTAATCATTCAACCAAAATATTTCAAAAATTCGTCATGAGTTAAATTAGGTCGTTGAACCGAAATTACTTTACCGAAAAGAGGGGCGTATATTTTTGATAATATTTGATTGATTAAAGTGGGATAAAAGACCAAAAAGATTTTTAATTTTATTTTTACTTTGTTTTTAAAATTAATATTAAAATAATATTGTAAACTTGTTTAAATCAATATATTTAAAATTGTAAATATTTGAAAAATTAATATTTTTAATATAAGTTTGTATGTATAAAAACAAAAATATAATTTAAGTTTGGTGTGAATTTATAATATGAATTTTTAATTTTATGCATTTTAAATTTAAGTTTGGTATGAATTTAAAAACAAAAATTTACTTTATTTCGTAAGTTAAAAATATGATTTTTAAAATTCGTCGTAAGTTGAAGACTAGGTCTTTGAACCGAAATTGCTTTACCCGAGGGAGGGACGAGAACTTTTATTATCATTATTTTTAATCTTATTGAATTAAATTATGCCAAAAACATTAAAAAAACCCAAAAAAATTTACTTTTAAAACCGCGATTTAAAAAGTGACAAATTTTAAAATTTTGTCGAGGGACGGACTAGGACATCGATCCGAAACGCCCTCATCCTAAAAAGAAACAAATTTTTAAAATTTTATTAATTTTATGTTTTATAAAGTGTAAGGTTTTAAATATAAAAAAAAAGGCCAAAACACTGTTCCCGGACACCCATGCGATCGCATGGGAATTGAACTCCAACTCCATGCGATCGCATGGAGCTGGAAAACAGGCCAGATAGAAAAGACAGTCTGTTCTGCTCTTCACCACAATATACACACACATACACGAAAATCTCTTAAAACCTCACCAAATTTCATCATTTTTCCACCGTAGTTCATCAAATTTCTTGCTCTAATCATGCTTAGATTCTCATTCTTCAGCAAAAAGGTAAAAATTACACCCCTAAACTCTATAAATTCCTAGTTTTTGTGATAATTACCAATATTTTACCTAATGCAGTTTTGTTAATTTCTAGTATAATTAGTGTTAAATTGATAGTATTTTATGCATGTATAACCTAGATTGATGCTATTTAACATGATTTGAAGCCAAAAACTTCAAAAATTTTAGAAATCTAGGGTTTGTGTTCTTGAGCAATTTGGGGCTTTTTGATATAAACAGGTTATGGCCGATTTTTGTCATGAATTATTGCTAAATTGAGTAGTGTAACATGTTTAGGTAGTTAAATGATCCAAACATTGATCCTAAACATGATTTTTAAAGATTAAAGTGGACTTTTTAGGCGAAAATTCATGAACTTGATTAATTTGATATATTTGCCATTTGAGACTTGTTTAATTATTAGTAATGACTATTTTGACATGTTATTTGAGTTAAATGCTTATGAACTTTGTCTACATTTTCATATGTGCTCATTTGAAAAAGTATAGAATTGTAAAAAATGTGAAAATGTGTATAAGTTTAATTTTGATTTAACATGTTATTGTGATTGTTTTAAGTTATTATTTTTCTAACACTAATGCATATTTGGATGCACAAATTTTGTGTTTAATGTGTTTTGCAAAAAGCCGATACTGGAGGTTCAGGATCATCATCATCTACACGACCTGCTCCAGCTCCAGAACCAGAACCAGAAATGCAATACGAGCCAGAACCTGAACAAATACCACAACAGGAACCACAACAACAGCCTGATCAGCACGTACCCTACTATGATCCGCTACAGTTACCTAATGAATTCATAGTATTTCCTCCGCATCCGCCTGTAGAATACCCAACAATTCCGGAACACACATTGCATCCTAATTTGAGATTCGATAGACGATGGAGAGATTACCCATCATATCAAAGTAATAAATTCAAATTAGTAACAAAAGAGGTAGAGGTGCCGAGGGTAATTGATTGGAATCCTTTGAAAACGGTCCATCTAGCTGACCGTGTTAGACAGCATTTGATTCAAAGGTATGGCAGTTCTTCTTTTACAGATTGGGAACGTCTTTTCACCATTCGTAGACCTATATATAAAGAATGGTGTGTTGAGCTAATGAGTACTATAGCGTTAAATGTAGATGTAGATAGGTTAGATGATAGAAGTTTTCTTAGATTTATCCTTGGCGGTAGGATGTACAGAATGTCCATGATGGACATGGCCAGGGCATTACAGATTTACACTCCTAGTGAATTGCTACTACCCGACTGTATGAGTTTGATTTATCGTGGTGAAAGGGTAGATAGGAATTTTGACGCGAACGCTGTTTGGAGGCGTATGTCAAACTATAATGTTTTTACACTAGTTGGAAAACACTCCTACTTACATATTAACAAAGCCGAGCTTCGTGTAATTCATAGATTTTTGGCTAACTCGATTACACTGAGAGGTCACAATAAGGAGAAAATGACCTTACATGATTTATTTTACCTAAAGTGTATTCGAGACCCGAGAAGCTTTGTTAATATCCCTTACTGTGTTGGTTTTTATTTATCTAAAATGGTAGAAGGAATGCAGGACGGGAGTATAATAGGATGAGGTATTTTTGTTACTCTCATTGGAGAGTATTTAGGTGTTGATAGGAACCAATGGGGTCCATTACAGGTTTGTAGAGAACAGGATGAGACCATAGGATTGCGGGTTTATGTGGGTGCTAAGGTATTGAAGAGTAGATGCAACCAGGCATTACCCTATGAAGGTAATCATCCTCAGGTAGAAAGAGGCTCAGGCGAGGAAATGCAGGAAGCGAAAGACATTAGGGATGTCTTTCGAGATGCTATTCTTGACGTCCACGTTCGTATAGATGAGGAAGCAATGACGAGCGAGGCCAGACATAGTATGTATGAGCAGTGGAACTCCGAGCGAGTATACGAGGATTATAGGCGACGCCAACATGATAGCTGGTTAGTTCATCAGCACCAAATCATGAGCCAGCTATCATATCAGGTACCAAATAATTATGTGCCTACTCAACCTGCTCATTTTCCGCCACACAACCCCAACATCCGACCACCCTTTAACCGGTATGACTATAACCAAGCCTATCAGAACACCTATAACCAACAATGGAACCCACCTGACGAAATGAACTGGAACCCCTATCCAGACTGATTTAGTTCCATTGGTTATTTTTATGATTTTTATGTTTTTATCTTTTTAATTATTCATGTTTAAACTTATGTTATTGGATAGGTTTATGTAATTTTTATCATTTTTATTATTATTGTGTACTAATATTTCACATTTAGGATTTGAAAGTGGGATATTAAGTCCCATTTCAAATTGTCATGCATGTTTATATTTGTATTGTATGTATATTGTCAATTGTACAAAACAGGGTAAAACAGCGCATTTTCAAAGACTGGCATTAAGTTCAGCAAAAGCTAGTAATTTTGACGACAAGATGAAAAATAAATGTGATGTAACAACAAGACGGAATGAACAAATGATGTGCACCATTTATCATTCAGCAAACAAACGCCAATATGTTTGAAAACTTTGGTAAAATTTAATCATTTTTCTACGCTAATCATCCTCAATAATTTAGATTGTTACTGATTTCTTGCAAATGAGGGCATTGCAAGATCTCAAGTGTGGGAAGGAGTTAAATTCTTTCGGATTTTAAAATTTTTAACTTAAACACTTGGTTACCATTAAAAATACTAGTAACGCAGTAGTTGTATTAGAATCTAGTGCTCTCTGATAATAAAGAACAGCCCTAGTCTTATATACTGACTACCCAATTCTAGTATTTTTCAAAATTTTCAATTAAATGAACTCAAAATCATGTTTATACATATTTATTAACGATAAAACTAGGTGTTAACACCGAAATTATTGTTACCTCGGAAAGGACATAAATTGAGAAACAAACCAAAATGTTAAAATTCATTTAAAATGGAATAGAGGAAAATAAAAGAAAATAAAAGCCAAGTGTGGGAAAATTTACCAAGTTATTTAAAACATATGTCACATATTTCTGTAACAAATAATTGAAGATACTTTTGCTTTGGACTAAACTAAACAGTTTTACCCGATTTATTATAATATATTTGAAAGAAAGATGGATCTACACGATGAATCAATTCCATCGTTAAAAAGAAGTAAAGTCTTCCGAAAGAGACACGCGCTTCTTGATTTAGGTTAAGAAGTTGTCGTCCAGACCAGCTGTAGGTTGATGAAAAATCTAGAAAAGTCATCTCTAAAATCAGCAGGAAATCCACGGACCTCGGCATCAAACAGGGTCGCCAAGTGGTCAGACTTATCCTAGCCATGAGAGGATCTGTCTTGTAAAATAGGGAGGACGCCGTGCAAATTAGCTGGATAAGACTAATGAATCAGATCCCCAGAAAGGATAATCTCCTTTAAAGATCAAAAATCAGCTTTTAAGACTGATATTACTCAATCCTAGAGATTGACCTTAAAGATTGAGAATTACAAACTCATGGAATTCAATGATATCTAAACTCGAGCTTGAACGAGAAAATATTTTGATCAAAGTAAAACCGATTTGTTTTATGAAAACCCATTTTCAATGCATTCATTACCATTGAATGTAAAATCCTAGGAATTCACCTGAAATTCATTAGGTCACCTGAACCAAATCGGGTGTCAACCGTAAGAACGGTGGTTGCATAGTATGGTCAAAGACAGGACCTTGTGCCAGACCGGAAAATTATAAGGATGAGCTTTACTATTGCTCATACCAAGGATAGTAATTGCGTTCGACATGCTATAGACCATAATTAAAAGCATGTCAGGGGACATTGCCTTAACAGTTGCTTGTTCAACGCTTTCCTTTACAATCGGACGGTAGTGTATCAAAAGGTAATATACGGAGCAAGTATACTGGACGTGTTGCTTTTCTAATACAAGGTTAGCAAGTGGGTGACACAAAACCGGAAGTTTTGAGCTAAAATTTTCAAATATGAAACCCACCAAACCCACAAAAACAATTTGCAAACACCGGAGAAGGGTTATTCCAGAAAACTTATCTAGGGAAAAAGCTAGATTTAATTTTCAAAAGATCAAATGTTTTCATAAAGATCCTATTTCTTAAAGGATCTAAATTTTCATAGTCATGTGGGACTGTAAACCACATCGTTACTACCATTGTTTATACCGCCGTAAAGAAATCACTGATGTACAAAGTGTGAAGAATAAAGAAGTGATTCTAGTATATTTCAAGACTATATTGCTTGAGGACAAGCAACGCTCAAGTGTGGGAATATTTGATAATGCTAAAAACGAACATATATTTCATAGCATTATCCCTCAAGAAAGACAAGATTTTAGTTGCAACTGTTCTATTTACAAGTGATATTCGTTTAAATAATAAAAGGTGAAGACAAAAGACAGATTCGACGAATTGAAGACGTAAACGACCAAAAAGCTCAAAAGTACAAAGTACAATCAAAGAGGTTCCAATTAGTGATAAGAAACGTCTCAAAATTACAAGAGTACAAGACGCGAAACGCAAAATACAAGATATTAAATTGTACGCAAGGACGTTCGAAAATCCGGAACTAGGACCAGAGTCAACTCTCAACGCTCAACGCAACGAACTAAAAATTACAAGTCAACTATGCACATGAATATAATATAATATATAATTAATTCTTAAAATTAATATATATATATATTATATTATAATATATAAACCGTCGGAAGAAGAAAACAACAACATGTGAGCCTCCTCAGCTGGCCATACGATCGCGTGAGCTGGAGGAGCAAAACTCATCCGATCGCATGAGCTCCTTTTCCAGCTCACAGGCCTATAAATTCGCGTGTTTGGTTCAGTTTAAAATATCCATCCATCCAACTCTCTCAACGTATATATATATATATATATATATATATATATATATATATATATATATATATATATATATATATATATATTATAATTTTTATTTTAATTTTAATTTTAATATCCAATAATAAGGGTATGTTAGCAAATGTTGTAAGGGTGTAAGTCGAAATTCTGTCCGTGTAACGCTACGTTATTTTTAATCATTGTAAGTTATGTTCAAGCTTTTTAATTTAATGTCTCGTAGCTAAGTTATTATTATGCTTATTTAATACCGAAGTAATCATGATGTTGGGCTAAAAATATTAAAATTGGGTAATTGGGCTTTGCACCATAATTGGGGTTTGGACAAAAGAACGACACTTGTGGAAATTAGACTATGGGCTATTAATGGGCTTTATATTTGTTTAACTAAATGATAGTTTGTTAATTTTAATATAAAGATTTATAATTGGACGTACCTATAAATAACCATATACACTCAATAAGACACGATGGGCGGGATATTTATATGTACGAATAATCGTTCATTTAACCGGACACGGGAATGGATTAATAGTTAATAGATTTATTAAAACCAGGGTGAAATTATGTACAAGGACACTTGGCGTAATTGTTAACAAAGTATTAAAACCTTGGGTTACACGCAGTCGATATCCTGGTGTAATTATTAAACAAAGTATTAAAACCTTGTTACAGTTTAAGTCCCCAATTAGTTGGAATATTTGACTTCGGGTATAAGGATAATTTGACGAGGACATTCGCACTTTATATTTATGACTGATGGACTGTTATGGACAAAAACCAGACGGACATATTAAATAATTCAGGACAAAGAACAATTAACCCATGGGAATAAACTAAAATCAACACGTCAAACATCATGATTACGGAAGTTTAAATAAGCATAATTCCTTTATTTTCATATTTAATTGCACTTTTAATTATCGCACTTTTATTTATTGTTATTGTATTTAATTGCACTTTTAATTATCGTACTTTTTAATTATCGCAAGTTTATTTTATCGCACTTTTATTTATCGCAATTTCATTATCGTTATTTACTTTACGCTTTAAATTAAGTCTTTTATTTATTCAATATTTTACATTAGGTTTTAACTGCGACTAAAAGTTTTAAAAATCGACAAACCGGTCATTAAACGGTAAAAACCCTCTTTTATAATAATAATAATAATATTACTTATATATATATATATATATTTGTATTTTTATTTAAACTAATATAGCGTTAAGCTTTGTTTAAAAGATTTCCCTGTAGAACGAACCGGACTTACTAAAAACTACACTACTGTACGATTAGGTACACTGCCTATAAGTGTTGTAGCAAGGTTTAAGTATATCCATTCTATAAATAAATAAATATCTTGTGTAAAATTGTATCGTATTTAATAGTTTTTCCTAGTAAAATATAAGCTATTTCATATACACCTCGCATAACACCAGGTAAAAGCTAGATTGTATTTTCAAAAGATCAAATGTTTTCATAAAGATCCAATTTCCTTAAGGATCTAAATTTTCATAGTCATGTGGGACTGTAAACCACATCGTTACTACCATTGTTCATACCGCCGTATAGAAATCACTGATGTACAAAGTGTGAAGAATAAAGAAGTGATTCTAGTATGTTTTTATTTCAAGACTATATTTCTTGAGGACAAGCAACGCTCAAGTGTGGGAATATTTGATAATGCTAAAAACGAACATATATTTCATAGCATTATCCCTCAAGAAAGACAAGCTTTTAGTTGCAATTGTTCTATTTACAAGTGATATTCGTTTAAATAATAAAAGGTGAAGACAAAAGGCACATTCGACGAATTGAAGACGCAAACGACCAAAAAGCTCAAAAGTACAAAATACAATCAAAGTGGTTCCAATTATTGATGAGAAACTTCTCAAAATTACAAGAGTACAAGATACAAAACGCAAAATACAAGATATTAAATTATACGCAAGGACGTTCGAAAATCCGGAACCGGGACCAAAGTCAACTCTCAACGCTCGACACAACGGACTAAAAATTACAAGTCAACTATGCACATGAATATAATATAATATATAATTAATTCTTAAAATTAATATATATATTATATTATATATTATAAACGTCGGCAAAGCTAGGAAACAAATCATGTGAGCTGGAAAAAGTGGCCATGCGATCGCATGGCCTGGAAGGCAAAAATCCATGCGATCGCATGGCAGTAGGTAGCAGGCCACATCTATAAATTTCGCGTGTTTTGGCTCAGTTTAAAACATCTTTTTCTTTCCTTTCTCTGAACGTAAACATATATATATATATATATATATATATATATATATATATATATATATATATATATATATATATATATATATATATATATATATATATATATATATATATATATATATTATAATTTTAATTTTAATTTTAATAATAATAAGGGTATGTTAGCGAATGTTGTAAGGGTGTAAGTCAAAATTCTGTCCGTGTAACGCTACGCTATTTTTAATCACTGTAAGTTATGGTTAATGTTATTTTTAAATTAATGTCTCGTAGCTAAGTTATTATTATGCTTATTTAATGCCGAAGTAATCGTGATGTTGGGTTAAATATTAAAATTGGATAATTGGGCTTTAGACCATAATTGGGGTTTGGACAAAAGAACGACACTTGTAGAAATTAGACTATGGGCTATTAATGGGTTTTATATTAACTAAATGATACCTCGTTGATTTAATATATAGACTTATAATTTGATGTATTTATATATAACCACATACGCTTGACTGGGTATGGTGGGTGGGATATCTATAAATACCAATAATTATTCATTTTACCGGACACGGAACTGGATTAATAGTTAATAGACTTGTTGAAACATGGGTGGATTACATTTAAGCGTAATTGGTGTAATTGTTAACAAAGTAGTAAAACCTTGGTCTACACGCAGTCGATAACCTGGTGTATTCATTAAACAAAGTATTAAGACCTTGTTACAATTCGAATCCCCAATTAGTTGGAATATTTGACTTCGGGAATAAGAATAATTTGACGAAGACTTTCGCACTTTATGATTATGACTGATGGACTATTATGGACAAATCCGTATGGACATATCGAATAATCCAGGACAAAGGACAATTAACCCATGGTAATAAAACTAAAATCAACACGTCAAACATCATGATTACGGAAGTTTAAATAAGCATAATTTATATATTTCATATTTAATTGCACTTTTAATTATCGCACTTTTATTTATTGTCATTATATTTAATTGCACTTTTAATTATCGTACTCTTTAATTGTGGTACTTTTTATTTATCGCATTTTTATTTATCGCAATTTCATTATCGTTATTTACTTTACGCTTTAAATTAAGTTATATTTATTTTTAATATTTTACATTAGGTTTTAACTGCGACTAAAGTTTTAAAATCGACAAACAGGTCATTAAACGGTAAAAACCCCCCTTTTATAATAATAATACTACTTATATATATTTTTGTATTTTTAAAATTATAAGTTAAAAATATAGCGTTAAGCTTGTTTAAAAGATCCATGTGGAACGAACCGGACTTACTAAAAACTACACTACTGTACGATTAGGTACACTTTCTATAAGTATTGTAGCAAGGTTTAGGTATATCCACTCTATAAATAAATAAATAACTTGTGTAAAATTGTATCGTATTTAATAGTATTTTCTTGTAAAAATGAATAGTATTTTATACCCCTTCGCTTTAACATCAGTCATCATCATCATCGTTCATCATCATAAAAGCTAAGTAAGTTTGACAAGAATAGAGATCGAAACAATAGGTTGACTTCGGTTACGACCTCTACGTAAATCAAAAAGATGCGTAATCAGTGGCTATGGCTCCGTATATGAGTCCCCTAACCTCTGACCAATATTTAGAACCTAACTCATCTTCGTTTGACCATGGCGACGGTTTAAGTGCGAGTAGATCAGAAATTTCAGCACAACGTTACAACGGCGTAGTGACTTTCGGAGGGCCGTAAATCCTAAACCGTAACTCGGATTAAGACGAGACCTAGACGGAAAATCATCTAATCGAACCGAACTAACTGAAAATTATCTTTCCAGTAGCCCAGGTAGTCTAATCAGATCCCTAAAATAGTAAGCAAGGTGCTCCGGTGGGGTTCTTAGTGCTTTGATGCTCATCACGGTTCTCATCCTTGATGCTTGTAGCTTCAAGTGTACAACTCGTTGATGGTTTAGCATCACCTTGACCAAGATTCTACCATCAATACACAATTTATTAAGACCAAGTAAGAACATAACTCATTTAAGAGTCTTAGATGGATGATGAACCAAGGTTACATCATATCCTTAGTCTTAACACAATTACAAGTTACATTTACAACTAAAGCTACAAACTTTACTTCAACCAAGCAAATATGAAGATAATATATGTCAAATGAAGTGATGGAACCCTAAGCTAGAGAGCTTAGTGAAATGTCCCGTTCTTATTGATTAAAAACGTTCCATATTAATTGATTTCGTTGCGAGGTTTTGACCTCTATATGAGACGTTTTTCAAAGACTGCATTCATTTTTAAACAAACCATAACCTTTATTTCATCAATAAAGGTTTAAAAAGCTTTACATAGATTATCAAATAATGATAATCTAAAATATCCTGTTTACACACGACCATTACATAATGGTTTACAATACAAATATGTTACAACAAAATAAGTTTCTTGAATGTAGTTTTTACACAATATCATACAAGCATGAACTCCAAATCTTGTCCTTATTTAAGTATGCGACAGCGGAAGCTCTTAATAATCACCTGAGAATAAACATGCTTAAAACGTCAACAAAAATGTTGGTGAGTTATAGGTTTAACCTATATATATCAAATCGTAACAATAGACCACAAGATTTCATATTTCAATACACATCCCATACATAGAGATAAAAATCATTCATATGGTGAACACCTGGTAACCGACATTAACAAGATGCATATATATAAGAATATCCCCATCATTCCGGGACACCCTTCGGATATGATATAAATTTCGAAGTACTAAAGCATCCGGTACTTTGGATGGGGTTTGTTAGGCCCAATAGATCTATCTTTAGGATTCGCGTCAATTAGGGTGTCTGTTCCCTAATTCTTAGATTACCAGACTTAATAAAAAGGGGCATATTCGATTTCGATAATTCAACCATAGAATGTAGTTTCACGTACTTGTGTCTATTTTGTAAATCATTTATAAAACCTGCATGTATTCTCATCCCAAAAATATTAGATTTTAAAAGTGGGACTATAACTCACTTTCACAGATTTTTACTTCGTCGGGAAGTAAGACTTGGCCACTGGTTGATTCACGAACCTATAACAATATATACATATATATCAAAGTATGTTCAAAATATATTTACAACACTTTTAATATATTTTGATGTTTTAAGTTTATTAAGTCAGCTGTCCTCGTTAGTAACCTACAACTAGTTGTCCACAGTTAGATGTACAGAAATAAATCGATAAATATTATCTTGAATCAATCCACGACCCAGTGTATACGTATCTCAGTATTGATCACAACTCAAACTATATATATTTTGGAATCAACCTCAACCCTGTATAGCTAACTCCAACATTCACATATAGAGTGTCTATAGTTGTTCCGAAATATATATAGATGTGTCGACATGATAGGTCGAAACATTGTATACGTGTCTATGGTATCTCAAGATTACATAATATACAATACAAGTTGATTAAGTTATGGTTGGAATAGGTTTGTTACCAATTTTCACGTAGCTAAAATGAGAAAAATTATCCAATCTTGTTTTACCCATAACTTCTTCATTTTAAATCCGTTTTGAGTGAATCAAATTGCTATGGTTTCATATTGAACTCTATTTTATGAATCTAAATAGAAAAAGTATAGATTTATAGTCGGAAAAATAAGTTACAAGTCGTTTTTGTAAAGGTAGTCATTTCAGTCGAAAGAACGACGTCTAGATGACCATTTTAGAAAACATACTTCCACTTTGAGTTTAACCATAATTTTTGGATATAGTTTCATGTTCATAATAAAAATAATTTTCTCAGAATAACAACTTTTAAATCAAAGTTTATCATAGTTTTTAATTAACTAACCCAAAACAGCCCGCGGTGTTACTACGACGGCGTAAATCCGGTTTTACGGTGTTTTTCGTGTTTCCAGGTTTTAAATCATTAAGTTAGCATATCATATAGATATAGAACATGTGTTTAGTTGATTTTAAAAGTCAAGTTAGAAGGATTAACTTTTGTTTGCGAACAAGTTTAGAATTAACTAAACTATGTTCTAGTGATTACAAGTTTAAACCTTCGAATAAGATAGATTTATATGTATGAATCGAATGATGTTATGATCATCATTAATACCTTAAGTTCCTTGGATAAACCTACTGGAAAAGAGAAAAATGGATCTAGCTTCAATGGATCCTTGGATGGCTCGAAGTTCTTGAAGCAGAATCATGACACGAAAACAAGTTCAAGTAAGATCATCACTTGAAATAAGATTGTTATAGTTATAGAAATTGAACCAAAGTTTGAATATGATTATTACCTTGTATTAGAATGATAACCTACTGTAAGAAACAAAGATTTCTTGAGGTTGGATGATCACCTTACAAGATTGGAAGTGAGCTAGCAAACTTGAAAGTATTCTTGATTTTATGTAACTAGAACTTGTAGAATTTATGAAGAACACTTAGAACTTGAAGATAGAACTTGAGAGAGATCAATTAGATGAAGAAAATTGAAGAATGAAAGTGTTTGTAGGTGTTTTTGGTCGTTGGTGTATGGATTAGATATAAAGGATATGTAATTTTGTTTTCATGTAAATAAGTCATGAATGATTACTCATATTTTTGTAATTTTATGAGATATTTCATGCTAGTTGCCAAATGATGGTTCCCACATGTGTTAGGTGACTCACATGAGCTGCTAAGAGCTGATCATTGGAGTGTATATACCAATAGTACATACATCTAAAAGCTGTGTATTGTACGAGTACGAATACGGGTACATACGAGTAGAATTGTTGATGAAACTGAACGAGGATGTAATTGTAAGCATTTTTGTTAAGTAGAAGTATTTTGATAAGTGTATTGAAGTCTTTCAAAAGTGTATAAATACATATTAAAACACTACATGTATATACATTTTAACTGAGTCGTTAAGTCATCGTTAGTCGTTACATGTAAGTGTTGTTTTGAAACCTTTAGGTTAACGATCTTGTTAAATGTTGTTAACCCAATGTTTATAATATCAAATGAGATTTTAAATTATTATATTATCATGATATTATCATGTATGAATATCTCTTAATAGGATATATATACATTAAATGTCTTTACAACGATAATCGTTACATATATGTCTCGTTTAAAAATCATTAAGTTAGTAGTCTTGTTTTTACATATGTAGTTCATTATTAATATACTTAATGATATGTTTACTTATCATAGTATCATGTTAACTATATATATATCCATATATATATCATCATATAGTTTTTACAAGTTTTAACGTTCGTGAATTACCGGTCAACTTGGGTGGTCAATTGTCTATATGAAACATATTTCAATTAATCAAGTCTTAACAAGTTTGATTGCTTAACATGTTGGAAACATTTAATCATGTAAATATCAATCTCAATTAATATATATAAACATGAAAAAGTTCGGGTCACTACAGTACCTACCCGTTAAATAAATTTCGTCCCGAAATTTTAAGCTGTTGAAGGTGTTGATGAATCTTCTGGAAATAGATGCGGGTATTTCTTCTTCATCTGATCTTCACGCTCCCAGGTGAACTCGGGTCCTCTACGAGCATTCCACCGAACCTTAACAATTGGTATCTTGTTTTGCTTAAGTCTTTTAACCTCACGATCCATTATTTCGACGGGTTCTTCGATGAATTGAAGTTTTTCGTTGATTTGGATTTCATCTAACGGAATAGTGAGATCTTCTTTAGCAAAACATTTCTTCAAATTCGAGACATGGAAAGTGTTATGTACAGCCGCGAGTTGTTGAGGTAACTCAAGTCGGTAAGCTACTGGTCCGACACGATCAATAATCTTGAATGGTCCAATATACCTTGGATTTAATTTCCCTCGTTTACCAAATCGAACAACGCCTTTCCAAGGTGCAACTTTAAGCATGACCATCTCTCCAATTTCAAATTCTATATCTTTTCTTTTAATGTCAGCGTAGCTCTTTTGTCGACTTTGGGCGGTTTTCAACCGTTGTTGAATTTGGATGATCTTCTCGGTAGTTTCTTGTATAATCTCCGGACCCGTAATCTGTCTATCCCCCACTTCACTCCAACAAATCGGAGACCTGCACTTTCTACCATAAAGTGCTTCAAAAGGCGCCATCTCAATGCTTGAATGGTAGCTGTTGTTGTAGGAAAATTCTGCTAACGGTAGATGTCGATCCCAACTGTTTCCGAAATCAATAACACATGTTCGTAGCATGTCTTCAAGCGTTTGTATCGTCCTTTCGCTCTGCCCATCAGTTTGTGGATGATAGTCAGTACTCATGTCTAGACGAGTTCCTAATGCTTGCTGTAATGTCTGCCAGAATCTTGAAATAAATCTGCCATCCCTATCAGAGATAATAGAGATTGGTATTCCATGTCTGGAGATGACTTCCTTCAAATACAGTCGTGCTAACTTCTCCATCTTGTCATCTTCTCTTATTGGCAGGAAATGTGCTGATTTGGTGAGACGGTCAACTATTACCCAAATAGTATCAAAACCACTTGCAGTCCTTGGCAATTTAGTGATGAAATCCATGGTAATGTTTTCCCATTTCCATTCCGGGATTTCGGGTTGTTGAAGTAGACCTGATGGTTTCTGATGCTCAGCTTTGACCTTAGAACACGTCAAACATTCTCCTACGTATTTAGCAACATCGGCTTTCATACTCGGCCACCAAAAATGTTTCTTGAGATCCTTGTACATCTTCCCCGTTCCAGGATGTATTGAGTATCTGGTTTTATGAGCTTCTCTAAGTACCATTTCTCTCATATCTCCAAATTTTGGTACCCAAATCCTTTCAGCCCTATACCGGGTTCCGTCTTCCCGAATATTAAGATGCTTCTCCGATCCTTTGGGTATTTCATCCTTTAAATTTCCCTCTTTTAAAACTCCTTGTTGCGCCTCCTTTATTTGAGTAGTAAGGTTATTATGAATCATTATATTCATAGATTTTACTCGAATGGGTTCTCTGTCCTTCCTGCTCAAGGCATCGGCTACCACATTTGCCTTCCCCGGGTGGTAACGAATCTCAAAGTCGTAATCATTCAATAATTCAATCCACCTACGCTGCCTCATATTCAGTTGTTTCTGATTAAATATGTGTTGAAGACTTTTGTGGTCGGTATATATAATAATTTTGACCCCATATAAGTAGTGCCTCCAAGTCTTTAATGCAAAAACAACCGCGCCTAATTCCAAATCATGCGTCGTATAATTTTGTTCGTGAATCTTCAATTGTCTAGACGCATAAGCAATCACCTTCGTTCGTTGCATTAATACACAACCGAGACCTTTCTTTGATGCGTCACAATAAATCACAAAATCATCATTCCCTTCAGGCAATGACAATATAGGTGCCGTAGTTAGCTTTTTCTTCAATAACTGAAACGCTTTCTCTTGTTCATCCTTCCATTCAAATTTCTTCCCTTTATGCGTTAATGCAGTCAAGGGTTTTGCTATTCTGGAAAAGTCTTGGATGAACCTTCTGTAGTAACCAGCTAGTCCTAAAAACTGGCGTATGTGTTTCGGAGTTTTCGGGGTTTCCCACTTTTCAACAGTTTCTATCTTTGCCGGATCCACCTTAATACCTTCTTTGTTCACTATGTGACCGAGGAATTGAACTTCTTCCAACCAAAATGCACACTTTGAAAACTTAGCGTACAATTCTTCCTTCCTCAATACTTCTAACACCTTTCTCAAATGTTCACCGTGCTCTTGGTCATTCTTTGAGTAAATAAGTATGTCATCAATGAAAACAATGACAAACTTGTCAAGGTATGGTCCACACACTCGGTTCATAAGGTCCATGAACACAGCTGGTGCATTAGTTAAACCAAACGGCATGACCATAAACTCGTAATGACCGTAACGTGTTCTGAAAGCAGTCTTTGGAATATCATCTTCTTTCACCCGCATTTGATGATACCCGGAACGTAAGTCAATCTTTGAATAAACAGACGAGCCTTGTAGTTGATCAAATAAGTCGTCGATTCTCGGTAGTGGGTAGCGGTTCTTGATGGTAAGTTTGTTCAACTCTCGGTAGTCAATACACAACCTGAATGTACCATCTTTCTTCTTGACAAACAAAACAGGAGCTCCCCACGGTGATGTGCTTGGTCGAATGAAACCACGCTCTAAAAGTTCTTGTAATTGGCTTTGCAGTTCTTTCATCTCGCTGGGTGCGAGTCTGTAAGGAGCACGAGCTATTGGTGCAGCTCCTGGTACAAGATCTATTTGAAATTCAACGGATCGATGTGGGGGTAATCCCGGTAATTCTTTCAGAAATACATCGGGAAATTCTTTTGCGACGGGAACATCATTGATGCTCTTTTCTTCAGTTTGTACTTTCTCGATGTGTGCTAGAACAACATAGCAACCTTTTCTTATTAGTTTTTGTGCCTTCAAATTACTAATAATATGTAGCTTCGTGTTGCCCTTTTCTCCGTACACCATTAAGGGTTTTCCTTTTTCTCGTATAATGCGAATTGCATTTTTGTAACAAACGATCTCTACTTTCACTTCTTTCAACCAGTCCATACCGATTATCACATCAAAACTCCCTAAATCTACTGGTATCAAATCAATCTTAAATGTTTCGCTAACCAGTTTAATTTCTCGATTCCGACATATATTATCTGCTGAAATTAATTTACCATTTGCTAATTCGAGTAAAAATTTACTATCCAAAGGCGTCAATGGACAACTTAATTTAGCACAAAAATCTCTACTCATATAGCTTCTATCCGCACCCGAATCAAATAAAACGTAAGTAGATTTATTGTCAATAAGAAACGTACCCGTAACAAGCTCCGGGTCTTCCTATGCCTCTGCTGCATTAATATTGAAAACTCTTCCGCGGCCTTGTCCATTCGTGTTCTCCTGGTTCGGGCAATTTCTAATAATGTGGCCCGGTTTTCCACATTTATAACAAACTACATTGGCATAGCTTGCTCCGACACTACTTGCTCCACCATTACTCGTTCCGACACCATTTGTTCCTTTCGTTCTATTAACCCCTGGTCCGTAGACCTCACACTTCGCCGCGCTATGACCATTTCTTTTACACTTGTTGCAAAATTTGGTGCAGAACCCCGAGTGATACTTTTCACACCTTTGGCATAGCTGCTTCTGATTGTTGTTGTTGTTGCGGTTAATATTGTTGTTAGGATGATTGTTGTAGTTGCTGTTGTTGTTGTTGTTGTTGTTGTTGTTGTTGGGCCGTTTGTTGTAGTTGCGATTGATGTTGCGATTGTTGGTATAATTGTTTCGATTATTGTTGTAATTGCTGTTGTTGTTGTATTGGTGATTCTTATCACCGTTTTCCTCCCACTTTCTTTTGACTTGCTTCACATTGGCCCTTCAGCAGTCTGTTCTTTAATTCTTTCTTCAATCTGGTTCACTAGTTTGTGAGCCATTCTACATGCCTGTTTTATGGAGGCGGGCTCGTGTGAACTTATATCTTCTTGGATTCTTTCCGGTAATCCTTTCACAAATGCGTCGATCTTCTCTTCCTCATCTTCGAACGCTCCCGGACACAATAGGCACAATTCTGTGAATCGTCTTTCATACGTGGTAATATCAAATCCTTGGGTTCGTAACCCTCTAAGTTCTGTCTTGAGCTTATTGACCTCGGTTCTGGGCCGGTACTTCTCGTTCATCAAGTGCTTGAATGCTGACCACGGTAGTGCGTACGCATCATCTTGTCCCACTTGCTCTAGATAGGTATTCCACCATGTTAACGCAGAACCTGTGAAGGTATGCGTAGCGTACTTTACTTTGTCCTCTTCAGTACACTTACTTATGGCAAACACCGATTCGACCTTCTCGGTCCACCGTTTCAATCCGATCGGTCCTTCGGTTCCATCAAATTCCAAAGGTTTGCAGGCAGTGAATTCTTTGTAGGTGCATCCTACACGATTTCCTGTACTGCTAGATCCAAGGTTATTGTTGGTATGTAGCGCAGCCTGTACTGCGGCTATGTTTGAAGCTAGAAAAGTGCGGAATTCCTCTTCATTCATATTCACGGTGTGTCGAGTAGTCGGTGCCATTTCCTTCAAAATAGTTAAATGGAACAAGTTAATCATACAGAATATTAAGAGTAGTTAATAGTATTTCGTAGCATAATATGAACTCATTTATAAAAGCTTTTTCTTCATATTAGCATTTTATAAGTTTAAATTCGGGTAGTACCTACCCGTTAAGTTCATACTTAGTAGCTAATATACAATTCAACTACTACAATTCTATATGAAAAACTGATTATAATAATATTTCGCGTTCAAACTTTTACACAATATTTTACAAACTTACAATACCGCTTATTTTACATATAGCATGAAATATAGCACACAATAAATTTGATACAAGATGGTTGTGAAGATAATTCTAGCTAGTACACAAGTCGTTCAGCAAAGGCAATAAAGACACGTAATTCATACGTCCAGAAAACAAGTCATGCATTCTGGTTTTACTAGGATTACTTCCCATCCTTGGTCTTGTGGAACATAACCGTTATGGCCATTGATAAGACAGCGTGTTGTAACGTCGTCAAAGGGACGAGTGTTACGTAATGTCCAACAGTCCCGTAACAATCTAAAAACCTCATTTCTTACCCCAATTACCGACTCCGTCACTTGTGGGAACGTTTTGTTTAATAGTTGTAGCCCGATGTTCTTGTTCTCACTTTGGTGAGAAGCGAACATTACTAATCCGTAAGCATAACATGCTTCTTTATGTTACATGTTAGCCGCTTTTTCTAAATCACGAAGTCCAATATTCGGATATATTGAGTCATAATAATTTCTTAACCCATTGCGTAAAATAGCATTTGGGTTCCCCGCAATATATGCGTCAAAGTAAACACATCGTAACTTATGGATTTCCCAATGTGATATCCCCCATCTTTCGAACGAAAGCCTTTTATAAACCAAGGCATTCTTAGAACGTTCTTCGAATGTCTTACAAACTGATCTCGCCTTAAATAGTTGTGCCGAAGAATTCTGACCGACTCTAGACAAGATTTCATCAATCATGTCTCCGGGTAGGTCTCTTAAAATATTGGGTTGTCTATCCATTTTGTGTTTTTATACTGTAAAATAGACAAGAGTTAGATTCATAAAAAAAATACTTATTAATACAAGCAATTTTTACATATATCATAAAGCATAAGCACACTATATTATATTTATTACACCACACGAATACAACTATCTTATTCCGACTCGCTTGTTTCTTCTTCTTCGGTTTTGGTTCGTTTTGCCAAGTTTCTAGGGATATATGATGTTCCCCTAATACGAGCCGTAATTTTCCACATTGGTTTAGAAAAACCTGGTGGTTTAGAGGTTCCCGGGTCATTGTTACAACTTAAGGACTTCGGGGGTTGACGATACATATAAAGTTCATCGGGGTTGGAATTAGATTTCTCTATTTTTATGCCCTTTCCCTTATTATTTTCTTTTGCCTTTTTAAATTCAGTTGGGGTAATTTCTATAACATCATCGGAATTCTTGTCGGAATCCGATTCATCGAAGAATTGGTAATCCTCCCAATATTTTGCTTCCTTGGCGGAAACACCATTGACCATAATTAACCTTGGTCGGTTGGTTGAGGATTTTCTTTTACTTAACCGTTTTATTATTTCCCCCGCCGGTTCTATTTCTTCATCTGGTTCCGATTCTTCTTCCGGTTCCGATTCTTCTTCCGGTTCCGACTCTTCTTCCGGTTCCTCTTCGGGAACTTGTGAATCAGTTCACGAATCAATCCAATTTACATTTGACTCTTCATTATTATTAGGTGAGTCAATGGGACTTGTTCTAGAGGTAGACATCTATCACATAATATCAAACGCGTTAAGAGATTAATATATCACATAATATTCACATGTTAAAAATATATAGTTTCCAACAAAATTTGTTAAGCAATCATTTTTCAAGTAAACACGGTCGAAGTCCAGACTCACTAATGCATCCTAACAAACTCGATAAGACACACTAATGCAAAATTCTGGTTCTCTAAGACCAACGCTCGGATACCAACTGAAATGTCCCGTTCTTATTGATTAAAAACGTTCCATATTAATTGATTTCGTTGCGAGGTTTTGACCTCTATATGAGACGTTTTTCAAAGACTGCATTCATTTTTAAACAAACCATAACCTTTATTTCATCAATAAAGGTTTAAAAAGCTTTACATAGATTATCAAATAATGATAATCTAAAATATCCTGTTTACACACGACCATTACATAATGGTTTACAATACAAATATGTTACAACAAAATAAGTTTCTTGAATGCAGTTTTTACACAATATCATACAAGCATGAACTCCAAATCTTGTCCTTATTTAAGTATGCGACAGCGGAAGCTCTTAATAATCACCTGAGAATAAACATGCTTAAAACGTCAACAAAAATGTTGGTGAGTTATAGGTTTAACCTATATATATCAAATCGTAACAATAGACCACAAGATTTCATATTTCAATACACATCCCATACATAGAGATAAAAATCATTCATATGGTGAACACCTGGTAACCGACATTAACAAGATGCATATATATAAGAATATCCCCATCATTCCGGGACACCCTTCGGATATGATATAAATTTCGAAGTACTAAAGCATCCGGTACTTTGGATGGGGTTTGTTAGGCCCAATAGATCTATCTTTAGGATTCGCGTCAATTAGGGTGTCTGTTCCCTAATTCTTAGATTACCAGACTTAATAAAAAGGGGCATATTCGATTTCGATAATTCAACCATAGAATGTAGTTTCACGTACTTGTGTCTATTTTGTAAATCATTTATAAAACCTGCATGTATTCTCATCCCAAAAATATTAGATTTTAAAAGTGGGACTATAACTCACTTTCACAGATTTTTACTTCGTCGGGAAGTAAGACTTGGCCACTGGTTGATTCACGAACCTATAACAATATATACATATATATCAAAGTATGTTCAAAATATATTTACAACACTTTTAATATATTTTGATGTTTTAAGTTTATTAAGTCAGCTGTCCTCGTTAGTAACCTACAACTAGTTGTCCACAGTTAGATGTACAGAAATAAATCGATAAATATTATCTTGAATCAATCCACGACCCAGTGTATACGTATCTCAGTATTGATCACAACTCAAACTATATATATTTTGGAATCAACCTCAACCCTGTATAGCTAACTCCAACATTCACATATAGAGTGTCTATGGTTGTTCCGAAATATATATAGATGTGTCGACATGATAGGTCGAAACATTGTATACGTGTCTATGGTATCTCAAGATTACATAATATACAATACAAGTTGATTAAGTTATGGTTGGAATAGGTTTGTTACCAATTTTCACGTAGCTAAAATGAGAAAAATTATCCAATCTTGTTTTACCCATAACTTCTTCATTTTAAATCCGTTTTGAGTGAATCAAATTGCTATGGTTTCATATTGAACTCTATTTTATGAATCTAAACAGAAAAAGTATAGATTTATAGTCGGAAAAATAAGTTACAAGTCGTTTTTGTAAAGGTAGTCATTTCAGTCGAAAGAACGACGTCTAGATGACCATTTTAGAAAACATACTTCAACTTTGAGTTTAACCATAATTTTTGGATATAGTTTCATGTTCATAATAAAAATAATTTTCTCAGAATAACAACTTTTAAATCAAAGTTTATCATAGTTTTTAATTAACTAACCCAAAACAGCCCGCGGTGTTACTACGACGGCGTAAATCCGGTTTTACGGTGTTTTTCGTGTTTCCAGGTTTTAAATCATTAAGTTAGCATATCATATAGATATAGAACATGTGTTTAGTTGATTTTAAAAGTCAAGTTAGAAGGATTAACTTTTGTTTGCGAACAAGTTTAGAATTAACTAAACATGAATCGAATGATGTTATGATCATCATTACTACCTTAAGTTCCTTGGATAAACCTACTGGAAAAGAGAAAAATGGATCTAGCTTCAATGGATCCTTGGATGGCTCGAAGTTCTTGAAGCAGAATCATGACACGAAAACAAGTTCAAGTAAGATCATCACTTGAAATAAGATTGTTATAGTTATAGAAATTGAACCAAAGTTTGAATATGATTATTACCTTGTATTAGAATGATAACCTACTGTAAGAAACAAAGATTTCTTGAGGTTGGATGATCACCTTACAAGATTGGAAGTGAGCTAGCAAACTTGAAAGTATTCTTGATTTTATGTAACTAGAACTTGTAGAATTTATGAAGAACACTTAGAACTTGAAGATAGAACTTGAGAGAGATCAATTAGATGAAGAAAATTGAAGAATGAAAGTTTTTGTAGGTGTTTTTGGTCATTGGTGTATGGATTAGATATAAAGGATATGTAATTTTGTTTTCATGTAAATAAGTCATGAATGATTACTCATATTTTTATAATTTTATGAGATATTTCATGCTAGTTGCCAAATGATGGTTCCCACATATGTTAGGTGACTCACATGGGCTGCTAAGAGCTGATCATTGGAGTGTATATACTAATAGTACATACATCTAAAAGCTGTGTATTGTACGAGTACGAATACGGGTACATACGAGTAGAATTGTTGATGAAACTGAACGAGGATGTAATTGTAAGCATTTTTGTTAAGTAGAAGTATTTTGATAAGTGTATTGAAGTCTTTCAAAAGTGTATAAATACATATTAAAACACTGCATGTATATACATTTTAACTGAGTCGTTAAGTCATCGTTAGTCGTTACATGTAAGTGTTGTTTTGAAACCTTTAGGTTAACGATCTTGTTAAATGTTGTTAACCCAATGTTTATAATATCAAATGAGATTTTAAATTATTATATTATCATGATATTATCATGTATGAATATCTCTTAATAGGATATATATACATTAAATGTCTTTACAACGATAATCGTTACATATATGTCTCGTTTAAAAATCATTAAGTTAGTAGTCTTGTTTTTACATATGTAGTTCATTGTTAATATACTTAATGATATGTTTACTTATCATAGTATCATGTTAACTATATATATATCCATATATATATCATCATATAGTTTTTACAAGTTTTAACGTTCGTGAATTACCGGTCAACTTGGGTGGTCAATTGTCTATATGAAACGTATTTCAATTAATCAAGTCTTAACAAGTTTGATTGCTTAACATGTTGGAAACATTTAATCATGTACAAGTCTTAACAAGTTTGATTGCTTAACATGTTGGAAACATTTAATCATGTAAATATCAATCTCAATTAATATATATAAACATGGAAAAGTTCGGGTCACTACACTTAGATCCCTTTCACACAAGTTTTGAGGTCACAAAGCTAGAAATCTTGAACCTTTAGTGTTCTTGAAGATCTTGAAGCATAAAGCTTAGATCTTTAAGTTATATGAAGACCATAAACACAAGTTTTGATCTTTATAACAAAATAATGAGATCATAAGTTAGGAAACTTAGATCCAATAAAAGATATGAAGATTCAAGCTAGAAAGCTTGCATCTTGGTTGTTCTTGAAGATCTTGAAGCATAAAACTTGGATCTTTAAGTTACATGAAGATTACAAATACAAGTTTGAATCTTTATAACAAAATAACAAGATTTAAAGTTAAAAGATATAGATCTACAAA
Organism: Rutidosis leptorrhynchoides; assembly: GCF_046630445.1. Classification (NCBI taxonomy): domain Eukaryota; kingdom Viridiplantae; phylum Streptophyta; class Magnoliopsida; order Asterales; family Asteraceae; genus Rutidosis; species Rutidosis leptorrhynchoides. Next base: position 140,865,338 of record NC_092342.1, on the reverse strand, counting down.
GTGGGTGAAGATTCAAAGCTAGAAAGCTTGAATCTTCCATGTTCTTGAAGGATTCAAATCCATGTTTGAATCTACAAGATGTAATCAAGATCAAAGCTAAAAAGCTAAACCCATGATGATGATGATGATGAATTCGTGAAGATGAGAAGGAGAAGAAGAAGAGAAATTCAAAATACTTACACTTTTAGAGAGAGAAAGACTAGAGAGAGAATTAGAGAGTGAGTGTGTGTGAATTACAAATAAAAGCAAGTCTAAAATGGATGAATTAAGGCTTGTATTTATAGATGGTGAGGAGGTGGTGGTGGTGTTAAAAACGTGGGAACATGGGGGGAACAAGGGGGACAACTTTTTGCTTTATGGTTAATGGTTGTCTAAAGCTGGTGCTTATGTTAGGATCCCATGCAACATTAAGGATAATACTTGACAAAAATGCTAGCATGTTCCCTCTAATAAATGGGCATTTGTCTTACTTATTAATGGGTCACTAGCTATTAATAATTGGGCTAATTAAATAGTCCACTAACTAGTGTAGGGTGGGCTAAGGTCCAATAAGGTAGAAAGTCCAACAAGACTAACTAGTAAGCATAAGTAAATTACTAAGCGTAACTAAGCATCCAAAAACCCAAGTAATTATTATTATAAAATAATAATTAATATTTTGTTGTCATAATATTCCGATTACGACAAAAGTTAAACGTGTACACAGTACGTAGTTCGTTAAAAACATCAAGTGACACTAACGGTCATAAAGGCTTTCGGTGATCAAGTTAAGTATTCTTCGTACTTAAAGGCATGTTTTAATACATAAATGAAAGTAGGCCATGTGTAGTAAGATTCCAGAGTATAAAGTAGCACAGTACGCACAAATACGCAGTTTCGCTAAAATCACAAGGCACAGAAACAAGTCAAAAAAGTCGGGTCGTTACATTTAACATCTCTTTAGATATAATAAACAATGGGTTAACAACATTAAATGAGATCGTTAACTTAAAGGTTTCAAAACAACACTTACATGTAACGACTAACGATGACTTAACGACTCAGTTAAAATGTATATACATGTAGTGTATTAAGATGTATTTGTACACTTTTGAAAGACTTCAAGACACATATCAACTTACTTCTACTTAACAAAAATGCTTACAATTACATCCTCATTCATTTTCATCAACAATTCTACTCGTATGCACCCGTATTCGTACTCGTACAATACACAGCTTCTAGATGTATATACTATTTGTAAAGACCCGTCCTAATCCAACTGGACGAAGTCATCAACATTTGGTCCCATTGCGATGATCGGCTCCAAGTAATGTCCTTAACATGAGCTAATGCACAGCGGAAGACTTAATCCATACCTGAGAATAACATGCTTTAAACCGTCAACATAAAGTTGGTGAGATATATAGATTTGATGCTTGCAGAGTTATAACTATGGACCACAAGATTTCATATATAAAAATATAATACACTCGCAAGTGTATGAAAAGCATTCCAAGCAGTGGGCACCCGGTAACTAGCCTTAACAAGAGTGTGTACCCCTGAGTTATAATAATATGTGCACCGAATCAAGTGCGTTCCGTTAACCTCGAAGTACTAAACACCCGTTTTTTTCTAGTTTAGTAGTGACTAGAACAACATCTGGGTGGGGGTGTAAAACCCGATAGATCTATCTTTAGGATTCGCGCCTACCAGTTCATAAACCAATAGTTAAAGTTACCAAGCTAGGGGATTTTTGATTCAAACCCATGTAGAACGTAATTTTAGTCACTTGTGTCCATAACGTAAATCATTTATAAAAACAGCGCATGTATTCTCAGCCCAAAAATATTTAAAGTTTAAAAGGGGACTATATACTCACCATACTGTATTTTGTAGTAAAAATACATATAACATCTTTGAACAAATGCAGGGTTGGCCTCGGATTCACGAACCTATATTATTTGTTCATACATATTAATACACATACACGTAGTTGAACAATTTCTATATTATAGCCTTATATGTTATATATTTAATTTGTATATGTATGTATATATATATATATATATTTAATGATAATATGTTTTTCATAAAGTTATATAGTATATTAATATATTTATAGTATATATATTAAGTGTGTTGTTATGTACAAAATATTTATTTATTAAAATGATAGTTTTTATAATAAAAACCACTTATATTAATATTAATACCAATAATCAAAAAAAAAAAAAAAAAAATGATCCTAATAAGATTAATAATAAATTGTATTATTTTTATACTAAAAATGATAATAGTAATCATGTTCTTAATGATAATAGTGATTATAATTTTATTTATAATTTTGAGTAATAATAAAAAGTAGCTAATACTTATTAGTAATAATAATAATAATAATTATAACTTTAATACTTACTAATAATATCACTAATTATTAATAACAAGAATAATAAAAAATAATAATAATAATAATAATGAAAAGAACTACCTTCAAGTAATTTGGCATAAAAAGAACAAGCTGCCCTTGGAGGGACTCGAACCCCCGACCCTCTGTTAAATACAACACACACCTAACCAACCAGTCCACTCTACTTATCTGTTTTGTTACCCATTTAAATCCTATTAACCTGTTCCTGTTTCATCTTCTTCTTCGATACATAATCAAACCGATACTAACACCCTTATCACCACAAAGCTTTGATTCCAGTTTTAAGATTCGTAAAATAAAAGGAAAGATTTTCTAGTCGAATTATCTCAGCAAAATTACAAAATAAATAAAGGTATAAAATGCTCCTGATGCCGTTCGAAGATAAAAAAAAAAAAAAAAAAAAAAAAAAAAAAAAAAAAAAACATAAATATTGACATCGAATTTTAGGTCGTTTCACATAATATTTACAACATGGAGGATGTTATAAATCCTTATTAGAAACTTCTCAAATCAACAATTGTTCCTAAATCATCAATTCAAAATCGAATTTCACCAAAATAGTTTCGATTGACCTTTTTGTTATAAAACTTTGTCTTCAAAATTAAAACCAAATTTGATGAATTAGATTTCGATATTTTACAGAAAGATCGTTCAGAATATCCCAAACAAAACTACATTTATAGATTTTGACAAACGATTAGAAATCGAGCCTTTTTGTTAATAGAGACACGAACAGAGGGAGACAGTTTTTGGGTTTCTCTCAGGTTCGGTTTAATTCACTCGATTAAAGCAGCAACAATTGATATAGGGTAGAAATTGTGAAAGGATTCATTGTTTTACAGAGATCTATACTCGAATTATATAGAGGGAGAAGTCGACCATTAAGTCACGGGCACACAGGATGATGAGAAAAAAAAAATAAATAAATAAAAACAGAATCCTGGATTACGCATATATATCTGATTTACTCAATTTATGTTTTAAATTTTAATAATTACAATAAATAATACATATACTAAGTATAATAATATGTTGATATTACAATAAAAATGTTTTTAGATAATATTACTTAATCCATAATTAGTGTATTCAATAAATTTAATAAATAATATTAATAAGTAATAATATATATTAATTATCATAATAATAATAATAATAATAAAAATGCTAATAATAACATTATTAATAATAATAATACTAATTATAATAATCTTCTTAATGGTACAATAGTAATATTATTAAGGATATTAATAATAAAAGTAATAATATAACAACTTGCATTAAATTTTCTTAATAAAATCATATAACACTTTCTATAATAATTTATATCGGGTATTACATTTTATATATTTAAATACCTATTAATATACATATATTAATAATTAAATATACTATATATATTTATGTTTTAAATAACAAACTTTATATATATATACATATCTACAGAAGCAAATAAACATAAAGTATAACATTATACACTTAATGCATTGCTAACGTTGACATATCCTGTTCAAAATCACTTACGTTCAATATACACTAAATATTTGAAATAACAAGTTTTAGTTATTTTAAATTACCTTAAATCCCACAATAGTTTATTATCATAATTAATTTATTATTTATAAATATTTACACATATAATTATCTTATACATATATTTCTGTTTACAATTAGGGGTTCGTGAATCGTCGGGAGTAGTCAAGAGGGTAACTGATTATCCGAATATAGATTTCAAACTTTCTAGACTCAATATTACAGATTTTGCTTATCGTGTCGGAAACATATAAAGATTAAGGTTGTAATTTGGTTGAAAATTTCCGGGTCATTACAGTACCCACCCGTTAAAGAAATTTCGTCCCCGAAATTTGATAGAGGTCGTCATGGATAACAATAGGAATGTTTTCATGATGATTATGAGGTGATAATAAAGTTTTATCGTTTTTGAGTAATATAGATAAAACAATTTGATAACGCGAAGAGTATAAGCGAAGCTATCACAAGAGAGTGAAATGAGTAAATATGAAATCGTTTTAACCGATGACGTGGTTATAATTGATTTCCGGGATTTAAGGGATTTAAAGAAAATCTTACGTAATAAGATTAGGTTTTTCGGCGATTTAGGAAATCAAGATCTTCTTTGATTAATGCAATAATCTGTTCTGATTCTTCTGTCAGATATTTCACTATAAATCCACTCCCTTCTTTCCTATATCTTCCATATTTCACATTCTATTCTTTCTCCTCAGTTCATAAGCATTCTTCAAAATGCTCCATCCCGTTCTGATTCTTGTTATACTTCTAACTTTCATATCTTTCATTCTTCTCTTTCATCTACCGCTAGAAGAATCTATTTACTTCTATCATTTCATCGGAATTATAATGTTTTTAATTCTCCCGTGTCTTTACGTTGCAATACGTATTGATATACACGGTTTGTAAAATTCTGGGTGATTGTTGGGTTTTATATCCTTCATTATTTTTTTTGGAGCTTCATGCTTTCGTTTTCTCTTCCCGATTTCAAATCAAGCGAGTAATGGTCCGGAATTCGTAGGTATGAAATTTGGAATGAACATAGTTAATGTTCTAAGATAGAAATGGTAATGGAACAAATTTTGATTTGTCAAATTACCAGAATATCCTGGAAAAGATAGAACTATCAAGATGATATGTTCCTAATATGTTTGGGAATTGGATAGAATGTAAAAGCCGTGTAACATGGCACATGATGATGGTACTGTGAATCATCACATTCCATTAGAAACTCAACATGACTTACTGTAATATAATGAAGTTGATCAAGTTTCATTATATTATACTAATTCATGCATCAGTTCCCAACACTACTTCAAAACATTCATATTTTAAACTTGAAGGTTTTAGAACTTAGAAACTAACACAGTTTCTTTTATGTTGTAACGCAGATGTTACGGAGAGATAAATGATCCCAGATAAGAATAGTTGTGAAAATATCTCAAGAAATATGGAGAATATGTATAACGGAAGATACGAAGATATCTTATAGTATCTAAGATAGGATGATGGTGATGAATATCATCTGGAAAGATTTAGAATAATGAGTAGGGTTCTTACTAATGATTTCAGCAGACACTGAATCATTTGGATTCTTTGAAAGAAGATTCAGTTCTTGTATTTGTTCTTTGTTTCCTTCACGGTTAGCTCAATCCGTTTTTCATTACCAAATTTGCTATCGAGTGTTTCTAACACTTCCTTCTTTATCATCAACTTTTAACCATTAAGACCATCTACAACATGCTGCTTCGTCAGCATTTTCGAAGTTAACAGATCCGAGTCATCGGTTATCAAACCGAGGTGATTTCAGGAGCATTGTGTTTTTAGATGATTAAACGCTGATGGTAGTATGGTGGATTATAAAAGGTTTTCTGGTAACAATAAATAAACACGTATATATTCCGAGGTTATAACAAGGTTGTTTTGAACAAAAAATCGAAATCAACTTGCTGGAGCTGTGACAAAATTTGGCTAATTTGAAAAGGAATTGCAAAGTTATTTTGGGTAATAATAACACTAAAGGAATTAACACTGCTACGTATTAAGCGTTGACTCAGATTCCGAGAGTTTTTCAGGTGCATAATTATATGCAAGAATCTTTTCTTCCATAGATGAGGTGCAGTTGGTTCAACTTCTCGATCGAGGTGTTTTCAAGAATCGTGAAAGGTTTGAACGCGAATTGTAATTGTCGAGGTACAAATGAGGTTTAGAATGAAATCAAGTGGCAAACTTGAAGAATTGTTTAGTTTCATATGTTATGATCAATATTTTAATTCATTTTAATTGTCCAAAGTTAGCAGTCCAATAGTCCGATGGTTCAATAGTTCAATCATTCATATATAATTTAATATTTAATATTCGAATTAAATAATACGTATCGTGACCCGTGTACCGGTCTCAGTGTCGATCACAACTCAAAGTATATATATTATTTGAGAATCAACCTCAACCCTGTATAGCTAACTCCCGCATTACTGCATATAGAGTGTCTATGGTTATTCCAAATAATATATACAGATGCGTCGATATGATATGTCAAAACCTTGTATACGTGTCCCGATATTTAAAGGGCGTAAAATAAATAACAGGAATTAAATGACGATAAATAAAATTGCGATAATTAAATTGCGATAAATAAAATGTAATCAGTTAGCTAGGAACAGTTAGCTGGAACAGTTAGCGTGGATTCTTAACAAAATTTCAATTAGTTAATTCGTTTGTTTCTAACAAATTTTATTTTGTCCAATGTTTTTCTTCATTATGCCACTTGTTGGATTCTGATAGGTCAAAATCCAAATATGAAATTGAACGAAAATGGATTTTGTGATGAACGGATACGTATATCTATGGATACAAGTAGGATAGTGACTGACTGTTGAATCAGAGTCGAAGAATGTACCGTGTAGCTGATTAATGTGAAATCTAAATATTCCTCGGGTATTACCTACCCGTTAAAATATTTTCACCATTAACAGTTTGTACAAAAGAATTTTAATTACAATCTTTATGAAAATATATATTTGCATATATATTTTCTTTAGATGTAATCATGGATTTAATGAGTCAATAATATATTAAACTCATTTGATTTACCATTAATACTAGATTACATAATCTCTAAAACTTTAGAAATTACATAATCGCCATGTCGAGCGAAGATAATCGATGTAGAACGATTCGTAGAATGATGATTATACTCGAGGTGCAGAATGAGATGGTGAGGCATGGATTGTTGAAACTTGAGTTATTGGTGGTACTGGTACCGTTGGTGCTGAAGCTGGTGATGTTACTGGTGTTGGTGATACTGCTGGTGCTTGCAAATTGTGTACCGTGCTCTCTAAAGTTAACACTCGAGCTCGGAGTTCTTTAACTTCTTCTACTAACCCTGGTTGGTTATCAGTGTGAGGTAAAGGTCGGATATCTTCTCTAGTTCCGTTAATGGTAGCCTCAAGACGAAAAATTCTTGCAAAAAAGGGTATAAACGGTGTTGCGAACAGGTTCTCCGGTGAGCGGGTCGAGCACTCCGACGTTAGGTGGTAAGTTCGGCTCGTGATATGGAGTACCTTCTTCATTTCTCCATAGGGTAAGTATTTCGCGAACCCATCCCCACTTTCTAAAGAAATCACGATAGTTGATCGGTTGGTGCGCTCCCGTCACGCTATCTTCGGAGTCAGAAGAACTTGGTCGATTCGTAGAGGCCATCGTATGCGATCACAGAAAAGATTTTTGGTATGAAAAGCTTAGTGACAGGAAATAATAGTTGGATGGTATTCTCAATGCATAATATGCATAGATATATATAGTACCAGGATCCCTTAAATTACGGAGAAATTTACGGAAGATATTAAGCAAAGTCTATCGTAATAGATACGCTAAGATATAAATTTGTCTATACACTATCTATGCAATAAAGGCAGTAAGGCATGTCTAGACTTAAGAATGGTAAGCAGGCAATTCCCTAAGGATGATAAGTAGATGATTTCCGACTAGAAATGATAAGCAAAACTTTTGACATGTAGACACGGTCAAAGTCCAGACTCATTAATGTATCCTAATAACTACTAGTCAGACACACTAATGCAAGACCTGGTTCGCTAAGACCAACGCTCTGATACCACCTGTAAAGACCCGTCCTAATCCAACTGGACGAAGTCATCAACATTTGGTCCCATTGCGATGATCGGCTCCAAGTAATGTCCTTAACATGAGCTAATGCACAGCGGAAGACTTAATCCATACCTGAGAATAGCATGCTTTAAACCGTCAACATAAAGTTGGTGAGATATATAGATTTGATGCTTGCAGAGTTATAACTATGGACCACAAGATTTCATATATAAAAATATAATACACTCGCAAGTGTATGAAAAGCATTCCAAGCAGTGGGCACCCGGTAACTAGCCTTAACAAGAGTGTGTACCCCTGAGTTATAATAATATGTGCACCGAATCAAGTGCGTTCCGTTAACCTCGAAGTACTAAACACCCGTTTTTTTCTAGTTTAGTAGTGACTAGAACAACATCTGGGTGGGGGTGTAAAACCCGATAGATCTATCTTTAGGATTCGCGCCTACCAGTTCATAAACCAATAGTTAAAGTTACCAAGCTAGGGGATTTTTGATTCAAACCCATGTAGAACGTAATTTTAGTCACTTGTGTCCATAACGTAAATCATTTATAAAAACAGCGCATGTATTCTCAGCCCAAAAATATTTAAAGTTTAAAAGGGGACTATATACTCACCATACTGTATTTTGTAGTAAAAATACATATAACATCTTTGAACAAATGCAGGGTTGGCCTCGGATTCACGAACCTATATTATTTGTTCATACATATTAATACACATACACGTAGTTGAACAATTTCTATATTATAGCCTTATATGTTATATATTTAATTTGTATATGTATGTATATATATATATATATATTTAATGATAATATGTTTTTCATAAAGTTATATAGTATATTAATATATTTATAGTATATATATTAAGTGTGTTGTTATGTACAAAATATTTATTTATTAAAATGATAGTTTTTATAATAAAAACCACTTATATTAATATTAATACCAATAATCAAAAAAAAAAATAAAAATGATCCTAATAAGATTAATAATAAATTGTATTATTTTTATACTAAAAATGATAATAGTAATCATGTTCTTAATGATAATAGTGATTATAATTTTATTTATAATTTTGAGTAATAATAAAAAGTAGCTAATACTTATTAGTAATAATAATAATAATAATTATAACTTTAATACTTACTAATAATATCACTAATTATTAATAACAAGAATAATAAAAAATAATAATAATAATAATAATAATAATGAAAAGAACTACCTTCAAGTAATTTGGCATAAAAAGAACAAGCTGCCCTTGGAGGGACTCGAACCCCCGACCCTCTGTTAAATACAACACACACCTAACCAACCAGTCCACTCTACTTATCTGTTTTGTTACCCATTTAAATCCTATTAACCTGTTCCTGTTTCATCTTCTTCTTCGATACATAATCAAACCGATACTAACACCCTTATCACCACAAAGCTTTGATTCCAGTTTTAAGATTCGTAAAATAAAAGGAAAGATTTTCTAGTCGAATTATCTCAGCAAAATTACAAAATAAATAAAGGTATAAAATGCTCCTGATGCCGTTCGAAGATAAAAAAAAAAAAAAAAAAAAAAAAAAAAAAAACATAAATATTGACATCGAATTTTAGGTCGTTTCACATAATATTTACAACATGGAGGATGTTATAAATCCTTATTAGAAACTTCTCAAATCAACAATTGTTCCTAAATCATCAATTCAAAATCGAATTTCACCAAAATAGTTTCGATTGACCTTTTTGTTATAAAACTTTGTCTTCAAAATTAAAACCAAATTTGATGAATTAGATTTCGATATTTTACAGAAAGATCGTTCAGAATATCCCAAACAAAACTACATTTATAGATTTTGACAAACGATTAGAAATCGAGCCTTTTTGTTAATAGAGACACGAACAGAGGGAGACAGTTTTTGGGTTTCTCTCAGGTTCGGTTTAATTCACTCGATTAAAGCAGCAACAATTGATATAGGGTAGAAATTGTAAAAGGATTCATTGTTTTACAGAGATCTATACTCGAATTATATAGAGGGAGAAGTCGACCATTAAGTCACGGGCACACAGGATGATGAGAAAAAAAAATAAATAAATAAAAACAGAATCCTGGATTACGCATATATATCTGATTTACTCAATTTATGTTTTAAATTTTAATAATTACAATAAATAATACATATACTAAGTATAATAATATGTTGATATTACAATAAAAATGTTTTTAGATAATATTACTTAATCCATAATTAGTGTATTCAATAAATTTAATAAATAATATTAATAAGTAATAATATATATTAATTATCATAATAATAATAATAATAATAATAAAAATGCTAATAATAACATTATTAATAATAATAATACTAATTATAATAATCTTCTTAATGGTACAATAGTAATATTATTAAGGATATTAATAATAAAAGTAATAATATAACAACTTGCATTAAATTTTCTTAATAAAATCATATAACACTTTCTATAATAATTTATATCGGGTATTACATTTTATATATTTAAATACCTATTAATATACATATATTAATAATTAAATATACTATATATATTTATGTTTTAAATAACAAACTTTATATATATATACATATCTACAGAAGCAAATAAACATAAAGTATAACATTATACACTTAATGCATTGCTAACGTTGACATATCCTGTTCAAAATCACTTACGTTCAATATACACTAAATATTTGAAATAACAAGTTTTAGTTATTTTAAATTACCTTAAATCCCACAATAGTTTATTATCATAATTAATTTATTATTTATAAATATTTACACATATAATTATCTTATACATATATTTCTGTTTACAATTAGGGGTTCGTGAATCGTCGGGAGTAGTCAAGAGGGTAACTGATTATCCGAATATAGATTTCAAACTTTCTAGACTCAATATTACAGATTTTGCTTATCGTGTCGGAAACATATAAAGATTAAGGTTGTAATTTGGTTGAAAATTTCCGGGTCATTACACTATTGGTATATACACTTCAATGATCAGCTCCTTAGCAGCCCATGTGAGTCATTAAACATGTGGGAACCATCATTTGGCAACTAGCATGAAATATCTCACAAAATTACAAAAAATATTATAAATCATTCATGAATTATTTACATGAAAACAAACTTACACATCCTTTATATCTAATCCATATACCAACGACCAAAAACACCTACAAACACTTTCATTCTTCAATTTTCTTCATCTAATTGATCTCTCTCAAGTTCTATCTTCAAGTTCTAAGTGTTCTTCATAAATTCTATAAGTTCTAGTTTCATAAAATCAAGAATACTCTCAAGTTTACAAGTCTACTTCCAAGCTTTCTAATCCATTTCAAGTGATCATCCAATCTCAAGAAATCTTTCTTATTTACAGTAAGATATCTTTCTAATTCAAGGTAATATTAATATTCAAACTTTGGTTCAATTTCTATAACTATAACAATCTTATTTCGAGTGATAATCTTACTTGAACTTGTTTTCGTGTCATGATTCTACTTCAAGAACTTTCAAGCCATCCAAGAATCCTTTGAAGCTAGATCAATTTTTGTCACTTTTAGTAGGTTTACCTATTAAACTTGAGGTAGTAATGATGTTCATAACATCATTCGATTCATATATATAAAACTATCTTATTCGAAGATTTGAACATGTAATCACTAGAACATAGTTTAGTTAATTCTAAACTTGTTCGCAAACAAAGTTAATCCTTCTAACTTGACTTTTAAAATCAACTAAACACATGTTCTATATCTATATGATATGCTAACTTAATGATTTAAAACCTGGAAACACGAAGAACACCGTAAAACCGGACATACGCCGTCGTAGTAACACCGCGGGCAGTTTTGGGTTAGTTAATTAAAAAATATGATAAAATTTGATTTAAAAGTTGTTCTTCTGGGAAAATTATTTTTCTTATGAACATGAAACTATATCCAAAAATCATGGTTAAAATCAAAGTGGAAGTATGTTTTTCAAAATGGTCATCAAGACGTCGTTCTTTCGACTGAAATGACTACCTCTTACAATATTGACTTGTAACCTGTATTTCCAACTATAAACTTATACTTTTTCTGTTTAGTTTCATAAATTTTAGTTCATTATGAAAGCATAGCAACTTGAATCACTCAAAACAGATTTAAAACGAAGAAATTATGGGTAAAACAAGATTGGATAATTTGCTTGTTGTAGCTACGTGAAATTTGTAACAAATCTATACAAATCATAACTTAACTAACTTATATTGTATTATACATGTATTCTAACATATATTATGTAATTTTGGGATACCATAGACACGAATACAATGTTTTGACATATCATATCGACCCATCTATATATATATTTCGAAACAACCATAGACACTCTATATGCAGTAATGTTTGAGTTAGCTATACAGGGTTGAGGTTGATTCCAAAATAATATATATACTTTGAGTTGTGATCGAGTCTGAGACTTGTAGACACTGGGTCGTGGATTGATTCGAGATAATATATATTGCTTTATTTCTGTACATCTAACTGTAGACAACTAGTTGTAGGTTACTAACGAGGACTGCTGACTTAACAAACTCAAATCATTAAAACGTAATAAAAATGTTGTAAATATATTTTAAACATTGAACATACTTTGATATATATGTACATATTTGTTATAGGTTCGTGAATCGACCAGTGGTCGAGTCTTATTCCGACGAAGGAAAAATCTGTGAAAGTGAGTTATAGTCCCACTTTTAAATCTAATATTTTTGGGATGAGAATACATGCAGTTTTATAAAGGTTTTACAAAATAGACACAAGTACTTGAAATTACATTCTATGTTGGATTATGAATACCGAATATCACCCTTTTAGCTTGGTAGCCTAAGAATTAGGGAATAGACACCCTAATTGACGTGAATCCTAAAGGAAGATCTACGGGCACTAACTCTCCCCATACTGGCAAATGGTATGCTTTAGTACTTCGAGTTATTAATACAGATGGATTTCTGTTTTGGGGATATTCTATATGCATTTTGTTAATGTCGGTTACCAGGTGTTCAACATATGAATGATTTTTATACAGATTGTATGTTATTGAAAGATGAAATCTTGTGGTCTATTATTACGATTTGACATATATATAGGTTAAACCTCTAACTCACCAATATTTTTGTTGACGTTTAAAGCATGTTTATTCTCAGGTGATTATTAAGAGCTTCCGCTGTTGCATGCTAAAATATGGACAAGATTTGGTGTCAGAATGCTTGTATAATATTGTTTAAAACTGCATTTGAGATTTACTTTGTTGTAACCTATTAATATTGTAAACCAATATGTATTGGTCGTGTGTAAGTGTGATATTTTTATATTATCAAATTCTTGATAATCTAGGTGGTGTCCTTTTAACCTTGTCAATAAAATAAAGGTTATGGTTTGTTTTTAAAAACGAATGCAGTCTTTGAAAAACGTCTCATATAGAGGTCAAAACCTCACAAAGAAATCAATTAATATGAACGTTTATAATCGATATGAACGGGACATTTCAAATGAAATCAATAATGACAAGTTCAAAAAAGTACACTGAATCAAGACATTCATCATGTGTAATGTTATCGAAAAATTACTATAAATTCCAAAACAAATCCAATTTATTTGAAAACTTACTTGAATATAGCTCATTAAAGAAGCCGACTTTCGTAACAACAGGGACACAACAGCCTATATAAGAAAACAAAGCTTCATCATGTATCTAAACAAGTAAAAACCAATATCTCATAAAGCAGGCCTTCGTAGCAGTTACTTATTGAAAAACATGAAGTGCAAAAAGTAAGTTCATACAAAGAAGTGCCTTTTAAGTTGTAGAACTTGTTGTGAATGTTTATGCTCACTTGAACTCAACCCTACGCACCTACATATTCAACATGAATAATGTAAATGTAATTTATTTAATCAGTTAGATTTTAATCGATAATGAAATTAGTGGAGCATACAAAGCAAAAACAGGAGGTCAATTCACATGTGTTGATTAGCAAAATTCATATAAACAAGTTAGAAAAAATAATCTGAACAAATATGAAATCATGATTTTTTTTACCTCAGATCACGATTACTTCATGAAAATTGTTAGAAACCATGTTACTAACACTCGCAAATCATCATCTTAACATGTAACGACACATAGCCTTTGGATTTGATTAATGAAGATTCAGTTGACTTTTTGAATTCGAAATTTAACTCATAAATTCGAGCTCAGATCTAGATGTTAGGATCTGAAAATCTGTAGTTAGTATCACCATATGTTCATCAATTTGATGTGATTTTTGATGTTGTTAATCATGAAATAATGATTGACGAAGGTTTTGTTGATGTTAAGGGTCTCAGATCTGTAATTTTTGTGTGTTTAGGTTCATTATATGAAGATTTGAAAGATAATTATGAATTTGAATGAAGATCGAACAAAGTTTTGAGTTTGAACCCTAATTATTTGGGGACAATGAACCTAACAAAATGTCGAAACTACCCTTGGCAGTGTAATTTAATGAGACGGGAATAAGGAGGCTGAACATGGGAGGTTGAATACATGTGAGCTGTTGATCAAAAAATGAAGGGTGAGATTATCAACTTCCCCCTTCCCCCCAAAAAATCACTTCCCTCTTGATTAAATCTATATATATATATATATATATATATATATATATATATATATATATATATATATATATATATATATATATATATATATAGTGTTTATTTTGTGTATGTGTTAATTGAAAGTTGTATGTATTGTATTGAATATAAGCAGCAAGAGATGCAAAGGAGATAATTGAGAAGAAAGGTGTGAGTAGTAAGAAACAAATGATAGCTAAAGCTGTTGAAAATAAGAGCAGTTCTTCTAAAGAAAAAAGCTCATCTGAATCTGAGGAACAAAAGGTAAAATATGTCTACTACATTTGTTAGCTTATAGATATGATATGATATGATATGTCTATTATGTTGATTTTTTTATTCTCTGTTGTAGCAGGGTCTTAATAATGATTTTTCTATACACACGAACCCTTTCTTAACATCATTGCAGGAACCTAAACCTACTTAGAAACGATCAGTTTTTAGTAAACCAGTTAGTAAGGACAGTTTGGAAGAATCTGAATCTTCTGATGAAAGTGATTCATCAGATGATGAACCTCCAAAAAAACATTCTAATATGTTTGTGCTACATGGATACTTTTGGCTAACTTATGTTCTCGTTATACACTACTACACACAATACTGATTTACATGATGTTTCCTAAGTGTGTTTGTAAGTTGTGCAGGAGGAACTAAAGAAGCCAGTTGCTGTTGCAGCAGCCACAAAGAAGGCTGAATCAAGTGATGAATGTGTTGCAAAGAAAGCTGAGAGTTTCCATTTAATTAGCTCTAAAGAAGTATGCTATTCATTTTTTCATCTTATTTGTCATTATAAACATTTTATTTTGCTATATAATTCAAAAATGTCTTTGTTGTTTAGGACGAACCAACTCTTGCGAAAAAAGCTGCCAAAGTTGAAGAGGAAAGTTTCGATGAAGAACCAGCAAAGCCAGTTGCTGTTGCAGCCAAAAAGAAGGCTGAATCAAGTGATGAATCTGCGAAAAAAGCTGAGATTTCTAATATGGCAGGAAATAAGATTAGCCCAACAACAGAGACACATCCCAAATGGTCAAATGGTCTAAAGACTATCTATCAAATGTAGGGATGACAATGGCCACCCGATCCAGTGGATATCCATTCGATCGACTCGCTTCGTGATGGATATGGATGAACCTAAATGGATATGAATACGGATATGGATGAACCTAAATGGATTTGGATATAGATATGGATATGGACATGGATGAAAAGTTACATCCATATATATATCCATTAACACCCGTACATATATAAATACAATAATATAGATATATGCATACATATTTACTATTATAATTGTATGTACCGTTAAATTTACATTCTACTTTCAATCTTATAATGAAATAACTATAATATTTGACAATAAAACACATATATCTAACAAAATAAAGATATAAGTTACATATTCAATTTTTTATAATTTATGTTTGATAGTATATTAAACAAATTGTGTTATATACTTAATAAATATTACACATTTTTGTGGATAGATTTTAATCATGTCATTTTATATTTGTTTTCGTTATACTACATTTTAATTTTTATCACATGTTATAAAATATTATAACATTTTTTAAATATCCATTGAATATCCATTAACCCGCTTAATTCATTGGATATGGATATGGATGGATGAATTGAAATTAATGGATATAGATATGGATATGTATATGGATAAACAAAAACTAAATGGATATGGATATGTATACGGCATCACTCAATCCATATTCGATCCATTCTCATCCCTAATCAAATGGCACGTGGGAAATAAGAAGCAGATGAAGTTAGTTATTATGTTTGTTGGAGTGGTTAGGGCTAATACTTAGTGATAAATAGATGTAATTCAGTTGTAATAGCTATGAATTCTTTTAATAAAATTCTAATTCTGTTCTTCCCTCTTAAATTCTGTTGGAGATTCGGCCATCTTGAATTAGGTCATATCATTTTGGTGTTTTCATTGTTCTTCAACGAACAATGGTAAAAACTTCATCTTCTCAAGGTGAATTGTTGGAACAATTTACAGAAAGAATCATTAAAGCGCTGCAACCTTTGATCGGACAAACAACGCAATATCAAACGTACCTCCAATTCAACCTCAATTTGATCAGCTTATGTAACCAAAGAAATTGACACTGGATTTTCCCAAATTCAGTGGTGGCGGACCTCATGAATGGTTGTACAAAGCTGGAAAGTATTTCGAGTTTCATAGATTTACAGAAGGTCAAAAATTGATTTATGCTTCTTTACATTTAGAAGGATTGGCTAGTAGCTGGTTTTAGTGGATGAAATCCACAAATCAAATTTAGGCTTGGTCTGATTTCACTATTGCTTTACAGGTACAATTTGGACCATCTGCTTATGAGGATCCAATATAGAAGTTAATTGGGTTAGTGCAAAAAGGCTTTGTACACGATTATCAATTAGAATTTCAATCTTTATGTTGTAAGATTAGAGATATTTTGATAAGACATTGAAGAGTTGTTTTATTGCTGGCTTAAAACCTGAATTTAGAAGAGAAGTCAAATCAAAGATGCCATTTTCATTAAGCCAACGAATTGATTTGGCTAAAACGTATGAAGATAAATTGAGTGACAAGTCTGGGTATAGTTCTTGGCTGAATAGAGGCAGTGGTATTTTACCACTTCCAAGTAATAGCAGAAGTAATGACTCCAATGTGTTGAAAGCACAACCTGCACGAAATCCAAGATTTGTTAGGCAATTATTTGATATGGAAAGGGCAAAGAAAGAGGCAAAAGGAGAGTGCTATAATTGTTATGAGAAGTGGCATCGAAATCATAAATGTGCAGTGTTGCATATTTTAGATTTAGAAGATGAAGATGATGCTATTGCTGCACAACAGTTAATACCTTGTGATGAGGAGAACAATTGTTATCATCAGTATGGGCAGCCCGCTATTAGTTTACATGCTTTATGGGGGCAATCTAACCCACGAGCACTTAGAACATTTAGAATGGAAGAATCACTAAGTGGTAAAAAGATACAACTTATGATTAATAGTGGTAGCAGCCATAATTATATTCAAGAATGAATGGTGAGATACTTGAATTTACCATTATACGTTTCAGATCAGTTTCATGTGATGGTAAGAAATGGACATCACTTGCAATAATGGGGAAAATGTAGAAATGTAAATATTAGCATTCAAGATTATGTATTTCAAACAGATCTGTTTGTGATAGATCTTCATGGTGTAGATGCAATTTCAAGGAGTTCGTGGATGGAAGAGTAAGGAGATGTCACTACCAACTACAAGAACAAAACTATGAGTTTCAACAAGGATGGTAAAATTGTGGTGTTACAAGGGATACATAATACTTCAATGGAGGCTATTTCCGGAAGACAATTTAAAAGGGTGGTTAGAACAAAAACTACAGGTGGTTGTTATATGCTTTGGATTCAAGAAAAGGTAAACAACATGGAATGCAATTCTCATGTCTTAGAGAAAGATGTCATGAAAGAACCATTAGCAACTCCAGCTAATTTAGATCCTGCAATCACTAGTGTATTACAATACTTTTCTGATGTCTTTGATGAGACAAAACAATTACCACCCACACGTTTTCTAATTCACAAAATCAATCTAATTCCTGATGTTTCTCCAATCAATGTGAAACCCTATGGATACCCTCATTTTCAGAAGAATGAGATTGAGAAACAAGCAGATGAAAAGTTCAAAACTAGAGTGATTCAACTAAGCACCAGTAGTTTCAGTTCTCTAGTCCTTCTAGTAAAAAAGAAAGATGGTTCTTGGCGATTTTGCATTGACTACAGGGCTCTAAATACTGTCACTTTGAGGGACAGGTTCCCCGTACCTACTGTAGATGAGTTGATTGATGAACTATTTTGGTGCAACACATATTACTATTTGTTGTCACTTATGACCATTCTTTTTTAGCCAAAAAATGCGTTAAAGTTGACTTGAAGGGTTTTCAACCCATTTAACCGTTCAGTTTTTAAAGCATACCCATTTGACCTGTTAGATATCAGATGTAAACCCTTATCTATATAATTGCGTTAAATGGACATCTTTATGTTGTATGAATAGCAGCATTCTTATGTTGTATTTGTCGTCAAAATGTCAATGGTGTATAGGGTCGTCTTTTAGATCACGACTGCAACTTGTGCCTTTCAGTATTCTTGAATTGCAATTAATCTTCTTTCAAGATATTCAACTTATAAAAAGTGGCATATGAATAGTCAATGAATTGTGCTACAATTATTCTATAAGCCAAATGATTGGTAACAATGGGGTAAGATCACAAGGTTAGTATTTTATTATTTTATTTTATTTTTTTAAATAGCTCTCGATGTTTAAGGTGTAAGAAATTTCTTCTATAATTTGATATGTTAGCATGTTAATTTGGGTTTCTTTTCTTCTGTGTTAATCTCTAGGTAGTTGAGATTGTACAGCCTTCAGAAGGAACATTCATGATAGCAACACTAACTTAACCCTATGAATTTTGATTTGGTATCGTAGGCTCATGATTTTCAGGTTCTTGTCATGCTTCTCATAACTTTCATTCTAAACTCTTTAGCATGTACATATTAAACCAAATTACACCTTATCTCAAACTGTTGTTTTCTTTATCATGTCATGCTTTTGTTCCAAACTCAGAAGTAGCGATTACAGCTGCTTTTAGACAATTTAAGGTATTCAACTTCCGAAGAGTGGTGTATGGGGTGTTAACGTACTGGATTGGTAACGATAGTAATTGCTTTGATCGTTTAAGTCGTATTCACCGTTTGAAGGACAATCAATTGTTCATCTCACAAATTCAAGGTACTATGCTTAATTTATTCTCTGAATTCGTTTCATTTATGGGCTGACGTTTCTAGAATGCGTTCATTATATTTTATTCCCACTCTTTACATTTCATTATGTTTGATTACCTCATTAGACAAGCATATAAAAGTTAAAACCACACATTTTTGAAACAAACCATATAATGATACGGGATTTGATGAATGAAACATGTTGAAAATCAACTGAAAGTCCTAATACAATGATGGAATTTTAATACAAATAATGATATAGGCATCACAACAACAATTGGTCATTTATACCATCAATATGTAGTGATATAATGGTTGAAACGTATCTAACCCATTTACTTAAATGGGGAAGGGCAAGTTTATTTAATACCCACATTGGTCATTTCATGCTTCAGTCGTGAAGGATCCGAATGGATATAGAGGTTGAAAGAAGAGAAGTAGAAGAAAAAAACAAACTTGTATGTGTCTTCTGGAATTTCACGTTATCGCCAACATAATGGAATAAAGCGTGGCAAAGAATGTTTACTCAGTAACATACTTGAAGAACATGTTTTTTATCTGCTACATTTTTTGTAAATTAATAACTTTAAATGATATAACATTTTCTGTTTACTTGATGCACAACGATACTTGTGAGATTGTCCTAATTATAACTTCATATGATACAACCAATGGCGAAGCCAGGGGAGGGGCAGGGGGATGTTGGGCTTCCCTGTTAGGCCCAAGTGGAATAAGCAACTAGTAGTTCATTTAATTAGTTTTTATCAGGCCTCCTCTACTAATGTAGGTAACTATTACGGAGTAATATAAATCTGACCCAAATCAAGTCCAATTATGTTAACTAGGTTGAATATTTAATATGAATCTGGCCCATTATTTGAAGATTTTTTTTTCTATTTCTTTTAATTAATATCGAGTAATAAATTTGGAAGTGAGGTTAAGTCACATGCATAATTATAGCTGCAATATATAATCATTACTATGTCAATTGAACTTTAATTGAACAACTTGCTTGACATAATTGAAGAGATAGCTACTAAAGTAAAACAATCGTCTAGGCTATAATAATTTTAATAATATACCTTGATTGAATTCATTTTGTGCAACTTCAAGAATTAGCTTCATCATGCAATATAAATGAAAATTGTTGCTATCGTATGAATATTTTCACTTTCCTTTTATCTATTGATGTCCTATATTTTGTGATTTTGTATTTATTAACTTTCTTTTGGCTACTTATTAGAAGGAATACATTAAACTTGAACTTTATTGAATTTGTAACTCGACTAATTAAGCCTACCCTATCTTCAAATCATAGCTCCGCCTCTAGATAAAACATTTTACGTTTCGATTTAGTTTGATCATAAGTCCCCCGTGCAACGCACGGACTCCTAAATCTAGTTATAAAATAAAAAGTAAAAAAGAAGGAAAAGGGAAGAGATCTGTTGCAAATTAATAATTTTGACCAAAAATGTCGTCCTCAATTATGCTATGTGAAGAAAAATACGAGGGCGAAATGGGTTACAACTTCGGAGGGCGGTCCAGGGCAGCATGAATGCCAACGGTGATTTGGGTTGAGGGCGGAAACCGTTGGGAATGATCTTATGGATCGGTAAGGATCTTCCTTAATGGAACGTGTTACGCTCTAGTTTTATCAACAATAAATTTATATATCTCCATCAGTAAAATATCATTATTTTTTTAATTATTACAATTATTTTTATAACTAGTGAAATAATCTGTGAAATCACGGGTTTGTTTAAACGAAATAGTTTAATGATATGTTTTAGTTATTAAGTGAATGTAAATGCTAAAATCATTTAGTTTAATGACCCGTGGAACTACGGATTTCGACTAAGAAATTTGTCGTTGTTTTTACAAACATGTTAAGACATGTATTTTCGCATACAAATTGACGTAATTAATCCCGTAAAGAGAATCCATATTTGAATATTAATAATTTAGTAATAAATAATTATAATTATAATTATAATATAAAAATTTAAATAAATAACAATAATAAATTGAATATTTATATTTTTAATAATAATTAATAATTATTAGTAATAATAAATGTCTCTTGAAATTTTTTTAAAGATTAAAATATAATTATTATATAAAAGTTGTATAATATGCTTCAAAATTTGTACATGTGTTTATTGGGTGTTTTGTAAAGATTATACATGTTGTTTAATAATTTGTACATATGATCATGGGGTGTTATATGATTGTACATAATGCTTCAAATATTGTACATGTGGTCATGAGGTGTTATATGATTGTACATAATGCTTCAAATATTGTACATGTGGTCATGAGGTGTTTTATCAGGATGTACATAATGCTTCAAATATTGTATATATGTTAATGGAGGTGTTTTATCATAATGTTGTACATAATGCTTCATATATTGTATAATTAACATGTTAATAATTTATTAAAAATTAATTATATTAATGACATCATCATGGCTTACAATTTTTCTTTTTATTTTTGAATTTTCTTTAAGCTTAGATAATCCTTATTTATGACATTATCATTTTAAATTTATAATAGATACTATAGATTATAATCTATATAGTAATATATAAAGCTCTAAAATGATGATGTCATCATTAAGCTAATTATCTTTTAATTTTCATATTGATGATGTCATAATTTTATTAATTTAATTAAAAAGATAATACGAAATCTTTTATAAAAGGAAATATTAATCTCTCCTAAATTATAAAATCTTCTACAGACACCCAAATTTTAGAGCATATTGTACAACTTTTATATAATAATTTTATTTTAATTTTCTATAAAAATTTAAAAGGCATTTATTATTACTAATAATTATTATTATTATTAAAAATATAAATACTTAACTTTGAGCGAACTTTATTATTATTATTATTATTATTATTATTATTATTATTATTATTATTATTATTATTATTATTATTATTATTATTATTATTATTATTATTATTATTATTATTATTATTATTATTATTTACTTTTAATATAATAATTATAATTATAATTATAATTATTATATTATTAATTTTCAAATATGTATTATTTTTACGAAATTAATTACGTTATATATGTATGCGAAAATATATGTTTCTATATATTTGTAAAAACAACGACAAGTTTCTTAGTTAAACGGGTCATTAAAATAAATAACTTTAGCATTTACATTCACTTAATATCTTAAACATGTCATTATATTGTTTCGTTTAAATAAACCCGTAATTTTACGGGTTATTTCAATATAATTATAATAATTATATTACATTTAAATTTAATGTTTAATTTGTGGAGTAATAAAATATTGGAACGATGAGAGTATTTGGCGCGCGCGTGTTGATTGGAACATGTCGTGGGTGTTTGTTTCCTAAGATTTTATTTAACAATTTGCCAATTGGCAATTTGGATTTTCGTGTTAAATATGTTTTCTTATTTTCACTCTTTACTCCCTTGTAGTTTGGTCGGCCTTTAATATTCAACCAACACTTATGAGCAATATGTCATGTATTGCCCGTCTTACACTTATTTAGTATAGTCTGATGATAATAAGAGATGGTATTACAATCATGTGATTCTATGTTCAATATTAGTTTGGAATAAATGTATATAACTACTTGCCTTGAAGAAAAAAAAAACTTAAAATTAAGGTTAGCCTCGAATAATATAATTAATATTGCTATTGTTTTGTATTTACTAGTGATGGATATAGATACATTTCAAAACGTTGATATAATCTAAAATTGTATGTCATAACTGATGTTAAAATGGTATAATGGGATTTCATGTTGCAACTGATTAACTCTTTCTATTGGTCTAAGTTAATTTCAAGAAAACTTAACAAATTTTTTTTTTTTTTTTGAAAGACAAGTAATATATATATATATATATATATATATATATATATATATATATATATATATATATATATATATATATATATAAAACTAGCGAGAAGCTAGACAATATACGGACACGATTCAAGAAAAGCGACCTACAAAACAACACAACCTACACGACAAGAGACCAACACCAACAACACACACACGACAAAATATTCCGAAACAAAAACACATGAGACTACGAAGATAAAACCAGCAAACACATCGGTGAACGAAAGAAAACGAAATCTACAAGACTACATTGAGCCTTCAACGTCAAACAAAATTTATGAGCCACGAAATGTAACTACGCCATTGTCAGCATCTTTCAAACTCGCGATCACCCTTTTAATTATAGCTTGCTCGAACCATCTACATTGATCACAATACCTTTTTTCCCTTAACATATTTATATGGTGACTTTCTTTTAATTTTTTAGTGATATTTTTAAACCTTCGAAAAGAGGGATGGATATAGATTCCATTTAATGCGTTTCTTGTTCTGAAAAGGTTGAACTTTGCCGGCATTTGTTCTTCGATTGCAAAATTTCCAACTTGATGTGGAACTGTATTCGAATATGGATAGACGATGCTTCATGTTCATTCTTTCTTTTCAGTATTTGATTCAATGGTATCATAACAAGAGACTTAATAACGAGTAGAGTGAAAATTTCATGCTATTGGGGCGGCAACTTTTGCAACATTTGACGTTCTGTCTTTTACGACCCAAACAACTCGAAGAATGATTGTTCTTTTTTTTTCGGGCAAAGCAAAACATTTTTATTAATTAACAAAGTACATACAAAGGCAGGGAGAAAACCACAGCCCAAAACCAATATCACGAAGAATGATTGTTCTTTGATTTCATTCAAATGTAATCTTTTTCTTTTTTGTCAAAAATAACGACAAGTGTACTATTAAGACATATTCATGGAAAGATAAAACAACAACAACAATAACAAAACTCAATCCCACATATGTGGGGTATGAGGGAGGTAAGATAAAAGGCCAACAAAAATACAACCTACCATGGCTAGGCTCGAAACAAGAAGACTGACCTCCAAAAACACAAGCAGTTACCGTTATCTACAACCAAGTCGAACCATTCATATGTATTCCTTTTCTTGGTTTAGGTCTAGAGGTAGTAAAGTGTCTAATGGAACACTAGGCTCATTAAGTCGTTATAATTTTATTTTTTATTTTTTTGTTTTTGTTCTTCCTAGCCTTCTTATAATTTCTTGATAAAGAGATGTTATTAATATATTTCTACCGTTAAAAAAAAAATATTGATTAAAGGCTAGACGTATGTACTCGTAGTCTAACAATAACACAACTACATAAATGTAGCTTTCGCCCCCAAGCATTGTTAACATGCACTAAAAACACCATTTCCCGATTAGGTTAATGAGCGTTATCACTAGACTCAACCAAAATCATTGTTCGTATGACATCACAATACTCGCAATCCAATGTCATCCCCATTTTCAGTAACTTAATGGGATGTACAGTACATATCATCTAAACGGATAAATAGATGAGTCTCGCTATCCAGGGAAGGAGTTTGGAGTGTTCATCGGTTCGGTTTTCGGGTTGTTCAGTGTATTCGGTTCGGTGTATTCGGTTTTGATTTTTTTTAGCAAAACCGAAAATCGAATTCAGAATGAAAACCGAATCGAAAACCGAATTCAAATTCGGTTCGATTTCTGTTTAAACCGAAAATCATGAAAAAATTCGAAACCATGGTAGTTTAATTGCGGCGTTACTAATGTCTTAGTAATTTACATCCTAAAACAATGGCATACTATTAAATTATCAAAATTTTAATTATTTATTAATAATTACAGCTTAATTGTGACGTCTACTGCTTCCGTTATCAAGAAGACTAGCATAGTAATTTGAGTAAAATAAATATAATGTAGACTATCTAATCGTCATATGAGTGGGAACCTATTTAAACGATTAGCTCCCAAAATATAATGACATTAAAACATAAATATACAAATTATATATTAAAATTTTTGAATTCGGTTTTCGGTTTAACCGAATTCGGAATTTTCAATGCCAAAAACCGAACTGAGAATCGAATTCAAATTCGGTTTCGGCTTTACTCGATCCGAAAACCGTATTTCAAATTCGGTTTCGGTTTTTTTGGTTTGGTTCCGATTTGGTATTCGAGTTAAACGGTTTCAAACCAACTACTGACCACCCCTAAAAGGAGTACATTTATTAATCAGATGTACGCAGTCTAATCAGATTATCTCGTGATGTTTTCGAATTTTTTTTTTTATAGTCACCCTAAAATTACTTTCAGTAAGGTTTAAACATGTGACATTCAAAATGTAATAGGAATTCTAACCACTAAACTATCTTAAAAATGGTTATACTAGTATCATTTAATCCGTTTTAATTTTTCTAAAATTGTGTCAACTAAAATTACCAACATAATTATCAAATTGATAATAACCAAAGGTGTAGAACTAAAAGGCACTAAACATATGGGGAGCAATAAAATAGCCCAAAAATGGAAAAATGTTAAACAAAACCTTTTTTTCGTATCTACTCCGTGGACTTTTTGCAGATCCTCTAAATACAAAACACCAAAAACAACAAACACATCGGAAAACTTTCATCGCCGGCGTTCAACTTAAACTCCCACCTGAAACATTTCACAACATCAATTAATCATACACAAACTAACTTACTCCTTATATTTCAATAATTACAATTATTTTAATAAAAAATGAGTGAAAAAAGGGGAGTATCGATATCAGTACCGTCAACACGGCCGTCGATTACACTTCCGGCACGTTCCACCGTCGACAATTTATTTACCGGCAGCGGTGGCGGTGGTACGGATGCAAGTCCAGGACCGATGACGTTAGTTGCGAACTTCTTCTCGGAGAATGATCCGGAATCCGATTGTCGGTCGTTTTCTCAGTTGTTATCCGGAGCTGTGTTATCGCCCGCGGAGGTACCTGACCGGAGACCGACGACTAGTATGAATTTGTTCTCTGATCGTAAGGAGTCTGTTGGCGGTGGAAGCGTTGACTTTAAGTTCGGTAATAATGGACGGCCGGTGAGTTTGGCGGTTAGTCAACCGGCGATGTTTACTATACCGCCGGGAATGAGTCCGGCTTGTTTGCTTGATTCTCCTGGTTTTTTTCCTCAAATTCAGGTTACTTTTTTTAGATATTTATTTTGTTTCTAAATAGTGTTGTCACTAAAATTATGCTATAAATGACTACTAAAAGTTTAATTGTATGTGTTAAGTCTATAAGACTATAAGTGAATACTACGGATATAATTTATGAATGACAGCATGTGATTTGTATTTTCTTTCCTTTTTTTATTTAAATTTCAAATTATGAATTCATGATCATGTGTCGGTTAAGTGGTGGGGAAGTTGCATTATGAATATTGATTGATATGTGGTAATTGTATGAGAAGTGGGCTATATTAATGAATTATGATGGTTGAATGTATGTATAGTTTACTTGGTTATGATATGAAGAATTTGTTCGAGATTATTTTGTCCCTTTTACTAGCTATTTAATTTAATTAGAATCTGAAGTGAGCTTCATTTTATATAGTTCAAAATGAAGAATTATTTTTCTGTATCATGATATATATGCATTCTTTCTATAAATCTATATAATACTATAATGAAATACTATACTATAATGAACCTTTACCAAAAAAAATTATACTAATACTATAATGCAATGGAAACTTGATGGTTGTGATCTACAATGTTAGACACAGCTTCTTAGATAATCTACAATTAAACCAGTTGATGAAGATGTTGCATTCTTTTTTGAGTTACTTTTGTATTATGAGTGAGAATCACTTTTAAGTGAATTGGTGTGGTAGGGGAATTGAGCCAAAAATGTAATGTAATGTCTAAAATGTGACGTAAAGGGAATATTGATTTTCTAGTCGTTCCAAAAAAGACGCTTATTTATTTTTTGGCCTAAAATGATTAATTTTGTCAAAAATCTTAAATTAAAGGGTATATCACATGATCCATTTTTTACCTTTTTAGTAATTGACCCTTGAAATGACTCGTGGCTTCCTGTATGTTCAAGAGGTACACGTTCTTGCATCTTCACCGCACAAGCAACCTCCAATTCCACGATTAGCCATCTTCTTGATACAAATTGATCACTTTGATTTTGGAACCCTAAGTGGTTGTGCAAGTGATCCGAAATCTTTTAAACCCTAGTTTGCGGTATGTATTGTTTATAAATGATGAACATCGCCTTTAACTGGCGTTATCAAACTAAAAAGTATTAGGTGATATTCCCCTTAATTTTATATCTTGGCAAAAGAGATTAATTTTTGGCATTTGCCAACGACAACCTTAGGGCTTTAATGTGCATAAAGTGGTTATACAATTCAATAACCACCGTAATAAA